>NC_064621.1:302689378-303314378 GCF_023898315.1 Schistocerca nitens | reverse complement strand
TAGACCGGCAAGGGAACTTGCTGTTCCAACAGGACAATGCACGTCCGCATGTATCCCGTGCCACCCAACGTGCTCTAGAAGGTGTAAGTCAACTACCCTGGCCAGCAAGATCTCCGGATCTGTCCCCCATTGAGCATGTTTGGGACTGGATGAAGCGTCGTCTCACGCGGTCTGCACGTCCAGCACGAACGCTGGTCCAACTGAGGCGTCAGGTGGAAATGGCATGGCAAGCCGTTCCACAGGACTACATCCAGCATCTCTACGATCGTCTCCATGGGAGAATAGCAGCCTGCATTGCTGCGAAAGGTGGATATACACTGTACTAGTGCCGACATTGTGCATGCTCTGTTGCCTGTTTCTATGTGCCTGTGGTTCTGTCAGTGTGATCATGTGATGTATCTGACCCCAGGAATGTGTCAATAAAGTTTCCCCTTCCTGGGACAATGAATTCACGGTGTTCTTATTTCAATTTCCAGGAGTGTATATCAGGGATGTCATTGCACATTTTGAAGAGAGGTGGCTATGGAGGTGGATGGCTGTATGATGGGCTATTGCCTGTGCTACATCGGTATCCAGCAGTTAACCGCCCTGAAGGTGACCGCAGCAAATCGATCAAACGTCGGCAATTCAGTTGCTTTTGTGTTTTATTGTGACGCGGCCTAATACCTCAAATTATTTTATTCAAATCGACATAGGCCGTGGAAGAAAAAAAAAGTGCGAATACAGGAAAACACGAAGATCATAAACTCCTTAACCTTATGAGCCATTCCTTGAAAATAAATTCTTGAAAGTCATCCATCAAAATGTATATGAAAAATATGAGATAAGGATTAGTGAGACACAGGTTGAGTTTGGGAACTGTTCAGGCACAAGAGAAGGAATAGTGACACCATAAGTTCTACTTAAAAACTGCTACAATGAGGGTAAAAATTAGGTTCTTTTTTATTAATTATCAAAAACCATATGATAGAGTACAACGTCATAAACTTACGGAAATTCTCAATATATTGGTTATAGATCAGAAAGACATCCGTCGTATAGAGAATTTGTATTGGAATCAGACAGCACTGGTTAAGGTTGATAATGAGGTCACCGACTCGGTGAATAACTGTCGAGGAGCCCAACACAGATGAGTTCTGTCACCCAGAGAGTATCTTTCAGGAATCGCTTGGTGAGATAGAAAAATGCATAAAGGTTAATGGAATCTTCGTCACCTACCTTTGCTATATTGATGATTTAGAATTGACTACTGATAATTTAAATTATCTTCAGTAACTTTTTAACAAAGTGGAATCATAGATCAGTAATTGTCTAGATACGAATATCGGCACCAAAAAGACGCATTTTATTATTGTTACGCAATAGCCAGACTTATTTACGAATGCAAATCTACGATTCAATGGCTCCTTTATAGAAGTCGGTGATCTCATTATCAAACTTAAATGTGTTCTGTCTGCTTCCAATAAAAATCCTCTGTTCAGCGGACGTCTTTCTGGTGTATACCCTTTCTACTGAGGCTTTCCATAAGTTTATGATGTTATGCCCTATCAAATCCTTATTACAAGTGTAAGTACGTTGGAAATTGACTATGTGATGGTTAGAGATCAAATGTTGCATAGAGAACGTCCGCAGTGCTTTGTTAAAATAAAAAAATTCTCTCAAGTATAGACTTAGACCTAAAACTTAGAGCTCGATATGTAAGATGATACATCTGTTCTGTACTTCTATACGATTCTGAAGGCTGCACACAATACAATATGACAACAGCAAAGAAGATCAAGGCCTCTGAAATACAGATTTACCACAGAATGCTTAAAAAACTTTGGACGACAAGAATAACTAACACCGAAGTATTGCAACAAATACACGAAAAGCGATAAATATTAACAACACTTAAAAGAAGAAAAACTGTACAGTTAGGACAAACACTCACGGGAAAAAAAAATTAGTACACCTGGAAAGAAGACGTCGACTTTGATACGACGACGGCATATGCCAGCCGGGGGATAGCAGAAGTACTGATAATGTTTCAATGTCGTCCACCAACAGATAACATAGGGGCGTAACTACCAGGACACCATCTGGGTCTAGTCTTTAATCGAGAATGCTCATAACCAGAAGGCTCAATCATGTTTCCTACAGCCAACTGAGCGGTTTGAAAGAGGTCAAATTGTGGTCTTCCAAGAGGCGGAATGGCCCTCTCGGAGAATTTCCACGCAAGTTGGACGAGCCGCCTCAGTTGTGCAACGATTCTGATGTCAGTGGTCACGTGAAGATTCTCACACCTGTAGACGAGGTTCTGGATGTCCTCACAGCACAGACGCCCGCCAGGATCGTCGTATTGTAAGAGCAGCAGTGGAAGATCGCACAGTTATCACAGCACATACAAGACGGCTTGTGAGCCCAGATCTGTCAATACGAACTGTTGCGAATTGTTATTAGCAGTGGGGATATGGGCACCGCTCACCTCTTACCCGTCTTCCACTCACACCACGGCATCGACGTGCACGGTTCGACTGGTACCGTCAAAGGATCACCTGGAAGATAGAATAATGCGCCGTGGTCTTCAGCAATGAAAACAGATTTTGCCTGAACACAAGTGATAGTTGTTTGTGTATACGAAATAGACCTGCTGAGCGCTGTCTCTTAGCGAGCATTCGTCCAAGACACTGTGGTCTGTAGTGCGATAAGCTACAACTCTCGTTCTCCTTTGGTATTTCTGGAGGGGACGCTAAACATCGCTCGGTACATGCAGAATCTTGTTAGATCCGTTCTTTTGCCATTCCCGCAACATCAAGGTGATGTGTTGTTACAACACGATAATGCTTGCCCTCACACTGCCCGTGAAACTGAACGTGCTCTTCAAGACTTGCAGCAACATCCACAGCCAGCATAATCTCCGGACGTGTCTCCAGCTGAGCACGTGTGTGATATGATAGGACGAGAAGTGACACGTGCGACTCGTCAAGTAACAACTCTTACAGAACTACGTGAATAAGTCGAGCAGCTATGGCATAACGAAGCCCAAACAGTCTTCGCCACCTGTACAATCGACTGGATGTGAGAGTCAGCGCCTGCACTGCCGCCCATGGGAGCTACACCACCTACTAATTTTGGTGTTTCAGCGTGGGTCGCTACCTGGTACATCAGAACTGCTTGTCCTATTGATAGTAAATGTATTCATTTCATATACTCCACATTAATTGGTGTAATATTTTTTTCCGGGTATGTATGTCATGTAACACGAAATGTAGAGGGTGAATCACCTAAAACTTGCGCTGCAAATGTTGCGGAAATGAAAATTGCTGTTGATATGCGGTTTTCACAGAACGGATTTGTAGTGAAGGGCTCGTATTGTTAACCAATCAATAGATTGTAGTAATACTTAGAAAGTGTTTTTTTGTGCAAATAACACTTTTTTAAATGGAACAATGCCTATTGACATTAACAGACTAAAAGTAGGGTAAATTAGAAAGTCTGTGATGTTTGTTGAAGGATTCTAGCGTGAGTCGTTTAAGAGATATCATATTTTGAAAAGTTTCCACACTGACCCTTGTTTGTGCCATTCAGCCTGGATAGTTGTTAGGTATAACAGCGTCATGTTTGCTTACAGTGTGCTTGTGTGCACTCTGCGTTCATTGGGACTTGCTAGTCAACTAGTGTGACAGCCCAAGCAGTAGATCATGAGTGGACGATGAGATTTACCAAAGCAGAAAAATCCGACTTGCTCGTGGTGTGTGGAGAGTGTAGGAAGAATGTAGTTCGTTCTTGTACGTTGTATGCGGCAAGATGTCCCAATGGACATCTCGGCAGTTATTTATCAGCCTCTTCAGCCAACACCTAGACAACGCAACAGAAAGAAACAAGTGCCGACAGAAGACGGAGAAATTAATGTTCTTGCTGCTGTTGCAGTTGATCGCATGTTAGCTCCCCTGCGTGTTCTAGGCATTCTCCATCGACTTAGGCGTCTTCCTATTTCATCTCTCTCCATCAAGACTGTAGGAAACGATTATGAGAATCGTGTTAATTTCCGTACATGAGCATACAGGATACTGCAGATGTATCATCTACGTCTACATCATACTCCGCAAGCCACCTAATGGTGTGTGGAGGAGGGAATTTCTGTACCACTAACTGAGCCCACCAAGACTGTTCCACTCGTGAATAGCGCACGTGAAGAATGGTTGTCGGTAATCTTCTGTATTGGCTCTAATTTCTCGAATTTTCTCCTCTCGGTCATTACCCTAGATGTATGTGTGGGGGAAGTAATATGTTATCCGACTCTTCCCGGAAAGTACTGTCTCGAAATTTCAGTAGTAAATTCTCCGTGATGCACAACGTCTCTCTTGTAACGTTTGCTAATGGAATTTGTTGAGCATCTCCGAACGCTCTCACGCCGGCTAAACGATCCCGTGATGAAACGCACCGCTCTTCATTGGATCTTCTCTATCTCTTCTATCAGTCCTTCCTGGTAGGGATCCCAGATAGATGAAAAATACTCGAGAATCTGTCGAATAATTGCCTTACAAACCATTTCCTTCGTGGATGAGTTACATTTCCTTAAGATTGTTCCACTGAATCTAAGTCTGGCATCTGCTTTTCTCACTATTTGTTTTATGTGGCCATTCCACTTACAGTCGCTCTGGTTAGTAACTCCTAGATATTTTACGGTAGTTATTGTTTCCAGCGCTTTGTCATCAACAGTGTTGTAGTACAGTAGTGGATCTCTTTTCCTAAGTATGCGCTATAATACATTTATTTACTTTCAGGGTCTACTGCCAGAGCCTACACCGTTCATCTAATCGACGGAGGTCATTCTGCAAATCGTTACAATATTCTGGCTTAGCTACTTTGCTGTATACTATTGCACAACCTGCGAACAGCCTTAAAGAGACTCCAATGCTTTCTATCAGATCATTGTATTGCAAACAGTAACGGTACTATCACACTCCCATGAGGTACTCCGAAAATTACCTTTCACAATCTGTCGACTTTGTTCCGTTAAGAGGGACGTGTTGAGTTCTACTGCAAAGAAGTCTTGAATCCAGTCGCAAACCTGCTCCGATACTCGATAAGTTCTTTTTTTTTTTCATTAAACGACAGTGCGAGACGATGTCAAATGCCTTCCTGAAGTCAAGAAACATGGCATCAATCTGAGCGCCGTTGTCTATGGCGCTGTGGATCTGGAGGAACAGAGCGAGCTGAGTCTCGCAGGATCTCTGTTTGCGGAATCCATGTTGATTTTTATAGAGGAGATGTTCATTTTCCAAGAACGCCATTATTCTTGAGCATAAAACACGTCCATAATTCTACAACAGTTTGACGTTAACGGTATAAGTCTATAATTGTGTGGATCTGTCTTACGGTCTTTTTTAAATCCGGGAAAGAACTGCGCTTTTTCGCAGCCACTAGGTACGTTTCGTTGCTCAAGCGATCTACGATAAATTACTGCTAGAAGGGGAGCAAGTTCTTGCGCATAATCTTTATTCAATCTTATAGGTATCTCATCTGGTCCTGACTCCTTCCCACTAGGAAGCGATTGTAGTTGTTTTTCTATTCCGCTATCGGTCATCTCGATATATGCCATTTCGACGTTCGTACGACTATTGAAAGGATGGACCGTATTGCGATCTTTCTCTGTGAAACAATTTCGGAAGACCGAATTCAGTTTTGCCACTATGGTCAGTGAGTGAATGAATAGATGATTTTGACCCACTTAACTGATTTTGCATACGACCAAAACCTCTTAGGGTTAAAAAAATTCAGATCGGTTGATAAAATTCTACTTTCAGAGTCATTGAACACTTCTCTCATTGCTCTCCTTACGCTCAATTTCGCTTCATTCAGCTTTTGTTTGTCAGCTAGGTATTCACTTCTCTTGAGTCTGAAATGAAATTCTCTTTGTTTACGTAGCAGTATTCTGACACGGCTATTAAACCATGGTGGACGTTTCCCATCCCTTAAGACCTTACTCGGAACATACTTATCTACGGCATATTGCACGATGCCTTTGATTTTTTCCATTTGTTCTCCACATCTTTGTCCTCATCACAGAATATTTGAGGCTGACTTCCCAGATGCACTGAAATTTGTATCATGTCACTCTTGCTAAGCAACATATATTCCTCTTAACGTTATTTGTAAGACCCGTTGTCATAGATGCTATCACAGCCTTATAATAACTGATACCTTCATCTACGTTAACTGAACAGATAAATTCAGATCTGTTTGTTGCCAGGAGGTGAAAGACGCCACCCTCACGAGTTGGTTCTCTAACTATCTGCTCAAAGCAGTTTTCGGACAAAACATTCAGAACAGTCGCACGAATCCCTGTCTCTGCAACCCCTTTTGATAGCATGACACTCTCAGTCTACTCCTGGCAAGTTGAAGTCACCCACTATTACAGCGGCATGACCAGGAAAATTATTAACGATATCGTTTAGTGAAAACGCCACATTTAGCAATCATGGCCAAGTAAACCGCCGAAACGTGCACTGTTGGTCTGTTGACAATCCCCATCGGCTTTGTCAGGACGTTAGCGTCCATCGAGGTTAAGCCTGTGGTATGGGATAGTGAACCATCAGCTCATAGCCCCGTTTTTCATAGGCACTCACAAGCCTCTTAACAGGCCATCTTCCACGGATGCTACATTACGTTCCTCTGCGGTCTAGGAGGAACCTGAGGTACCAACATGATGGCTGTCCATCCCATAGAGCACGAAGTATTACAGCCTGTCTTCAAGAATTGTTTCCAAATTGTTGGATTGGACGCACAGGACCTGTACCTTGTACAGCCCATTTCCTGAATTTCAAGCCTGTGGACCTTTTTCTACGGTGAAAGCTGAATGAAGCTGTCAACACGGACATACCAACTACACTCGATGATATGCAACGACGTATTGCTGCAGCCTCCTCGGACGTCTTTGAAATGCCAACACGTGAGCAGCAGGTGTTCCATAGTAGACTGGAAGCTTGTATTGTCGCTGCCGGTGATCGTTTTGAACACAACCTGTGATGGCCAATTGTCTCGTTGCTGGTCAGAATGCCCGTAAGTAGTGTATGCACTTGTATTCTTCTTTAGTGTGTGCTACCACAGATATTGTACAAGTGTCGGTGTGGGAACTTTTCAAAATACGGTATCTCGTAAATGATTCGCACTAGAAACCTGCAACCAACACCACTGACATTCTAATTTACCCTACTTTTAGTTTGTTTATGTCAATAGGAATTGTTCCATTAAAAAAAGCATATGTTTTCATAAGAATTCACTTTCTAAGAATTATTAAAATATCTTAATTTGCTAACAATACGAACCCCTGCCTACCAATCCATTCTGTGAAAACCGCACATCAATTGCAATAGTTTTAGGTTATTCACCTTCTTTATTTCCACGGTTTATAATAGAAGGGAAGATCAAGGTTAAGAGAATAAAAGGTCGATGAAGCATATCTTCGTTAGAAAACATTAAGCAGTGCACAGATTTACCAAGTTCAGATCAACAACTACATACTGTGGTTCAGAGAATAAAGACGCGTTGTGTGGTCACGAAATCTATTAATGGATAGATTGAAGAAGAAGTTCCACTCTTGTCTGTTGCTCACTATCACTAATCTGTGCCTCAGTATCGCCGACAGAACTGTTTGCGTTATATTGTTAACGAAGCATGTCTACAAGCATTCGTAGATATGTCCTTGCACCAAACGATGTAGGCCACTACTAACCTTGCTGTACAGCAAAGGCAGTTATTGATTAAAAACTGCATTATCATTACTTTTCCTATATTGCTGCTGAATCATTTTTTTGTTTTGTTTTGGCTAAACCCTCTGCTTTTCACATACGGTACGGAATTTTTACAAATTCATCAACGCCAGATGTGCTCTCGACAGCTAATACGGTGCTACTCGCTAAGATAAGTTTAAGCGTAGAAGCACAGAATGAGAATCTTAAAACATGTCAAATTGTCTACATTTATCACTTTAAAAAATGAAAATTCAGTAAAATTAATACAAACGGTTTCAATATGAGAGATGAAACGGATGCTTCATTAGCAAATTCTAAACTATGGGTTAAATTTAGTTAGGTTCAACCTTAAATCTCCTTGGTCAGTGATTTTAATTTTTTTAAGAAGTTTGATAGCTGTGCATGAATGCCAGGTGTGTCTCCCTGAAGCCAGAATTGGTGATATTCCTCTCTAAACTTTACCTTAGGTTCTTCATTAATGCTTGTTCCGATCAGTTCTTGCAGTAAGACATCCGTTTCTTCAGTATCATCATATAGATTGATAATCCATTATCGTATTTCCACATACCTAGTATTAAAGTCTGTGTGACGGATATTGAAATGTTGAACGTAAGCTGAAATGTCATCGTCCTGACAGTTCGTCTGTGACACAGTAAGAAACTGGGGAAATTCGCACGGTCCATTGTTTTCCTTCATTAACGTAATTCTGGCAAGGTAAGCTGAAATTATGTGCTTTATTTTTATCAGATTTAAAATGTCGACGAGTAACTGCAAGTGAACTTTACTGTTAACAAACAAATTTTTTAAATAAGCATTGTCTGGATTCCGCTTGCTACATATTCCTTTAAAGTAGGATCTTTAGTTTCTAAAAGATATAAAACAGTCTCAAAAAGTGAGAAAAATCTATTCAGACGTAATTCTTTCGACAGCTAGAATACTTCAGTGTGAAGGAGTGAACGATAAAAGTTCTCGTCGTTTTCTTCCCATAACTGCGCAAACAATGTAGAGTTGAATGCATTACTTCGAATTTTGTTTACTGTGTTAATTACAAATTAAAGAGATTGATATAATCTTTTGCGTGGATTTTTTGTATCTGAATGTTATCGATCGATGATGCAGTGGGTTGCAAACAACCTCGATACTTTTCGTTTTAAATCCATACACATTATAAAATGTATGTATGTATGAGTGTACATTAGTTCCATATCGCCTCCTAAGGTACTGGAGTACGTTCAGCCGAACTTGTTACGCGTATGACTTACTGCCTGGGAATAATCGCTATGTTGGTAAGAAGGGTGGGAGGTGCTGGTGGAAAAGCATTGTAGTGCATGACACATAAACAGCCACACTTGAGTCATCCAGTATTTGAGAATGAGCGCACATAGTTTATACAACGTTTATTCACAATTTAAAACCCTTACGAAAATTTTTCTGTGATAACCCCCACAAAATATGTAAGGGAAAAAGTTTATCATCTACTAAATTTATGCTGTTCGAGTAGTGAAAATGCCATATGATGCATGACATTTTAATTTATTAAGGAAAAGATAGATTGCTACTCATTGTAAAGATTACGAATTGAGTTGCAGACAGGCACAATGAAAAGACATTTACACATTGGCTTTCGGCTAAAGCCTTCTTCAGAAAAGGAAACACACACACACTCATTCACACATGCAATCATCTTCATGCACACATGAAAGCCATCTCCTGTAACTCATACCGGAATGCAACTGTCGCATAGAATGGAAGCAGCAATATGGAGGGGGTAGCGAATGGGAAGGGATAGGATGGTATTGGCAGCGGATGGCGGGGGGGAGAAGATCGTGGTCTGGCGTCTGGCGGAGCATGCAGGGACTAGACTGCCAACAGGGTTGGTACAGTGTTGGAAGTCTCTGGGGCAGGAACGTAGGGAGGCGTGGAGGGAGAAACGGGGAGCGTAAAAGGAGAGGAGCAGTGAAGGGGAAAAATGGGTGGGTGCATTGGAAGAGGGAACACACACAGTGGGTGAGGGGACAAGACTATGAAGGAGGTGATAGGATGGAGGAGGTGGAAACTGTTGGGTGGAGATTGTGGAGACAGTAGGTTACCATTGGTTGAGGATCAATAGTTTTTGGAGTGGAGAATGTGTTGTAGTGATAACTCCCATCAGTTCTGTTCAGAAAAACTGGTGGTGGATGGGAGGGTCCAGATGGCTCGTGTAGTGAGCAGTTGTTGAAATGAAGTGTGTTATGTCCTGTTGCATGTTGTGTCACAGGACGGTCTACTTTTCTCTTGGCCACAGTTTGGCGGTTTATGTGTAATACACCCCAAATATTTTTTTCCCGCTGACGTGGACCACTTGCAGATTGAAGTTGATCCCTGGGCGTCGATATAGATCACTTTCGGAATCACTGACATAGAAAAATATCCTGCCAAGGACCCAGGTTCCCGATGGATATTTTCTCGTTTGGGAAGATTCAATAGTCATACAACTTGCACAGACGAAGCTGCCAAAGATACTGTTCTCGCTTCTGCTGCAGTGAATCCATAAGTGAGCACACAGTAGCTTGAACAGGAAATTGGCACCCCTAGAACCAGTATACAACACATTCTAACACGTCATCAGTTCCATCCTTATCACGTACGCTTACACCAGGAATTGCATGGTAATGATTTCCAGAATCGTGTAAGTTCTGTCAGTTGTCGCAGTAGCAAATCCTCGCCAATCAGAACGTTTTTCTCCGATATTCTTTTTTAACAATAACAATGCCTTCACAAACAAAGGATACATAAATACAAAGAACATGCATTAGTGGTTCAGTAAAAACCCACAATGCCTTGTTAGACGAATGAAAAATTAGCGTCAATCGAGAGTTAGTGTCTAATGTGGGATACTTGATGCTGCAATTATTGGCCCTTGCATCTGTGATAACCTAAATGGCAGGGCATATGCCAACTACGCTGTCTTCTATATGAAGTGCCACTAACAACCAGAATGTTTATATTCTGTTAACAGTATTGATGTCTGACACATAACGTCTTTCATGTACATCGTATTCTGAACCTTTTGGATGGATTGGTCATGGAGGAACAGTAGATTGGTCTGCTCGATCTCCTAATTTAAGTACTCTCAACTTTTTTTTTCTTTGGGGTAGCTGAAAAAAGACTTTGTCTATAGCGATATTCCAACAACTCCAGAGAATATGCAGAAACGTATTGTGATTGCTTGTAATTGACTTCAGTAGACAATACTGGAAACAGCAATGCAGTTTTTTTATCAAATGCACGGCCCATCATATCACTATGCATGGTCACCACTTTGAGCACCTTTGAATGTTCTACCCCTTTTCGTGCCCACAGTGGATTACAATACTATTAAGTGGTATTAAAGATCCAAATTCCTTTTTCTTATTAAGTTGAATGTTGTGTTTCGTGACTGCATAATACGTTTTTGAACAGGTCTTAAAAAGAGGAAGTGGATTACCAAATTAAAAACATAGGATGAAGCATAAAAAAGTAGTACTATTGTTCCTACTCTACCTGACGAAAAAAGTGAAGGGGACGAGAAAACGAAATAAAACTTATTGGGTTAAAAGGTTATGTGATGTTATTTCAGTGATTACGAAATCAAGACAAATTTACAAAAACCTGGCAGTATGAGTCCACTTATCAAAATGAGGTAGCATTCCCTCCAGCCTGGATGCATGCAATAGCATGGCCAGTAAAAGTGTCACAAACCATTTCATCCACTCTTCAGACAAACTGGCCCACAACTGTTGTAGCTGGTCTTTTATCTCCTGGATACTGGCACTGAGGTGCAACGGATGTCTGAGGTGGTCTCATATGTGTTCTAGGTCTAGGAATCTTTCTGGCCACAGGAGTACCTCATCATGTTTCCCCACCAAGGCACCAGTCCAGACTGCCTTTTGTGTTAATGGTTGGCTACACATGGGACAGTAAGTTCCTAATCAGGCTGTTTGTAGCCTCCAACAAATGTTGTGGGATGGCTCAGTATGTTGTAGGGAGTCTGCTACTTGTTCTCAGGTGATAGGCCCACATGTGGTGGGGTTATGATGGGCTTGGTGCACTCTACTGCGATCCTCGCTTGTTGTGATCAGCTGAAACTGACTGGAATCTTGATGATGAGTATGTGTGCACTCACTTTCCAAACGATCCAATATTGGGCCACTGTCACATCTGAAAACCCCACATATCTGGATAGTGCATGATTCGACCAGCCAGTCAAATGGAGACCATTAATGAGTCCCCTTTCAAACTACATCACGTGCTGATAATACTGTTACACGCTAGTACACAGCATCTCAAGTTCCTTCGCAGCGATCACTCAACATCTGGAACACAGACATCTGACCATGTCTTTTGGATGTTTCACTTTTTATGCTAGTGTATTTTAAAGAACATAGCTACAAGAAAGACAGTCACGTAGATTAATATCCCCCTGGTAGCTAAACAAGATTTGTTTGATGTATTTTTTATTTTCTTCTGGATAAAAAGTTGTATTGGGTGGTCAAGTAAATGGAACACACTATGCATTTGGAAGTATACATAATAATACCAAGCAAAGCTCATAAAATTTTAATTTTCCTTTCACAGAAATGAATGAAAAGGTAAACCCATTGGCAACGAATGTATTCATTGTTCTAAGAGCTGCTCTAAGAGAGAAATAATACCTAATTTTTAAACATAGAGCGATGAAATTGTTCTTGGATGACTGTATTTTCATATTCTGTTAAGAAATGTACAACATTTAATGAAGGATGAATAGTACTTTGGAGAAGGTACTAATTTTAACAAATTTCTCGTTTTATTAATATGTCAGTATTAACAGTTTTTTGCTCTTGATGGCCATGTCTTCAGTGACCATTTTTGGTGTGATGCTACTGTATCCTGTGAGTAATGGGTTTGCTGGAAAACTAGAAAGATCCACCTGAACGTACATGATCGTGAAACAGAAGCCAATCGATTCCAGGCAAGTGTGTGACCAACTATGTGACCAGATTGGGAGTGAGAAAACAGTGTGATTTATTTACGCTGACGGCTCAAAGACCACAGGTATTTGGAGTGCCTATATTGTTGGCGACACCCCCAATAGATTTCAGTTTCCCGACCAGTGTTTGGTTTTACTGTGGAGCTTTACGCTGTTCTCCAGGCTGTCCAGTACATCCGTCGCCATAATCGGCTACAGTGTATTATATGCTCGGATCCGCTCAGCTCTCTCCTCAACCTACGAGCTCTTTATGCCTCCCACCCTCTGGTCCACTGGACTGAGGACTGCTTCCACTTGCTCCACTTGGGGGGCGTCTCTGTGGCATTCCTCTGGATCCCAGGACACATTGGTATCCGCAGAAGTTCTCTTTGCCGATCTACAGAGCGTTTTATGTCGTCGTGTTGCACTTTTATGGCACACACATTGGTCTACACTTCCCGTTAAGAAGGTACGGTACGTAAAACCTCTTCCCTGTGCTTGGACCTCTTCCTCCCGACCTCGTCGTCGAGAGTAGGTAATTTTAACTAGACTCCGGAGAGGGCACTGTCTTTTTAGCCATCGATATGTTTTAAGTGGCGATCCTCCCCCGGTTTGTCCCCACTGCTCTCAACTGTGGACGATGAGACACATTTTACTTCAGTGCCCCTATTTTAATCCGCTACGCGCCCGTTTACAGCTGTCGCCTGATATATCTTACCTTTTAGCAGATGACACGCGCTCAGCCGATCGCGTCCTTGAGTTTATCAGTGTCAGTGAGATGACATCGGTCATATGAAGCTCTTTTTTAGGACAAACAACCCCTCCTCCCCCCGCCCCCTTCAATAGTAGTTCTCTAAACTTAACTTTCCTTCCTTTCTTAGTTTCCCTCCCCCTTGAGTTTTGCTCCCACTGCTGCTGATTTAACATTCAGTTTTTTTTTACCATTCCCTAAGCTACAGAATGGGCGCTTATGATGGTAGCAGTTTTGCGCCCTAAAACCATAATAAAAAAAGTGTGATCACACGGATGAAGGATGCTGCCTAACTATTGATCGCCATCTTGCTTGTCATGGATGGGCACGGTTAAAGACTGCAAACAAAGAGAAACAGGACACGTTCGTTTAGACCACTGGTTCCCAAACATCGGTCCAGGTTTCGGTTCTGAAGGGTCACAGTATCTTACTGCCCCTCTCCCCCACGCCTCCCTTCCCTCCTCCACCAGAATATACACAGATCAGGCAAAACATCATGAGCACTGCCCACCGCGACGTTGGATGCCGCCTGGTGGCGTTGCAGGTCCACGACACAGTAACGAAAGTATATAAGTGGACCAGACATGGACAGGGGATTATCTTAGCAAAGACAAGGGCTGCAAATGGAGAAATCCATTGAGCCAAGTGGATCTGACAAAGGGCAGATTATTATTACACATAACTTGTAAACGAGTATCTCGAAAACGGCGAAGCAGATGGAATGTTGAAGGGCTACTGTCGTGATGATCTATGGAAAGACGTTCGGACAGTGAAACTATCATTAGGCGCTAAGTGGTTGTACGTCCACGACTCGTCACAGAACGCGGGGTTCGGAGGCTTGCCTGCTCAGCAAAGTAGGATAGATCGTGATCTTTGACAATTCTTCCGGAAGAGCAAAATGCTGGTGCACGCATAAGTGTTTCGGAGCATGCCATTCATCATACATTGATGAACTTGGACCTCAGCACAGACCACCCCTACATGTTCACATGTTGACTCAACGACATCGTCAGTTACGATTGCAATGGGAGTGGGACCATCAAGCTTCGACCGTTGATCAATAGACACTTGTCGACTCTTCGGGCGAATCACATTTTTTCTACATTAGGCCGCTGGTCGTCTCTACAAACGCCGTCATCGAGGTAAACGGTGGCTCAAAACGTGCTGAGCGTCACGGACGCAGCCTGGTGGGAGCAATATTATGCTATGGGAGACATTCTCCTGCGCTTGCATAGGACCGATGGTAGTAATTGGAGACAAGCGCCTTCATCCCTTCGTGCTTCATGTCTTCCCCGACTGCGATATCATCTTTCAGCAGTGTAATTGTCCATGTCTCGGAATCAGAACTATGCTACAGGGGTTTGAGGAGCGTTATAGTGAACTCACACTGATGTCTAGGCGACTAAATTTGACTGATGTAAATCCTATGGAACCAATCTGGGTCGCTATCTGGCACCATCACCAAGTACGCAACTCAATGACCCGTTATTTACGCGAATTACATGACTTGTGCGTAGACGTCTAATGCCACATACGTCCACCAACATGGCAACAAACTGTCTGACCCCCTAATATTCGGAATCAGTGATTTGTTTCGTTGCAATGACGAGGAAACAAGCTATTGAGCAGGTGTTCATAATGTTTTGGTTCATCAATGTAGCTTGCTGTCACCTCACCTTTTACTCGACACAGCTGCATGGAATTTTAATAGTAAAGCAATGAAATGTTCAATAAAATAATAGTATTTATTATATAAGCGCTTAGAACAACGTTGTAGCATAAACTCCAAGAAATTACTGTTTACAGTAATACATCATATGAGCAGCTTTCTCAGAAAAGTTGACAAGTGTATTTTTCATGTGATGATAATAGGTATAATATTACCTTTAACATAATAATTTAGACAATATAAAATCTATCTGTACACTCAAAATTACCTGTAGCCTATTTCATGTATCGTGGGAAAGTTTGTCTTTTCTTTTTTTTTTTTTTCCTATACCAAACATCCTGTGAATCACCAGTTCTATATGCAGACTTACGATCCATGTCGTATTTGCCATTTGCAGCAGTTAATATCAGTCTCTGAATGGCTTAAATACGTATTTTCTGAAGGAAGTCAGTTCACAAGAACATATACTTGGGCTACCCTTCAGGAAAGCAAATGAAAAGTATCCTGTATTAAATATTGTTTACAATTTCCTTCTATCCATTATGGATGGCTAACTGCAACAGTGCTTTAAACTGATGGTTTTTTGTATGTATGGTATTCAACTATTCACTTCTTGAATTTGACATGATTTATTGTATTATTAACTAGTTTTGAAGCCATGGCATACTCATCATCAGATGGAGGTGTTACAGGAACATTACTTTCTGGACCATGTGCAGTTACACACAACTGCCCTTGTTTGCCACTTGGTATCTGTGACTAATTCATTTCGATAATGTAAATTGTAGCCAGCTGTTTCATATACACAGTATTTAGGTGCACTTGGTTTGACAGTAAACAAACACCGAACATAAAAATAAAAAGTACCCAGACGTTGACTTGGATATTCAGACACAGTCCCTTTGACTGTTCAGAGATGTCACTAAACCCACGCATAGCTGTAAACAACCATGCATGAGAACTGCCTGTTAGATGAAAGGGGTCCGACAACCGATCAGTTCCAGTCTTTCCACGAGGAAGGAGGTACACGGCTCATGTTATCTGTAGTTCAACCATGCCTAGATGGTCAATACTGCGGTTCGACCACGTCCGCACTGTTACTTTGTGCCGGAAAAGGCTATCAACAAGGGATGTGTCCAGGTGTCTCAGAGTGAACCAAAGCAATGTTGCTCACACATGGAGGAGATACAGAGAGACAGGAACTGTCGATGACATGACTCGCTCACGCCTCCCAAGAGCTACTACAGCAGTGGATGACCGCTACCTACGGATTATGGCTCTGAGGAACCTAGCAGTTACGCCACTATGTTGAATAATGCTTTTCTTGCAGCCACAGGACGTCGTGTTACGACTCAAACTGTGCGCAATAGGCTGCATGATGCTCAACTTCACTCCCGACGTCCATGGCAAGGTCTATCTTTGCAACCACGACACCATGCAGCGCAGTACAGATGGGCCCAACAATATGCCGAATGGACCGCTCAGGATTGGCATCACGTTCTCGTCACCAATGAGTGTCGCACATGCCTTCAACCAGACAATCGTCAGAGACGTGTTTGGAGGCAACCTGGTCAGGCTGAACGCCTTAGACACATTGTCCGGCGAGTGCAGCAAAGTGGAGGTTCCCTCATGTTTTGGGGTGGTATTATGTGGGGCGACGTACGCTGGTGGTCATGGAAGGCGCCGTAACGGCTGTATGATATGTGAATGCCATCCTACAACTAATAGTGTAACCACATCAGCAGCAACTTGGCGAGGCATTCGTCTTCATGGATGACAATTCGCACCCCCATTGTGCACATCTTGTGAACGACTTCCTGCAGGGTAATGACATTGCTTGACTAGAGTGGCCAGCATGTTCTCCAGACATGAACCCTATCGAAAATGCCTAGCATAGATTGAAAAGGGCTGTTTGTGGACCATGTGACCCACCAGCCACTCTGAGGGATCTATGTCAAATTGCCATAGAGGAGTGGGACAATCTGGACCAATAGTGCCTTGATGAACTTGTGGTCTGGACCAACAGTGCCTTGATGAACTTGTGGATAGTATGCCATGACAAATACAGGCATGCATCAATGCAAGATGATTTGCTACTGGGTATTAGAGCTACTGGTGTGTACAGCAATTTGGACCACCACCTCTGGTGGTCTCTCTGTATGGTGGTACAACCTGCAACGTGTGGTTTTCATGAGCAATAAAAAGGGCAGGAGTGATGTGTATGCTGATCTCTATTCCAGTTTTCTGTACACGTACAAGGACTCTCGGAACTGAGGTGATGCAAACCTTTTTTTATGTGTGTATACGTATGTATGTATGTATGTACAAACAGCAGGCCTCACAAGTAGCAGCACTATGGGGCTTATGACCTCCTAGTTCCAGCAGGAGCATGTTTCTTTTTCCATGCCCTAGTATACAGGCTGTCCTGTAGGACTGGCATGTTATGTGGGAACAGCATCAGGCTGCCAATCAACCTGCTTGTCAGGGAAACCTGTTTGTGAGAGGTAAGGAAAGGTTTTCTGGGCCTTGATATGTAGGCTGCCCTGCATGAAAGGCCAACAATATTGGCCTCTTTTATCGATCCACTTTGCATGGCGGCCTTAACGTGAGGCCCTGCATGACACGTGTTTTGTGGTGGTTAGCCTGGTGTACTGAACTGTATTGCAGGAGCTACATGTGCTGATGAGCATGGCTGGGAACAAAATGAGATGGATAAAAGAGGGGATGCACAGAGTGAGGGGTAGAGGGAAATGAACAGAGAAAGGGGAGAAGAGGGAGATACACCAGGCAGGTGGAAGGTGTACAGTGGAAGTAGTCAGGTGAAAAATGAAGAATGGGAGGTGGAGATGGAAATGGTGAGGAGAATTTGGTTAGAGGGAGAGGGAAGAATATATGGTCACAGAAAGAGGATGTGGGGAATGGATAAAGATGACATGAAGAGACAGAGAGAGTGGTGAGGAGGAGATTGACTGACGGAAGTGGGAGGATGAGGTGGACAGACAGAGGGAGAAAGAGGTGGACACAGAGAGGGAGAGGAGGAGGTGTATTGAATACACATGTCGAATACATGTATGGAGAAAGACACAGGGAAAAGGCTAATAGTACAATAAATCGTAGTGAAGTGAGGCTGTTATCAGCACCGTACTAGGCGTGATCTATTGGAAGTGGCATGCCATCGCCTCCATTCGACCTTTGAATTGACTTACACAGCTCGTTATAGGAGGCCTTGCAGTTTAACTTGAACTCTGAGCCACATTTTCACATTTACAAACATTGCTAGAGTTGACAGAAGTGACAAGGGACAGGAATAAATATAATAACGCTAGTTTAGAATTGGCCAGAACTTTTAATTATAAAAGGCTAGAACAATATACAATCAAAAACCTTTAAAAATGCTATAAATTAGTAACGAAAGTGTAGAGCCAGTTGATGGAGTCTGAATGTCTGGCAGTTGATGTGCAGTAGGTTCGTCGCAAGATTTTAGCCAGATAAAAGGACTGACAACTGGGTCTAGATGTGAAGTTTATGTATCTCTCAAATTTAAATAGCTTTTGACCATGAATAATACATTAAAATGGGAGCAATCAATACGGTGAAATACCTGCCAGTACCAGTGTACATAAAAGCATGTAAAATGGAACAATTATGTATTCCTGCCAATTTGAGGCGAAATAGTCACAGTAATAGGAAAGATTATGGGAAGCTGCAATATGTCTGTGGTTGGTAGACTAGTTCTGAAATACTACACGTGAATATGAAATCCACATAAGAATGAACGAAGAGCAAATGCTGAACATGCCTTAAGAATGACAAGCGTGATCAGAGATGGGACAGGAGTTCGTCACATAAATGCTATAAAATTAAAGCAAACAAAGAACTGATTTTCGATCAGGAAGGTAAAAAAAATCACGTATTTATATACATTTCAGTTCCATAGCGATCTTGGAGATAATCAACACCCGCAAAGAGACTTACAAGCAATTATTCTGTACATGTTTCACAGTGATGCAACGAGGAGAAATCTTGATACTCAGTTCAACAAAAAGTATCATTTGTGGCATAGTTTACAGTGAGTACATTTGCAAATTTAAAGACTGTAATTGTTTGTGGAACTGGTCACTCGAAATTCGTTCATTTATGTTGCAGCCATGTTGTTATCTGGACCCAGCATAGATATTTTCTCAGCAAAACGTGATGGGATCACGAAGCTAATGAACTGGCCTGCTAACTGTTTTAAGCAAGACTATTCAGCGAGTAAAATGTGTGCATTTGCATGTGATCTTCACCGAATGTATAATCATGTATGTTGTTTCACACTGCTGTGGGAATAAAAGTGATCGGCTGTTAACAGAAGAATGTATCTTTATTAATGACCATACTGTTTCGTTTACGTTTAGGCTTCCTAGTCTTTAGTTTATATTTATTTATACAATATAATCTAGCTTATTAAAATCAATGACTTTTCTTGGGGATTTTTGCTAGTATTTCAGATACTTCTTTAGTCTTTATCCCAGCACATTATCTGAGCTACTGTAATGAACCTGGCTGTCCCCCCTTATACTAATTCCCGAAAACCATTTGTAATTGAGACACCAGTCGTAGACCACACCATACAACTGTTTGTGGTTCTCCATATTTTCTGCATTTGGGTCACCAGCTTTACTTAACATTTAAACCTCGATGAGACGTGGGCTATTAATCTACAAGATTTTCTAAGGCGTTGGACTACATCAGTCAAGATGGTTCATTCCTTGGACCATATGTACACTGAAGAGCCAAAGAAACTGTTACACCTGACTAATATCGTGTAGAGCTCCCGCGATCAAGCAGAAGTGCCGCAACACGACATGGCATGGACTCTACTCACGTCTGAAGTAGTGCTGGAGCGAATTGATACCATGAATCCTGCAGGGCTATCCATAAATCCGTAAGAGTACGAGAGGATGGAGACCTCTTCTGAGCTGCACGTTGCAAGGCATCCCAGATATGCTCGACAATATTCATGTCTGGGTAGTTTGGTGGCTAGGGGAAGTGTTTAAAATCAGAAGAGTGTCCCTGGAGCCACTCTACAGCATATCTGGACGTGTGGGTGTCGTATTGCCCTGCTGGAATTGGAAAAGTCCGTCGGAATGGATATGAATGGATTCAGATGATCAGACAGGATGCTTTCGTACGTGTTACCTGTCACAGTCGCATCTAGACGTATCAGAGGTCCCATATCACTCCAACTGCACACGCCCCACACCGTTACATAGCCCTCACCAGCTTGGACAGTCCCCTGCTGACATGCAGTGTCCATGGATTCATGAGGTTGTCTCCTTACGTAGCCTCCACCAGCTTGAACAGTCCCCTGCTGACATGCAGGGTCCATGGATTCATGAGGTTATCTCCATAACCGTACCGTCCATCCGTGCTGATATAATTTGAAACGAGACTCGTCCGACCAGGCAACATGTTTGCAGTCGTCAACAATCCAATGTCGGTGTCATCTAGGGTACACGAGTGGGCCTTCGGCTCCGAAAGCTCATATCGACGATGTTTCGTTGAATGATTCACACGCTGACACTTGTTGATATCCCAGCATTGAAGTCTGCAGCAATCTTCAGTCTTCGTTGGTTCCGTTCTTGCAGGATCTTTTTCTGGCCACAGCGATGTCGGAGATTTGATGTTTTACCAGATTCCTGATACTCACGGTGCACTCGTGAAAAGGTCGTACGGGAAAATCCCCACTTCATCTCTAGCTCGGAGATGCTGTGTCCCATCGCTCGTGCGCCGACTATAACACCACGTTCAGGCTCATTTAAATCTTGATAACCGGTCATTGTAGCAGCAGTCACCGATCTAACAACTGCGCCAGACACTTGTCTTACCTAGGTGTTGCCGACCGCGGTGCCGTATCCTGCCCGTTTACATATCTCTGTATTTGAATACTCATGCCTTTACCAGTCTCTTTGGCGCTTCAGTGTAGAAGTCGGCCCTCGATCTCTGTGCAACGCAAGTGGTGTGCTCCCTGAGGTGTAGGTGGTGTTTCGATGTATAATTCTGCAGTGAGTGAATCTCCCTTCAAGGTGTAGGTAGAGAGTTGTGGGCCCTGTGAAGGAGTGAATAATTGTCAGTATCACTAAAGTAGTTTCACCGGTGCAGAAAGCCTTTCAAGAGTTCGAGACTGCTTTCCCGTGTACGAGTGTGGAATACAGATCGATCATTTACTAGTTTTCTATGGGAATCTTGCAGTTTGGTGAGGGAGGGAGGGGGACTGTAAAGTACTCACAAAGGAAACTTACGGACTGTCCTTCTTAGATTTTTCTCATCCTTATAGAATTGGGAGGTCAGTTCTCGGACATGACTGACCTAAAGCAATACTACGCAATCAGAAAAAAAACCTCGGAAAAACCGCCTTTGAAGATTAAAAGATTTCCGAATTCTGGTAAGAGTAAAATATTTGTAACTTATTGACACAGATGTTGGTAGCTGAATGCGTAGGACTTTTTTTTACTTTTATTAAAATTTCATTTATTAACAAATCGAAATGTTAATTCACGTGCACTGAAACATAATTTTTTGTAAAAGTAACGTCTCTTTACTGTTAATTACTGATCACATGAAAATGTCAGTATTCACAAGAAATTAAAATTTGTTGAAAGATTTCAAAATGTAAAAGAGAAAATAAAAACTTTATTTCTATAGATTGAACAGCATATTTGACGCATAGGTTTTTAATTATAATATTAGGCACTTCACGTATTTGTATAACAGAAAATAAATAAATAATACGATGTTTTGTTTATTATAAATTGTGTTTCAGTATTAATATTGATTAACGTTTCTACTTCTTTATAAATGTGGAGTTTATATAATAACAGAAAAAGCTGCTTTTAGCGAGATTCCAAACAGCAATTTTACGATCACAAGACTGCTACGCTACACATCCAGCTACCAGCAGTCAGCTAAACAAGCTACAAATGTGTTATACTTAAAAGTGCTCTGGAATGCTCTAACCTTCAAGGGCGTCTTTCTTTTGTGCTTATTGAAGAACAGTGTTGTACTGCTTTTGGAAATTGATGTCTTGGCAATGATCTTCAAATTGTACAGCGAAGAAGAAAATGAAGGAGGATCCGTCCGTAAGATTCCCTTGACAGTAGGAAGATATCACGTAGCAGAGTGGGGAGCCGTTAACCAGCGACCTGTTTAATAAGCGAGGCAGACTTGCTGACGTCTAATAGAAGATAATAAATTCCGGTTGTTCCAATAGAAACTTGAAGCGTGGTGTTTCTGTGTGTGTCCTTCGCCGTTTTCACTTTGAATTGTTATCCGTTATCAACGGGAATTACTAGAAACTAGTTGGTGATGGTATGCAGCCTGTTTGCAATGTTCGTTTTCCAGTCAGGTGGTCTGATCTGAGGGTCTTTCGAAAGTGGGACTTCGCGCGACGCCACGGAAGTTCCATGACGAATTGGGACGGAGGTTTCAGTTTGCTGTATCCCTGATTGTGGTCCGAGAAGATATTTGATGGTTAGGAACAGATGGAAACAGCCTAGAGTGCAGTCTGACGAACTCTGGGGGTGGAAGAGAAACGCCAGTAAATCCGTAGAAAGTAAGATATCCATCATTGGAGCAATAATATATTACTGCTGACCAATGAGACAAAACAGTACATCATCACCCCTTTTATCTGTTTTGACAGTGTTAACGGAAGAACGTTACATCCGCACGCTTCTTGTTAATCGGGAACAGAAACAACTGCAATGACCTAAGGAGATTAAAATTAACGACAGAAATGAAACATCAATTACATAACAGAATACAAACATCATCTGTTTCATCCCAGTATGTCTTAACTTAGTAATAATAACATAGTAGGAGAGTAAAGTGGCTACTCAAGGGAAACTGAATTTTCACAAAGCCATGGTTATTAATTAAAGGATGTCACACATTTTGAATCTACATACAATAGTGCCCAGAAGTTAACTATAATCAGTAAAACACGAAAATGAAAAGAGAAAAGGTGAGTAATCGCTCATAATTATAAATGTTTACCTTGAAACCCTACTTGTACGCTTTGTACAGGAAAGGAGTATTCAGCTCTGTGAACAGCAGAGTAACCGAAAGGAAAACAGAAGGAGTGCATCAGACCATTGATACCTGTCTTGTTCGTCCGTTCATAGTGAGCAGAGTGTAAACCGTTGGTGAAGTTAACAATGCAATGACATAAAGACGCCATTTGGATCCTGTTTTGCAGGGCAGAATACTCAGCCGCCTGCAAGCAGGACCGAAGTCTGCGCAACCTTAAAAGTCTCACAGAATGTCAATTCGAGAATTTGGCGATGGTTTCATAAACATAAAGCTGTATTTAAGATACCTAAGGCCAGCAATCTATGCGTGATTACGTTTTAACGTAATTGATGGTTGGCTTTGGTAGTTAACATTACGTGCTGGATGACAAAGAAACTAGGTACTGTACACAAGAATACATATTTGCCTTCCTGCCAGTTTTACGACCTTCCCTGCCAATTTGCCAGTTGTACAGCAAATACTGCCAATTTCCGAATTTGACGCACTGGACTAACATTTTCTATCATTTTGTAGAATCTGAAATGCTAAAAAAGCATCTAAAAACTCACCAGACCAAATTTAGAAGAAATGTCACGCTTTGTAATCAAGATGGTGGAATCTTTCACCTCACTGCAAAAATTTTCACCCATTTTGCAGAATACGCCATGACTTCATTCATTTATACGCACACTGTACTGTCAACGTAACTCGCAAGAACCAAATTTAGAAGCAATATCATGAAGCAGTGTCACACTTTGTCATGAATATGTTGGAGTCTTTCATTTTACTTGACAAATTTTCCATCATTTTGAACAATATGCCACGATGTCACTACATTATGCACGCTGTAATGTCAAAGTGTCTTACATTAATATTTATAACCATTAGCAGAATATGCCATAACGTCATTAGAGTGAGCTTAACGCTTTCTCCGCAAAACCAATCAAAATTAGGGAGTTATGATTTTAGTGCAAGAACATAGAAGAGACAGACAACAACTGCATCTGCCGACATGGATGTTATTTCGCAGGCTTAAAAAAAAAGAAAAAAAAACATCGTTCTATTCCTCACAAGCTGCTACTGCTAGAACATTCTGGTTCGTATCATCTGTGAACAAGTACTTCGTGATGTGTATTATGGTTAAAGTTCCAGTTTAAAACATTGTAAAAAAAAAACTGCTCAGAATAACGTCAGATTTGAAAGGAATTTAATCGACAAAAGAAATTTAACAAAAATTTCACCACTAGATGGCGCTGTAAGCGCCAGCGTTTGTCAAAAGAAAGACATGGGGCACATGGCTGCAGTGTTGCCAATGTGGGGGAAGAGTCACTAAATATAGGGTGTTTGATACCCACAACAGCCACTAAAATTCATGTTTGGAATTGGCAGATATGTCTAGTTGGATATGTTACGCAAAATCTGAAGACTTTCCACTATCATAAATCCAAAATTACTTCTATATTACTTTTGCAATAATGTAGAGAAGTGCCGGCCGCTGGTGGCCGAGCGGTTCTGGCGCTACAGTCTGGAACCGCGCGACCGCTACGGTCGCAGGTTCGAATCCTGCCTCGGGCATGGATGTGTGTGCTGTCCTTAGGTTAGTTAGGTTTAAGTAGTTCTAAGTTCTAGGGGACTTATGACCTCAGCAGTTGAGTCCCATAGTGCTCAGAGCCATTTTTGAATGTAGAGAAGTATACGGAGAAAATATGTACAACGAATACTTCTCTTGCGATTGTGTGTTCTTGAGTGCGAGAGGGGAGAGTAAGAACTTGTTTTCCTTTGCCAGAGGTGAGTAGGCCGTATTTCAGCGTATTCCTGACGCTAGCACTCAACTTACGTACCAACGATAGTCAGAGATGTGCTGAGTAAATGAAATTGATTTCTTCTTGTATGACACCACCAATGAAGCAAAAGTAACTTGCGCTGTGAACTTCCTCATTCTAATCTAAAGAACGAACGAAACAAGTAAACAAGTTACAACAATGAGTCTCGCAGAATGCAGTGTTCTGTTAAAGAGTTTGATTAGAGTGTTGAGTTATGTTCACTTCACTTTTTGATTCCAAGTGAATCCGTGTGCGAAATTGTGCATTTCGCTGGTGTTTCGCGATGGGACATAATTCCGAAGACGAACAATGCTACAGATAATTTTGGAAGTCCTATCCTCAATCTAAAGGGTGGTTACGTTATGTTGTAAATGGCACTGTTGTACTTGCTGCAAGTGCAAAGTCAACGCAAAATTAACAGACGTTAAAAACCATGTTAAAACACAGCAAACTTTCGAAAGTTCTCGACACCGAAAGCTTCCGCTTAAATGCGAGACTAAAACAAATACCAAAAAATTATCGGCAGCAGAAATCTGCATGTTCATTGCTAAACAAAGCTCATTTTTTCATGTGATCACTTGTCAGAATAACGAAAAAAAAAACAATTTTCAGAGAGCAAATGTGCGAGAGAACTATAGTTACACGGAACTAAGTGCAGAGATATTGTATACGTGTTAGCTCCACACTTTTCGGAAACATTGCGCCAAGATAGTAGTGAAAATTTTATATGAATCAATATAGTAGTGAAAATTTTATACGAATCAATAGATATATCAGTCACAAAATTAGTCGGCGTTTGTGTACGCCATTTCAGCGTCTCGGTGAAAAAATAGTGAGCATGTTCTTGGGTTTGATGGAATTAGAATCTGGCACAGCTGAAACCACTGTTAATTTAGTAAAGACTTTGTTGGTGTGTCATAAACTTAACCCAGAAAATGTAGTTTGGGTCGGGATTGACAGTGCTTCCTTAAAACACAGAAATAAACAATTATGTTTATGAGAATGTGAAACGAGATTTAAACTTACCACAACGGATTATGATGCGTTGCGTTCGTCACTCATTGCAGTTAGCTTTCTCTCATGCAATAGAAGAGACATTGCCAAGAAATCTATTCGAGAAACCTACAACTGGTTTTCGCATTCTTCTAAGCGCCACGCAATGTACAGAGACATATTCTATAAAATATTAAGTTGAGGGAGGAACCTTTGAAAATTCCATTTGTGTGTCAGACGCGATGACTTTCTCTTGAGCTGGTTCTTACAAGAACGTTATCACATCGGAAAGAAATGAAACTTCGCCTTCAAATTTTCTGATCTAAAGAAAACTTCTGCACAACAGAAAAGCTGTACAGCGTGTATTGCGTTCCTGTGAGTAAGTTATATTTGTTTTAGTTAAAACCAATAATACAGGAGGCGCAAAAGACAACCAACTTTATTTAACAGTCTATCAGTTACATTATTATTGATTACTACCCATCAATAACCAGTAAGTGAAATAAAATAATGTAGAAGTATTATTGAAAACCAGTTACAAGTTAAATATATTTTGAAATGGAAGCTACTGGGAACACCCACATTTCCATTCCAAAGGCAAGTAAAATCGTTAAGACTAGGAAGAAGCTCAGTTCATTTGTAAATGTCACATGTTCCGTTTCAAGGTTGGAGATGGTGCACGACCGATGAAATATGGATGAACCGACCACACTTTATATACCTAGTTTTAAGAAGACACAGAACTTTACTTGCTATGAAAATTGTAACTGAAAAATTAACAATTCCTACCAAATATATTTAGCATGTTATATAGCACTTAAATGTGCAGTATGCAAAATGTCTACAAATGTTGCATAAAGAAACAGTTTCATGTCCCACAACAACAAAAAGCTGTAGATAATCCAGGAAATTGCTTATTGTACTTTCTAGTGCTTATTCCTTCAAGAGACTCCAAAACTGAAGTAACGACCGAAAACATCACGCATTCCTAAGTACATTATCTTCAAGGTACAACACTCTCTCCAACTTTATACTGTTTTGTATTCTGTCGTATCTATATTCCACGTTTACAGTTTGCAGGAGTGATAAATGTACGGTTCGAATGGCTAAGGCAAATATGTCTAAAACAAAAATAGTTTATCGAAATTTGGAGTACAAATGGTGACTTTCCAGACTGTGAATATCATGGGCAATAATTCCCCAGGGAAGGCAAAAAAAAAAAAAAGTGAGAAATGCTATCAGGGTGACAGCACAGGACGGTGCGAGCTGAGTGTGTTTTGTTTTGTTGTAAACAGATTTTGATTGCGAGTAAATGGAATCTTTAGATAAAGCCCCTAACAGACAACGGCCCGACATGAAGTCCAACGCTTTGAGTCGCCGTCATATCATGATACGTGTAGTATGATTGTCCGACTAAATAATGAAGCTCCTAATATCGGGTGTCGGGACGGTAATACTTCCCAGCCGATCGGACACTCGCTACAGCTTCTCTCTGTTGGTAAGCGCAGAAGATCAAAAGAATGTCGCTGAATTTCTAGGTAAGGAGCAGGCTAAGTATTGCAGGTCTCGCTCTCTGCCGTCCAAGTGAATTTACGACACTCGATGTCACATCCCTGTCGCGTGTGCATTTCCACACTTTTGTGATTATTCTCAGTTTCTTTCTCATTTATCTCACTATAGTTCATCAATATGGATGTGGAAAAGGTTCATGAGTTCAGTGACTGAAGTAATTGAATTCTTAAAATTATGCCATTGAATTTGCGGCCAGGACAACCATCAGTATTGCAACGACGACATATAAAACAAAGGCGACAAGACTCTGTGAGAAGTGTATCTGAGGAGGAAATTTACATCAACTTTATCGGATTTCAAAAGAAAACAGGAAGACGTGAGGGCTTCATATACGAAGGGACACAGAAAAATAAGGACTTCTGCACTAACAAACCTAAACAATATTGTTTCGATGGCTGTCTATTGCGTCAAGGGTATATCATTCACGTAGTATAGCACTGCCTGAAAAAGGTTAAAATTTAATTGAGGTTTGATTTTAAGGAATCATAATCCAAAGTTGTGGTGTATACACTTACTGTTATAGAGGAAAAGCTCTCGTACTGGAAATACAGGAATTCAAGCCCTGTCCCCGTGGTGGAAACGCTTTCTGGCGACGCGGATGTTGTTTCTGACACATGCTCGTGGGATACTGGACAGTTGAGATGGTCGCCGTGAATGCAAATCCATCGTTCGTTTCGTGAGATCACTTCATTGTAGCTTAGCTTGCATCATACACGTGTTTAAAGTGTATTTTGCTTATGTTTTTCATTCAGGAATCTCCTCTGTTGGATTTATTGTTTTCAGTTTTTCTTTCCGAAGCAAATGCTTGTGCAAATTACAAATCTAGTTTTCCTTCGGAGAAAAACGAGGTCCATTGGGGTTAATGTGATCATGGTGCCCAGGATATTGTTTAACCAATTCCAATTCAAGTCGGCACGTTCCTGCAGAGATACGCGAAAACTTCACAACGATAATATGGTGGCCTCCCACCTTGTTGGAAAATAAATTCTGAGACCATATCCTGTTGTAATTGAGGCATTAGATAATGTTCAAGCATGGCTGGGTCAACAGGCTAGCTACCGTTGACTCGGCAACAAAGAAGGACCACAAATCTTGCCACAGCTTACAGAACAAAAAAAATTGCCTTAGGCGAGCCAAGTACATGTTCGATTACATGACTTGGTTTTGTTCACCCTTTATCCGAATATTATGCCGATTCACTTGGATGATGCCTTCGTCGCTGAACACAATTCTATTAAGAAAATTATGTTCAGTCTGCATTTTGTTAAACATTTCTGTCCCAAAACTCAGCTCGTTTTTATTTGTCGCTTTCTGTTAGAGCTTGTAACAGATCCAATTCGTAAGGTTTGAGTGACAGGCTTTTCCGTAATACCTTTCACAATATAACACTAGGATACTCATCTCTAAGCTGGCACGTCTCGTTGGTGTACTCGGATTACGAATGTAAGATTGGCAAA
Source organism: Schistocerca nitens (assembly GCF_023898315.1). Taxonomy (NCBI): domain Eukaryota; kingdom Metazoa; phylum Arthropoda; class Insecta; order Orthoptera; family Acrididae; genus Schistocerca; species Schistocerca nitens. Next base: position 303,285,353 of record NC_064621.1, on the reverse strand, counting down.
CTTGTTCAATTGCTGCGTCAGAGGCTGCTGACCGACTCTGACCTGGCGTACCATGTGATACTAAGCCAGTTTTGGATGTAACGATTGTACCAATTAATAGCGGTTTGTCTTTGAGGTAGTGGCCTGCAATATTTAGTCCTGAATTGTCTATGAACAATAGTAGATGATTTGGATTCAAGAAACTATAAACAACATTTCAGACGCTCTGCACCATTACATGACTACAAGATGAGTGTTGGAATGATGCATTGACACATGCCACCAAGCGGAAATGCCGGGAACTAACAGTGTTAGGTGATAATAAAACTCGAATATATACTGTATTCTGTGCTGTATCAAACATCTCTGAGTTATTTACCATTTACCCAACTCAGATTACTTTTGTATAGCTGATTTACAAACACCCTATGTTTAGGAGGTGGGAAAATCTCGAGAAAGTGGATCTTGTATGTCCCATGATTTGTAGGCTGTTTCATTTCTCTTTGTCCAGCTTACCCCACAGCCAGAAGTCACACGAATTAAGATCAGGTGACATGGACGGCCAGGCTGTAGGGAAATGACAGCTGATAATTTAGCATTTCCGAAATGTCTCAGCAGCAGCCGCTTCAATGGCAATACGGAGGAGCGCCGTCTAACATAAAAATGATTCTACCACACATCCAAGCTAGAATGGATGGAATGACGTTGGTGCGCAAAACACTCTCATAGCGTTTGCCAGTGACGGTACGGGTAATAGGACCGGCAAGACTCATCTCCTCTAAAAAATACGGCCCTACGATGAACGATACCATTGACCCGCACCATACAGTCACCTTTGCGGAATGAAGTGGTACTGGTTGATGAGCGTGCGAATCTTCCATTGTCCTTATTCTGAAATTCTTCGATTGACATGTCCTAGGAGACTGAAATTGGCTTCGTCTGTCCATTAAACGTTCCATGGCCATTAATTGTCCACTTTCATGCGAGAAAGAAATTCCAGAGCGAAAGTTTGTCTTGCTACCTTATCAGCAGGAAGCAACTCCTAAACTTGGATGATTTTGCGTGGATGGCAATGCAAGATGTGTCTTTGGATTTTATGCATCGTGCTGCTCGCAGGCATGTCCAACACTCGGGCACTTCCCTGTGCACTGCATGTTTGCACACCACCGCTCCACCCCTGTTGCAACGCTGTGGCCACATCTGCAACAGACGTCGGATCAACAGCTTACCTCCCTCTGACACAATGCGCTTCAAAAGAACCTGTCTTTTCGAATTTTGTAATTATTTTCTCCAGAAATTTAGGAGACATCGGACTAATTCCTTTCTTCATACCCCTGAGTATCCGAAACTTTTGTTGTTCTACTGGCGCACAGTCACCGTCTTGTAAAAGAGCTTTACCAGCAGCGCGTGATCCTTCATGGAGGCAGCCATGTTGGCCGTCTTGGGCGCAAACTCAGGAACTGGATCAATAATATGTTGTTCAAGTTTGACGACATTCTGAGCAGTGGTTCTCTTTCTACAGCGTTTTAAAACTGGAATTATACGGGCAATTATAGACACCTTGTAAGTGGGTTGTTTAATTCGCTTTCCTTAGCTGCATATTCCCAGGACGCATCACACTGGTCGGGTGATGTGACGGGCCAGAGACCGCAGGCCAGGCAGGGAGCACCCAGAACAAGCTGAACGGAAGTACGAACCTGTTTATGGTCCAGTGCAGACAATCCCAAAGGTTATGCACTTTCGAGGGAAGCTTGTAATCGTAGGAAATACAGTATGACACTGCATGTGAACATCAACTGGTGAATGGATGCTTAATGCACCTTCTTATATATCCTTCTTTGTAAATGTCAGGAGGAACATAGTGCACATATGACCACACAGGTAAGTATTAAAGTCTCGGTAGCGTTGAAAATTGTGAATCACTTATCTTCTGCTGGTGAAGTATCGCTGTAATTCTTTTGGAGGTTGCAGGTCAGCAAAGAAGTCGAAATAGAAGACATTGTTTGTATGGTTTTTCTTTAAATACGCCATCCATTGGGTTCCAGGTTCTCCAATAACATCTAAATTCACAATTCCACATTCTCTGGATTTGTACATAGTCTTTGTTAATGTATTTCACATAAGCACACCACGGAATCTTGGAGCGTTGAATTTTTTTCTAAGACTTAAACAGATCTGTATTTGTAAGAGCTGTACATTGTAGGATGCCCCAGGGGCTTTTCTTTTTCCATTTATGAAGATACCTAACCATTTCTTGTATGGTTTCAGATATAGTCCTTTCCAGATGGCTGCTGCTTCTATCGTATGATTTGTCTTCTTGCCTCCTCTAGTTGCTCCTGGGAGTTCTGTGCAGTCTTGACTGTCCTGGCAGTAGCTGCTGCACCACCAGCCAATTAACCCACTGCTGAGAGACCTGCAAGGGCTGGCATGAGGAAGGTAATAATTCTACCTGACATGTTGGCTTTTGAGAACACCCGTGGTGCTTTAACCGTTCCTTTATGCTTCAGATATGTTTTAGCATGATACATCGCTGCCAGGATACCGTTTTTTTAAATACTCCCACTCCGGCTTCTTCTTCATCATCATCATCATCTTATTCTTCTTCTTCTTTAGAGTGCAACATACTGCATTCGTAACTTGCTTTGAAATTCATCCCCAAACCCCACAAATTTTTACCATACATGGTTTTTGCAGCCTTAAATGTCACAATGCGTTGAACTACGGCAATATCCCTTCTTGCCTGTGTTGCCTTGGCTTTATCAGATAAAAATAGATCTGCAGCGTGACATCTTGGAAGATCTTTATTTACTATGTATGCAATGTCGTGTTCCAAACACGCCTCGTCTAGCAGATTAATACCTTTATCACTGCATGCCAACCATTTATAAAGCTTTCTTCCAGGTCCACAGTAGTTATATCTGGGAATCTGTAATTCGATCAGCAGTTTGTCGACAATACCGTCAACTCTAATGCCTCTCCGATCATGCATGTTATACTGCCGTGTTGGTTGTAGTCCACACCCTATTATGTAGCAAATCGTCAGCGTCAATCCAACTGTTTTGTGTTGCAGGAAAACCAAGCCATCTAATTAGTGCTCTATTCCCTCAATGTCTTGTGACCCTCTCTACGAGAAACACATTTGGTTCTGAGCTTTCCTGCAAGTTCCCTATGTAAAAACATCCTGCAATTTCAATACTACTGCTATCCTTCAAGATATAAGTTCTAGGATTCCTTCTTTGTGCCTTGGAAACTGTAAGTATCTCAGCTGACCAGTTTGGTAGGTGTGACTTCTCAAATGCTGTCTTGTGTTTTGAAATATGTACTAAATCATTCACATTAAAATTTTGTTTGCGTGTATACAGCATTTAATACGATTGTATACAGTATCTGGGAGTCCATTATCACAAACATCAATTGGCCTCATTCTTACTGTGCTATGTTTGGTTCGATTATACTGTGCAGTTATTTATAGGAGGATATCTTTCCATTTGTATGAACCGCGAAGATTAAAATGCATTCAAGTGTGACCTGTTATTGTACTGTTCAGATGTTTACGATACCTACTCGCCTTCAGGTTGTTGAATGTTGGGTAGCAGTGTATTTCATACCACCCCATCACGGTCTTGTAATACCTAATGTAAAACTTTCCACGATGATCAGTTTGAAGACATCGATTCGTTCTTGCTCGCAACAAACGCTCAAACACCTCTGTGACATCTTTCCCCGTTTTTGTTTTCACACGTAATGCCCGTGCAAATTAAGAATATGTATCAATGACCATTAAAATATGCTTGAAACCATTATTCACACATGAATACTCCCTCCCTATCTACAAGATCAGCCTGCCATAGGTCAACCAAACCTTTATCATTACTTGTGCTCGACGGCATGTTTTGGACGCTTGTTTGTTTAGTTCTTGAACTATTGTCTCCATACTTATTCCAAGATACCTCTCTGTCTAAGTCCTGAAGTTTATAAACAACCTCATTCAAATGAGTGGCAGCTGATGCCATGAGAAGTCATAGCAGATCTATTAGTTCATTGGGATCGTCTTAACATATTATATACTGCGGAAATGCACTGTTCACTCTTTTATGCTGAATGTCAACACCATCATGGCTGCTATTTTTACCATCTAACATAGGTTTTATAATGGTTTTGCGTTTCACACTGCTTTGGTATTTTGATACTCCACTTGCTTTCTTATGTAGATCAGTCAAAGCAGTATTTCATCGAACATTTCGCGATCTTTAGTTGAATAATTTAGGGTTTGCGAAGGTCTTAGGAAAATAAGATTAAGTAGATCTGGTGTTCTCTGAATTTCCCTACCATCGATCCGCATTGAGTATCAGTTACACTTACAGGCTTCTGACATAGAATATTCTCTCTATCCTAGCATCACTGTGATGGTTAATGAAACTGGCAATAGCATCATGTCTTAATTTCACCGAGAGCTGCCCAAGAAATTTGGTAACTGGCTTAAAGCTTTCTCTTAGTGTTTGGTCCCACTCCAAATGTCCTAACCTTAGCAGCCGTAATATCTCTTGAACGGCCTTCAGTGACTCGATTGCTTTGTGTTTAGCTGATATCTTGTTATATACTAAGCAGTGTTCTGTGCGGGGTACACCTTATATACATTTTTTCTATCGCATCAGTATCTATAGTTAAGACATATACTTACCTTTTCAGTAACATTAACCCTTTCCTTTAATGTATTAATCGATCTCATAAGGGTCTTACAATATGACAGTAGTTCCTTGCATACACTCCCAACTTTCTGTTCAAGAGCCTGAGTTTTTCCATCCATGTGCAAGCGAATATTCTGTCTATGTGCATCTGTCCTCTTAGGTTGAGACCTTGATACAGGTGCAAACTTATCCATAGTGTGATGTACACTGATATAGTCACCGCTAGTCTTAGCTGTATACAGGATGTAGGTAGTGGGACTACCTTCACATCACCCCACTCTGCATTGCTGCCAAATTTATGCAAGATGGCGGATCCAAGATGGCGGATCTAATATGGCAGCGATAGACATGGCAACATCACAATGATGTCATGGTGGGAAGTTCAAATTTTGGTGGAAAATAGGTCAATTGGGCTACCTCCACTAACCTGACCCCCTGCCCCCACCATCTGTGGTGGGAAGTTCAAATTCCAGTAGTACAATGCAACACACCACAGCTACCTCTACTAACCTAAGAAAATGGTGGGAAAATAAGCCACTTGGGCTACCTCCACTAACCTAAGTCATCCGACCGCCACCTCTATCTAGGAGTTGGCAGGAAAAGGACTCAGCCTGTGCTGGGCTGCAGGATAGAATGGACATAAGTCTTTATTTTGCAGGCAGTCTTTATTTAAACAGTTAGAGCCAGTAGCTCCATCTAGTGTCTTCACCATAAGATCTGGAATCCAACTGACCTAGTACACAGTACTGCCACCAGAGGGCACTGTCATCCCTTCTGTGAAGTAATCCAAGATGTCGGTCTGGGGAGGAAAATGGTGGGAAAAGGACACAGGCTGTGCTGGCCTGGTGGATAGGATGGACATAAGTCTTTATTTTTAGTCTTTATTTATACAATTTGAGGCAGTAGTTCCATCCAGTGTGTCCACCAAGATGTCCGGAGTCCAACTGACCTAGTACACAGTACTGCCACCAGAGTGCACTTTCATCCCATGACAGTCTGGGGGAAAAATGGTAGGAAAATGACTCAGCCTGTGCTGGGCTCCCGGAGAGAGGAAATAGCGTACTTTATTTAATTTGGAATAATTTATTTAGGGATGGACTACATGTAGTTTATTTATTACACTGATACAAAGCACATGCTCTGACATGCTTGGGGTCCCAATTCACAGCTTACAGACCTGCAAACCACTCGTAAAACACTGAAATAATGTAGTACAGTGATGTGCAGAGACGAAAACAACTCGTAAATTGTCAAAATAATGCATGTAAAAGGCTCTGCAAACACGCTTGCTAATCGTCAACACAGATATCTTTTTGGATGAACTATCTTATATGTGCAATTCTTGATGTTCACTTGGCTTACGAGGAAGCATACTTTAATAGTCAGATTTGCGTAACTCGCCTCTTTTGGCTACAAAACCCAAGTTAACAACCTAATCTTCATTCGGTGTAAAAGCCTTACGCCACCTTATTCGAAAGACCTGTACTGCACATAGCACCATTCTAATGGTCGATGTTGGAGTCAACGTCTTGCTGCATCAATAACCTCACCATTATTTTCATACTGCTTCCTGCAGAGTGCCTCCTTCACTGGCCCAAATAGATGGAAGTTGGAAGGTGTGAGAACCAGACTCTTAGGTGAATGAGGAAGAACAGTCCAATGAAGTTTTGTAATCTTCTTTTTGGTGTGCAGACTTGTCATGGAGAAGGAGAAGTTCGTTAGCATTTTTGTTATGACGCACATGCTGAAGTCGTTTCTTCAATTCCCTGAGAGTACCACTATACACTTCATAGTTGATCATTGTACCATGAGGGAGTACATCAAACAGAATAACCCCTTCAAAGTCACAGAAAACCGTCGCCATGACTTTATCGGCTGAGGGTGCAGCTTTGAACTTTTTCTTTGGGGGAGAAGTGGTGTAGTGCCACTCCATGGATTGCTGTTTTGTTTCTGGTTCGAAGTGACGAACACATGTTTCATTGCCTGTGATGATGTCTGAAAAAAACTGTCACGATCAGCGTCATAAAGCTCAATCAATTCTGCACAGATTGTCCTTCGTTCCTCTTTATGATCTTCTGGTAGGTGGCATGGAAATCAGCGGGCACACTCCTGTGAGTACCCCAACTCGTGGATGAGTGTGTCAGCACTACCAACAGAGACGTCCAGTTGAGCCGTGAGGTGTTTAATTGTGATCCTTCGATCACCTCGAATGAGAGTGTCCGCACGTTCCAACACTGTAGGAGTCATAGTTATGTGTGTTGTGCCAGCACGCTGAAGATAGGACAAGTTCGCCCAACAATTCACCGTGGTTTTGTTCAGTGCCAGGCCTCTGTAGAATTCTTCAAGCGCATATGAATATGTGCGATGCTCTGATTTACTGCCAAAACTCAATGATAGCTCTCTGCTTGGAAAGCACTTCCGTTACAAACGCCGTTTTTAAGGCTACGTATAGCGCAACCACCTATCAGAATTTAATGAAACTATAGGGGTTGAAGCGGGAATATTCCACGATGTCCAACAAGAAATACTCAATTTTTTCAAAACTGACCGAGAAAAAAATTGTATTACTCGTTGAACGCCCCTCGTAATATCCCTCACAATGCTGGCTGTCAAGATTTTTCTTCAAATTCTCCCATACACTAGTCAAAAGGTTAAAATCTGAGGCATGTCTGGGATTTTGCAGACGTCTGGTAACCCAGATGTTATGGTACACTCAACTTTCAATGCGTTTAACTTATGAAAATACTGGCATGGCAAAGTCTCACTGCAAGGCATGCATCTAGGGCAAGTGTGATCCAGACTGACACAAATGCGAAATCAGTCCACGCTCGTGTGCCTAAAGAAATGAATGTGTTAACCAGTTTGTGATATTTCAGGCGAATGGCAGGTAAACCAGAAGACAATGTAAGAACAAACAAATAGTAGGGACCTTAAGGATTGAAAATTGGTAATTTCGTTTGGCTTTGTTGGCTGAGATATATTTTAGTTGTTCAGACATCTAATTGGGAAGTCTATCGTCCATCTTGCGTGATAATATCTTTTCTTTACGGACTGTGAGCGTTGTCTCTCAGATTATCTGTCGAACACAAAAGTCAGGGATCAGTGTATGTAGTGTTTAGCGCCCTGTTTGTGTTTTGATGATGATAAGAGGGCGGCCAGCGTCCTTTTCTTGAAAAGCGCTTTGTGGGCCAACATACTAACGTCCTCATATAACAGACGGATTACCTTCAGTGGTGTCACGTACCCTTCATGAGACACAGCAAAGGAGTTACGAATTTAGCAAAGAACACTTGGTGTTCGTTATTACGGTTAAGATTAGTATGGTTCCATCCCTCCTCCCCTTGTCAGTCAAGTACTACTGGCGAAAATTTTTTCCACTACCAAGATTCGAACCGGCTACCTCCAAATCTAGTTTTGCCACACGACCATACGTTAGCTGCGTTTGCTAAACATGGTGAAGGTGATAGATATCTTGAACAACAAAGGCCAGTGGAGCTTTGAGACAACCAGTTTTATTGTTTTCTCATTATGTTACGAGCAGCCCAATGATTGGAATTCTGTCTAGTATAACAAATGGTTGCACATAGTGAGCTAAAATTGAGACCGCTCACTGTATGAGACGTTTGCGGACAGCCTCACTTCTGAATTCGGCCAAAAAGTCATGTGATCAACCCTTTGAAAGTACCTATAGTCGCCTGTAACCATACACCAAGGTTCTCTCTCTCTCTCTCTCTCTCTCTCTCAGGTGCTCATCAGGATCGTTTCCCTCATCCCTGGTCTGTTTCTGTTCCTTCAGAACATTCTGTTGTGGTGTCGCCTCCGTTCCCTTCTCACATCTCTTGCGTCTTCTTCATTACCAGTAGTGCGGTCAGCTACTGGGTAGCCAACGGAATATAAGTCTTCACTGCTCCCCAGCGCAGACATCATTGGGAATGACTGAACGAGCTCGCTGCATGCAGCTGCCGTGGCTGCTTGGGCAGCCGGTCCCAAGAGCTCAACGATTCTCTGTAGCGTATAGGCAAGGTGAGACTCCTTGCCGGAGAATACAGACGGTGAGTCTATGTGGGCAGCCAGGTCACCAGTGGTAACAGCGCCGATGTGCACAGCAGACGTTGTAAAGCGACTTAGTGCAGCTTCAGCGCGGACGGCGGTTGCAGCGCTGCTGTGTTGTTATTATCTGTGCAGCGGCGAGTTTTCACACTAGGGAAATCATCCCGCAGTCCCTCTGTCCCACTGTCCTTTCCCTCCGGCAAGGATTCAGCTTGACGTAGAGAGAAAATCATCTAGGTGTTACTGAAGATCCAGGAAGCTACAGAAGAAAGATCATCTTAGCAATAAAGCTACAACAAAAATACAGTTCTGGACACTTAGAGAATTATGGCTGGGTGTTGAGGGTTGACGAGCTACCTCTCAAAACCACCGATGGTAACTCTACATGGATTCTGGGACACCAGTGGCAAACTGGTATGTCAGAAGTTGAGATAGACCAGTCTCATGGTCAGAAAAAGACTAAGATCCTGGGCCAGCATAGGGACTACACAATGTCCCCTGAGGACGAAAGGGTTGCCGTCATCAGTGGCGGCACCGCCACCATTTGGTTTCCCTTGGGCAGTCCACAGCGTAGCTGAAGGCGCTCTTCAATTGGAAGATCCGTTCCTCCACAAGGGGTTAGTTTTTTCGAGATTTTCGCGTCATGTGGTGGAGCTGAGTGTGGATAAGTGGGTGGAGTTGAAAGGAGAATGAGCAAAACGTTATGCATCCATGATAATCCACCTTTGGCAAGGGGAGCCCTGAACTGGAGCTGCTGTGCTCGTGTAAGATACTGTCTCTCTGGCTTGTTGTTGTGAGCACACTTTTTGACACGTAAATGGCAGGTTCTGTGGTATCGCAGATGGATCGCATTGGCACACGAAAGTTGGCAATGTGAGTAGATACCATAGACGTCAGCAAGGGCTCGCTGCAATTCGAAACGACATATGGGAGGCACTTCTGAAGACCATGCCTCCCCTCTCAGCACACCAATGCCCTCACACTGGGATCAATATGGTGTTGAGCTAGCAATACTTCTGTCCCAGTTCGTAACTTCACTTTCAGCAGTCAACAACATTGAGTAGGACAATGTTCATGAAGTTTCAAAGGGACATATACTTTTGTCAAGGTTGAACATTGTACTTGAAGAGAACAGTTCGTGATTCTTTATATCAAGTTATGCTTTGCTATTTCACGAAAATTATAAATCATACAATACTCCTACGGCAAAGGATTTTGTTAAAGTAGAGTAAATATTTTATTCACACATATATAGCAGACTCTGGAAGCTGCTTTCAGAGAACTGGTTAGAACATAATCGATAGTTTTCATATAACAATAAATTTAAAAAATTCAGTTTAGAATGATCTTGAGATCTTAAATCCTAGTGGTTATCAATATTATCAAACACTCCGCAATATATCTCCAATTTGTGACACGATTTCTTAGGAAACTTGTTTAGTCGTCACGTAGCGCGGTAGTGGTAGTGAGTTTCTTGGATTTTCTGTTCACAGCACAAAACATCGCCTGCTTCGTCTCAAGGATGTTGTATAACTTATCGGCGAAGGTAAATATTTTGTGGAATGTGTTCGATAGAAATACAAATTTAAGCTTCTAAATGTGCCAAAAAGCCATTAATTCATGCGAAAATGTCTGAATCAGTTTAGAGCCGATGTTCTAGCAAAGCACTAAACACATCACAAAGTTTAGTTCTGATCCTGCGCAGTGTTTACCAGTCTTGATGAGCAGTTCCATCACGTTAGACAAACATATGGAAGATGGCGTTATAAAAGTTTACCCAAAAATTTAACACGTTTACGAAATGCTGAAAAAACTGCAAGTCCATTAAATGAACTAAAAATATTTGACACTTCTATATTTAGTGGTGTCTTAATACAGAACGAGGTTTAGTACATGGGTATACCTTCAGGATGTGTCACTGATTAATGCTTGAACCCCATTCGGTTTCATGCCATACCAAACGATTGTGCTCTCAAATTTTCTCTCCATCCGAATTCTGATAGGAACCGCCTGGTATATTCTGCAATAGCTAGTGCATGTTTGTCATTACCAAAAAATCTTTCCTTTATCTGTCCTTGATATATATAACGCAAGAGAATATAAAATTGTGCTTTATTTGCCACATCTGAAGTTCAGTCAACCATGACAGCTACAAAAGGAACATCCACTGTTTCCCGCTTTATGGCTGGTAAAACTTTGAAACCTACTGTTTGTATTAGATCGTCTTGAATCCGATTAGAAATTCTTTTAAACACAGTAGCGGTTTCCATGGACTCCGCTAAAAGAGGATCATACTCTACAGTGCACTTTAATAATTCCACGTATTATTCCAGATAAACAGACTTTGTCTTGTTTTCACAGAAAACAAACTGCATTAATAAACCTTTCAAGGATGCCCCTGTTCCACTATACCTCTTGATTGTTTTGGCTTTACTTCTGTTTTCGTAGTCCACTATTTGTTTTGTCAACCTAGTGGGTGCTATTCTTTTAATGTGCCCATAAAATTTAAGTCTTCGTTTTCTCATGTCACCATCCATGTCTGTGTATTATTCTGTTTCCTTATTATTTCTCAGCCTGTAAGTTTCTCCATCAGTAATTTTGGAGCCTAGTATTTTCCTAATAACCTTTCTTTCTTTCTTTGAATTTCTTTTATATTCCTCTTTCTGTTTAAAATTATAGTTTCTGGTGCATAAAGACTTGATTACAGTGCTGTAATGCCTAAGTTTATTAAATTAAGAAAGTGATTTTTATTATACGAGGGCGGTTCAGAAAGTAACCTCCGATTGGTCACAGTGCGGGTTGTGGGGGGAGTAGCGACGCCATCTGTGAGTTCACGCACTCAACAGGTCAGTCGGCATCAAGCCGTGGTCGAGTGAACGTTGTACCTGCGCTAGTTTAGTTTTTGTGGCAGTTTGAAATGTGTGCTGCAATAGAAAACCCCGCCAAATGTGAAGTGCGTGCTGTCATAAGGTTTTCTACAGCCAAAGGATATTCTGCAGCAGCTGTTCATCGTGAGCTTTGTGCCGTGTACGGACCAAGAGTTATGAGTGAAGGAGTTGTCCGTGAATGGGTACGTTTATTTAAAAGTGGACGAGAAAACGTTCATGATGAAGAGAGGAGTGGTAGACCATCATTGGTGACTAACGAACTCGTTCAGACAGTTGATGCAAAAGTTCGTGAAAATCGACGTTTCTCAATGTCGGAGTTGTCTACTGGTTTTCCACAGATTTCTAAGACTCTCTTGTACGAGATAGTGACAGCAAGATTGGGTTACCGTAAGTTCTGTGCACGATGGGTGCCCAAAATTCTTACCGACCACCACAAAACTCAAAGAATGGCCTCTGTATTAGACTTTCTGTCACGTTATGAGGACGAAGGAGAACCATTGTTAAACAGAATCGTGACCGGTGACGAAACCTGGATTAAGTACGTGAACCCTGAGACAAAAGAACAATCAAAGATGTGGGCGCATTCAAATTCGCCTACAAAACCAAGAAAAGCCTCGCAAGATTTTTCTGCCAGAAAACTGATGGCAACGGTGTTTTGGGATGCCAAAGGGGTGTTGTTGGTTGAATTCATGGAACGTGGTACGACCATTAATCAAGACGTGTACTGTGAAACAATAAAAAAGTTACGACGGGCTATACAGAACAAACGCCGTGGTATGCTGACTTCCGGTATCGTTTTTTTGCACGATAACGCCCGTCCTCACTCTGCTCGCAGAACAACGGCCCTTCTTGAGTCCTTCAAGTGGGACGTTATCAACCATCCACCTTACAGCCCAGACGTGGCGCCAAGTGATTATCACCTCTTCATGCATTTGAAGAAATGGCTCGGGTCACAGCGGTTTGATGACGACGAAGAGCTCAAAGATGCGGTCACAGGCTGGCTCCAGGCACAAGCGGGTGATTTTTATGCAGAAGGAATTTCAAAGCTTGTGAAGAGATACGATAAGTGCCTCAATCGCTATGGAGACTATGTAGAAAAATAGTGCAAAGGTGTAGTTGTAAGATGTATATATTAAAATATTTTTATTTAACTTGGTGTATTTTTTTAAATCAACCGGAGGTTACTTTCTGAACGGCCCTCGTAAATATTTTGTATTAATCTGAATCCAGTTGCCATTTTTTGACAGCGATTTTCGTTTGCAACTTTTTCCAGATCATTTTCTTGTATGATTTCTACAAGTATTTCAACTCAGAAACCCTTTTTATTTTTACATATTTTATGTACAAAAACGTTGGTGCTTGTTTGTTGCATGTCATATATTCCATTTTTTCGAATGATGTTTGTAGTCCTAGTTTTTCCGCAACTGCTATAAGAATTTCAATTCGGTTTTGAGCTGTGGTAATAACCCTAGTTAAAAATGTCAGATCATCTACAAAGGCGAGGCAATGTACTCTTATATTACTTCTGCCTAACTTGATTGACTGATCTATATTTTGACTCGACTTTTGCTCTTGGCATTCTGTAATCACCTTTCCCAAAACAAAGTTAAACAGTAATATGGACAGTCCATCTCCCTTTCTAACACCAGTCCTTATATCAAATTGTTCAGAAATTCCCCCATGAATTTAGCTGTAGAGCTAGTGTCAGTTGACGTTTCCTTAATCAGTGTTGAGTTTTATTTTCTAGCCCTTGTTCCTTTAAAATTTGGAAAAGAGCTTCACGATCAACTGAGTCATAGGGCTTTTTAAAATCTACAAATATACATACAATATTGTCACCAGAAATCCTTTGGTGCCTAAGGCTTAGTTTTAAATTAAGAATTTGCTCCGGACAGGATCTCTTTAGTCTAAAGCGTGCTTGGTATTCACCAGTTTTACGTTCTAACTGTTCTTGGGCTCGATCAAGTAAACAAGGCGAGAGAATATTGTGTGTGACCGGAAGAAGAGAGATTCTTCGCTAATTATTAACATCGGTTCTGTCCCCCGTTTTAGGCAATGGATGAATTAGGGCAGTTTTCCAATTTTCTCCGTTTGCCAGATATGTCCTATTAGTTCAGTGATCTCTTTCACAGTGTTAGGACCAGCTGATTACAGTAGTTCTATAATTATACCGTCTTTTCCGGGTGATTTACTGTTTTTAAGTCTCTTAATTGGTTTAATTATTTCGATTTCATATTTGCGGTAAGGCAACTACAGGAAAGGCACTATGAGTACGGGAAGGACTTAATCATGGCCTTTTTAGATATTGAGAAGGCGTATGACAGTATCTGGAGGGACAAGCTCTGGGATGTGCTGAACGCAAAAGGGATAGATGAAGAGATAACACGAAAAGTCAGAAAAATGTATGAGGGAAGTGAGAGTTGTGTGAAAGTGGGGAGGGAACGTACTGCATGGTTCAAGCTGGAAAATGGGCTGCGACAGGGAAGTGCACTTTCGCCTTTATTGCTTATTATTGTTATGGATGAAATCCTACAGCAAGTATCAGATGCAATTGGAGATCATAAAATGAAAGCAGTGCTTTTTGCCGATGACCTGATGTTATGGGGAAATTGCGAGAAGGAGGTGCAAGAGCAGTTAGATGTATGGGACGCAACGGCAGCACAATATGGAATGCTTTTCTCTGCAAAGAAAAGTGAAATAATTGTCACAACAAGGAAGAAGAATAGGCCAAATGTGGATATAACTTGTGGAGGGGAAAAACTACAAGTGGTAGAGAACTTCAAGTACCTGGGAAGCATGATTGAAAGTAAGGGGGGAAACGCAATGGAAATAAATGGAAGGTGCAGAAAAGCAGGGCAGTTCTACAAATGCATTGGGGGGCTTATTTGGAGCAAGGAGGTGCCACAGAAATCCAAGGGAACTATATACCGAACCTACTTTGTCCCCATATTGACATACGGAAGTGAGACATGGGTAATGCACAAAAGCGACAAAAGTAGAATACAGGCTAGTGAAATGAAGTTCCAGAGGAGCAGGTTGAGTGTAACAAGACGAGACAGATTGCGAAATGTGTGTGTGAGGGAAAGACTAAAGGAGAAACCAGTACAGGACAGGATAGAAAAATCAAGACTGCAGTGGTATGGACACATGAAGAGAAAGGATGAGGGAAGAATTCCAAAGGGGATGTTTGATCTGCAACTGAAGGGGAAGAGGCCCAGAGGAAGACCAAGAGATAGATGGGTGAAGGGAGTGAAGGAATGTGTGACGAGAAGAGGGGAGAACTGGACGAAGGTGGAAGAGGGGGAATGGTGGAAAGACAGAACACGATGGAGAGGCTTGTGTTCCCGACAGACCCAGCCAGTGGCTGGAAACTGTCCAAGATGATGATGATGATTTCGATTTCATCAGGTTCTTTAGGGTTAGGATTGGTGTTATTAGTTTGCTGTGGTTGGAATTTATTTGTTGGTTCTGGACAGTTTAATTGTTTTTCAAAATAATTAGCAAGTACCTTACAATTTTCCCGGTTGTTTAGAGCCAAACAGCCATTTCCATTTTTGAAGCAAAGACTTTGAGGTTGGTAACCAGTTAGTTCAGTTTTGAATGTTTTATAAAAGTTTATTGCATTGTTCTTTTGGAAGTCTTTTTCGATTTCTAAAAGTTGTACATTTTCGTAGTTTCTTTTAGTCTGTCGGATTAATTTAGATGTTTCTTTTCTTACAGTGAGAAACATGTATGTATTTTCAGTTTTGTTACTATTCCAATTTTTGAATGCCTCAAGCCTAGACTCAACTGCTGTTTCACAATCCGCTTTCCACCAAACGTGTTTTTGTTTCTTTCGAAGCAGAATTATGTTTTGTGCTGTTGTGATGAACTTTTCTTTTAGGCTTTGCCAATTGTTGGATTGTTTTTTGTCAACTTCGGTTGTTAGAGTTGGAGTTATTTTAGCAATATGGAATTTTAGGATAACGTTTTAGGTTTTGAAGAGCTTTTCTGGCTGAAGTTTTACTTTTATTCGCATTAAATAATGTCGGAATCTATCTTAGCCCCTTTTTTAACTTGGACATTGAAAATTTCTTAGTAAGGGTATGAAATTGCCACATGATCAATTTGAAATTACGCAATAAATGTATTGGGTGCCCGACCAGTTTTTTGTTTGGAAGGTTTGTTTTTAAAATATGCTGACATTATTTTAAGGTTAAAAGTTTTGCACATTTCAACAAGTCTTTGGCCATTTTGATTTCCCCATTTATGAGCAGGAAATAAATCCATCGATTTCTTATATTTTTTCTCTTTACTTAATTGAGCATCAAAATCAGTCATTAAATTTTAACATAGTTTGAGGGAACTTTCGAGATCATGTTTCCTAACGTTTCCCAAGCTTCATTAACTTCTACAGGTTTTTTACAGTTATCCTAATTGACTGGCATATGGGCATTTATTAAAGTGTATGCCTTAGTTGCACAATTAAGAGAAATTGTCATTAGTCTACTATTAATGGGTTTTATGTCCGCTATTGAATTTAAAATATATTTGGAGACTGCAAAACCAATTCTGAGATGTGGTGTATTATTAAGTATCCTTTTATCAGGTTTACCTTTAAAAAGACGATAATTACCGAAATCCTTGGTATTATTGTCCATCATTCGTGTTTCTTGAAGTGCCAAAATTTGAAACTCCTGTCCTTTTAATATATCCATCAATTTATGAAGTTTATCAGGTTGCAAAAGTGTTTGTATGTTAAGTGCTGCAAAAAATGTATTTGTTTTGTTTTTAACTTGGACAGAGCACTCCGACTTCCTCTGTTGAATTACCCTGGCCACCCTAGAATCCGAAAGACCAGTTGCGCTAGTAATACTGTCAGTGGATTGACCACTTGGGGTAATATTGTGATTATCAGAATGCTCCATGATAATCGTACCTGGAATCAGGTGGGATTGAGCAGATACATTGAGTGGACTCAGAGTGTCATGACTTGAAGGGTTAGTACCAGAATGTAAATTTCAGCCGCACCACTGGTGAACAGATGCTGACCACTTTGCTGCTTGCTACAAGACAGATGCACAGTGAATTTGGTTTTATTTTGCCTTAGACAGGAACTGCTTATTCTGTACTCACAGTTGTCCACCATATCTGGTGGAACGTCCACTATCTGCCAACTCTGACCCATTCAATACCCTAGGCATTGTCAGCTTCTTAGACTTTTAGTTACAAAGTCTTGAAGCCTTTTATAATACATGTAGATATAAATAGTAGGGCAAAGAGAGCATCAGCGCATTTTGTTAGTGTGGGTTGTCTACATCAGGGGCAGGTATGCACTCAGGAGGAAACCTATTGTTCTCCTTTGATTCACAGGTCATTAACCTATTGTCCTCCTTTCATTGATGGGTCCTTAACCTGCTGTTCTACTAAAAGGATCCTACCTTTTGATTGACAGGCACTTAACCTATTGTTCCCCCACTCCCTACCACTCCCCTTCCCCCTCAGAACACCCCCCCACCCCTTCCTTGCTGCTACAGATACACTTTCAGGTCTGAGTTACTGAATAGCCCCTATCACTCTTATCAATTTGATTAACTTCTTAATTAAATTGATCAATTAATTACCCCTCCCCCTCTAGTAAACTCCCTCCCCTCCCACCCTCCCTCTCGGAAATTGGCGGGAAAAAGATTCAGTTGATCGGCCATTTGGAGGGGATTCGATTGTAGTGTATGAAATATTATTTACACAATTTAGACAATGTATGGAATATTGTTTAGTTATTTACAGCAGTGTATGGAATATAGTTTATTTATTTAGTTAAAGAATTTGACCGGAAATCGATTGCTGTGTATGGCATATTGTTTAAACAGTTTAGACAATGTGTGGAATGTTGTTTATTTAAACAATTTAGGGGATGCAAGGCAGGGTATGGAATATAGTCTGTTTATTTATTTAAAGAATTTTTCCAGAAATCAATCACCACCCCCACCATCCCATCCCCACCCTCTCACCTCCTCTCCTCTCCCCTCCCCTCCTCTACCAGGAAATTCGCGGCTCTGCGGTGGAGAGGAAGGGCCTCATGGTGGGGAAATTCAAGGGTATATTGGTTCTTTATAAAAAACATGTTTGCGGGGCTTGGATTTCTCTTGCTCATCATTCTCTGCTGTTTGGAATGATGAAATCTTGTGAGAAGTAACTGCATCGAATGTATTTCTTTTTTTATTCCGACTGTGCAAGGAATACCGCCATTGAACACAATAAAATGGCTCTGAGCAATATGGGACTTAGCATCTGAGGTCATCAGTCCCCTAGAACTTAGAACTACTTAAACCTAACTAACCTAAGGACAACACACACTTCCATGCCTGAGGCAGGATTGGAACCTGCGAACATAGCGGTCGCGCGGTTCCAGACTGAAGCGCCTAGAACCCCTCGGTCACACTGGCCAGCCATGAAACACACATCACACGTAATTACACAGTTAAAAATCTTTCGATCGTGTAACACGCATCACCCACCATTCCCTGTCCACTGGACCACGCAGGACGCTACCGCACACGGTCCCAGGAGACGGAATGCACCGGCGGCCCCCGTGAAGTGACGACGTAGCCGTCAGCTGCCGAAACTCGCGCAGGTGTCAGTTCGGGTCTCCCAAGGATGAGGCTGTGGCATCCCTTTCATACATAACACCTGAGAAATACCTGTCGAAATACGTGTACACCTAGGCACCGTTGCTGACATGATGATGCAGGACTGCAGGTCAAACACTGAGAGAGATGTTTGCATAGCGGATCACCCTCAGCGAGATGTTTGCATAGAGCCTCACCCTCGCAGGCACTGCTAAAAAGTTCTCAATGTTATACTGACGTCACATATCTATGTAAACGAGAGCCAAGTCTACCTCTCGAAAATAGTAAAGTGCTGCAGAAATAGTTAACAGTCGCTTTGGTAGGAGCTTTCGTGATGTCTCAGCTTGTCTGCATGGAAATTCTGGTCCTAACAGGACCTGTTCACGAAAATAGCCCAGAATAAAACCGACTCCATTCTTCCTCGCCATTCTAAAGGGACATCCCGTCCATTACTTATCAGTCCATTTCCAGAATTCGTAAAGTGCTGCAGAAATAGTTAACTGTCACTTTTGTAGGAGCTTTCGTGATGTCTCGGCTTGCCTGCATGGAAATTCTTATCCTAAAAGGATCTGTTTGCGAAAATAGCCCGAATAATACAAAATGCGTTCACGGCCCATGACCGTAGACGCAGATATGCGTGTCAGCCAGAGAGAGGCCAGCTGGCCGTGGACGAGCGCCCTCCCCGGGAGGACATAAGGAGTAGGAGTTCGAATGCTATCAATACTCCCAGCGCAGACACTTGTCGAGTTGAATCTACTCAAATTTTCACAGAGTACACGCGACACATGCGTTCCGAAGGCAACTCAACGCTAACTGGGTATTAGTTCACTATTTACCCGCCCAGGGTGAAAGCTTTTTCGGACGCTCTGAACTTGTGTACAAAGGATGGACAAGCCCCATCTCGGAACAAAGGCATCCGCTGAAATGCTGTTTCCTGCCCTTACCTGCTTGCTTGCTGCTACGCTTTCTATGGCCATCTCCAGACTCACAAGAATATTGGAGACCAGACAAATATTTGTCAGTGTAACTACAATTAAATATTAGGATTGCTGCCATAGTCTGACACCGAGCAATGTACTGGATATGTCTCCTCTTTACGACCGTGGTTCTGGAACGAATCTCAGTATCTATATCATGCTTAATTTTCCACGAAAAAAATACTTTCATTCCCCTTACGGCTATCGATGTGCTAAATCCATACCTCCCTCGCAATCGGACACGCAGTAGTGACCATCAGACACTTGTACATACACCGCGACGACTGTTGTACAGAGGCTGGTTCGGTTCCCCTCGGCACAAAGGTGTCACTGTTTCTGGCCCTGATCTATTTGCATACTTGCTTGCTTTCTACACCCATCTCCATACTCTGGGATTACAAAAAAAATATGCATTTTCACATGGTTTGCCAGAATATTATGCCATTTAAGCGATACTTCTCGATATAAAGCACATGGCAGTATGTTACTGATTGCTCGCACAGCATAATTCCAACGATATAGTCTGGAAATTATTTCTCTATAACCGCGAAACTTTATCGAGGTGGAGCGTGTTGTAAGCCATTGAGTAACTAGAAGCTTACCCCGTCTTCGAAGAACTTTACGTGAAAACTCGAAAAAAATAGAGGAAACAAATATTTCCGCTCGTGAATACCGATATTGATAATGTAACAGATTCCAAATCATCCCTATAATTTACGACGGCAACTAAGGTGTTTCTCATGTCTAGAGAACCAGCAATCGTGCCTTCCGCCCATCTTTCACCTGCTAGATGCACACACCACAATCGAAATTCTCTCAACTAAATAAAGGCGCGAAATTTGTAGAAGCAGTCAACCGGACAATTTACATGGGATGGAATAATGTCCACTGCAAACACACGTCCATATTGAATCTTCACAAATTTCCACGTGATCACGAAAGCTATACAGAAAACAGAGCAAGTGCCCTGCAAATGTGGAATATGTGGATGGAGGCAATTGGATGCAATCGAGCACAGTGCTATACTACACCTCCCGATCAGTGCATTTGCGGTAGGTGTTGGCAGCTGTACTATATTTACAAGCAATTTTAGAACACGGAACGAGAGGTTACGTCATTACTGTATGGGTAGAAGTGACATAAAAAAATCGAAAGAAATGCGAAAAATGAAGGAAAATACGTATAAATCGATGGAAAATATAGTGAAATGCAGGGAAATTGAGGTAGTACTTGCGTGTCTTCTCGTTGGCGCAGAACAATTCCTGTACATGGGAACAGCCATGCGACTGAAGAGGAATCTGAGAAAATGTCGACATGGAAGCGAAGCGGACCAGGGAAACAGTCATTTTTTTTTCTGTCGAGGCAGCATTCTACTGTATGTCTTATTACGTTTGATGTGTGTTTCATGACGGTGTTCCTTGCACAATCAGAATAAAAAAAGAAATATGATCGATGCAATTACTTCTCACAAGACCTGCATCATTCCAAACAGCAGAGAATGATGAGCAAGAGAAATCCAAGCCCCGCAAACTGATTTTTTTATATAAAAAGCAATATACCCTTGAATTTCCCCTTCCTGAGATCATTCCACCGCACAGCCGCCAATTTCCAGGTAGAGGACGAAATGGGGAGAGGGGAGGGGGAGGGGGGTGGGGATGGGGTGGTGGGTGGTGATCGATTTCCTGAAAAATTCTTTAAATAAATAAACAAATTATATTCCATACACTGCTTTGAATTCCTAAATTGTTTAAATAAACAATATTCCACACATTGTCTGAACTGTTTAAACAATATTCCATACACAGCAATCGATTTCCGGTCAAATTCTTTAACTAAATAAATAAACTATATTCCATACACTGCTGTAAATAATTAAACAATATTTCATACACTGTCTAAATTGTTTAAACAATATTTCATACGCTACAATCGAATTCCCTCCAAATGACCGATCAACTGAATCTTTTTCCCGCCAATTTCCGAGAGGGAGGGTGGGAGGGGAGGGAGTTTACTAGAGGGGGAGGGGTAATTAATTGATCAATTTAATTAAGTAGTCAATCAAATTGATAAGAGTGAGAAGGGCCATCCAATATCTCAAACCTGAAAGTGTATCTGTAGCAGTGCGGGAGGGGGGGGGGGTGTTTCTGAAGGGGGAGGGGGGTGGAAGGGGTGGGTAACAATAGGTTAAGCGCCTGTCAATCTAAAGGAACGATCCTTTTAGCAGAACAATAGGTTAAGGACCTATCAATGAAAGGAGAACAATAGGTTGTTAATGATCTGTCAATCAAAGGAGAACAGTAGGTTTGCCCCTGAGTTCATTAGCAAAGCAATGCTCCAGTTGCTTTTCCACTGCTGTATGCCAAATGTAACTAACTCCATCGAATAATGTTCCTTTGAAATAAAAGCGGACTCAATTAGAGGTGGTAATTGATCAGCCAGCTAGACTAAAGAGTGTCATTCAACGCAATGGTGGGTAAAACAGGCTCACATAGATGGCGCCATAGTTGCGAAGGAAATCTGCCACCAATTTGCCTTCTTAAATGACCTGGCGCAGCTGTAGTTCAGGTGTGTTGCAGAGGTTTGCTACAGATGGGTATGACCAGATACCAGATTTCAGTCTGTACCCGAAAGCTTCTCAGACCCATATTATTTTGTGGTTATGTTCATTTCCCTCTAGTCGCAAGAAGGTTTGTTAATCATTTATAACGACATTAGAAACGCGCGTAACAATTATGAATCATGAACAAATAGATACTAAACTTGAAAATTTCAGTGGACTGTGCAACAGTGCAACTGTGCAAGTTCATTAACATATTGAGGATTTATTCGTGACTATTTTTCCTGAATAATGTTACCTGCCACTGTAATGTCCTTTCACCTACAGCACTAGTAGCAGGAATAGGAAATACACTCCTGGAAATTGAAATAAGAACACCGTGAATTCATTGTCCCAGGAAGGGGAAACTTTATTGACACATTCCTGGGGTCAGATACATCACATGATCACACTGACAGAACCACAGGCACATAGACACAGGCAACAGAGCATGCACAATGTCGGCACTAGTACAGTGTATATCCACCTTTCGCAGCAATGCAGGCTGCTATTCTCCCATCGAGACGATCGTAGAGATGCTGGATGTAGTCCTGTGGAACGGCTTGCCATGCCATTTCCACCTGGCGCCTCAGTTGGACCAGCGTTCGTGCTGGACGTGCAGACCGCGTGCGACGACGCTTCATCCAGTCCCAAACATGCTCAATGGGGGACAGATCCGGAGATCTTGCTGGCCAGGGTAGTTGACTTACACCTTCTAGAGCACGTTGGGTGGCACGGGATGCATGAGGACGTGCATTGTCCTGTTGGAACAGCAAGTTCCCTTGCCGGTCTAGGAATGGTAGAACGATGGGTTCGATGACGGTTTGGATGTACCGTGCACTATTCAGTGTCCCCTCGACGATCACCAGTGGTGTACAGCCAGTGTAGGAGATCGCTCCCCACACCATGATGCCGGGTGTTGGCCCTGTGTGCCTCGGTCGTATGCAGTCCTGATTGTGGCGCTCACCTGCACGGCGCCAAACACGCATACGACCATCATTGGCACCAAGGCAGAAGCGACTCTCATCGCTGAAGACGACACGTCTCCATTCGTCCCTCCATTCACGCCTGTCGCGACACCACTGGAGGCGGGCTGCACGATGTTGGGGCGTGAGCGGAAGACGGCCTAACGGTGTGCGGGACCGTAGCCCAGCTTCATGGAGACGGTTGCGAATGGTCCTCGCCGATACCCCAGGAGCAACAGTGTCCCTAATTTGCTGGGAAGTGGCGGTGCGGTCCCCTACGGCACTGCGTAGGATCCTACGGTCTTGGCGTGCATCCGTGCGTCGCTGCGGTCCGGTCCCAGGTCGACGGGCACGTGCACCTTCCGCCGACCACTGGCGACAACATCGATGTACTGTGGAGACCTCACGCCCCACGTGTTGAGCAATTCGGCGGTACGTCCACCCGGCCTCCCGCATGCCCACTATACGCCCTCGCTCAAAGTCCGTCAACTGCACATACGGTTCACGTCCACGCTGTCGCGGCATGCTACCAGTGTTAAAGACTGCGATGGAGCTCCGTATGCCACGGCAAACTGGCTGACACTGACGGCGGCGGTGCACAAAAGCTGCGCAGCTAGCGCCATTCGACGGCCAACACCGCGGTTCCTGGTGTGTCCGCTGTGCCGTGCGTGTGATCATTGCTTGTACAGCCCTCTCGCAGTGTCCGGAGCGAGTATGGTGGGTCTGACACACCGGTGTCAGTGTGTTCTTTTTTCCATTTCCAGGAGTGTATGTTTTTTCTACTTGTAATAGTTTGGGAGTATTGAGGATTTTTTCTCCACCAATCAAGGAGTGTATCGTCGTCGAAGTCTGATGTGTGAATTATTTGATGCACAGACACACTGTCACTTTGCGCATCATCGGCGTCGTCACGCTGTGTCGTAACCAGTTCTGGTCCTCTTGAATTCTTTGTTCCTTCTCTCGTCTAGTAGCTGCTTTTCGATTATACTTTGTGGAATTCTCCTACAAAGATCTCTATCAGTTGATCGCTCTTCTTCCTTTTCTGCTGGAGAGGAAGGCATTCTAATATTTCGAAAAGGGGTGTGAGCAACGTAGCGATCTTGTGATTCATTCCAAGATTAACTTTCTGATGCTTGCACTGCGAAGCTCTCGTTACCAGTTTTTTCATTATTCCAAACTCGTCCAAACCGCTGAGAATGCCAGACAAGTGATACATTATTTTCTGTAACGTAGGAGGCCATACTCTATTGTAGGTCATTCCTCCTATTGCTATTTGTCTGTTCTATTGTGAAATGGTTTAAAATAACCTATCAAATTTCGTATTCCTTTAAGGCATTCACGATATCAGACTACTGATTGTTACCCACGCTAGCTTCGACAAGTGTTCTTCGTCCATTCCGAATGGGGAAAAATGAAGAAGCAGCTCCTGTAAAATAGCTTCTCCTGTCTTGGGCTCGTCTATAAACTGTAGAGAAAGAAATACTCTGTTCATAAGGGAGCACTCCTCATCAATGTTATTAACTGACACTGTAATATAACGTAGTTTTCTAAAATCATTTGTTCACTTGTCTGTGCTGGCTAAACACCCACCTTGTCTGAATGCTACAACAATTTTCGGAAGGACAGTTATTCTTGCAATTTCTGCACTGTTGGGAAATCCTCAAGTAACTGTCGTACGGTAAAATGGTTCAAATGGCTCTGAGCACTATGGGACTCAACTGCTGAGGTCATTAGTCCCCTAGAACTTAGAACTAGTTAAACCTAACTAACCTAAGGACATCACAAACATCCATGCCCGAGGCAGGATTCGAACCTGCGACCGTAGCGGTCTTGCGGTTCCAGACTGCAGCGCCTTTAACCGCACGGCCACTTCGGCCGACGTCGTACGGTAAGGTACAAGTTCTTTGGCGTTTATCATTTGGACAGTTGTTCCCAGGGTAACAGCCTCCTGGATGAGTTTAATAAAGCCTCGCCCCTCCAAAGCTTCGCACGTCGTGTCACATATTGTGCAGTGACCTTCTTAAAACGATCGCTCACGTGCAGAGGTAAAGATATAAAACTGCAAAATGTGTAAAGGGTTCCAGTGTGCAATTTGTGCTTTTACCAGTGGGGGTGATGTCTTATGGGGTTAGTATAGTTACATATGTTACTAGCTTGGACCGCGGCGTTACCCATGGTTAAACAGTTATTTATAAATAGATGTTAATCCCGAAACTCACTATTCACGCATATGCACTATCAGAAAAGCCATCCCTTGTTAAATCTTTAAAAGTACATTATAGGTAAAGCTTATTTACAAAATCATCTACATACAGGTATACGACGGAAATTCAAAAAGTAAAAGCACATTTGTGAAAAGCTGTACTTATTCCGATGATAGAAAACTGAAACATGCGTTATTTTTCTTCGTAACCTCCCTGGAATACAATGCAGTTTTCCCGAGGTTTTACGAGATTTTTTTTTTATTTCATCAAGAAATACGTTTTTAGTTTGCATCTGTAACCAATTTTGCACCGCAGCAATGACGTCTTCATCACTTTCAAATCTTCTTCCCTGTAGTGCTTCCGTTAAGGGTCCAAACATGTGAAAATCACTTGGAGCCAGGTCTCTACTGTATGGTGGATGTTCCAGCACCTCGAATAGCAACTCCTTTATTGCGCCCGCTGTCCGTTTGGCAGAATGTGGGCGAGCGTTATCTTGCTGCAGGATGACACCTCTTCACAGTTTTCCACGACGTTTGGATCTGATTGCAGGTTTTAGTTTCGTACGCAACACATCACCTCCACCATACAATACAGACCTGGCTCTAAAGCCTCGTTTACGCTGGGGCGACGTCTTGCAACACTGTGGCATGCCACGGAAATGTGGCGTGCGTCGTCTTGTAGCATGCTACAACAGGCGTTATCTTGCGGCGTATGTTCTGTGCGGCAGGTTAATTTATACCAAAGGAACAGAATTTGTGCCACACCTGTGTCGGTCTTGCAGTATAAAGGATGATAAAGTAATCGCAGCGGCGGCCTACTTGGTACTTGCACATGCAGCTAACAACGGAAATGAAAACCAAAGGAAAAGAAAACGATGGTGGAAGAGAAGAGTATTTAAACAAGGGCCACGAAATAGTATCCTAGGAACTAGAAGCAGACGATGGTGCGTTATTTAGTAATGTGTGCTTTCGTCCTAGGCGCGTTAGTCCGCACCACACCGTTGCCAAAAGATGGCCTAACGGTAAATGTTCGCACAGGTACCGGGCCGGTCACCACCCTGCGTCAGGGCCCGGGGTGGGACTTTCAGCCTCCAGCTGACCCAACTCTGCGGTACGACTGCTGCGGTATGACTGCCACACTACTTCCCTCGCAAGCTCGCAAGTAAAGGATGACACCTTAGACAAAAGCAACAATGACAACATGAGAACGATGATTTAGTTGTAAATGTTTTGAAATGCTTAACTACTACATAACACTTTTTCAAAATTAATAAGCAAACATATTAATGGTATTAATAGTAAGACTGTATTAAAAACTTTCAGTGTTCGGCTTCACAAATTTAAATTATATGTTAAGTTTTACTCCAGTGCATGGGAAATAAACATCCCAGGTTGGGATGCATAAACTAAAACCAGAGGAGGGGATGGTCTGATGCAGCGAGGGGGAAATCCCCCCCATCCCCCCCTGCAAATCGCACACTGAAGGGTTCAGAATTTCGTCGGTATTATTCACTGAGAAATGCAAGTCTCTAATGATAGACAACAAGATCAAGATAAATAAAACTAAGTCTACGACAGTATATATTTTTACCTGTTTTTAAAATCTCTCCTTCTGTCGGTACACGCTTGACTTCGCAGAATTTTTTAGTCAAGGTACCTAATGAAATTCCTATTGCCCAGTGATGACTTGTATGATAATATGTGCTTGCATTTCACGCACTGAACAAATCCAAGAATACTAGCGCTATCTTTTTTACTCAGAACGTAAAAATTGTCTCAGACTTTGAGTTTTGCTCTTGGACTTGGGTATTTGATAGGTGTTACCACCCCCTTCATAGTACTTTTTTTATATATCCTCCACTTGCGAAATGGATAATTCAGCCATTGCTTCTCAGTACAGTCCGCAGTAAAAGATACAAAATTCCAATTCACAGCAAGCAAATAGTCAAGGAAACTCCACGAGCGCTAAAAAACGACTAAAGAATTGTCAGTTGCTGAGCTCCGGGTAAAGTGATGACACTTTCTGCAGGATATGACCATCATTTTGCAGGATAATGATCAAGTACGCATAGTGCAAGCTGTTACTGATTTGTTTTACTGATGGGGCTTCTAAGGGCTATACCACCTACTGCACTCCCATGACTTAAGCCTTCGTAAGTTCAAAAAAATGGTTCAAATGGCTCTGAGCACTATGTGGCTTCTGAGGTCATCAGTCGCCTAGAACTTAGAACTAATTAAACCTAACTAACCTAAGGACATCACACACATCCATGCCCGAGGCAGGATTCGAACCTGCGACCGTGGCGGTCGCTCGGTTCCAGACTGTAGCGCCTAGAACCGCGGGCCTTCGTAAGTTCAACTCGATTTCTAAACTGAAGGGAACACTTGACGGCATTCGATTCAGAACTGCTACAAATTCGTCGGGCAATAGACCGCGCCACTCGATCTGTCGACACAATTGGCACTGCTAAGAGTATCCTACGACTTACACATCGCCGGCAACAAGTTATACACAATACTGGGGACTACTTTGAAGGTCAGTAAAACTTTGAAACAGTTATTTTTTTTGTACTAACTGTAAATAAATAGTTGCCACCCTCGTTTCTCCTGAAACATTTAGGTTTCAACGTCGCTGACTGAAGTGCTTTTTCCTCGATGTCTTCCATAGAAAGATGGTTTAAATGGCTCTGAGCAGTATGGGACTTATCTTCTGAGGTCATCAGTCTCCTAGAACTCAGAACTACTTAAACCTAACTAACCTAAGGACATCACGCACATCCATGTCCGAGACAGGATTCGAACCTGCGACCGTAGCGGTCGCGCGGTTCCAGAATGTAGCGCCTAGAACCGCTCGGCTACTCCGGCTGGCACTATGGAAAGGTTAGCTACTATGGGAGACAAAGTACTGTAAATAGCATCACTGTCAGTTTGCGCAAAACATTTTCATTAAATTAAAAGTAAGTCGAGGTAAGTATATATCTGACACGTGTTTACCCTAACTGACAGTGTTGCTAAGGTTAGTCCCTTGGCTCCCCTAGTAACTAACCTTTTTATGGAAGACTTCGAAGAAAAAGCACTTCAGTCGGCGGTGTTGAAAACCAAATGGTTCTGGAGATATGCGGACGACAGCTTTGTAGTATGGTCACATGGGTCAACAAAGCTTCCTGCATTTCTGGAACATCTTAACTCCCTCCATCTGAGGATTTACTTCACCATGGAAGTGGAGAAAAATAGAGAACTCGCTTTGTTAGATGTCTTCGTCCGCAGAAAAGAAGATGGGTCCTTGGGTCTCAGTGTATTTCGTAAAACAAGTCATACTGACGTATATCTACGAACTACGAGCTGCCATCACCCATGTCAACGCACTGGCATATTATGAACTCTCGTTCACAGGGCTAGAGCTATCTCTGATTCAGGGAGCTTATCAGCGGAACTAAGCCATTTTTGCTCTGTGTTTGTACAAAACGGGTACTCTGGTAAACAGACTCCTAATGCATTTCGACCTGCACACAAAACATCAATAACAGCCAGAAGAAACAGAGAACTCCACAAGGGTGGTTGGTTTATCTACTCAAATGTTGGTGGTGTGTCCTTGAGGATCGGCAGGCTATTCAAGAAACATCACATAAAATGGGTCTTCCGCCCTCCAGCGCGAGCGCAGACGATGCTGGCATCTCTGTTAAAGAAAACCTAGATCTAATGAGAGCAGGGATACGTAAGGTCCTGTGCCAGTGAGGGAAATCATACATTGACAGACGTGTCTTATTGTTAAGGATAAATGAGCTAATGAGCTAAACACATATGTCGCAACAGACTGTGTCAGCCTTTAAAGTCAGCCGTTGCTGAATACTGTCTTGACACGGGACATAGCATGAACTACGGACAGACAAAGATCCTTTCGTCTTCCTCCATGTAGTGGGACTCCATCATTAAAGAAGCAGGCGAAATAAGTAAAGGAACGTCCTGATTAACAAAGACATGGGATTTCAGCTCAGCAAGGAATGGGAACCAACATTGGCGTTACTAGGGCACCTTCGGCCGCAAGACGAAAGAATCCGAGTCAACATACACGGGAAATCGGAGTCCGTACACTTAAACCAACAGACTACCCGCGCACGCTGGATCGCGATTTGCGGCGGTGCTTTCCTCGCGTCGCGCATGCGAATACCATCGCCCGTTTGTCCGGTACGGAGCACTAGATGTCGCCGTACTCTGTGATTTGCCTAGATGACGTCGTAGCGCCAACCTTGGCGTCTGCGCTTTTCTAGCGATTCAGCGTCTATCTTGGCGAGCAGTAAGTATCTGAAGATGACTTGTAGCTGTCTCACTGAAATGTTGTGGGGCTTCAGCAACATTATCCGACGCGACGCCAGAGAACCAAGGAAGGAGTCATTATCTCGGGAAAGTCTCAAACAGCAAACATCAGCAGAGTTTGCAATGTTACTCAATGGCCGGCCGCGGTGGTCTCGCGGTTAAGGCGCTCAGTCCGGAACCGCGCGACTGCTATGGTCGCAGGTTCGAATCCTGCCACGGGCATGGATGTGTGTGATGTCCTTAGGTTAAGTTCGGTTTAAGTAGTTCTAAGTTCTAGGGGACTGATGATCACGGATGTTAAGTCCCATAGTGCTCAGAGCCATTTGAACCATTACTCAATGAAGCCGGCAAATTAGATGTATCTTCGACGATGTCGCGACTTTGTTAAATGAGCTCAGTAATTTAAAACTACCTTGCCGTATGTTCCGGTCGGAAGTCCGGTAAATTAGGTATGTATCCAGGTTGTGGTGCAACTCCACTAACGTCTTTATTGTGCTGTGATGGCATATTCAGTCGCAACTCGAGGCAAGTTCGCGGAGTGGCTGTCAGAGCAGAACACATCCGGCGAGGCCCAGCCGTTTGGGATACGAACTGTGTAACGAACGGATTCGACTGACACGGAAGAACAGAGAAACACACGCTAATGGTCTTTATTCAGTCCGAGATTTGATGTTTGCGCGGAATCCTGGTATGTGTCGATGTGGCCGTCGAATGTGAAATCGCAAAGAACGTCTAGTAGGCGCGAATATTGTTCGGGTCCGTGTCCGCCATTAGGGGCGCTGACCGCTCGATTCAACGGAACGATACTTTCACCTTTCACTTCCACTGCTTGTTGATCAGGGGACACGAAAAGTTTTAGTGGTTCACTGTGGTAGTCACTGTTCTGATGAATTTCTCCAAAAAATGATGTTCTTTTAGATATTGCGTTGTTGGTAACGTCGCTTTGTTGGGGAGTACCCATCGAAAGCAGAGACAAAATTAGCTGCGCTTTCCGGAATCATCACTGTAGGATTCCTTGCGGGACGTGAGCTACACGTCACTGATACACTTGCTTTATTAATACCACGAGTACACTTGACATTGCATTCGTACAATAACATGAAAGTCGGTAAACAGAAGAAAATATACACAGAGAGAGTACATTTTACAAGATGTTATACGTTTCGCGTCTCCAATGGGTGGAGTCCCCACAGGTGTCTGTTGCAAACTGAGAGATGCAGATAAAAGCACGATTCAAATTTGACGCTAGTTCAGAATGTTTAAAAAACAAACATGCACTTAATTCAGAACCCACCGTCCTGCGATATGGGGGTTGTGTAAATATGTCATTTTCTCCTTTAGACAAGTCCACGCTTGAAGACTAATGCGGCAGTCGCGGCGATTCGTCTGCGCATGCGCAACGTTCCTTGCTGTCGCCATATGGGCGTTGCTTTCAAGGTGTAGAAGGCAGAGCGACAAGCCGACGCCTCTGCGTAACGTGACTCTCCCAATGGGTCGCGCACCCTGTCCAGTAAGCGTCAAATTCCTGTAACTGTTCACGCTGATTTCAGTCTATTTGTGTACAAGAACTGTAACTTACTAGTTTTAGTTATTCTTGAAGTAATCTAATTATACAATTTATGCTACTGTGCTTCTAGACCACTATTATCACGAATATTAATATTTGTATGTTCTCAGTAACCGGTCATTAAATGTTCCATTTCACCTCTTTCCTGGTATCAACAAATCGTCATTGAAAACTGCACGTGATATTTCTAATCCACATTGCTGATGCACTGCTGACACATCTAAGAACAATTACGAAGATGGTTCAAATGGCTCTGAGCACTATGGGACTTAACTTCTGAGGTCATCAGTCCTCTACAACTTAGAACTACTTAAATCTAATTAACCTAAGGACATCGCACACATCCATGTCCGAGGCAGGATTCGAACCTGCGACCGTAGCGGTCGTGCGGTTCCAGACTGTAGCGCCTAGAACCGCTCGGCCAATCCGGCCGGCAATTACGAAGAAATAGACAACAAAGTCTAGATACATGAATGGTGACTTAGTTCTTGAACTTAATCTTCGCACATAATCACTAATATCGTCGCATCTGCTTCATTTCACAAATGAGGGAGCATTATTCTTCAGCATACAGAAATGGTAGCGCATTGTTTATATCCTTAAAAAAATTAAATCACAGTGTTTCCTACATTCCGCCCTTATACGTTTGGCTACATATTGTCATGCTCGAAAACCAGTAAGTTGACTACTCCTCTATATTACTGGGTCACAGACGTACTGCAAGTGTAGCAGCAAAAAATCTGCTTCTCTATCATGCAAATAGTTGTACGGTGTGTGGAAGAAGATATTGTTTAGGTTTTATACACAGAGATGACAAAAGTCACGGTATAGCGAGATGCATATATACAGCTGACGGTAGTACTGCATACACAAGGTAATTGGCGGAGATGTCAGATTCGTGTGAAAAGGTTCCCGATGTGATTAAGGCCGCACTACAGGGATTAACAGACTTTGAACGCAGAATGGTAGTTGCAATTAGATGCATGTGACATTCCATTTCAGAAGCCGTCAGAGAATTCAACATTCTGAGATCCACAGTTTCAATAGTGTGTCTAAAATACCCAA
Organism: Schistocerca nitens; assembly: GCF_023898315.1. Classification (NCBI taxonomy): domain Eukaryota; kingdom Metazoa; phylum Arthropoda; class Insecta; order Orthoptera; family Acrididae; genus Schistocerca; species Schistocerca nitens. The sequence continues at coordinate 303,253,453 of NC_064621.1, read as the reverse complement.
TTTCAGGTATTACCTCTCACCAAGGACAATGCAGTGACCGACGGTCTTCACTTAACGACCGAGAGCAGCGGTGCTTGTGTACTGTTGTCAGTGCTAACAGACAAGTAACACTGCATGAAAAAATCGCAGAAATTAGTGTTGGGTGTTCGAGGAATTGGACATACGAGGAGTGTATCAGCTAGGACAGTGCGGCGAAATTTGGCGTTAATCGGCTATGGCATCAGGCCACCGACGCGAGTGCCTTTGCTAGAAGCACGACGTCGCCTGCAGCGCCTCTCCTGGACTCGTGACCATATCGGTTATACCACAGATGTCTGGGAAACCAAAGCCTGGTCAGCTGGGTCCCGACTTCAGGTAGTTAGAGCTGATGTCAGGGTTGGCGTCTGACGCAGACACCACGAAGCCACGGACCCATGTTGTTAACAAGTCACTGTGCAAATTGGTGGTGGTTCCATAATGGTATGGGTCGTGTTTACATGGAATGGACTGGATTCTCTAGTCCAACTGAACCGATCATTGACTGCAGATGGTTATGTTCGGCTACTTGGAGACCATCTGTGGCCATTCATGGACTTCATGTTCCCAGTCAACGATGGAACTTTTATGGATGACAATGCGCCATTTCACCAGGCCACAGTTGTTCGTGATTGGTCCTGAAGAACATTCTGTACAATTCGAGTGAATGATCTGGCCAGCCAGCCGTCGAACATTTATGGGATATAATCGAGAAGTCATTTTGTGCACAAAATCCTGTACTGGCAACACTTTTGAAATTATGGATGGCTATAGAGGCAGCATGGCTCAATATTTTTGCAGGGTAATTCCAACGGCTTGTTGACTCCATGTCACATCGAGGTGCTGTGGTACGCTGGGCAAACGGAGTACCGACGTGATATTAGGAGATATCCCATGACTCTTGTCACCTCAGTGTACTATGCAACAAATACCAAAGAAAAAAAGAATGAAGAATCATTCCAGCTACTATATAAGCCGCATATGAGAAAATTCACTCACAGACGTCTCTGACATGTTTTAGTTTGTTATGGTCTGGAACCTGGGAACGAGGATCTCTAGAATGAAGAAGCTGGTCAGCTGTTGTGAGCATCTGTAGGTAGTACTTGAAGTATGATCAAACTACAAGTAGGAGATAAAGTGTTGGACGTCCATGCCTCATCACAGAACGTGGAGGTCTGATGCTGCCTGTTGTGTAAAGCACAATAGGTGGTGGTCTGTAGGCTATATGACGACAGCTGCCGAGAATTCTTCCCGGTTGTATGGCCGTGGTCCATGGAACTCTTCTATCCCTGACGTTTCGTCCAAAGCTACATTGGACATCTTCGGAGGTGCTCCAGGCTGTGCTGAATCTTGCCGAGTTGGCAAGACTCACCACAACCAGGAGCACCTCCAAAGATGTCCAACGTAGCTTTGGACAAAACGGCCAGCCGCTGTGGCTGAGCGGTTCTAGGTGCATCAGTCCAGACCTGCGCTGCTGCTACGGTCGCATGTTCGAATCCTGCCTCAGGCATGGATGTGTGTGATGTCCTTAGGTTAGCTATGTTTAAGTAGTTCTAAGTCTAGGGGACTGATGGCCTCAGATGATAAGTCCCATTGTGCTTAGAGCCATTTGAACCATTTCTTGGAAGAAATGTCAAGGATAGAAGAGTTCCATGGACCACGGCCATACAACCCGGAAGAATTCTCGGCAGCTGAAACATCCGGTCATGAAAGCCTTCATTGTATGATATGACAACAAAGTTGGTACAGGCACAAGTGTTTCGAAGCTCGCTGTATGCTGCACATTGTTGAACGGGGGGTCCTGTACGATACAACAGTAGTTGTGCAATGCTGATACAAGCACAGATAATGATCTCATCTCAAGGACACTGATAAGACTTCCAGGGGTAACATATTACACATGAGACAATTGGGCTTGTTATCTCGAAGATCACACACCACCTGATGCCCCCAGGGGCCCATACCTCACTGCTATTCACAATTTTTTGCAATGTCACCGATTTTCTCTCACTTCCAAGAAGATGCAGACATAAATATTGGACTAAACAATTGGTACACTGCAATGTCTCCGATTATCTCTCACTTCCAAGAAGATGCAGTCATAAATATTGGACTAAACAATTGGTACACTGCAATGTCTCCGATTTTCTCTCACTTCCAAGAAGATGCAGACATAAATATTGGACTAAACAATTGGTACACTGTGACAAATACATACCAAGTGCATTATTGTGTCTGACATCACTGTATGGATGCATTAGAAGGGTCTTACTATAGGATTATAATACACTTATAAATAACAATGGAAAAATCCAGTATGTACCCTCACAGCACATTGCTAAATGTACACTGTAAACAATAGCTACTGGAGGCATAAGATGGGAAGAGCTGTTACGAATTTTGAAAGAATAACTGTCAGAAAACCTTCTGTTAAAATTCCTTGTAAATTAATGTACTCATACTGACCAAATAAAATTCCAAAGAATAAATGAGCCATGGTCGAATGTAGTACTACACTGTAAGAATTAGAAAGTCTGCATAAGACATGAAATCTAAACTGAACTTTACCTAAATTGAATCTTATAATTTTGAAATGCAATGCTTATCTTTGAAAGATCTTCTTGTGTCCTAACTGATGTTAAATTGGCCCTGAACAATTTTCATGGCCTATCTTATGGTAATGGAAACTTGGTACTGCTCGAAAATAGTGAATATTAAAAATGCAGTGCAGCAGAAAACCAGCTAAAAAAAGAGAAATCTTTTCCAGTGCAACACAAGGAAGAGCAGCTATTCCAAGCACTTCAAGCTTTACTCATTAGCAACTATGCTCCATTAAGTGCAATGTGGCGATAAACAATTGCAAAATAAAGTTTTCGTGAGAACAGGGTGGTACAACCTCGACTTCTAAATGATTGAAAGAGAGACTAGTATTCAAATCTGTATTGTGAACCTCATTCCGTAACTAATACAATCCTCTTTACAAAAATCACTTCTTATAAAAAAGCATGAATGCCATGAAGTTACTAAAAAGAATAGGGACGGGAAAAACCCACCGTGGTTCAATAACAAAGTCAGAAAACTACTGCGAAAGTAAAGAGAGCTTCACTGCAAGTTTAAACGCAGCCAAAACCTCTCAGACAAACAGAAGCTAAACGATGTCAAAGTTAGCGTGAGGAGGGCTATGTGTGAAGCCTTCAGTGATTTCGAAAGTAAAATTCTATGTACTGACTTGACAGAAAATCCTAGGAAGTTCTGGTCTTACGTTAAATCAGTAAGTGGATCGAAACAGCATATCCAGACACTCTGCGATGATGATGGCATTGAAACAGAGAATGACACGCGTAAAGCTGAAATATTAAACACCTTTTTCCAGAGCTGTTTTACAGAGGAGGCCGCACTGCAGTTCCTTCTCTAAATCCTCGTGCAAACGAAAAAATGGCTGACATCGAAATAAGTGTCCAAGGAATAGAAAAGCAACTGAAATCACTCAACATAGGAAAGTCCACTGGACGTGACGGGATACCAATTCGATTCTACACAGAGTACGCAAAAGACCTTGCCCCCTTCTAACAGCCGTGTACCGCAAGCCTCTATAGCAGTGCTCTCCAAACTTTTTAGTCCGCGGGCCACATTGACTCCTCCACGAAGTCATAAGGGCCAAGATCTACCTAGTGGGATTAAAGCACCCTAGCACTCCATGATCACCGTAATGTAAGGCTAAAGGAAAGATGAAATCGCAAAAATCTTAAGTTGTGACTTCCAGAAGGCGTTCGATACAGTTCCGCACTGTCGCCTGATAAATAAAGTAAGAGTCTACGGAATATCGGACCAGCTGTGTGGCTGGATTGAAGAGTTTTTAGCAAATAGAACACTGCATGTTGTTCTCAATGGAGAGTAACCTCTGGCGTGCCACAGGGGAGTGTTATGGGACCATTACTTTTCACAATATACAGGGTGATTCAAAAAGAATACCACAACTTTAGGAATTTAAAACTCTGCAACGACAAAAGGCAGAGCTAAGCACTATCTGTCGGCGAATTAAGGGAGCTATAAAGTTTCATTTAGTTGTACATTTGTTCGCTTGAGGCGCTGTTGACTAGGCGTCAGCGTCAGTTGATGCTAAGATGGCGACCGCTCAACAGAAAGCTTTTTGTGTTATTGAGTACGGCAGAAGTGAATCGACGACAGTTGTTCAGCGTGCATTTCGAACGAAGTATGGTGTTAAACCTCCTGATAGGTGGTATATTAAACGTTGGTATAAACAGTTTACAGAGAATGGGTGTTTGTGCAAAGGGAAAAGTTCTGGACGGCCGAGAACGAGTGATGAAAATGTAGCACGCATCCAGCAAGCATTTGTTCGCAGCCCAGGAAAATTGACTCGCAGAGCTAGCAGAGAGCTGCAAATTCCACAATCAACTGTATGGAGAGTCCTACGAAAAAGGTTAGTTATGAAACCTGAACGTCAACTACCCAAGGCGATGGATCGGCCGCCAGGCAGCCCGTGACAGAGCACTTCATCACTGGCCTCCAAGAAGCCCTGATCTTACCCCCTGCGACTTTTTCTTATGGGGGTATGTTAAGGATATGGTGTTTCGGCCACCTCTCCCAGCCACCATTGATGATTTGAAACGAGAAATAACAGCAGCTATCCAAACTGTTACGCCTGATATGCTACAGAGAGTGTGGAACGAGTTGGAGTATCGGGTTGATATTGCTCGTGTGTCTGGAGGGGCCCATATTGAACATCTCTGAACTTGTTTTTGAGTGAAAAAAAAACCTTTTTAAATACTCTTTGTAATGATGTATAACAGAAGGTTATGTTATGTTTCTTTCATTAAATACACATTTTTAAAGTTGTGGTACTCTTTTTGAATCACCCTGTATATAAAAGACCTAGTAGATAGTGTCGGAAGTTCCATGTGGCTTTTCGCGGATGATGCAGTAGTATACAGAGAAGTTTCAGCATTAGAAAATTGTACCGAAATATAGGAAGATCTGCAGCGGATAGGCACTTGGTACAGGGAGTGGCAACTGACCCTTAACATAGACTAATGTAAGGTACTGCGAATACATAGAAAGAAGGATCCTTTATTGCATGATTATATGGTAGTGGAACATACACTGGTAGCAGTTACTTCTGTAAAATATCTGGGAGTATGCGTACGGAACGATTTGAAGTGGAATGATCATATAAAATTAATTGTTGGTAAGGTGGGTGCCAGGTTGAGATTCATTGGGAGAGTGCTTAGAAAATGTAGTCCATCAACAAAGGAGGTGGCTTACAAAACACTCGTTCGACCTATACTTGAGTATTGCTCATCAGTGTGGGATCTGTACCATGTCAAGTTGACAGAGGAGATAAAGAAGATCCAAAGAAGAGTGGCGCGTTTCGTCACAGGGTTATTTGGTAAGCGTGATAGCGTTACGGAGATGTTTGGCAAACTCAAGTGGCAGACTCTGCAAGAGAGGCGCTCTGCATCGCGGTGTAGCTTGCTGTCCAGGTTTTGAGAGGGTGCGTTTCTGGATGAGCTATCGAATATATTGCTTTTCCCTACTTATACCTCCCGAGGAGATCATGAATGCAAAATTAGAGAGATTCGAGCGCGTACAGAGGCTTTCCGGCAGTCATTCTTCCCGCGAACCATACGCGACTGAAACAGGAAAGGGAGGTAATGACAGTGGCAGGAAAAGTGCCCTCCGCCACACATCGTTGGGTGGCTTGCGGATTATAAATGTAGATGTAGATGAATAGTAAAGGAGTGGTGAATCTACAACTCTTTCCCCCTCTCCCCCCCCCCCCCCCCTCGAGTGCCAGCTATGTGAGCGGATAACTTTTATTATTCATGTCTGGGGAGTCAGACTAACAAACCCAAATGAATAAAGAAAAATCACCGAAAATTTATCTTTCACAAACGCATCATAAATTATGCAAGAGCAACCAACTCAGTGACAAAATCACCTGAAAATCTTCGCAGTTCTCAAATGAAGCAATACAAACACATATTTCTGAAAAGCAACATCCTCTGCATTTGCATCTTTGTGTTCTGCTAGTTATTTCTAGACTTCTTAGCAGCATAACCAACATCCGACTCCCTCACATACTTCTCACAGAATGTTATTAGCAATGACAATACAACTGACAACCAAAGACCACATTGCTTATATGGTACTCGGAACAGAGATGGCTCCTTTATAGGTTTGCAGGTTTGTGCTACCCCCAGGAATAATTTTGTTAAACTGAGTTAACTTTATGAGCTTTCTATACAAGTGAAGAAATAGCGTGCCATTACTCTCTTTTGAAATGCCTGGGCTCTGAGTGCCGAACACAGCCGAGTGGGACGAAAATGTGCCGACTGGTCTTGGGTTGCAATGTGCTTGCAAACGCAGGTTTGGGTGTCTCAGGGGTTGTGCGGAGTGCAGGGGCAATGCTTGACAACATTGTTTTCGTATGCTGGCCTTGTGTGTATAAACACTCCAAGCGAGCCACCTGGGAGTGGAGGGGGACGCCAGGAGCGAACAGAGCAACATCGCCCCCGACGCACCGACGGGGCAACATCTCTTCCCCACTCCACGAGGATGACTGTGGGCGTGGACCCGAGCAGCAAAATCACTTCAAGACACAGGTAGCGCGTACCATGACCGGACTGACGGAGCAATTTGCGGCCGTAATTTGTGACGCTGTGGTGACTGTATGAAGTGCAGTCATGTAGCAACCAATGGTGGCAACACCAGCAGTTCTGATCGAGTTAGTGTCGGTTCCCTTCGTAGTGAGGCGAAGGTATAGGAACTGTCCCCTATAATACCCTCCAAATAATTTCGTAATTAGGAAATATAAAATAAAGCTTCTTTATCTTTTACCACAGTAAATAAATAAACAGTGCCAAAACAGTATAACGAAGCTAGGACCTCAGGGGGATAGAGCCGGTGTTCTTAGTCGCCTGCCAGCCGCCATCCTTCCGAAGACAACCGGCGCTGTCAGATATTCGAACTAAGTGGAATTCTCGCGTCTCCTCACCAGTTCATGTGCAGTTGCTAGCGAAGTAAATATTTCTTGTACGTTCTATCCGTTATTTTAACGTGTGCTTTAGAGAATTTTGGGGCAACAAATGAATACGTGAAATAATGAATCACATAATTTCCTTGCTCTATGGATCCACCAACTTACACAACTTTGGAAAAAATTATAAATTGACAGATTACGTAGGCTGAGTGCTTCTTTAACAATTTCGCAGACAGTTATAAGGAAAATGTCAGTTCCAATAGAAAATTTATCTCTGAACTGTAAAGCATGAATGATTGTGTGATTGTGATTTGGAAAACGCCTAATTTTGTTCTCCTTGTTTATTGTTTGGAGGAGAACTAAACAAGGGTTCTGTGCATTCCACACCTCCGTGACAAAATTAGGAAACACGAACCTGCTTTGATCTGTGTGAATAACGTTTTGAATCTGGCAAGTCTAGGCAATGTAAATATTAGACTGAAGTAGAAAAGGTCTGTATCATTACACAACCAAAGAGCTATCGATAATGGGTACATATAAACTCTAATTATTAACTGCATTCGATTTTGTGGTGTTTTGGAACTTGCCATCAGATGAAATGATGGCACTAAATCATTTACCAGTCCTGTCATTTTTCGTGCCTTGATAAATTACAGTGTAGAATTAGATTTGGCATTTGTATTAAAATTGCATTTAGAAAAAGAAACAGTTTTCAGAGGCACCTCTAGTACCATTCAGAATGAACACTTCTAATACCTCCCTGAAGGCTACCAAGAGGAAACCGGAAAGGAAGTTAAGGGTGTGGCCTTTGTGGCTGTAATACCTGACAAAAACCAGCGATGTAGCTTGAGTTTTCCTGATGATTATAGTATGTACATAGGCCTACATCATTAATGGAAGACCATTTGAAAGATTTTAGGACGTCATAGCACCAGAAATGCCTGATGTCCAGATTTTGACAACGTACATCATAGAATGGATAAATCACCACTTGGACAATTGTCCACACAAACTAATAGCACAAGTACATGGTGTTAAAGAAAAGTTTTATAAACCACCATAGATTCATTGTTGTACTCACCAGTGAACCTGATTATGCTTAGAGCCGTTTGTATTAATAAAAATCGGCAAATATTTTTTACCAAAGTTTGAGGACTTTGTAGCTTCTTTTCAACAATTCCACAAAGTACAGAAGTTTTCAAGCAAATAGTACGAAAACGGGTGCCACGTTGCTTTTCTACTCGTTGGAATTTCTAGACAAGGGATGTCAATACCGTCTTCTTATGTGGGGAAGATATTATCAAATGCAAGAATAATATGGCCAACAGGGAAAAACTATGTAATGAACGATTCCGAAGGACAATGGTTCGTTTTCTGGCTCTCACATTTTCATAAAATTATGTTCCACGTGGATGTTTTGTATACAAGTTACAGAAAAGGTATAGTGACCTGTGATAACGACGAATAACACAATGAATGTATGGTGATACCATTATCCAGGAAGAGCAAGAGAAATGCAGAATTCCGGAGGAACTCACAAGACCGTTGACGTACTAAGCCTAGAGAACGCTGAAGTCCAAGATCCAGTATAGCATACGGATTCTAAGTCCAGAGGGCAGCCAAATCAACATCGAACATCAGGTCCACCACAGCGTATCACTTCCTAATCGTGGAGCAGAACATAGCACGATGAGAACTGGCTTGTAGACGTCAGTAGCGGCGTTACATAAGGCTCCATAGTTAATGGCACCGGCGGCTTGGGTAGCTGTGTATTCTGGGCAGCCAATCGCTGAGTTTTTTGGGTGGCCAGTTGCTGTGGTTTGAAGCGCGCGAGCGCGAAGACGGCCCGTCATGTTGCTATGCACATGGGTAAGTGCGGCCAACGAGGCCGCGCGTGATAATGCGCCACTGCTCGGTGCCGAGATTAAATAGCGGTGGATACCACAAGACTCAATTTAAGCACGAGATCAGCTAACAGCTTTTGAGCATAAAAGTACAAACATTAGGGCGGCGTGACCAAAACTTCTACAGATTTGCACAAGTATCATAAACAAGCGAGAAATGAAGAGGTGTAGTGCACTGCAGGAGGAAAAAGAAGTAAGGATGTTGTAAGGTCCGAGGCGAAGGAGAGATTTAAATTCCCTGGACACCCGAGTTGCATAGTTGCAGCTTCTCTCTTTCTACCACAGAAATTCACCTCTTACTCTTCCAGTTTTCTCTCGAAGCTGGTACTGAACGCTATTCTCTTTTAGAAGCAAAGTAGCGTCGAACGAAACTCACTGTTGTGTATATGAGAGAGGAGTACAAAAAAATGTGTGGTGCTTTGAGCTTGATGGATTACATTGCTCTCTATGGAACGAAAATTCGTGTTAGTAATTTATGAGTTCAAAGAGTGATTGCAAAATCTGAAAATATGAAGGAAAGCGTAATGGGATTCCTGTGCAAATCATCGCTACAAACCAAACGGCAGAGGTGCAGTCGAATGTAGTTAACATCGGTCCTGCACAGAATTATTAATAAGGCAGGTCTAGTAGTTTCTGCGCACATAGAGTTGCAGTTCATCTTAATTATTCTGCTAAGTAATATTTGATTGTGTGCACATGTTTTGGTGTTATTAAGAGTAGATGTTTCAGGACATGAGCGAGCGGTCTGTTTACATCATGGATTACCAAAAAATGAGCACTACGCTCATTTTCTGTCCGTTGTTAATTGTTTTCTTGATGAGCAATGTGCAGCACGATCATTTTTGTTCAGGAGCCAGCACAGACTCAGAGCCTCTCTGGTGTAACATATCGACTATCAAAGACTTCGGTTGAAAAAAAAAAAGAGGGCTCACATGTCTTTCACTGCGTATCATTAAGCTTGTAACTTAACACTGCCCATGCGTGACGAACCTGGTAGCTGGCTGAGGACATACTGCCGCCTCTGGACGCGTCCGCCGGTAAGCTCCTTGTTACAACTAGAAGAACTGCAGCAGACGCCAGTTGCCGCCACGCCCCAACACACGGATATCAAGCAGCCATCGTACGAGAGACAAATAGTAGCTCCATGACTGTTAAAAAACGGGAGAGCATTTGGAGAATACCCAGAGCATCCAGATGCCTGCAGCACCCACGATTATAATTATGTCAGACGCTAACCGCTGGGAGCTGGGGCTTGACAAGACAGGCAGGACACCACCAGTTGAAGCACGAAGTAGAGCAAAAACCAGTCTGCATTAGCTACTCTAATAATAACTTTTATAACATCTCTCTCTAATTTTCGAAAATTTAAATACTAGTGGGGCAACAATCGACACACATGACATCCCTAAATTTACACAGAAACGTTTTACCACAACCATAGGGTATGAAAGGTGTAGCCCTTGCACGCAGTCGGCACGCAGTCGTGTCCGTACTCTTCTTTATGAGTAATTGATCGTTGGCCTGGGAATGTTACCAGGTTGGATTAATACAAGAGCTGTGCTTTTTGTCATAGAATAGTGAAATTGTAGGATGGTCAACAACAATGAGAGACGAGTTGTGCATTATGGAGAGTCGTTTGTTCATTGTATGGATGTGTCACTGTTTATCCGTCTCTAATTTCGTACATATTTGGTGCAGACGGTCCGTTTCATTACATATCATTCTCGGTGAGTATAGAGTTGAAATGCTGAAAGCGTTTCCACGCCATATACATTAATATCTTCTTGTTTACTTTGTTAGAAACTCCACACCTCTCCCCATCACAGAGACATGTATGTATATCATAGAAACTTTTTTCGGATTTTTGACAGGCTAGTGAATAAGAGAACCAAATATTCTCATTTAAAACCTTTATTAATTTCTACATTTACATTTACATACAGGAAACAACTCTTTCTTTTATGGTAGTTTCGTATAGTTTTAATAACATCCATCTCAATACGTTACAATTCAGTTCTACATTAGAATCATCTAATTGTTTCTCCAGCTAGTAATTTGGCAACAAAAAATAAGCTATGTTCTATAATTACATCATGGATCTAATTTTCTGTCCTGTAAAATATCTTTTAGTCAGCACTCAGCTTCGTGTCTTTGTGCAAATCTTCTTCTAGCTGAGTCAGTAACCCCAGCATAGTAAAGCGCTAATTATGCAGGGTGTCCCATAAAAAACACTGACAACACTTAGTATGTTACGCAGGAAAGCACACTGATTGGTTTTCAAGAAGGAATCTATATCTACAAACACACGACAGGGGCACTGGAGAGTGTCGAAGTCTGAGAACCGTTGTGACAGTTTGTTCCGACTCGTCTTGGTCTCTTATTACAGAAGGTATCAAACCATTTAGCCATCTTTGTACTGTGGCTGAACAATCTGAGCCTAATAACATAACCGTGCATGCGCTACATTCCTCCACACAGCTCTTGCGCGCATCCTACTCTGGACTTGTGTGGTGTGCCAGTGCACTAACGTTGTTGACAGCAGTGCGGTATGTACCAGTACACAGCTGCAGAAATGACCACCGGCATGGTGCCTGCATATAGCAAAGCGGATTGCAGTGAGACAGCTGCTGCAAGATTGTGTGTGGAATGTTTTAAAAGCTGACATACTCAACACCATTCCACGTTGTCAAACATCGAGAGACGCCTCAGGGAAGAAAGAAAGTTGTACACATGATTTTTTTCTGCCTGAGATGTGTCCATTCTGCAGTAAAACACAAACACTTTGCGCTTGTTAGTTGCGAGTTTGTCCTCTGGTAGGTACTGAAACGTGATGCACGTCGTCCACAGTCGGTTTGAACGCTGTAGTTGCAAGGGGACGTAGTAGTGGGCTAATAGGTCTCTGGCTGCACTTTTTATGTAAAACTGATATCAAATGAATTACGCAACTTAATTAAATTGATCAATTAATTCACCCCACCAACCCTCCAGTTGAAGTCATGGGTTTTCCACAACCGGAACATGGGCCATCGCTCTCCCCCACCATTACTGTCCCCATCTCTCCCCCTCCCTCTTCCCCACCTGACCTACTGGCGGGAATTTCGAATTTTGATGGGAAATTCAAAATATGGTGCGAGTTCCAAAAACGGTGCGAATTACTACATCCCAAAGCTTTCTGACGTCCCAGCCCACCCCCAAACCGGGAATTAGCGTGGAATTCAAAATGGCGATGCCCTGAACCCTGATCCTTCTGGATGGAAAGCTCAAGGGCACCCCCCTACACAGGGAAATTCTCCAGATGGAGGAGAGGTAGGTTAGGTTGTTGTACGTTACTTATTTAGGGTTGGGAAACTGAAGCAAAGATCGTCATAATTACACAACTATAAGCAGAGCGCTACACAAGGAGCGCCTAAAATCGCAATACATCTCAAAAACTGTCGACGTCAGACAATTGGTACTACCCCGCTGGGATAAAATTCACAATATCACTCGAAACTAGTAGCAGATATACTCGAAATAAACTCTACATAAGATGATCCCTTAACCTACAAGCTGGCGGAAAAAGGCTCCAGTGGAATGCACCATTTTTATTCTTGGCGGGAAATGTATTCAACTGATGAAGTGCTAGTGTAGTATAGACTGGAGTTTAGTAAGTGTATTTCCTATAAGTATACAGGAGTTCACTACAGAAGCCTCCCATTGCATTGCTCAACAAACACCCTGGAGCTCAAAATTCAAATAAATGGTGCTCTCTTTATTTCTCGACAACGTCATCCTGATCCTCTGCCCTGAGAGGTCACCTTGGTACAGCTGCTGGCTAACGTGTACATTATAAGAATGGACAGGGCAGCTAACCATCACTGAAGCGTAGAAAGGCCAATACACACTAGCACAGCTGATGGAAAATGCTTCCCTGTTCCAGTTAAGCAACGAAACTGTCGTGAAAAAAAAAAAAACAGCGCTTGTAAACAACAGGTCATAATGCAACACATACATCGAGGATTGAGGAAAATCATTGTAATAACACAACTACCGCAAAAACCGACCCCAAAAGATGGCAGCAGGAGAAAGGGGCATCAGCTGCATGTGTGTTCTCCTTGATGTGCGGTCATGGACTAACCATCTTCGAGCCAGTCTTACCTCCCCCTACCACACCTCGTCCCTTACTCTCTTCCCTGTAGGTAGTGATACAGGCCTGTTCTATCTTTTGCTGGTGGTACACGAGGACATCTATTGGGTGGCAGTGATACACTGTCTCCAGTCTGCGGAAATCAGTCACAGATTGACAAAAGACTCAAGAGCAAGCTGTTAAACATACAGGGTGAGCACAAAGTCTTACCCTGATTATAAAAATTTATAACAGAATAACCGTTTGAAACAATGAGCTACGTTTGATGCCGATACATAGGTTAGTGTTACTAGTTTGTTTACTTTTTTTTATTTTTTTTTTTAAGACCACTTACTTTAGTAAACCTCAACGTGTGCTCCCTTGGTAGCTCGGAGAATGTCGAGGCCGTATTCCACTTCCCGCCAGGTGTTTCGTAACGTGTGTTCTGTCACAGTACCCACAGCAGGGTGGCCAGGGTGTAGGACCGTACCTTCCAATCCACCGATCCGGACATTACTCCCCTCTCCAGACATTACGCCCCTTGACTTTTTTTTTCTGGGGATGTATCAAGAATAAATTCTTCTTCACACCAGTTGCTGACGTCGACGAACTGAAGGCTAGGATACAAGCTGCTGTGGGTATTGTGACAGAACACATGTTACGAAACATCTGGCAGGAACTGGAATACCGCCTCGACATTCTCCGAGCTGCCAAGGGAGCACACGTTGAGGTTTACTTACGTAAGTGGTCTTAAAAAAAAAAACTAGTAACACTAAACTAAGTAACGGCATCAAATGTAAACTATTATGTCAAACTCCCCTCCCGTGGAACAACAACGAAATTCTGTATAACGCTTTTTCAAATGTCTGCTGGTTAGGAAACAGGCAGCTGCCACCACCATCCACCAACTGCCATAACTGAGAGAATAGTCTTTGGACCACTGCTGCACAACCCGCCCACCAAGCAGAGCATTTGAAAATCCGCAGTTAGAGCATCCTCCCTACTGGAGTACGAGGCGGCCTGGATGGTCAACAGGCCAGAGAACAAAGTGAGATAAATGATGGCTATAGCAACTAAAAGTGCAGCTGCGCCCACTCCCCCTGCTGTGACCGATTGCTTCCGCTGGCACCCACCGCTCTGTGAGGGAAGATATTTCAGTGTAACAGTTGTGTTTAACGTCAACACAATATAGGTGAGCATCTATTATAAAACGCAATCGCAATGACAATTTAAAAGTCTTGTTTCCATGAAGAGAGGTGCAGTCCATTTCCTTTTATTGTTATGAGCAAAATCGGTATAGATTGAGAGTATTCCTCCTGTTCAAATTATAAATTGTCGTGCATGAGTACATTACATTCGTTTCAGACGATTGAATTATCTGTGTAGAATGGCATCTATACAGTCATTCTTTCACGTTTGACTGCAAGGTACAGTTGGCATCTCCCTCTCTCCCTCTGCATCCTGCAATTCTGTGACATCAAACAACGTGAAGAAAAAAAGCTGCACCACTGCCACTGAATACAGATGACCAAACTGCAGGGTTAGAGCTCTATAGCGATTCATTTGACAGATGTGTTAACTTATCTGACTTCTTCTATTCATGTGCACCATGCATAAAATTGAAAAAACTTCACTACTTTGCAGTGAAAACTATCGATCACTGCAGAATGTCCTCGTCATTTCGGAACTTTCGTCAAAGTAAAGAAAAACCGAAAATTTAAACTCATTCTAACGAAACGTCGTATGTTAAGCGATTTCTCTCAGTTTGATGGACAAAATTACATGGTTTCATAGCGTCCCTGGCATTCAAATCAGTGTCCATAAATAAACTGTCCAGACATGCAAAATAACATTACAGAACACAGTCGTTAATGCTATCTGCTCACATGTCGGAAAAAAATAATCATTTTACGTTCAGCAGCAGCAAGTACAATTCAAGAGGAAGTTGTTGGTTTGGTACACTATGGCAGGTCCCATTTTACCAATGCGATCCTACATCATGCTGGTCTTTAAGAAACATAAACAACAAATGATGAGAACATGTCTTGCTATAGAGCTTCCTAATGTCACTTAGTAGAGAACCCTATAAGATTCCACTGATACATCGAAAATAAATACCGTCTGGACGCCGACATCTGACATATTTGCCCCATAACTCGCCTCTACCGACCTGTCTGTAAGGTTTCTGTCACCCAGTAGACCATCATTCGCAATAGCAGCAGATTCTTGTGTTGTAGTTTCGTAAGCAATTTGGCTACATTATAATTAGATGTTATGAAGTATGAAATAACACAGGAGTTGTGGTAATATACACTAAAGAGCCAAAGAAACTGGTACACCTGCTAATATCGTTTAGGGCCCCCGTCAGCAAGCAGAAGTGCCACAACATAACGTGGCAAGTACTCGACTAATGTCTGAAGTAGTGCCGGAGGGAATTGGCACCATGAATCCTGCAGGGCTGTCCATAAATCTGTAAGAGTGGAACGGGGTGGACATCTCTTCTGAACAGCACGTTGCAAGGCCATTCCAGATATGCTCAATAATGTGTATGTCTGGGGAGTTTGGTGGCCAGCGGAAGTGTTTAAACTCAGAAGATTATTCCTGGACCACTCTGTACCAATTCTGGATGTGTAGGGTGTCTGATTTTCCTGATGGAATTGCCCAAATTCGTCAAAATGCACAATGGACATGAATGGATACGGGTGATCAGACAGGATGCTTACGTGCATGTCAACAGTCAGAATCGTAATTAGGCATACGAGAAGTCCTGTATCACTCTAACTGCAAACGCCCCACACCATTAATGATCCTCCACCAGCTTGACAATTCCCAGTTGACATGCAGGTTCCATGGATTTATGAGGAGCTCTCCATACTCGTACCCATCCATCCACTCGATACAATTTGAAACGAGACTCGCCCAACCAGGCAACATGTTTCCAGTCATCAACAGTCCAATGTCGGTGTTGACGGGCTCAGGCAAGGCATAACGCCTTGTTTCATGCAGTCATCAAGGATACAAGAGTGGGTCTTCAGCTCCGAAAGCCCAAATCGATGATGTTTCGTTGAATGTGTCCTCGGAGTCTTTCGCGACGGCACACATGTATAAAACGTTCTCGGTTTTCCAGCCGCGTCAATTCGAATAAAATTCTCGAGCTTTCCAGTTTACCGACTGCCGGGGATGCTACCGTTTCTCGCTTGTATAGGCATGATGACATTATCAGCAGCCAATCGGATCGACCCAATGTGGCGCGCGCGCGTAAGTCGACCCGGGCAGCTAGCGGAGCTATTGCCCTGACAGCACCGGTGACGTCAGGTGGCGCCAGGGGGAGGCGCCACGTTTGAAACTGCCGCACCCGCGTCACGCGTCTGCCTTTGCTTTATTTCGCTATCGAACGCCCGCCACCATGCCCTGCTGAGTGTGTATCCCTGGTCTATGTCGAAATTATTGTTGTATAAACGAATCTTCCTTTATAATGGATTCTCAATATGTAGACGCATGAGCCAACACTTTTGTATTTTCGAACGGTATTTTATGTCCGTTTTCTAGGCGCTGTTCTGCTATGGACGACTTGTCAAGCTCCCTTTGTTTTATATGGCGCTTGTGCTCAATACAACCGTGCAAATTGTTTGTCCAATATACATGCTGCCACATTCACAGGGTACAGGTGGCGCCTGCCCCTGGCGCCACCTGACATCACCGGTGCTGCCACGGGCAATAGCTCAGCTAGCTGTCCGGGTCGAATTACGCGCGCGCGCCACATTGGGTCGATCTGATTGGCTGCTGATGATGGCATCATGCCTACATAAGCGAGAAACCGTAGCAGCCCCGGCAGTCTGTGAACTCCAGACGACGATGGCGGAGATGGCTATCGAAAGCTCGAGGATTTTATTCGAATTGACGCGGCTGGAAAACCGAGAACGTTTTTTTTTCGTTGAATGGTTTGTACACTGACACATGTTGATCGCCCAGCATTGAAATCTGCACCAAACTGCAGAAGAGCTGCACTTCTGTCACATTGAACAATTCTCTTCAGTCCCGTTCTTGCAGGATCTTTTTTCCAGCCGCAGCAACGTCAGAGATTTGATGTTTTACCAGATTCCTAATAGGGTACACTCGTGAAATGGCCGTACTTTCTCCCCACTTCATTGCTACCTCAGAGATGCTGTGTCCCATTGCTCGTGTGCTGACTGTAACACCACATTCAAATTCAATGAAATCTTGATAACCTGCCATCGTAGCAGCAGTAACCAATCTAACAACTGCCCCAGACACTTGTTGTCTTATATACGCGTTGCTGACCACAGCGCCGTATTCTTCCTGTACTTAAATACGCATGCCTGTACCAGTTTCTTTGGCGCTTCAGTGAACGTTTTGAGACACACAATCGTGACATTAATAATAAAAACAGTCTTGATTCCCCAGGAATAGAAACAGGTGATTTCCATTAGTTTATGAGCAAAATCGATATAGTTTAAGAGCATTCCGCACGTTCAAACTACAAATTGTCATCCATGAGGGTATTATATTCATTTCAGATGTATGAAATACCGCTACAGATCAGCATCTATGAAGTTATTTATTACATTCAAGATCACTCCTCATCTAGAATAGGAAAAAATATAGCTGTGAACTATCGGCATCCAAACTTTAACCAAAATTCCTTGTAAAAGAACCTCCTAACCTCACCCTATAAGATTTTACCATATTTCTCTGTTCCGATATATTGGAAAACATATACTGCCTGCATATTGACTTCAAGTATATTACACGTTCACGTACTGGTCGATTAGAATTGGTGGCCAGTGTTCGAAATCGCCTGCACAGAGGTGTGTAAAGTTAAGTTTTGTCACCTGTACTGGAGGAAGACCATATCCCACAGCCTATCAATCACAAGAGAGTGTTCCTGCCTTGTTCTTTCATAAGCAGTTTCATACTTTTTTTTTTTTTTTTTTTTTTTTTGCTGTAACACATCCAAGCAGTGTGTGACTACAGCTTTGTAAACCACCATACTTTTTTTTTCTAACATGACTTCAAGGTCTGTGTCAGGTTCTAAACTGACATTAACACGTTTCGAACCATTCGCTCTCACAGAAAGCTGGACATCACATGGTGTAAACTATACTGATCCCACAACATACAGGACAGTAGAAATAAAACACAGAGGCGATGTTTCTTAATGACAACAATACGGAAGATTTTGCACCATGTGGAGACTGGAAGAGTATGCGGCAGCATTTCCAAGCGCAGCTGTCCAAACGTGATGACCCATACATTTAATCTCATATTCCACAGTGACAGGGTAGCTGATCTGTTGGTGTTCCAATTCGAAGAGACAAGAACATTGTTTCCTTGTACCGCAACCATGTAAATGATCACTGTTCCGGTGTTGATCATCTCCCGAAGGTGCTGTTCACAACATGTATGGGTTAGTAGAAATAAAAAGAGGTACTGTTATCTCATTGTCAAAAAAAAAAAAAAAACGTGGCAAGTATCGCAGAATATGGAAATAGGGCGAGTCTGCAGCATTGTGAATGTCTCCAAACAGCTGTATGACAGCAGGAATGACCTCTGCATGACAGCAGGTATATCCTCTGCATTTAGCCCCATGTTCCACAGCGATAAGCAGCAGAAGATCAGTGTTCTGCCAAGGCTCTACCCATCAGTCAGTTATGTGGTAATCAAAAGCGTATCAATGAATGGATTGGATGGAAAAGACACCACCGATGTGGGGCGATGTACTGCAATAAGCACCACAGTTGATAGCATGATCACTTTTCGCAATGTAACCAGTTTTTCCGTAATTTCAGTGCCAACCAATGACACTTTCAACACCAGCCAATGATACAGCAGAATGCTTCCTAGTTTCTGTATCATCGCTGAAACACCTCTCTACTTTGCAAGTACTATACACGAGACTGCAAATGCAGATAGATGGCTGTGCAGTACGTCCATTGGGTCATGTACACCAAAGTATACCAGACAGTATCCTATACTAATGCAGTTAGGTTATCTATATATTTCTAGCACATCGTTCATAGTGCAGAATTTACGATTACGACTGGCCATATTTCTGTATGTGGATAGGAGTCACAGAGTATTCTTGCATTTATAAGGTAAAGTCGGAGATTGAAAGATCTCCCTGCATTGGTCTTGACCAACCCTCCCTGCAACACTGTCTCTGAGTTAATATGCAGCTGGCCGTAAGTAGGAGGGTACTATACCCGCTGTATTTCATGTCTCGTGAAGAAACAGAGTGAGTTGTGTCCAGAACTGCTGATCAGCGAAGACTGTTAAGCACCACTCTTACTCACAGCACCCAATCGAGTGCACAAAATCTCTCCAGATTTGTGCATGTCGAGGAAGTTAGCACCCCTTATCAGTGTATGGTATACATGAAATGGTTAAGAAAAAATGTGTGGTTTATGCATGATGGAGCTCCAGTCGGATGGAGTCTGAAGAATTTTTGGTAAATCAAGTATGCTATCAATCTTAAAGTATTATTCCAGTGTCTGGAGTCAGTTCCAAGATGGTACCGACGCAAGAGAAATGATCTTTGAGCATAAACACACACTCGTATGGCTACATGGTTCTGCACCTAAAAACGCTATATTGTTAAAACCACAAGGTTTCTGAAGTATTAATCATGAGCAATGCAACACTCTTAATACTCTAATGTAGAACATATATGTCCAACTTCTGACATACAACCACCCTGCAAGTTTTGTGCCCCAACCTCTATGGCGATAAACTTTAGGATGATAAAACCACTTTCTTGTACACTATTCTGCTGTCCTAGGAAGTGACCGAGCTGTTCCTCACCATGAAGGTATCTTCGATGTATATCCACTGCTCGAACTGCTTACAAACCAACTAGAATGTAGTCGGGATACTTCTGTTCCGTCTCTGAGGAAACTGATGGATTTTATACATCTTTTTAAGTCAGGAACATACATGTCCTCAATCACATTTCCCACATCAGTTGTGCTTAGTAGTAGTAGTAGTAGCGGTTTTGACAAATGACGCCATGCCTCACTAGGAAATAGAACGAGGAAAAACAACAAGTATGTTTTCGATAGTTGATACATTGTGTTACAACCCACACCCTGCTGCATGAAAATGCACATGAGGAAACAGCTGTCTGATGTGGGAGTAAGTACCACGATCAGTAGCCAAAGGAAGTCATGATTTGATGTTACGTAGTTTTGCTCATGCGTAGGATTTCATCCTAGAGTACACCCTCCTCACACTATTAAGGCAGACGTATATAGCATCAGTCCACTCTCCTACAGAATACTCTAGGGATTGGCTTAAGTATGTTAAACACATTGATTCTTCTCCTAGACACACAATGTGATCAAAAGTGTCCGGACACCCCCAGAAACATACTTTTTTCATATTGGGTGCATTGTGCTGCCCCCTACTGCCAGGTACTCCATATCAGCGACCTCAGTAGTCATTAGACATCATGAGAGAGCAGAACGGGTTGCTCCACAGAACTCATGGACTTCGAACGTGGTCAGGTGATTGGGTGTCACCTGTGTCACACGTCTGTACGCGAGATTTTCACAATCCTAAACATCCCTAGGTCCACTGTTTCCGATGTGATAGTGAATTGGGAACGTGAAGGGACAGCACAAAAGCCTACAGGCCAACCTCGTCTGTTGACTGACAGAGACCGCCGACAGTTGAAGAGAGTTGTAATGTGTAATAGGCAGACATCTATCCAGACCAACACGCAGGAAATCAAACTGCATCAGGATCACGGCAAATGCTATGACAGTTAGGCGGGAGGTGAGAAAACTTGGATTTCATGGTCGAGCATCTGCTCATAAGTGACATATCACGCCGGTAAATGCCAAACGACGCCTCGCTTGGTGTAAGGAGCATAAAGATTGGACGCTTGAACAGTGGAAAAACGTTGTGTAGAGTGACGAATCACGGTACACAATGTGGCGATCAGATGGCAAAGTGTGGGTATGGCGAATGTCATTTGTCAGCGTGTCTAGTGCCAACAGTAAAATTCAGAAGCGGTGGTGTTATGGTGTGGGCGTGTTTTTCATGGAGGGGGCTTGCATCTCTTGTTTTTTTTGCGTGGCACTGTCACAGTATAGGCCCAAAGTAATGCTTTAAGCACCTTCTTGCTTCCCACTGTTGAAGACCAATTCAGGGATGGCGATTGCATCTTTCAACACGATCGAGCACCTGCTCGTAATGCATGGCCTGTGGCGGAGTGGTTACAGGACAATAACATCCCTGAAATGGACTGGCCTGCACAGAGTCCTGACCTGAATACTATAGAACACCTTTGGGATGTCTTGGAATGCCGACTTCGTGCCAGGCCTCACCGACCGACATTGGTACCTCTCCTCAGCGCAGCATTCCGTAAAGAATGGGCTGCCACTCCCCAAGAAACCCACCACCATCTGAATGAACGTATGCCTGCGAAATTGGAAGCTGTCATCAAGACTAAGGGTGGGCCACCACCATATTGAATTCCAGCATTGCCGATGGAGGGCGCAACGAACTTGTAAGTCATTTTCAGACAGGTGTCCGGATAGTTTTGATCACATAGTGTGCTTATAGAATGACATTGCTACGGAGAACCAACCGTAATTTTTGTAATACGAGGGTTGTCCAGAAAGTAAGTTCCGATTGATCGCGAAATGGAAACCACAGTGAAAATCAGAAATGTTTTATTTGTAACAGTTACCTACACCTTCCAGCTATTTCTCTACGTAGTC
This sequence comes from Schistocerca nitens, assembly GCF_023898315.1. NCBI lineage: Eukaryota > Metazoa > Arthropoda > Insecta > Orthoptera > Acrididae > Schistocerca > Schistocerca nitens. Next base: position 303,231,685 of record NC_064621.1, on the reverse strand, counting down.
GCTCTTCTGACTTAGACATTTGCCGTAGCGTTTTACCAGCTTTCCATTACCCTTATCATAAAAGGCAGCCGCTAGTGCTTTCCGCCAATTCTCTGCGCTGGCCTATAGCTCGTTGTCTGTGCCAAAATGTTGTCTTCATAGCCAGAGGTTCGTGTGAGCAGAGATGAAGGAGACAATTACGGGCTGTATTGCGGGTAATCAAACATTTCCAACTGAAAACGATGCAGGAGCATCTTCATTTCCCCTGCAGAACGCGGCTGAGAATTGTCTTGAAGAAGAAACCGCACGACAGTTAATGTAATATTGGGTGCATTGCTTAAGGCAAAATTTCTCAACAGGCCCTCGTACTTGGCGGGAGACACTATTTTCTAGACATCTTTACGCGCTCACTGTGAGCTCAGAAATGAGAAGAGCGACGTGGTGCCATCTAGGATCATACTAGAGAAACTGCCCAACACATCTGTGCAAAGCTTTATTGGGTTTTCATAGTAGTTTCCATTTCGCCACCGATCGGAACTTACTTTCTGGACATCCCTCGTATGTATATTCGACTGCATGTGTGAGAACACTGTCCTGGAGTGGGATACATATAACATAAAGCCTGCTTTAATGTAGCGCTTCTGTTTAATACTTATAAGGCCTTTGTTGAAATTTGTGTTACGAAAACCCACGTAGTTTACAGAGGGAGGATTAAAACTGAATGCAGAAAGAGCACAATTCTTAAACTTTATCCGCTCTTGAGTGTCCTGCTAACCCCAACCCACATCAGTTTGCCGCATTTCATGATATTTGCACTCTAATTTCATGTATTCTCAGTCAATTTACATAATTTTGCAAGTTTTTCGCGATTTTACATATTTCGTCTTGTTTCCTTCAATTTTACAAATTTCCCATCAATTTGTTGCAATTATATCAGGTTTTCCTCAATTTTTACCGATGTTATGTCATTTATCATAGTTTTTTTCGATGATTTTTCATATGTGTAAGGTCATATTGATGACATCCCATGTGTTGTTTGATTTATACATGGATATTTGTATGTCTTATATACCAGCCTACTAGAAAATCCTAAGAATTCCCCTCTTCTTGATGATACACATGCATGCATTTTGGACAGGGCGATCATGAAAAGTATAGTAACACTCGCTCCATACCTAAATGAGACTCAACAAGCGGTGCAGATGATGGATGCGCTGGAAACTCGAAGTCTGGAAACAATTCCTTGTGGCGCTACGATACATCAGAGAGCTTGTCTGCAGACTCATGTAGTGACACACTTGACGGAAACTCAAAGCGTGGAAACAGTTATACATGTTCATTTGATTTCCACTCTATCGTGCAGGTATCTGCAACAGGGAGCTAACGTGTGTACAGAGTTAATTTCCGTTGCTGCTCTGATATTTTTCCGGAAGTATATGCACTTATTGTTTACCAGATGAGCTTCGCTACTTTTGTTTACACCTTACAATTCTGATACGTTTCCACAACCCTGTCAGGACTTCTACGAACTGTAGATTTTGATTATTTTGTTTATCCTAGTAATAAGTTTTTTGTTAATTTACAGCATGTCGACTGCATTTACCATCCTGTGCCATAAGAGTTTTTCTTCTGCCTACATACAGAGTGTGTCTGCCTGTCATCGTAATTTATAGACGAACAGTTAGCAAGTTATGAATTCGAACCGCAACCATTCACTATTGACACCCCTACATGTATACATATAGAGACTAAGCATGCATATTACCGATCACAAAGTCCCGATTTCAACAACCTGTACGTACGTTATTTCCGACAGTGTTACAACCCTGCAAATAGAGAAAAACTCTACGGTTCTGTAGGGAATGTAAGCACACTTAAATTCTTTCTGCTGTAGAGGATAATATCTTCGATGTAAGTTATATTATAAGTATTTCGTAATAAGATTGTCTATATTCTCCAGTAATAACAACATACCCAGGCATCCTGATGCGCCTATCGCATCTTTTTTTAATAATCTTAAAGATCTACGATGATGGCACATGATCATCCCAATTCCGCTATTTTGTGTACTAGATGTCCATTCAATGGAGGGGGACAGTCCTTCGTGAGTATTATTCTCATGCACGATATAGAACAGCACATAAGTTGGATGGTATAAAATAGCACTGTACTCGAATGCATCCAGTCACTTACAACCATATATTCTACAGATGAAGTGCATTTGCTCTATTTTCTGTATATCTATGTCTATATGTGTGTTATGGATGGCTCCCATACGTTAAATACAACCGTTATACTGAAATGCCTTCGCTCGAAAAAAGGTGAATGCCAGCGGAAGCAGTCAGTCATGGCAAGGTTAGTGCATCACAGCTGCAGTTTTAGACAAACAACACATGATCGGCATAGTCATCATTTATCTCACTTTATTCTGTGGCCCGCTGATCATCTGGACCACCTCGTGCTCCACTAGCAAGCATACTCTGACGATGGCTGCTTGAAGGCTCTGCTTGCTTGGCAGGTTGTGCAGTGGCGGTCCAAAGAATGTGCTCTGAGTTACGGCAGTTGGTGGTGGATGATGGATGATGGTGGCAGCTGCCTGTTTCCTAACCAGCAGACATTTGAAAAAGCATTATACAGAGTTTCGTTGTTGTTCCATGGGAGGGAGGGGAGGGGGAGCAGTCTTTCCAAGAAATATGTTTAACAGCTTGCAGGAAGCGTCATGTTCTTGAGTCTTTCGCCCACCTGTGAATGATTTCTGCCGATTGGAGACAGTATATCACTGCCACCCAAATCACCCAATGGATGTCTTTATGGACCATCAGCTAAAGATAGAACGGGTCTGTATTGCTACCTACAGTGAAGAGAGTGAGGGATGCGGTGTGGTATGGAGGAGGTAAGACTAGCTCGAAGCTGGTTAGACTGTGAACGCATATCAAGGAGAACACACATGCAGTTGCCGCCCATTTCTCCTAATGTGATCTTTTGGGGTCGGTTTTTGTGGTAGTTGTGTTATTACAATGATTTTTCTCAATCCTTGCTGCATGTGTTGCATTATGACCTGTTGTTTACAAGTGCTGGTTCTTTCCCGACGATTTCGATGTGTAATTAGAACAATGAAGCTATTCCATCAGTTGAGGTAGTGTGCGTTGGCGTTCCTACACTTCAGTAATGATTTGCTGCCCCGCCCCTTCTTACAATGAGCAAGTTAAAATGGTTCAAATGGCTCTGAGCACTATGGGACTCAACTGCTGAGGTCATTAGTCCCCTAGAACTTAGAACTAGTTAAACCTAACTAACCTAAGGACATCACAAACATCCATGCCCGAGGCAGGATTCGAACCTGCGACCGTAGCGGTCTTGCGGTTCCAGACTGCAGCGGCTTTAACCGCATGGCCACTTCGGCCGGCTAATGAGCAAGTTACTCAGCAGCTACACCAAGGTGACCTCTCAAGGCAGTGGAACAGGAGGAAGTTATCAAGAAATAAAGAGAGCACCGTTTATTTGAATTTGAGCACCAGGGTGTTTGTCGAGCAATGCAGAGGGAGGCGTCTACAGTGAACTCCAACAGCAAAAGGCGATAGACACAGTCCTCAGATGTATACTTACAGGTAATACACTTATTAAACTCCTGTCTATCCTACACCAACATTTCGTCAGTTGAACACATTTCCCGCAAAAAAATAAGAGAAAACTTTCCAGTGCAGCTTTTTTTACCGTCAGCTTCTAGACTAAAGGATCATCCTATGTAGAGTTTATTTCGAGTACATTTGGTTCTGGGTTCGATTGGTATTATGAATTTTTTTCCCAGCAGGGTGACACCAGTTGAATGACATCATCAATTTTTGAGTTGTATTGCGTTTTTAGGCGCTTCTTGTGTAGCGCTATGCAACTAGTTGTGTAATTGGGAGCGATCTTTACTCAGATTCCCACCCAAAATAAATAAAGTACAATAACCTAACCTTCCTCTCCTTCATTCGGACAGTTTCTCTGTGTAGTGGAGTGCATTTGGGGTTTCTGCCCAAAAGGATAAGGGTTAGAGTCCCACAAAGGGCACTCCCATTTTCAATTTCGCGCCAGTTCCATGATGGGGGGGGGGGGGGACGTCAGCAAAGCCTTGGGAGGAAGGATGTTCCACCATTTTTGAAATTCCCACCCTTTTTTGAATTTCCTGCCGAAATTCAGAATATCTGCCAAAATTCGAAATTCCAGTAGCGCAGGTGGGGGAGGGGGAGGGGGAGGGGGAGGGGGAGGTGGAGGGGAGCTGAGTGGAGGAGAATGGGGTAGACACAACGTGCCAGTTGGGGAAAACCTTTTTCATCATCCAGAAGTGAATTTGAGTTAATTAATTGATCAATTTAATTAATTTGCAAAAAAGTTGTTATTAATTTCATATAAAAAGTACACTTGGAATCCCATTACCCCATTACTGATGTGCTGACAATGTTCAATGAGGACACAGCCAGCAGCACTCAGCAGGTGGTACAGGCGCTGCACACAGGTAAGAGTGTCATGTGGGACATTGGCCATGAACATCGGCTCCATCCATACTGCCTGCAGAAAGTCCAGGTATTTTGGGAGGAGTACTATCCATAATGGGTACAGCTTGCACAGTGGTATCTATAACAATGCATACTCAAGCCAGAATTCCAGAGCAAGGTGCTATTCACAAATGAATGGACATTTACTGGAAATGACATATTAAACCTGCACAACATGCATGTTTGGGCAGACAAAAATCCGCATGTGCAGATGATTCAAAATCACCAACACATGGTCGCTATTAACATCTGGGTCAGGATAATTGGTGAACTTTTCATGGGGTGATATCTACTGCCAAACTAATAGAACTGATGTATCTCACATTCATTAGAGATGGTTTGCATACCCTATTGGTTGTAGTGCATCTAAATGTTTGGATGAACGTGTGGCTGCAACACTACAGAACTCCATAACCTTTTGATGTTGATGTGTGGAATCACCTCAACGTCTCATATCCCAATTGATGGTTCGGTAGAGATGGACCAGTTTCATGTCCAGCGCAGTCGCCAGATCTGACACCTCTCGACTGTCTTCTGTGGGGTGGTATGAAGAGTCTGATGTATGGAACGCCAGTAATATCAGCAGAGGAGCTTATTGCTCGAGTCTATGGAGTGGCTGAAATACTTCCAAAACAGCCACACTTACTGGCTCATGTGCATGTAGCTCACTGCTGCTGATGTAAGCTCTGAACTGATGTAGGAGGTACACAGTTCGAATCCCGTTTGTAATGTTGACAGTGCAATATGTTGCTCATGGGTTTGTTGATGTAATCTGGAATACACACCTGCCTGAGACTTCGATGCTCTACAGCGTCCAAGCTAAGCTTTTCTGGATATGGATTTCTTCTTGAAAACCGATCAGTAAGTTCATAAAGAACATGTACATGGTTGTGTGCAAGGACTCCCCCCTCCCCCCGTCCCACTCCCAGCGATTAGCATCTAACATATGATCGTGGATGCAGGAGGCACATGGGTGTTCTGGGTATTCCTCAGTTGCTCTCTCGTTTTTTGACGATTGTGACTCACCGTTCGTCTCTCACCTGTTACATGCATGGGGAATGGCAGTTCTTCTAGCCGTGGCAGGGTGATTACTGCAGAGAGTGTCCAGGGGTGGCAGTATGTCCTCAGCCAGCTACCAGGTCTGTCATGCATGGATGGTTACATGTGGGACTCAGACTCACAATTCTTAGTTAGCTGTTTAATAAAGTTCTTGTGTATGCTATTCTCTTGCTATGCATCTGATAGTTTTTGTGTTAGTGATGTGTTGTGAGTGTACTTACTCGGATTTTTCAATCAGTATTTACGAGTGTGCTATAATCTTGTAGTAGCAGACGCCTCTAAGGCATCCTTTGGTGATGTCACACTCTAATAATGCAGGGATTTGACTTAGTATGTCTTTGTCGCAGTGTGCTAATTACTAGTCTTGTGTTTACGAGTCTGTCTTCTTGCAAAGTGGGAGAAAATCAGTGACATTGATCAAATTGTAAATAGCAATGGGAGGTGGATATACATCGGTGTGCTTGCAGTAGGTACACAACAGGCGTATATTTGTTGTTAAATAATGCATTAACCTTTAAAAATCGCATATATACACTCCTGGAAATTAAAATAAGAACACCGTGAATTCATTGTCCCAGGAAGGGGAAACTTTATTGACACATTCCTGGGGTCAGATACATCACATGATCACACTGACAGAACCACAGGCACATAGACACAGGCAACAGAGCATGCACAATGTCGGCACTAGTACAGTGTATATCCACCTTTCGCAGCAATGCAGGCTACTATTCTCCCATGGAGACGATCGTAGAGATGCTGGATGTAGTCCTGTGGAACGGCTTGCCATGCCAATTCCACCTGGCGCCTCAGTTGGACCAGCGTTCGTGCTGGACGTGCAGACCGCGTGAGACGACGCTTCATCCAGTCCCAAACATGCTCAATGGGGGACAGATCCGGAGAACTTGCTGGCCAGGGTAGTTGACTTACACCTTCTAGAGCACGTTGGGTGGCACGGGATACATGCGGACGTGCATTGTCCTGTTGGAACAGCAAGTTCCCTTGCCGGTCTAGGAATGGTAGAACGATGGGTTCGATGACGGTTTGGATGTACCGTGCACTATTCAGTGTCCCCTCGACGATCACCAGTGGTGTACGGCCAGTGTAGGAGATCGCTCCCCACACCATGATGCCGGGTGTTGGCCCTGTGTGCCTCGGTCGTATGCAGTCCTGATTGTGGCGCTCACCTGCACGGCGCCAAACACGCATACGACCATCATTGGCACCAAGGCAGAAGCGACTCTCATCGCTGAAGACGACACGTCTCCATTCGTCCCTTCATTCACGCCTGTCGCGACACCACTGGAGGCGGGCTGCACGATGTTGGGGCGTGAGCGGAAGACGGCCTAACGGCGTGCGGGACCGTAGCCCAGCTTCATGGAGACGGTTGCGAATGGTCCTCGCCGATACCCCAGGAGCAACAGTGTCCCTAATTTGCTGGGAAGTGGCGGTGCGGTCCCCTACGGCACTGCGTAGGATCCTACGGTCTTGGCGTGCATCCGTGCGTCGCTGCGGTCCGGTCCCAGGTCGACGGGCACGTGCACCTTCCGCCGACCACTGGCGACAACATCGATGTACTGTGGAGACCTCACGCCCCACGTGTTGAGCAATTCGGCGGTACGTCCACCCGGCCTCCCGCATGCCCACTATACGCCCTCGCTCAAAGTCCGTCAACTGCACATACGGTTCACTTCCACGCTGTCGCGGCATGCTACCAGTTTTAAAGACTGCGATGGAGCTCCGTATGCCACGGCAAACTGGCTGACACTGACGGCGGCGGTGCACAAGTGCTGCGCAGCTAGCGCCATTCGACGGCCAACACCGCGGTTCCTGGTGTGTCCGCTGTGCCGTGCGTGTGATCATTGCTTGTACAGCCCTCTCACAGTGTCTGGAGCAAGTATGGTGGGTCTGACACACCGGTGTCAATGTGTTCTTTTTTCCATTTCCAGGGGTGTATTTATGAATAAAGCCGAGATAACAAAATATAAATAATGTGATGATTATGAGGTACTAGCTGTACCTGATCACATGTTGCTGTGGCTCAGTCTGGTTACATGGAAAAGAAAGAAAAGAGAAAGCACACATTTCTAACATGTATGGACAATGGATATTTGTCCTGTTCTCCTTTTCTCCCTTCTCTGTCCTTCTGTGCCCCGCCCTCTATGTCCATTTCCTACCTCCCCTCTGTTCATCTCTTCTTTCCTCCTCTCTCTGACATTGAGCCTTGTTTGTTGTTATTGCAGATTCAAAATTCTGTAGAAGTAATCTCATCATAAGCCAATAAGCCATAGATACAACTTGCTTGTTTTCTGTGAAAATCATCTACGAGGAAGAATACAAAACAGCACATTGTTGTGTATATAATTTATATGTATATATCGTGAGAAAGATTATGTACGGGAGAAACAATTTGTCAGTAACCCACAGTCATAGTTAAAAGTGGTTGTGATAAGGAAAATAAAACTACACATTTTTACATTAGAGTACTGCACAGTACGTTCTTTCTCACTGTCTGGTTTAACACAAAACTTGTACATTGTTGTTAAAGAAACACATAGCCTGTATCTGTTTGAATGTTTAATAGAGTATGTTTAAAATTAGAAGTAAAATGGTCTTAAATTTTTCGTTATTTTTGCTAATCATGTTTCACTAGGTATATTTTATATTTTCATATAGCCTATATTCGTCCAAACTTTTATTGGAGTAACACGTAAATATTTGAAATAAATCAGTCAAGTATTTTTTGAGATCTTTGGTAACGACGTTACCTCTTTATGTATTGTGTATATTTCTTATATATTACATATATTTAAAAAAAAGAAATTGTTCATATGAATTTTGATTAGAGTATCACAAAATTTTAAGTAAATAACGAGTCAACATTTTTCGTAACAATCTTCCCACTTTATACGTTACATATATATTTATATGCTGTGTATATTAAAAATTTAATATAGTAAAATATATTATATTAAAAGTATAATATTAAAAATATAAAGCCTATGCCTGTTCATGCGTTCGTTAGAGTATTGTGTAAAAATTTACAGTAAATCAGTGAAGAATTCTGGTTAACACCATTTGCTCTTTATATATTAGACATTTATTTATAGATCACATATATTTATAGATTACATATATTTTAAAAACATGTATATAAAAACAGATGTGTATTCAAACACAACTTTGTGTCATAATTGCAAGCCAATCGATCAACTCCTTTTTGAGTTTTACAAGTACGAACATACACAGGCTATATTTTTATACACAGATGAAAAAAAAAATCAAAGAACCAGGAAGGAGTGGTTCGGCATCAACAAAAGTCGGTAGGCGTGTTTCTACTTTTGAAAGATGATATCTGCTCAGATTTCACACCAATTGCATAAGAGTGGCAACTACGAGGATGCATATCAGGTTCGCTTTAAATGCACTTATAACAGTTGGGAGTGTTAGTTACCTTTGAGATTGAACGTGGTGAGTTGATGTCAATGAAGAATGCCCTTAATGCGATAAAGAAGCCCTTGTCAACATCTCACTGAGTTGGAATGAGGTCATGTAATTGGGCTGTGAGAAGCTGGATGTTCCTTCTGTGATATTGCAGAAAGACTCGGCACGATTGTAGCCAGTGTACATGATTGCTGGCAGCAGTGGTCACGAGAATGCATGGTAGCAAGAAGACTAGGCTCCAGATGGCCCGGTGACACTCCTGAGAGGGAAGACCATCGTGTTTGGCATGTGGCACTGGCGCATCATACTGTATCGGCAGCAAAAATTTGAGCAGCAGTTGGCATCTCAGTGAAACAACAAACTTGTTACAAATTGGTTACATCAAGTGTTGTAATGACGACTGGAACGGTCGCGGGGTAGTAGTGACGGAAGCGCAGTGGGACCCGCAGAGTGGCCCGCGAACAACAACACAACAGGAGAGGACAGACACGACCAACGGAGGACCTTGTGACACAACAAGAACAGACAACAGAGTAACGAACCAAACAAGACAACCACGTCCACTGGAATAGAAACACGAAAGTCAATACGCTGTCTGAGGCAATATGTCCTGAGACGCACGCGATGTTAGGCTGCTGGCTGAGCAGGCCAGCAGCAGCATACTACGCCGCTCTGTGGCCTCAGAGAAACACAAAAGATACAAATGAAGACATTGAGAGAAAAAACATGGCGGACATAGAAACGGAGACAAACACTTTTTAAAATACATGGAGCCGTTCACGGGCGGAGAGTCCAAGATAAAATTTGTTCAGACACTTGGACACAGACAGAGACGAAAAATTGTCACACGTGAACGTAGGTGCACAAAACGAATAACACTGAACCACTTAAGCACAAAACGACGGCACACACAGAACACGAGGCGTTGATCTCCGGCGCGCGAATGTTCACTAACCGTGTACGAGTCCGTAGACCTGCCAAGGGAGGAGGAGGGGGGCTGGCTGAGCGGGGGGCAGGCGCGTAAGTAGGCTATCGGGGGGCGCCGCTATTGGCCGCTGGGCCACGTGTTCCACTGTGGCGCCCTCACACTAAAAATGTGGGCCAAGAGGCGCGCGCTGCCACAGCTTACGGCACAATGGTGCAGAGACCTTTATGGGCCTTCACCGTCCATGACGTCTGGCGCAGATTCAAATTCTGCGGCGCACGGTACCAGATCAAGAACAGCTTCTAGCCAGACACCCAGTAGCATGCATTCCATTGATCCCAAACCATCGCCATTTGCGACTGAAGTCGTGTCAAACGAGAGCTCATTGGAAGAGGGGGGGGGGGGTCTGTTTTGTATTCTGTTGATAGGTGGTTCTGATGTCTGTGTGTTGGTTGGAAGGAGGCCAGTTGTGGACCTGCAGCCAACCTGTCTGTGTGTTAGACACACTAGACCCGCACCTGGATTTATGGTCTGGGGTGCAATTTTGTATGACAGCAGGAGCACTCCGTTGTTATCCCACACACCCTGACTGCAAATTCGTATGTCAGTCTAGTGATTCTACATATTGTCCTGCCATTCATGAGCAGCATTCCAGAATTTTGTTTCCAACAGGATAACACTCTCGCACATACAGCTGTCGCAACTCAACATTCTCTACAGAGTATCGACATATTTCCGAGCACATTTGGGACATCATCGGATGACAACTTCGACGTCATCCTCAAAAGCATTAACTGTCGCTGTACTGATTGACCAAGTGCAATAGGCGTGGGATTCTATTCCACAAAGTGACTGCCCACATCTCTACACGGTATGCATGCACGTTTGCATTCATCATTCTGCTTGCATTCAGCATTCTGGCAGCTGCACCGGTTATTAATATACCAGCATTTCAGATTTGCAATAGCTTATCTCGTGCTTATGTTAATGTATGATCTTGCAATGTTAATCACTTAATTATGTTACCTAAACGAATGTATGCATTAAATAACATTACTCTTCATTAATTACTTTTTGCTGTTGAGAATTTTTTTCCGTCATTGTATATAAAGACTGTGTTGTAGTGTTTCAAGTAGCGTCATTTTATTGTCCGCAGATGGCGCAGAAGACAGACGAGCTAACCGACATGCGCGTGGGGGAATCAGACGTGGGAGATGCATTGCTGCCAGGTGACGGACTAGCATCGTTGGCGGATCTGATAAAATGCTACGAAAAGCCGTGGGAGCCGCGGACGCAGCAGCGCGGCAGCCACTGGGTGCTGTACAACTACGTGCGCGCCAAGAAGCGCTTCCGCTGCTGGGAGACGGTGACGCTGACGACCCACGCCGACTTCCGGCGCTTGGGCAGCCTGCGCACGCTGGTGGCGCGCTGGCGGGGGCCCGTGTCGCTCGTCCTCTTCGTGCCGCCCGGCGACTTCGGCCACGCGCTGGACGCACTGCGCTGGGCGCGCGACTGCTGGTCGCAGGTGGTGGCGTACTACGTCACGTTCCACGTGCTCTTCTCCGAGGGCGGCGTGCCCGCCTACGTGCCGTGCCCCGCGGAGGCGGCCGTCCGCGGTCTGTCGGACTGCAGCGCCGAACCGCCCTGGCAGTCGGCGCCGCCGCGCTCTGGCGACCTCTACCCCGTGAATGTGGCGCGCAATGTGGCGCGCGAAGCGGCCACCACGCACTACGTTCTGCCCGTCGATATCGAGCTGTTCCCCAGCCCCGGCTTGCTGCCTGACTTCCTGCACATGCTGAGACGCCACGAAGCGCCGCTTCGACGACCCAACCCCAGAGTCTTCACCCTGCCAGTCTTCGAAATAGAGGCAGGAGCTACTCCCCCAGAAAATAAAGCTTCACTCGTGAGTTTCCTTAAGATCATTTCACTCGAGTGACTTTCTTTTTGTTAAATGCCTCTACAGCCCGCATAACAAAACAACAGAAATGCATACAAGGATGTAGCCAGGATTTTGTATAAAGGGTGGGTGGGGTCCGATTTATACAGGGTGTTACAAAAAGGTACGGCCGAACTTTCAGGAAACATTACTCACACACAAATAAAGAAAAGATGTTATGTGGACATGTGTCCGGAAACGCTTAATTTCCATGTTAGAGCTCATTTTAGTTTCGTCAGTTGGCCCAATTGAAAGAAGGTATGTTGACTTCGGTGCTTGTGTCGACATGCGACTCATTGCTCTGCAGTACTAGCATCAAGCACATCAGTACGTAGCATCAACAGGTTAGTGTCCATCACGAACGTGGTTTTGCAGTCAGTGCAATGTTTACAAATGCGGAGTTGGAAGATGCCCATTTCATGTATGGATTAACACGGGGAAATAGCCGTGGCGCGGTACGTTTGTATCGATACAGATTTCCAGAACGAAGGTGTCTCGACAGGAAGACGTTCGAAGCAATTGATCGGCGTCTTAGGGAGCACGGAACATTCCAGCCTATGACTCGCGACTGGGGAAGACCTAGAACGACGAGGACACCTGCAATGGACGAGGCAATTCTTCGTGCAGTTGACGATAACCCTAATGTCAGCGTCAGAGAAGTTGCTGCTGTACAAGGTAACGTTGACCACGTCACTGTATGGACAGTGCTACGGGAGAACCAGTTGTTTCCGTACCATGTACAGCGTGTGCATTCACTATCAGCAGCTGATTGGCCTCCACGGGTACACTTCTGCGAATGTTTCATCCAACAATGTGTCAATCCTCATTTCAGTGCAAATGTTCTCTTTACGGATGAGGCTTCATTCCAACGTGATCAAATTGTAAATTTTCACAACCAACATGTGTGGGTTGGCGAGAATCCGCACGCAATTGTGCAATCACGCCATCAACACAGATTTTCTGTGAACGTTTGGGCAGGCATTGTTGGTGATGTCTTGATTGGGCCCCATGTTCTTCCACCTACGCTCAATGGAGCACGTTATCATGATTTCATAAGGGATACTCTACCTGTGCTGCTAGAACATGTGCCTTTACAAGTACGACACAACATGTGGTTCATGCACGATGGAGCTCCTGCACATTTCAGTCGATGTGTTTGTACGCTTCTCAACAACATATTCGGTGACCGATGGATTGGTAGAGGCGGACCAATTCCATGGCCTCCACGCTCTCCTGACCTCAACCCTCTTGACTTTCATTTATGGGGGCATTTGAAAGATCTTGTCTACGCAACCCCGGTACCAAATGTAGAGACTCTTGGTGCTCGTATTGGGGACGGCTGTGATACAATACGCCATTCTCCAGGGCTGCATCAGCGCTTCAGGGATTCCATGCGACGGAGGGTGGATGCATGTGTCCTCGCTAACGGGGAACATTTTGAATATTTCCTGTAACAAAGTGTTTGAAGTCACGCTGGTACGTTCTGTTACTGTGTGTTTACATTCTATGATTAATGTGATTTGAAGAGAAGTAATAAAATGAGCCTAACATGGAAAGTAAGTGTTTCCGGACACATGTCCACATAACATATTTTCTTTCTTTGTGTGTGAGGAATGTTTCCTGAAAGTTTGGCCGTACCTTTTTGTAAAACCCTGTATATGAGAAATACCCAAATGCACAATTAAATATTTTTTCATTTGTTAGTATGATGACTTCATTCTATTGCCAAACGAATTAAAATACAGTCTTCGATGCTAATAAACTCCCGTCGACGATATACAACATACGTTGTCGGTTAATGGCGTTTATTTCCAAATACGTTAGAATTGTGGCGGTTGGACTCACTGTTCCGAGGGTATTACGGGTAAGTCATTTCACAGTAGAACCACAGTCAAATACTACAGTCACGACACTCTGTTACCGTTTGACAACTGGAGCGACATTAGCCCAGCAAGCGGTGAGAAAGCAGACAGTCACATGCGCCGTAAGGATACTGTTTGTATTTAATTATTTTCTGCTTAATTAAGGAAATAGTTCTTAAATTTTTCTTTCATTGCTTCAGTAAATGACAAAGAGAAATAAATTGTCCTGAAATACAAGTAAGAACAGCAGAATCACACAGACTCAGTGACATAAGCTGACTTACTCATGAATATATAGTTACCAATAAATGTATATTAGAAGCTTATTCCGCTAAAAGCAGGGGAACATAAAAACATATTTCATGCATGAGAAGCAAATATTTCTGTTGTTGCATTTTTTTTCGATCTTAGGCACTTCCCTTGACACTTGAAAATTTTTATGATGTCTAAGGATTCGTTCATTCCTACGTATCATTCAGGTTCCTATTACACGAATATTTTTGAAAATGTAATTACTTTTGCTTCAAAAGCGAATGTGTTGAACATTCTTGTCGTTTGTCGTTCATCTTTAGTAACAATTGTGGAATGGGTTTCTTCTGTGTTAATCGGTTTCTTATGTGTTGGGAAACAGTTTTCTTGCTTTCGACGATTTATTATCACGTCGGTGTGGTCTTCCCTTACGGGGAGGTTTACTATCTTTTGATTCAAAAAATCGATTTTTTTTAAATTGCATTTTTGGATCCATAAAAGTGTTTAGAATCCACCCCTGAAACGGTTTTTTCCCGAATACGAAAAGGAAATGTTTGTTATTCGTGGCTGAATAAAAAAATGCACCGGCCTTTTTCATGCACCAGTTTGTTTCTTACGTAAGACGAGTTATTGAACCGGTGCTTGGGAAGAAACACATACAATTCAAATGAAAGTTTGAACGCGTGTGTTTGGAAGTTAGCCCCCAAGCACTTGCATTCTGGTGCGAAGACTGTGGAGATTACGACTTTCCTGGCAGTGAGCAGCTTCAACGAAGGGTATTCAGCAATTCTGAAGACCGTGACAACGATGGACGTCACCCTGGGACTCTATTCGACGCAGTTCGCCAAGCATTCCGACGACTACCGGATCCAAACGACCGAAAACCGCTTGTCACCGGCCGTGCGAGCGGCTCTGGAGCAACGCAGGATGGCCCAGATCGAGCCGAACGCCCTCTATGAGGAAAAGGAAGGACCAGTTTATGGACCCGGAGTAGCAAATTGAACGTACGTTGCATAATATTGCATTTATATGTAGTCAAAACTTCAAACGTGTTATCTCGAAATGAGGTTATTTTTTTCGCACGGTATGGTGGTAACTTCAAATCTACTGATCCGATTTGCATGATTCTATGTTTCCAACGAAGCTCACTAAATTGTCTAGGAATTGTGCCGATCCATCAACTATAAATATTTTTACTTGGCTGACGAAGTCGAAAAATCGATGAAGAAAACCCTATTTTTTTTTTCAAATGGCCGCCATTTTGTTTCCTATGGTCCAAATAACTTAAGCGAGGTCCAACTCTTAAATTAAGTTATCTTTTTCGCTAACGTCAACTCAATTTTGATTTCAGACGAGCCGGGTGACCTGTGACATACCGGGCGTGGAGGTCTACATTGAAATTTTGTTTCGTTCCGACGGCGCTACCGCCTTTGCTCTTCGACATTTCCAATTGAAAAAAATTCCAGTTTGTAGAGGAAATATCAATAAACATTTTGATCACATTTGACATTGATATCTATAACACATCCCGAGAAAAAAATTATCAAAGAACATGCTTTTTTCGGACCCAAGATAGTAAACCTCCCCTTAAGCTACAGTTGTGGTGGCGTATTTGATACATTACATAATGTAGGTAGTACATTCCATACAAGTTTAATACGTTCCATACTCACTGATTTGACTGAAAGTGTAGCGAACAAAACTCTGCATCGTTGGGTAGATATATGACTTCTTTCTGCAAAGGGTGAGGTCTTCTGGTGTTTACTAGCAATTTTTTGTTGTTACAGGAAAACGACATTATTCAGTCAATGTCTGCACGATACAAGAGAATCGTATATAAACTGTCCTATAATGTAACCCTTCATATCTCATACGGCCCTTAGGAAAGTAAATAATGCTAAATGTAGGGTCGTTTTTAGTTACTGTTGATTGTTATGGTTCTACATACATTCCCTATTTAAAAACTATGTTACAAATCAACATAATCGTGAGTTTTCGCGCTCATCCGGCAGCATCATATTCAGAAGTGTCACTTGCTTGCCGTTTGGAGCACTGCTATCGCTGTGGGTAACAAAAACGAAATGAAGTGTCTCGACTGCTATGTTAGACTGTGGTAGAACATCGTTCTCGTCTTTTTATTCTATGTTCCTTGGTTCTCGTAGTAAAACTTGAAGACATGATATCTCCATTCATAAGTGAACCATATTTATGCACAGATACAGAGTTCAAAATGGCGATCAGTAGCCACTTTCCACTGTAAATGCACTGAACTAAGCATATTGTCGAAATCTTACGCAAAACAACATTAAAATTAAATAGAATCTGCACGAGAAATAAATAACTATTCCTCTAATCAAGGCAAGTACTACTACAAAAGTAACGAAAAAATATTTTTTATGTAATTGTTTCTGCTGCTGTAAACTATTAAAGTTTGAAGATGATAATACATCTGAAAAAATTAAAACAACTAAACTAAAGTCTATGAGTAAAAATAATTATTCTGAATATTTTTGCATACATTAAAAATATTTCATACAAAGTTCAGCCACACAATTCGTTATGTGAGGGTCTTATATATCATTTATTTTTACATGACAAAAACGTGCAAACTGCTGTAAAGTGAGTTAACCAGTCTGGTTAAAAATACAGTGTAAGACAGAAAGAAAGAACGACGCTCCACGAAGGAATTATCCGAATGGGATGGAAATCGGCAGATAATGATGTACATGAACAGACAAGTAAATCATTATAATATCAGCAAAATTTATGATTTATTCAAGAGAAAGAGCTTCACAAAATTAGCAAGTCAATAACACGTTGGTCCACCTCTGCTCTTTATGCAAATAGCTATTCGGCTTGGCATTGATTGATAGTGTTACTGGATGTCCTCCTGAGGAAGAACGTGCCAAATTCTGTGCAACTGGCGCTTTAGATCGTCAAAATCTCGATCTGGTTGGAGAGCCCTTCTTATAATGCTCCAAATGTTCTCAACTGGTGAGAGATACCGTGACCTTGCTAGCCAAGGCAGGGTTTGACAAGCATGACGACAAACAGTAGAAACTCTCACTGTATGCGGGCAGACATTATCTTGCTGAAATTTAAGCCGAGGACGGCTTGGCATGAATGGCAACAAAACGGAGCATAGAATGTGGTCGGTGTACCGCTGTGTTGTTAGGATGCCGCGGATGACAACCAGAAGGGTGTTGCTATGAAAAGAAATGGCCCCCAACCATCACTCCTGGTTGTCAGGCCATATGGCAGGCGACAGTTAGGTTGTATCCCACCGCTATCCGAGGCGTCTCCAGACAGGTCTTCACTGGTCACTGGGGCACAGGTCGAAGCAGAACTCAGCCAAGCCAAAGACGTGTCTGGTGATGCCACGCACAAAAAAAAAAAAAAAAAAAAAAAATGTTCAGATGTGTGTGAAATCTAATGGGACTTAACTGCTAAGGTCATCAGTCCCTAAGCTTACACACTACTTAACCTAAATTATCCTAAGGACAAACACACACACCCATGCCCGAGGGGAGGACTCGAACCTCCGCCGGGACCAGCCGCACAGTCCATGACTGCAGCGCCTTTCTTGTTCGTTATTGATCGTTGTGTTTGGTCGCTGCGGACGTCGCAAGATATCCTGTTCAAGTTCGGTGGTTGATCCTTCCGCTCAGTTTTCTTATTACAGAGGCCAACTGGCTCCCTGACCGAACACGCTGAGCTACCGTGCCGGCTGACCGCTCGGCTAATCCCGCGCCGCGATGCAACGCACAGTTGTGGACTAACGTGTTATTGACTTGCTCAAATTGAAAAGCTCTTTCTCTTGAATAAATCATCCAATATATCTGAAATTGTTATCATTTCTTTGTCTGTACATGTAAATCACATGTAGGCCTAATGATTTCTGTCCCATTCGGATTATTCATTTCGTGGTGCGTCTTTTCTTTTGTCTTAATATGTATTCTAATATTGCACAACGAAATGAAGATATTATTTCCTTACACTATAAACGTCATATAAAATCAGAGTATTGAAGATAACATACGTCTATCAACTAAACAATCATTTGTTTTACGTGAAAGATGGACTTCTTAGATAATTAATTATTTAAAAATGTCTTTGCTAAAATTGAAATTTTTCACAATTTTTTAAATACCATTAAATTTGTTTTTATGCACTTATAAATACCACAGAACTTGATTTGATAACTACAGTAAAAGTCTTAGTATCCCTTCTCTTGCCATGACATTTATGACATCCTCTACTATAGAAGAAGAGGACTATGTATTGACATTAAGACTAGTTCAGTCGACCTTTCATTGATCATTGTGTTCTGCAGCTAACTCTTCACTCGTTTCGTTGTGGAAAATGATCTCTCATTGTTACCTCGAAATTTTGATACTGGTAGGTACTCAAGTACACGCAAAACATAAAAGATATCGTGTGTTTGGACAGAACTTCTTGTCACAAACACCAAAACCCAACTTAAGTTTTGTAGGGAGGAGAAACTTCGGTTGATAACACCACTTCTCACACAGTTGTGTGTACTTTGCTTCAAGTTTGGTTTGCGATACCCTATTTTCAAACTAACTTTCAATTTGGTTAGCTTATCGAAATTCATATTATGGCAGTTAATGGGTAATGTTATTTCGATTGATGATAATAATCCTTGTTTCAATGAAATTCCTGCTCCAGATTTTAAATGAATCCTTCTATTACTGGTAAAAGTAGGCTACTGCTCTTCTATAATACGTTTCAGGAGAGGTCGTGTAGATAGTTGTCCCTTTCAGTTTGTTTCTTTACCTGTCTAGGTACATTGATAACAGATTGAAACACTTCTTTGGGAAAGACTGATGACTTTGTGAAATATCTTGTGAAATTATTTTTTATCCTGTATTTTTGTCAGCGAATAAATTGTTGATTTTATCTTATCATTTAGTTTTTGAATTGCAGATAGAACATTTCAAACAAATTTCAAAAATTAAAGTATTTACCGTATATCATGCAATAAACCCTTTTGATTTATTTATTATTAAAGTCGGAATCTCCATGAAAATGCACGTTTTTGTGTGTGTTGGTTACACTTCTCATTATTCATTTCTATTCATCTTCATTATTCATTTAATGTCCTAGTAATACCATACACCGAAGTTTCTCTCTGGATGTTTTCACCTTATTGGAAGTAAATTAATGCATACTGCATTTTTTGATTCTTTATACTTAATATGAAATACACCAAGGTGACAAAAGTCATGGGCTAATTCCTAATATTGTATCGGACCTCCTTTTGCTTGGTGTAATGCAGCAACTCGTCGTGGAATTGACTCAAAACATCGTTGGAAGTCCCCTACAGAAATACTGAGTGATGTTGCCTCCATAGCTATCCAAAATTGCGAAAGTGTTGCCGATGTAGGATTTTTTTTTTTTTTTTTCATGAACTGAACTCTCGATTATGTCCCAAAAATGTTTGATAGGATTCATGTCGAGCGATCTGGGTGGTCTGGTGACATAGCATATTGTCATCCATAAAAATTCCATCATTGTTTGGGAACATGAAGTCTACTAATGGCTGCAAATGGTCTCCAAGTAGCCGAACATAACCATTTCCAATCAATGATCGGTTCAGCTGGACCAGAGAATCCAGTCATTCCAGGTAAACACAACCCAAACCATTATGGAGCCACCACAAGCTTGCACCATGCATTGTTACAACTTGGGCCCGTAGCTTTGAGAGGTCCACACCTCACTCAAACTCTACCATCAGCTCTTACCAATTGAAATTGAGACTCATGTGACCAGGCCATGGTCTTCCAGTCATATAAGGTCCAACTGATATGGTCACAAGCACAGGAGAGGCACTGCAGGCGATGTCGTGCTGTTAGCAAAGGCACTCGTGTCGGTCGTCTGCTGCCATAGCCCATTAACTCCAAATTTCGCAGAACTGTCCTAATTGGTACGATTGTCGTACGTCCCAAATTGATTTCTGCGATTATTTCACGCATTGTTGCTTGTCTGTTAGCAGTGACAGCTCTACATAAACAATGCTGCTCTTGGTCGTTAAGTGAAGACTGTCAGCCTTTACATTGTCTGTGGTGAGAGATAATGCCTGAAATCTGGTATTCTCAG
Source organism: Schistocerca nitens (assembly GCF_023898315.1). NCBI lineage: Eukaryota > Metazoa > Arthropoda > Insecta > Orthoptera > Acrididae > Schistocerca > Schistocerca nitens. The sequence continues at coordinate 303,211,573 of NC_064621.1, read as the reverse complement.
CACACTTCTGACACTGTGGATCGCGGAATGTTGTACTCCTAACGATTTCCGAAATGGAATGTCCCTTGCATCTAGCTCCAACTACCATTGTAAGGAGTGTGTCAGAATTCTCCATAACATAAAACAATATATCCAACTTAACGCTATTCTTTGCATTGTGTAAGCACTCAGATATTGATAGTAACAATCTGAGGGCGAAACATGGGAGCGCAATTCTAAGCATTGTCTGTGAAAGTGGAAGAGCAGTGTTGATCGAGAGCTTGGAGACAGAAGACATGTCACGCTGCCCTCACGTCGGTGATGGCAGATTTTACCACACTCATTTCATCTTACCACACTGATTTCATATATGTAGCCAGGAGAGATTTAGATGGCTTAACTACGCTTTAAAATGGAGTTCAAGGTAAAATTGCCGGCCAGAGTGGACAAGCGGTTCTAGGCGCTACAGTCTGGAACCGCGCGACCGCTACAGTCACAGGTTCGAGCCTTGTCTCGGGCATGGATGTGTGTGATGTCCTCAGGTTAGTTCGGTTTAAATAGTTCTAAGTTCTAGGCGACTGATGACCTCAGAAGTTAAGCCCCACAGTCTCAGAGCCAAGATAAAATTCGCAAGCATAGCACAAAACCAATTCCACAGTTAGGCTTGTGATTGTTAGTCCTGATGAATACAAGTCGTAAGTAACCATTATTCTAGTTTTGACCCTACCAAAACCTGTGTAATACTGACTTTTAAGTCTCTTTCTTGAAGGGCTGACTACGCTATTTTTTTTCCTTTCCCTGAGAGTTGGACCCCCCCCTCCCCCCCCCTCCCCCCCGCCCACCCCCTTGCCCTCAGGTAGGGATGCCCTAGCTCAGAAGACTTCCTTTTCGATGGGAAGAAAAGCTGTGTAAGAAACACTTGTTTTCCCATGAAAACAAAGTAGAGACTGGTTGATTGTATTCAAAGCCAGACTTTCTCAGATAACCCTCAGAAAACCAGAACCTACAACTGTGATATGAGCACCACTCAGCAAACCAGATGTCACTAAATTTTTCGATTTGTTGGCTTGACTAGCTGATAAAAACAAATTTACCACTGACAGAATGTATAATTTTCATGAGACTAGAGGAACTGTAGTGTCAGAGCATAGGTAAAAAATCCTGTCACTAAAAGATAGGAAACAAGTTGGGGTGTTATTACCTGCTGAAAGAGGCAACATTGTAATACAACAGAAGTGTGTTTAAATTCTGATTTGTCATACAGGCCTCCTACATTGATTTTCCACAAGTTTGCACTAACGATCAGTTAATGAATGACTGTCATCAAGTTTGCACTAACGATCAGTTAATGAATGACTGTCATCCTGGAGTCTGGGCAGCATATCACCCAGATGGTTGGATACAATCAGATTTTTCTTTTCAATAGTTGAAGAAATTTGTTGACTGGAGCTGAGCAACTAAGGGGAGGCCAGTTCTTTAACTTCTCGGTGGGCATTTTTCCCACACCAAAATTAACTCATTGGGTTTGCAAGGGAAAATGTAGTAGTATTGTTGTGCTTCCCACCCCATTCCAGTCATCACTTACAGCCTCTCAATATAAGCTTTATTAAGCCTTTGAGTGTATTTTATGTCCAAGAAATTTCATGCTGTATAAGGTCAGATCCAGGCACGGAGTTTTCAGTGACCATGATTATGTTGCACCAGAAGCTACAGACAGGTCATTAGCTGTTACAGATAATGGACCCTCAACCCCTGGCACTACAAACACGCACTACCTTTCTCCTACTTTCAACTCATCACAACCTGCTGCTGCCTCCAGCTCACTTCAGTCTGCTGCTGAATCCAATATGACTCCTCCAGATATTGCCTCCAACATTCTCCAGCCTGATCTTGCAGATAAAATATTCCAGCCTGCTGCTCCAATTGAGAATCAAAAGACTGTAACCCTTTCCAAATATCCAGCACCAGAAGATGTTCTTCCAGTTCCCTCTTGTAGTGGTCTCCATTTGGAAAAGAAGATGCAAAGCGTGTCAAAACAGCAGTTTTAACTGAATCTCTTTACAGAAATGATTTATAAGAAGAAGAGAAAAAGAAATGAAGAAAATAGAAAAAGTTAAGTAAAACCTGACAAAGGGACTTGTTCCATCTAAGAAAGATGGTCTTAACACTAAAAGAGCATTGTGAAAGGAGTTGTGTAATAAGGAGAAAATGCAAAGAAAAGGCAATGAAACTAACAAAATAATTCAAAATGTAAGTGGTTCAATTCTTCCTATTCTGAGTATCTTTACTTGTGTACTTGTACTCACACTCTACTGAAGGATGGATTCAGTGCTGCATATGCAAAAGATGGGCTCATTGCTCCTGTGCAGAAGAAGAAGATGAAGCAGTCTGTCTTTGTGAGCTATGCGAAGACTGACCCCATCATGGCTAGTAATCGCACCTTGCTCCACTAAGTGTGGCAAGATGACAAATTCACATTTTGTTAATAAATACACTTTCATACATAATTGACCAGATGTAACAGATCTGTTTATGTCTCACTCTAAACTGCATTAGTGTATAATTACATCTTAATTTTTTCGAAAACTTCTGACTATAATTGATCACTGACTGCAAAAGCAACCTAACTCACACGGACCTAATTTTATGAAAAGTAAGAAAAATGGTATAATTACTACATGGATTGTTAAAATCAGGCGAAGCTTAAACTGAAGATTAAGTAGACCTCAACAAGTTTACTGTTAATATCTCACATTAACCTGCTATGTCATTTGTATTGTAAAAGATTCTTCCATGCTGCAGATTTAGGTTGCTTTTGCAATCAATGCATTTGTTGACAAATCAATTTCAAGAAATACAAAAACAAATTAACTATATTTACTTAGAAATCACTATACTGCTCCTATGTTTCTTGCAGTACTGCAATACAATATGTTTGATTGGTTTTGTGAATAAATATTGTTTGCAGAAAGAAAAAATATAACAAAATAAAATAGTGTTCAATTTTTACAGTGCAGTAGACCTACCTACATTTCTTGCATGTATGCAGTAGGCCAACTTAATATTTCATTCCAGAAGGATGACACAGTTTCACTATCGGGAACCAATCATACACATTTTTGTCTTCCATTTTCTTTGCCCCTATAGGTACCCTCACACCCTTGTAACACTTTTCATCTGGCAGTTGCGGTTTCTTCCAGTGGCTAAATTTCAAGGTGAAGTTATTGGTATGAAACCCATTAATGAATTCTGCTGCTCCCACAACTCCTGCCACTGATTATTTATAATAATAATGATAAAATTTTGGAATATCTTGCGGTACCTTGTCGGGCGTTGGAATATCTTGTCTCAATGACTCAACTGAAAAGCAAGTTCTCTTATAAATTAATGACCACCACTTCCTGAAGGCCACTGTTTCATTTCCATCCACCAAGTGCACATTGAAATCACAGTTTGCAGTTAACATAAAAAAAGTTTTGCATCACCTTGGTTCTGAGAGTTCTGGAACCCGTACAGAATATTGGAATAGAGATCAACATAAACATCATTTCTGCCTTTTTATTGCTCATGAAAACCACACGTTGCATATCTTGTACCACCACATAGTAAGACCTTCAGAGGTGGTGGTCCAGATTGCTGTACACACCGGTACCTCTAATACCCAGTAGCACATCCTCTTGCATTGATGAATGCCTGTATTTGTCACGGCATACCATCCACAAGTTCATCAAGGCACTGTTGGTCCAGATTTCCCACTCCTCAGTGGCAATTCAACATAGATCCGCAGAGTGGTTAGTGGGTCATGTCATCCATAAACAGCCCTTCTCAATCAATCCCAGGCTTGTTTGATAAGGTTCATGTCTGGAGAACATGATGCCTCGCCAACATGGTTGTACTATCAGTTGGAGGATGGTATGTTGGGCCAACATATGCTGCTGGTGGTCATGGAAATCCTGTGGCTGCCCGAAAAGCATTATTCAACATGGTGGCATTCCTGTCATGGTTCCTCCAAGCCATAATCCATAGGCATGTCATCAACAGTTCCCACCTCTCTGTATCTCCTCCATGTCCAAACAATGTCGCTTTGGTTTACTCCGAGATGCCTGGGCGCTTCCCTTGTTGAGATTCGTTCCTAGCACAAAGTAACAATGTGGATGCGATCAAACTGTGCTATTGACTGTCTAGGCGTGGTTGAACTACAGACAACACGAGCTGTGTACCTCCTTCCTAGTGGAATGACTGGAACTGATCAGCTGTCAGACCCCCTCTGTCTAATGGGTGCTGCTTATGCATGGTTGTTTACATCTTTGGGTAGGTTTAGTGACATCTCTGAACAGCCAAAGGGACTGTGTCTGTGATACAATATCCGCAGTCATCGTCTATCTTCAGGAGTTCTGGGAACCAGGCTGATACAAAACTTTTTTTGATGTGTGTATAAGCTCAGTTAATTCCTGGATTGTGTACATTCTCTTCACTTTATTGAGAGCTCTTTTTATTACCCCAAGTACCCTATCATATGGCAGGAGTGAATGACCACAGACAGGGTAAAAATGTTCTATCATTTGATACCTGTCTTAACTCCGCAAGAGCTAATTGCAGCTGGACCATTGTATTGTGCTTGTTTTGTCCTGAGCAGTTATCACAAATCAGAAGTAACTTCTTTGCACATGAAGCTATATTTTGATGTAGTTTTATAGAAAAAGACAAACTTCATTGGGTCCTTTCATCACACCCCCTTCATGATGGAGATAAAAAACAGATGCTCTCGTATTTAGATTATGTATACAAAGTACTCCAACTGTCAACTGGGACAAGTAGAACAGTTCTTACAGAGGGACATTGGGAAGTTGAACATTTTGCGTGTTGGTGAAACATAAAGCAGTAGCTTGAGAATCAGCCTCCAATTGTCTTTTCCCATTTTCTAGAGCAACATTAAACTTCTTAGATCTTTGGATATTGACAATTGTCTCTGCTATTGCTGCTTGCTTTGTGACCTCACTGAGATTTTTTTTCACTTAATCTTTAATATTAACCCTTCTCAGGTACAGAAAGTGTCTACTTTAGGGTCTTCTGAAACCAAGTGAAAAGACTTCACAAAAACATTATTGTAGCAGTCATATTTCGCTGGTGAGTTATGATACTTAGCAATAAAAAGTGGTGCATTTTTTCCAGATAGCTCACAGTATAGGCAGTGTATAGTATGGCTCCCATAATGACTTTCCTTTATGAGGAATGATCTAATGGGATCTGTAATTTTGATAATTTCTTCTGGTGGCATAGCATTAACACTATTAGATTTCCTCCTTCCTTGTTTTGGTGTGCACCCACTACACAGCAATTTTCAATTCCTTTTAACTCCCTCACTGGTTACTGCCTAAATATGTAGAAAGACTTTTCTACATACCTCACATCAATTGTCTCCATCCAGGACAAAGTAGCTAAAAGATTTTTCACATCTGTACTGCTTCTCAATTCTTTGGTGGTGTCTTTTTGCTTCACTGTCCTTGTAGAAAAAGGTCCTGGTCATTCTTGCATTTCATATTCAGAAAATATGTTTAAGGAAGAGTTCTTATGTCTTCTGCAATAATACTATAACAGCCTCTTCAACAGTTGCAGTCTCCTCCTGTCACTTTTTTCAGATCTGCTTTGCCTCTATGATTCACATGTTCCTCTCCATGAATTTTAGCTTTCTTCAAAATATTCCTTCAATATTCCCAAAAATGTTTCACTCTTGATACAATTCTCTTGCCCCATTTTCACAAGAATACTAACATCAACAATACCAGTTTCTCCTATGCCGTTGTACCACAAATTACTGCAGAGCCAACAGTTGAGAAGCAAAACAACCAGAGTCCTGAGAATTGAGTTTGTCTGCATCCAGCTCAAACTTCTAACCTCTGTATAGCAGGAAAAGATGACTTTGTTACAGGCAGAGTATGCATTTCTGCTTTTTAACTCATTTTTCACCAAAAGTGGCCTTACGGGGTTTTCACAATCAGTGATTCAATTGTTGACTTTATAACCTCCCATCTCACCCCAGTCTTCTCTATTATAGAGTGGAACAGTTATCTCACTGAGGCACTATTAATAATTATTCCCTGGTATACTTTCAGCAAGGAAACAAGCTGATATTATTATTCTTTCCTACTAATGTTCTTCAAGCTTTAAACAATGGCACTTGGTCATTTAACAACAGGAAATGGTTTGGGCCCTATTTAGGTGATAATGGCTTAAGGTCATTGGAAATCTGAAGTTTTGACATGTAACTCTTATTACTAAATGTAATGTTCACTCAAAGTCATTGGGCAATATTTCATAACATTTCAAATGTCATTGCTGCATGTACACTTTGAGTAGCAATGATCTCAGAGTTCCTGGAGACTCATGCATCTACACACTCTTGTCATCCCCTTGTGCCTGTGTTGATGTTGTTGTTGTAGTCTTCAGTCCTGAGACTGGTTTGATGCAGCTCTCCATGCTACTCTATCCTGTGCAAGCTTCTTCATCTCCCAGTACCTACTGCAACCTACATCCTTCTGAATCTGTTTAGTGTATTCATCTCTTGGTCTCCCTCTATGATTTTTACCCTCCACACTGCCCTCCAATACTAAATTGGTGATCCCTTGATGCCTCAGAACATGTCCTACCAACCGATCCCTTCTTCTAGTCAAGTTGTGCCACAAACTTCTCTCCTCCCCAATCCTATTCAATACCTCTTCATTAGTTATATGATCTACCCATCTAATCTTCAGCATTCTTCTGTAGCACCACATTTCGAAAGCTTCTATTCTCCTATTGTCCAAACTATTTATCGTCCATCTTTCACTTCCATACATGGCTACACTCCATACAAATACTTTCAGAAACGACTTCCTAACACTTAAATCTATACTCGATGTTAACAAATTTCTCTTCTTCACAAACGCTTTCCTTGCCATTGCCAGTCTACATTTGATATCCTCTCTACTTTGACCATCATCAGTTATTTTCCTCCCCAGATAGCAAAACTCCTTTACTACTTTAAGTGTCTCATTTCCTAATCTAATTACCTCAGCATCACCCGACTTAATTCGACTACATTCCATTATCCTCGTTTTGCTTTTGTTGATGTTCATCTTATATCCTCCTTTCATGACACTGTCCATTCCGTTCAACTGCTCTTCCAAGTCCTTGTGCCTTGCCATTAACAAATTGGGCTTACATAGGCCTAATTTTTCACTTTACACTCACCTCACACCCCCTCTCACTCTTGTCTAACGCTGCAGTAGACATGTGGCTATTTCCCAAACAATAAAGTCTTTCTGGGTGAAGATTCTCACTATTTCTATCAGACAAAGAGACGTGACACTCAGTTCTGGAAGGCCTTTGCATCAATATCTGTGATAAAAAGCTTGCTGATTCAAGACATCATAAGGAAGGCATTCATGATTTTATGGAAGTGTCATCACTCACATGTTGGCCAAAACTTTGTATGCTTCAACAAATATAAAAGGTCACTCATCAACTGCACAAGAAAACCTTTATTTGGTTCACTTTACCAGTTTTGGCAGTTTCCATTGTCAGCATCAGAACTGCAGGGGCCCAAATCATTGTTATGCCTACATCAAAATGAGAATCAGATGGTAGTGTCCTTTGCTACAGAATCAATAAAATATAGTGACATTGCTTAAAATACAGATATACAATGTGTGTGATGAGTAACAAACAATTAACTGTCAGATTGAAAATCATGTGTGTTATGTGCAACAATAACCAACACACTTTATATGTTTGTAATCTATAGCATAACCTTAGCTTGATAAATATTGTATAGAGTGCTGATGGAACTTTGGCTATGCACAATGGAAATGTGTTAACAAACAAGGCTTGAGTTTGATAAATCTCAAATCTAGTAACAGACTGATCTGTAGTGTATATGTCAATTGGAATGGAAGGTAATAGTCTCAAGCCCCTGAACATGACTGCAAATTATTAACTGACTGACAGTCTGATCTGTAGCACGTATTATGGCATACATAATGAGCTTAAACAGAAAACTGATGGGTACACTGTAATTGCCTCCATTTCCTCAGAGCTCAGAGTCACTTATGGATAATTTATTTTTTGAAAATGCATAATTACAATCAAGAGAAAATACATGGTTATATAATTATAAAAAATGTTTCTCTGTTATTATCCTTTAATTATACCCAGTTTCCATCTTTAGGAAAGTAAATGCAATTCAATACTGGTTCCTCAACTCACAACTCTATCTTTCAAGGTAACATAGACACTGAGTATGATACAGATCAGTACGCCACCACAATCTTGGCTTATTCACATTTGCCAGTGCCTTGAGCTCCATAAGAGATCAGGCTGGCACCATAACCTACATTATAAAAGTAAGAAAAAAATATTAAAAAATTTTCAGTATTCTGTCCTCTTCCTGTTTCCATGTGTATTGCATCACATGCCACAACATTATCACTGGGCAAATCCCACATCTGATATTGACAGATTCAGCTGAGCCTCATTTTGTGTACTTACATTCATACATGTATGAGTGTATGCTTATAAATGTATACATCATGAGGAAGCTGTAGTGAGATACAGTATTCATGGTCCAGGAGTCACCAGCAGAAATCCATAGTAGTGCAGTGCAAAACTATGTTTTATGTTGTTAGATATTTAGTGCAAATGGTGTATGATGAAAAGAATATTCTATAATAGTGGCCAAACAAAATGATACTGTGCAGTTTTTAAGACACTGGCTTCGTATTTAGGAGGACACATTTTACTCAGATTTGCCTTCCTGATTTGAGTTTCATCATGGGTCATGTCTACAACACTGCAAAAGTTATCTCCATAAGGACACAGTTACAGTGTGGCTAATGGCTGTATAGTACTTTGTAGAGCTGGCCATGATGTCTCCTTTGTTGATGTTGCTGAGCCTGTGTTGTCCATGTGGCTTCTCATTGTCTACGCAATGATTCCGTTGCTGCTATGGGTCCAAGAAAAGATGAGGGTTTTTAATTATCACTGGACTAATGAAATCATGACAGTAGGCATGTTTTATTCAAGAGTTGGTGAGTCATCGATATTGCGTAGCATTGGTATGCAAAGTGTATAGTCTATAATCCAGTAATCTGGTCCGTGTGCAAGGGGGTAACTGAGCTTTTACAAGACCTTTCTCTGCTTAATCATTCATTCTTAAGATTTTCTTTCAGAAAATCACTTTGTTTACTGAGGTAGGTGTTGTGACTCGCCGAACATTCGAAGTTCCACCGCGAAATTACGCGCATCCTCTACATGTGGTGCTGTCTGCCAGCAATGCAGCAGCCACGCCACCTAAGCGGCCAGCCGGCCAGCATCCACCAGACTTGTACTCAGTGCTCATTTGAATGTTAGCGTGTCCACATGTCCTGCTTTGTCAACTTGCTCAGTGACTTACATATGTTGTGTCGTTTTGAAATACATGTGTTCAACTTGACGTTATAACAATTGGCGACGAGGGTGGGGTTTTTCTTTTTCATCGTTGACCCACAGGTTTCCATGGCTACTTTAGAGCAACTATTGCAAGGTCTCTTTGAACAGCAAAGGCTTCTCACATCGGCGATTCACGATTTCATCGCGGCATCCAATGCGGGCCGTTTCTCATAGTTTTCTATACCTCCTTTTCCTCCTTACGACGAGATGGCGGAAGACTGGTCTGATCATGAAAAACGTCTTCAACAGCACTTCTTGGCATTTCATGTCACGGATGAACAAACATGTAAGTCTCTGTTCCTTTCATGGTTTCCATCTCAAATGTATTGGTTGTTGTAGTAATTGGCTCCTTTTAAAGATCCTTCATCTTTGTCCTTTGCTGAAATGTGCTCACTTCTGTCCATATATTTTCATAAGAAAACACATGTGGTAGCCTCTCATGTTGCCTTTTATCATTGTCAAAAACAACCAAATCAATCCTATTGCGCTTGGGCTGCGGAGCTTCACGGCCTCAGTCGAAAGTGTCAATCTGTTACTGACGTTCACAAAGAATCCTACGCGGATTCCATGGTGTGGGATGCTATTACCCGGTCGGCGCCCAACAAAGACGTGAGGCAACGTGCCCTTCAGTTGGCAAATCCGACTCTAGATGAAGTCCTATCCATCGTGCAGTCTTTTGAAATTTCTCACGCAGCTGGAGTGCAAATAGAGGCGTGGGGTGATGTCGGGGAAATACAACCTCAGTGCGCTGTTGACGACGTGTGCGGCGTGTCCCCGCCAGCCGACGTGGCCACAGTACGCTCCCACATGCAGCCTCGTCCTAACCGTAAACAACCCTCTCAGAAACTGCAGCAAAACCCCCGGCAACGTCCTTCATGTCTGCAGCGTTTTACGAAACATTCACGTGAGGATTGTCCCCAACATTGGGCCGTGTGTCACAATTGCAAAAAGAATGGTCATGTGTCTTCCATTTGCAAATCCGACCACACACGTGATGTTCATGACTGTGATGCTGATTCTGCTTCTGTGTTGTCTGTCAATTGCACTTCTTCCCTTTCAGGGAAGTTATTCCTCACAATCCAAATCCTTGGTCAGGATGTTCACATGCAGGTGGATACTGGTTCTGCTGCCACTATCATTAATTCTCAGACATATCTTCAGTTGGGTTCTCCAGTCCTATCACCTGTCTCTCGGCAATTATGAACGTACAATAAACAGAAGATTTCCCTCTTGGGACAATTTAATGCTGAGGTATCTTACAAATCCGTCGTTCACACTGTTCCCATATTTGTGGTTGACCATAGTAACGCGAAAAATCTTTTAGGTTTCGATGCCTTTCGCATTTTTGGGTTCTCCATAGATGACTCTGTCAATACTGTCAGTGATGCCATTCCTTATGCTCAATTGGATTCCTTGTCGACGACATTTTCGTCCCTTTTTTATCCTGGGTTAGGCCGTGCAAACGATTTTGAAGCTCATATCACGCTCAAACCCACTGCTCAGCCTAAGTTTTTTTGGACTCGGCCCATTCCTGTGGCCCTTCGCGATCGGGTAAAAAGGGAGCTGGATCGTCTCTCTGCTTCAGGGGTCTTGCTTCCTGTCACTTCAAGTGAGTGGTCCTCTCCTGTCATTGTCATTGCTAAGCCCAGTGGTGATATTCGTCTCTGTGGCGATTTCAAAGCCACTGTAAATGCTCAATGCCTCATTGACACTTACCCTATGCCCTGACCTGAAGAATTGTTCACTAAACTTGTGGGAGGCCAGTATTTTTCTAAAATTGACCTGTCGGAAGCTTGTCATCAACTTCTTCTCAACACTGCTTCCCGGCAGTTCCTGGTCCTTAACACGCCTTTCGGCCTCTATCAGTACCAATGATTGCCATTCAGGGTTGCCAGTGCCCCTGCTCTCTTTCAGCGATTCTTGGAACAATTATTGCTCCCTGTCCCTGGGTGTATCAATTACATGGACGACATTGTTGTCACTGGCTCCACCACTGAAGAACATCTTCAGAATCTCCACACACTTTTTCATGTCTTACAGACTGCCAGTCTTAAGTGTAATCTTCAGAAATCACAATTTTTTCAGGCATCTATAATGTACTTGGGGTTCCATCTCTCTCGGGAAGGTATTCGTCCGCTTCAGCAAACTGTCGCTGAGGTCGATGCCCGTCCTCGCCCTACATCTGTTAAGGAACTGCAAGCTTTCTTGGGGAAAATAGCATACTATCACAGGTTTTTACCGTCTGCAGCTTCGGTGGCTCAGCCGTTGCATCGCCTGTTGCATAAAAACGTGCCTTTTCACTGGTCCGCATCATGCGATGCGGCTTTCCAAAAATTGAAGACTATGCTGAAACAGACCTCGTGCCTGGCTACTTATTGACCTGGCCAACATCTCGTTCTTGTCACGGTCGCCTCTAAATACAGGGTTGGTGCCGTCCTTGCGCACCGTTTTTCTGACGGTTCTGAACAACCCATTGCTTATGCTTCCAAAACGCTCACGAATGCCCAACGGAAATATTCTCAAATTGGAAAAGAAGCTTTGGCCATTATTTATGCTCTTCATAAGTTTGGTGTTTTTCTCTATGGATCAAAATTTCATCTTGTTATGGACCACAAACCACTTGTTTCCTTGTTTCATCCATCAACGTCGCTTCCTGACAAGGCTGCACACTGCCTCCAGCGTTTGGCTCTTTACTTGTCTTGTTTCAATTATGAGATTCATTTCCGGCCGACAGCTCAACATGCGAATGCTGATGCACTGCCTCACCTTCCCATGGGTCCTGATCTGGCATTCAATAGGGACGAACTTTTGTGTTTCCACCTGGATGTTGCTGAGCAGCGGGTTGTGGACGGATTCCCCATCACTGGGGACCGGCTGGCGGCTGCTACGGGTTCTTACCCTACCCTCTCCCAGGTTTTACACTGTATTCAGAAGGGTTGGCCAGATTTTCCATCCACTAAGACTTCCAATCCGTTGTGAAACTACTACGCTTTGCGCTACCGCCTCACGGCTAGGGATGGTGTTATCCTCCTTTCCACCGACAATGCTTCGCCGCGTGTTGTGGTACCTGCGTCTTTGCGTGCTTCTGTCTTGCGCCTCCTTCACCAAGGGCACTGGGGTGTCTCTCACACAAAATCTCTGGCACGCCATCATGTGTACTGGCCTGGCATCGACTCTGAAATAGCACACATGGTCACTGCCTGCGGCCCTTGTGCGTCACAGGTCGCTGCCTCGAAGTCATCTTTGTCACCATGGCCTTCGCCTGAGAAGCCCTGGGAGTGCATTCATGCTGACTTCGCGGGACCCTTTTTTAGGTACTTATTGACTACTCATAATTGATGCCTACTCTAACTTTCCTTTCATTGTCCGTTGCACGTCGCCTACCACTGCGGCAACCACAAGTGCTCTCGCCCGCATTTTTTCTTTGGAAGGCCTTCCCTCTACTCCTGTTACTGATAATGGCCCGCAATTTGCCTCTTCTGAATTTGAAGATTTTTGTGCTCGGCGCGGCGTCAACCATGTCACGGCCCCTCCATTCCATCCACAATCAAACGGTAAATCTGAACGACTGGTCCACACATTTAAGGCTCAGATGAGGAAACTCCTGACTTCTTCTGCTGCTGATGATGCGCTTCTCCAATTTCTGGCCTCTTACCGTTTCACCCCCATGGGCAACCACAGCCCGGCTGAGCTCTTACATGGCCGAGAGCCCCGCACACTACTTCATCTTCTGTGGCCTTCCTCCTCACGGCCGCGGGTGCCTTCACTTGGCTGGTTCACTGCCGGTGAGCTTTTATGGGTACGGGGAGACGGCAGGTGGCCAAAATGGAGTCCGGGCCGCATCTTATGACACTGTGGCCAACGTCTGTATAAAATCCAGATGGGCACGGGTGTTGCAGTGCATCATTTGGACTAGCTTCGGCCTCATGTGCCGGCAACGCCTGTTCTGAATGCTGCTACACCACCTTCAGCTCTACCTGACACTCGGGATCTTGGCATCTCTCATTACTCACAACGCAGTCCTCTCACCGTCATCTCGGAGCCAGCACAAGAACGGACGCCACCAGGAGATGTGCCCATGTAGGAACCGGATGACCATCATCTGTCGGAGCAACTCTACTCGCCTCCTTCTCCTACGGATGCCGACACATCGCCCATGTCTCCTGTTATATCAACTGGACTTGCCGCAATGGGCAGATTGGTGCATGGGGCCCCAGCAGATTCGACCACTATGTCTCCTGTCATCTCGATCCGCTTTCATTGGGGACACTTCCATCCATACAGGAAGCCTCCTCCTCGAGACTTTACGGCCAGTCAAACAACACCTATTGATGTTAGCAATCTACAGGCCACTTCCATCAAGAGCAGTGCAATAATTTCAAAGGGGGGAAAAGTGTTGTGACTCGCCGATCATTCAAAGTGCCACCGCGCAATTACACTTGTCCTCTGCATGCGGTGCTGCCTGCCAGCCATGCAGCAGCCGTGCCACCTAAGCAGCCAGCCGGCCATCGTCCACCAGACTTGGACTCATTGCTCATTTGAATGTTACCGTGTCCACATGTCCTCTCAGTGACTTACATGTGTTGTGTCGTTTTGAAATATTTGTGTTCAACTTGACGTTATAATAGTAGGTAGTATACAGATGAAGGACATCTGGTGAGTAGACCCTGCTGGATCAGCATAATCTCGTCATCCCAGGGTGACAAAATCTATAAAAAAAATGCTTTAAGTCAGCTGGAAGTGTCAGCAAACATTTTGTCTCTAACATGTTGTTGCCCATGATGTGATTTATCATCCTCAAACGCTTGATACAAAGATTTTGAAACACCCTTTACCTGCCATAGCTGTCATCCATGTGGTTAAAATGTTGCCAACTGCCTTTCCTTGTTGTCCATTTTCTGCCTAATTTGCCAACTCTGAACTAAATGTTATGTCATGTAACTTCATTGAATACATTGCAGGCACACTGCAAAGTCTGTGCAATGTCTACAGTTTAGTGTTAGAATAATCGAGTTTAAAAGTTCATTTCCAGGCATATGCATATTGTTTTATTTTTATTTTACAATTTTCATCTGCCCAATAATGTTGCAGTAGACTATTTCCTGAGCGATTCATATCCTACAACTATGGGTGTTTTTAACACGTTTTTATTTGGTCGCTTTCTTGTCTATCTGTCTGTTTGGTACAAACTTTATTACGGTTTTAAACTAACTTCCAAATCAACCAGAGATTTGAAATTTTAAACATAGCTCAGAACAATATTGACTCACTTTCTCATCTATCTGCTACACCTAGCTTCCATGAGGGTGGAGGCTGAGGTGAAAAGGGCAGGTAGCACCTGACATCTCAGCTGCGCTGCAGGACCAGTGGTGTCCAGCCGGTATGTGTGGAACTCGATTACAATCACCAGATGGCACTTCTGCATCTGTCAGCACTAGTGTTGCCTCTGCAGTGTTGGGTTCGCTGTGTTACAGAGTCACGCCCACCTTGTCAGCCAATTAAGTGCTGACAGCCGCACTATAAGACTAGCTGCACTGCAGATTTTCCTTCAGTTGTGTATTGGCTGCACTCTAGTATCATTCTCGTTATAAACCATTGATTTTCTCACAGATTTTGCTATGCCATACTCTTGGATTACTCATCCGAACATTTTTTATTCTGTTGTCCGTTTTCCACTTCTTCTTGTCTCATGTTCCTGCTTGGGTAACCGCTGTTGATGGCGTCTGGTCGGTCAGCCAGTCTTTGCTAATTCTGTGACCCATTTGTGGCCCTTGTCATATATCACTTACAGTAGTTTGTTTAAAACAAAAACACATATTTATTGCTGGAATTTGAAAATGACTACACTTGTCCGCAGCCAAACCTCAAGTGGCTGAAAACCCATTGGTGACCAAAGATCACCATCAAAGCTACAAAGAACATACAATTTCAATATTGATTGTTGATCATAACACCTAATCTAATATCATATTAAGCAAATGCTTTTTAACAGAACTGTAACTAGTGTACAATATATCAAAATGAGGCCTATTTTTCAGTTCCATTACAGTTTCTGTCAGCCATTTCAGGTAAATTCTGGGATGGTTCCTTCAGCAAGGTCTCAGCCAACCACTTGTCTTATCCTTATGTATTTTCTGTGATCACTGGACGAATAAATGAATAAATTACTGTCACAATATAATGTGTTTGTGAAACAATACACTACATACATACAAACATACAACATAAATCAAACAATATTAGTGTTGACTATCATTTTGGGGGCATATTTTAAATACTTCTATTGATTTAAATGCCATTTGTCAAAGTCAGTTTAGAGTGGTGTTTCTTAACACACTAAGAGTCACACCTTGAGCCTGTGCTGGCAACTTGTTAAATACCAGCAATTATTAACACAGATGTTTTTAACTGGCTTAGATTTTTTTTTTAAGCCTGGCACCTGGGATGTCAGTTGCTGTTGAGGGTTAATCATGCTGATGAAGAGACTGTCACAGTTTATGGTCCTGTGATTTTATATTTAGAATAAAGAGGGACATGACTGTTAGTATTTTCGGTTTTTTTATATGTAATATGGTCTACAAGACAATTTCGTTTTGGCTCCAGAAACTCAGCTGACTGCCTTTTTCTACCAATTAAGAATTTTTTCCAAGAAGAATTGCCATATAACAGAACTCCATGTATCAGCTGGTTGTAGAAAAAGCTGCAGTAGCTGTTAACTGTTACCACTAACATTATCACTAACACAGGACCTGAGTTTACTTAATAAATATGTGAAATATGTTAACTTCGTATAGAGATATTCCACATGACTTTTCAAAGTTCACTTTTAGTCAGGAGGAATCCCAAGAAGTTCAGCAGAAGCACTGTCATTGTCATATTTATTATATAAATTGAAGAGAACATTTTCAGTTTTTTCATAACTAAAATTCAGTTCATTGATTCCAAACCACGTATTGGCTGCTCTAAACTGATTTTTACTTTGATACTTTAGTGCTAAGTCTTTTCTGGCTGTAACAAATGTGGTAGCTTCAGAATGCAGTGTGGACTTATGCAACATATACTTGGCAAGTCATTTACATAGATTACAAATAGTAAAGGTCCAAACACAGAACTTTGCAGCTCACTGCCTGTGACATTTAAAACATTAGTTCGTTGTTGAACTGTAGTATCTGTTTTCTCTCACCTAGATATCAACTAGGCAGATATCTTTTATCATTATCATGTCACTGACACATTCAGGTGTCTTGCTGAGATCTATAGTACCTACAGTTTTTTATTTACAACAATACACAAGAAATATAATGATGAGCAGAGTACCAGACTTACACAGGCAAGCAAGAACATTAATAGAGGAATAGTAGTTCAGGTAGAGTCCAATAATATACAATATTTGTCATTCAAAATTATGGAACTGTCATAGTTTATAAGTGGATCCTTCCTCAAGCATGGCTGTAGCAAGACAAGTATAAATGAAACAAACTCCTTTCTCCATTGACAAACCAACCCTGAAACCATACTTTCAGTCATTTTGAAGGGATGGATACAAGAGAGAGTGGACGATAACTATTAGGTTGTGACTTGTCACCATTTTTAGTAGACATTTAACAACTATAACGTTTAAGAGTAGAAGGTAACAAATAATTCTAAATATTCAATGAATTTGTTAACACAGAATGCAAAATAAGAGAGACCATAAATGCCACCTGACCTTTAGTGACTTAATTTTGCTACTTCTGTGGTAATTTATTTTAACCTCCTTGCATTTAAAGGCAAGGACAATGAGTTCAGAATGTTTTGGTACGGTGTTAATATTATTTGAGTTCTGGATATTGCCAGATTTAGTTTCTTATTTGCAACAATATTAATGAAAAAACTGAAATCATCTGGAGTGATACCAACTTCAGAGAAAGTATTTTTGGTATTCTTCCATTGTAACAACATTTCATGCAGCTTTAATCCTCCAAGTACCACTGGGGTCAATATGATCGATAATCACATTTGAAATATATATCTCCCTTGTTTTCAAGACGATTATTTTCAAAATTTATGACTTTGTCTCTCTAAGGTGCTTGTATGCAGTGACATATCATTCAGTTTTACATTATAACACATTAAAATTTATTCATGGGCTATGCACTGAGTACCACTGGGGTCAGCATTACCCCAATATAAATTTTTGTTTTGTTTCTTATATGTAACATTATGAAAACTGAATGATGAATGTTACATTGAGCAGATGTTTTATGAAACACTTGCAACAATGAAACTAACATTTCCCACTTATTATTTATACCCATTGTTGCCGTTTCTTGCCTAAGCCACTGTTGTGTATTGCCTCAGTTGTTACTAGTGTTTTGCCTCAGAGTGAGCAAGAACTACATTATGACTAGAAAACATCTGAGTAGTGCTGAAATACAAGCAATTTTGAATGAAGAAGAGGAATTAGGAGATATACCATTTGCTGACGATGAAGAGATTGATGCCATTATTTCTGGAGATAGTGAATCAATTAAAGATTCTGGTGAAGACATTGAAGATTTGGAAACTACTTTCTGAAGTTGCTGACATGTCAAATCAGACTGTTTTCAAGTAAGTATATATAATCTAACATATGTTTGAAAAACTTTAACGATAGTACTGCTACTACTACTACTACTACTACTACTACCACTACTATTACTAATAATTATAATAATAATAATAATAATAATAATAATGATAATAATATGTAAGTACATATGTAAAATAGTAATCCCACATTTTTCAGGTTGAGAAATGGAAATGTAACATGGGGAAAAAATCCTGTTAGATTACACCAGAGACAGCCAGCACGAGATATATTAAAGATGGCTCTAGGTCCCACAAGGAATACTGTAAGGAACATAAATACTGTGCAGTCAGCATTTGAATTATTCATGAAGTGCAGCATTTTCCAGACTATTTTGAAGTGGATCAACAAAGAACATAACATTACTTTTGGTAACAAGTGGACAGATCTTGATAGAGAAGAATTTGAATGCTTTCTTGGCCTGCTTATTCTTGCAGGAGTGTTCAAAGGCCACACTGAGGGCATGGTGAATTTATGGAACAAAGAGCATGACTGACCTATTTCCAATAGTTCTATGGCTAGGAACAGCTTTACAGAAATATCACACTGAATTCGGTTTGATGATGCTCAGCACCAGTGACAGAATCGTAGCCCTGATAAATTGGCTCCTATAAGGGATTTATTTGACAGCAGGTAAGCACATTACATGATGCATATGAACCACACCAGAATGTTACAGTTGATGAACAACTGTTAACTTTTAGGGGTAGGTGTTCATTTCACCAGTACATCCCCTCAAAACCTGGAAAGTGTATAAAGATGTGGGCTCATGTGACAGAACTAAATACTATGTCACACACCGGCAGATAAACACAGGAAAAGGCGAATGCCAGCCTAGAAAAATAAATCATGGAAAAAGAGAATTGAAAGAATATTTATCTGGGAGTGGTATAAATATCACAACAGATAATTTCTTTACAAGTTTGGAGTTGGCAAAGAAAGTAGAACAAATGACTCTAAGAAAAAGTTGTCGTGCCCTACCTGCAGAATTTATCAAAGCAAGGGGAAGAACTGCAGCTTCATGTCTCTTCGAATTCCAGGAATCAGCTACAATAGTCTCATATTTCCCAAAAATGGGTTAGATAGTGACACTGCTGAGTACTATGCATTTCAGAGACAAAATAGGTGATGGTGAAGCAGCAAAACCTATTATAATCCTAGGCTATACTGCAACTAAATCAGGTGTAGACACAATGGACAAGTTAGTCAGCACCTACACCACAAAATGTATGACAAGAAGATGGCCCATGTTTATTTTTTATAATATGTTGGATATTAGTGCCCTAAATGCTTTCATAATTGGGCTTGACTTAAATCCTGACTGGAATAAAAAAACCAACTACAAAAGAAGAGAATTTCTTCTGGAACTGGGAAAAAGTCTAGTACAGAAAAATAGAAGTTGGCACTGCAAAGCTTCTCTTCCTCATCCTCCTCCTTCAGCAGACAGGTAAAACATGGACAATGCTCCCTATGCAAACGTTCAGTGGGTAGAAAACATTCAAAAACATGCAGAAGATGCTTTTCTTTTGTCTGTAAACAAAATTCAGAGATTCTTTGCTTTAAATGTAAACAGGTGCTATGTTTTAGATGTAAGGAGCTATAAGATCAAGGATTAAGGCAAGATCTGTAAGTGCTTATATATGTAATTTACCTGGTTTCAATCAGTAATGTAAGCTTGTATGTCAGTTGATTAAAATAAATAAAATACTGCGAATATATCCCATATTCATTACTTGGAGTCATATTGACCCCAGTGGTACTCAGTGTAACAAAAAATTCTGATAGTAGGACGGTTAAACTGTTTTAAGAGCTATTGATGTACTTATCATTCACCTTGCATCTGGCCAATCTGATTTCTGCCCAGTATTTGCTCTTTAATCTTGTAAATAGAGAGATGCACAATGAAACATGTTTGGCTGTCAAGAGAGCAAGACATGAAACCTTCAATGGCTACCATAGCACAATTTTGTCATATAATCTTTCATAAAACCCTAAGAACTTCTGGTCACATGTAAAAGCTGTTAATGGCACCTAAGTTAGTATCCAGTCTCACAGATGAGACACAATGTGAAATTGAGGGTAGTAAAGCAAAAGCAAAAATGCTTAACTCTGGTTTCAAATGTTCCTTTTCAAAGGAAAACCAAGGCGAATTCTCCAACCCCTGTATAACTGAAAAAATGAGTGAAATAATTGTTACTGTCAGTGGTGTTGCAAAGCAACTGAAATTGTTAAAACTGAACAAAGCTCCATGGTCCTATGGAATCCCTATCATATTCTATACTGAATTTGTGGTTGAGTTAGCCCTTCTTCTAAGTATAATCTATTGTAGATCTCTTGAACAAAAACTGTGGGAGAAAGCACAGGTCACATCAGGTTATAGGAAGGGTGGTAGAGTGATTCACAAAACTGCTGTCCAGTATCCCAGACATCAATTTATTGTTAGAATCTTAGGACATATTTTGATCTCAAACATAATAAGGTATGTCAGATAGAATGACCTCCTCCATGCCAACCAGCATGGATGTCAAATAACATTGATCATGTGAAACCCAACCTACAGTTTTCTCACATGATGTAATGAAAGCTTTGCATCAAGCCAGTCAGGTAAATGTAGTATTCTTGGTTTCTGAGAAACATTTCACTCAGTACCACATGTTTTTATTGTCAAAAGTATGATAATGTGGTAGAGAGAGCACAGCTTGTTATCTTGGGTGGAGAGTCATTGGCAGATGTAGAAGCAACTTTAGGTGTGCCCCAGAAAAGTTTAGTGGGTCCTCTGTTGTTTATGTTGTATATTAATAATCTTGAGAACAATGTTAATAGTAATCTCAGACTTTTGCAGATGATGCAGTCATCTGTAATGAAGTACTGTCTGAAAGGAGCTGCATAAATATTCAGTCAGACCTTAAGACTTCAAAGTGGTGCAAAGATTGCTGTTTGCTTTGAATGTTCAGAAATATAAAATTGTACACTTCCCAAAATAAAATAATGTATTATTCTATGTCAATAATATCAATTAGTCACAGTTGGAAGCAGCCAACTCATACAAATACCTGGGTGTAACACTTTGTAGGGATATGAAATGGAATGATCTCATAGGCTCTCCATCAGTGAATGAGTAAGGCAGGTGGTAAACTTCATTTTATTGGCAGAATAGTGGGGAAATGCAATTAATCTTCATAGGAGATTTTTTACAAATCACTCGTGCAACTCATTCTGGAATATTACTCAAGTGTGTGGCTCCCATACCAAACAGGACTAATTGGGAGGGGGGGGGGGGGGGGGGGCAGGGGGGGGGGGGGGGAGTATCAGACATGTAAATAGAAGGGCAACACAAAAGAGCACAGATTTGAAACTTCCTGGCAGATTAAAACTGTGTGCTGGACCGAGACTCAAACTCAGGACCTTTGCCTTTCACGGGCAAGTGCTCTACCAACTGAGCTACCCAAGCACGACTCACACCCCATCCTCACAACTTTACTTCTGCCAGTATCTCGTCTCAGTTGGTAGAGCACTTGCCTGCAAAAGGCAAAGGTCCCAAGTTCGAGTCTCGGTCCGGCACACAGTTTCAATCTGCCAGCAAGCTACCCAAGCACGACTCATGCCCCGTCTTCACAGCTTTACTTCTACCAGTATCTCGTCTCAGTTGGTAGAGCACTTGCCCGCAAAAGGCAAAGGTCCCGAGTTCGAGTCTTGGTCCGGCACACAGTTTTAATCTGCCAGCAAGTTTCATATGAGAGCACACTCTGCTGCAGAGTTTGACCCATGGGAGAGAGTCATAGAGATGCTGAAGAAACTGAACTGGCAGACTCTTGAAGATAGACATAAACCATCCTGCGAAAGCCTACTTACAAGGTTTCAAGAACCGACTGTACATGATGACTCTAGGAATATACTACAAACCCCTGTCTATCACTCAGTAAGGATCTTGAGGACAATTAATTACAGCACACACAGAGGCATTTAAGCAATCATTCTTCCTGTACTCTGTACATGAATGGAATGGGGAGACACCCTAATAACTGGTATAAAGGGACATACCCTCTGCCATGTACTTCACAGTGGTTTGTAGATTGTAGACGTCAATGCACATATTTGACTTGGATTTGATTCTATTTTGTTGTCTTTAACTGTGTCCTTTAATTTTCAGTGTTCCCATTATTCAGAAGTTTAATACACATTTTTTGCAATATTATGTAGACATTTTAGTTTTTAATTTTAGCAACATACCTTTACAGGGAAAAGTTCCACAATGGAGCCCCCTTACATTCACAAGAAAACTGTTGTCTTCCAAGCAAACCTAGACTTTTGGATGCACTACAGACCAGTCTCTTATCAAAACCTAGATATCGAGGGGGGGGGGGGGGGGGGGGGGGGGAAGGAGGGAGAGAGAGGTAAGAGGTTCACCCACTATCAGTCACACTCTAGTGACCTTTATGGAACAACTGAAGTTCCTGCTGATTTTTCTAAATAGTGGTGGTTCATCATCAAGACAGGAAAATTGCGCACTTAAATTATTAGTGCAGTATAGGTCATGCAATCTTACAGTTAACATATTGAGAAAATTAAACTGCTTGGGTGTTTTTAGACACGTCAACATCTAGGTCTCCAACATGTAATATCCTGTATGTAGAACATTTGTCAAAATATAAGATAATTTTCTCCAAACTCTGTGTGAGAGGTTTGTTGTACGGTATGTGCACTGTATTGCACATCTATGGCAGTACTAATATATAACAGCCCCTCCCCACCATTCATTTGTGTTCATTGTTTGGATACAAGATATGTATATACTCCAAAGCACAAAGGTATTTGTATACTATCTAATATGGGCTTTCAATTTACCTTGTAATTTTGTAATGCAAATACAATACAAATGTATGTATGAGACTGTGTTATAGATCAGTTTGTTTCTACAACTTTTATTTCACATACTTTCATTTGCTGTGTCAACTTACAAACAAACTGTCACTTTTCAGCCTACCCTTGAGTCAGTGCTATAGTATCACTATTACCAAATGCATTTTTGATCTTCTTATGCTGTTGTTCATTTAGATAGATAAGACAGTTGGTCACAGAATCTGAAACTTCATTGATTCTTGAAATGGGTAAGAAAATAGCTTTTGAAATATACTGTTATAGAAGAATGTTGTAGACTATATGGGTAGATCAGATAACTGTGGGGAAAGGGGGGAGGGGGAGGGAGGGGGGATGAGATAAAAATTGTAGAGAGAGATGAAGACTTGAAAACCGTAAGTAGATTCAATTGGATGTAGTTGCAATTGTGATATACATATGATGAGGCTTGCACAGTATAGACTGGCACGGAGAGCTGCATCAAATCAGTATATGGACTGAAGAAGAAAATAGCCATAAGACTTGGAAATTCTGCAGTTTACACTTATATTCAAATGCCATGACAGTTTTTTTCTATGTGATTTGCAGGTACATATTTACTCCAGTTATACATTGTACTTTAAGTAGACACTTTTGGTTCTTGATCCCAATTAATTTCTCTCAGCATTTTATTGTTTTAAGAATGTCAACAGGCAGTTTAAGACTCATCAAGCCTAACCTACTTAAATATAAGCCATCCTTCCTACACTGCCTCCCAAAATATGTTAGGACCAAAGGATACTGCAGCCTAGTCTCTTAAAATGAATGTAATGCCAAAGTTTATGTGTCTGAATGAAATAATTTGCTGTCTCATTCAGACAGTGCATCTTTCACATAACTGTCATATATTAGTGTGCTTTATAATAAAATGTATCAAGTGCTTTGAGGAAATTACTTGTAACTACACATAATGCTTGTAAGTGTGACACAGTCATGGGTGCCTGTGGCAATTATTATCAGTCAACTTTCATCCCTTAAGGAACTGTTGTGCTCAGCAACTGTAGATTATTATAAGGAAGGATAGGAACAGAACAATCAGTCTCAATCCCAAATCCCACAGATTTTTTATTATTCTTGGATATTCATATTTCAGCTATAAACAACCATTTTCAATGCTTAAATCAATGAAATTACAGAATCAGATATGATTAATATGAAACAATAAGTAAAACATCCCCCCCATGAACCATGGACCTTGCCGTTGGTGGGGAGGCTTGCGTGCCTCAGCGATACAGATGGCCGTACCGTAGGTGCAACCACAACGGAGGGGTATCTGTTGAGAGGCCAGACAAACATGTGGTTCCTGAAGAGGGGCAGCAGCCTTTTCAGTAGTTGCAGGGGCAACAGTCTGGATGATTGACTGATCTGGCCTTGTAACATTAACCAAAACGGCCTTGCTGTGCTGGTACTGCGAACGGCTGAAAGCAAGGGGAAACTACAGCCGTAATTTTTCCCGAGGACATGCAGCTCTACTGTATGATTAAATGATGATGGCGTCCTCTTGGGTAAAATATTCCGGAGGTAAAATAGTCATTCGGATCTCCGGGCGGGGACTACTCAAGAGGACGTCGTTATCAGGAGAAAGAAAACTGGCGTTCTACGGATCGGAGTGTGGAATGTCAGCTCACTTAATCGGGCAGGTAGGTTAGAAAATTTGAAAAGGGAAATGGATAGGTTAAAGTTAGATATGGTGGGAATTAGTGAAGTTCGGTGGCAGGAGGAACAAGACTTTTGGTCAGGTGATTACAGGGTTATAAATACAAAATCAAATAGGGGTAATGCAGGAGTAGGTTTAATAATGAATAAAAAAATAGGAGTGCGGGTTAGCTGCTACAAACAGCATAGTGAACGCATTATTGTGGCCAAGATAGACACAAAGCCCATGCCTACTACAGTAGTACAAGTTTATATGCCAACTAGCTCTGCAGATGATGAAGAAATAGATGAAATGTATGACGAGATAAAAGAAATTATTCAGGTAGTGAAGGGAGACGAAAATTTAATAGTCATGGGTGACTGGAATTCGTCAGTAGGAAAAGGGAGAGAAGGAAACATAGTAGGTGAATATGGATTGGGGGGAAGGAATGAAAGAGGAAGCCGCCTTGTAGAATTTTGCACAGAGCATAACTTAATCATAGCTAACACTTGGTTCAAGAATCATGAAAGGAGGCTGTATACATGGAAGAAGCCAGGAGATACTGACAGGTTTCAGATAGATTATATAATGGTAAGACAGAGATTTAGGAACCAGGTTTTAAATTGTAAGACATTTCCTGGGGCAGATGTGGATTCTGACCACAATCTATTGGTTATGAACTGCAGATTGAAACTGAAGAAACTGCAAAAAGGTGGGAATTTAAGGAGATGGGACCTGGATAAACTGAAAGAACCAGAGGTTGTAGAGAGTTTCAGGGAGAGCATAAGGGGACAATTGACAGGAATGGGGGAAAGAAATACAGTAGAAGACGAATGGGTAGCTCTGAGGGATGAAGTGGTGAAGGCAGCAGACGATCAAGTAGGTAAAAAGACGAGGGCTAATAGAAATCCTTGGGTAACAGAAGAAATATTGAATTTAATTGATGAAAGGAGAAAATATAAAAATGCAGTAAATGAAGCAGGCAAAAAGGAATACAAACGTCTCAAAAATGAAATCGACAGGAAGTGCAAAATGGCTAAGCAGGGATGGCTAGAGGACAAATGTAAGGATGTAGAGGCTTGTCTCACTAGGGGTAAGATAGATACTGCCTATAGGAAAATTAAAGAGACCTTTGGAGAGAAGAGAACCACTTGTATGAATATCAAGAGCTCAGATGGAAACCCAGTTCTAAGCAAAGAAGGGAAGGCAGAAAGGTGGAAGGAGTATATAGAGGGTTTATACAAGGGAGATGTACTCGAGGACAATATTATGGAAATGGAAGAGGATGTAGATGAAGACGAAATGGGAGATAAGATACTGCGTGAAGAGTTTGACAGAGCACTGAAAGACCTGAGTCGAAACAAGGCCCCGGGAGTAGACAACATTCCACTAGAACTACTGATGGCCTCGGGAGAGCCAGTCATGACAAAACTCTACCATCTAGTGAGCACGATGTATGAGACAGGTGAAATACCCTCAGACTTCAAGAAGAATATATTAATTCCAATCCCAAAGAAAGCAAGTGTTGACAGATGTGAAAATTACCGAACTATCAGTTTAATAAGTCACAGCTGCAAAATACTTACGCGAATTCTTTACAGACGAATGGAAAAACTGGTAGAAGCCGACCTCGGGGAAGATCAGTTTGGATTCCGTAGAAATGTTGGAACACGTGAGGCAATACTGACCTTACGACTTATCTTGGAAGAAAGATTAAGAAAAGGCAAACCTACGTTTCTAGCATTTGTAGACTTAGAGAAAGCTTTTGACAATGTTGACTGGAATACTCTCTTTCAAATTCTGAAGGTGGCAGGGGTAAAATACAGGGAGCGAAAGGCTATTTACAATTTGTACAGAAACCAGATGGCAGTTATAAGAGTTGAGGGGCATGAAAGGGAAGCAGTGGTTGGGAAAGGAGTGAGACAGGGTTGTAGCCTCTCCCCGATGTTATTCAATCTGTATATTGAGCAAGCAGTAAAGGAAACAAAAGAAAAGTTCGGAGTAGGTATTAAAATTCATGGAGAAGAAGTAAAAACTTTGAGGTTCGCCGATGACATTGTAATTCTGTCAGAGACAGCAAAGGACTTGGAAGAGCAGTTGAACGGAATGGACAATGTCTTGAAAGGAGGATATAAGATGAACATCAACAAAAGCAAAACGAGGATAATGGAATGTAGTCAAATTAAGTCGGGTGATGCTGAGGGAATTAGATTAGGAAATGAGCCACTTAAAGTAGTAAAGGAGTTTTGCTATTTAGGGAGTAAAATAACCGATGATGGTCGAAGTAGAGAGGATATAAAATGTAGACTGGCAATGGCAAGGAAAGCGTTTCTCAAGAAGAGAAATTTGTTAACATCGAGTATAGATTTAGGTGTCAGGAAGTCGTTTCTTAAAGTATTTGTATGGAGTGTAGCCATGTATGGAAGTGAGACATGGACGATAACTAGTTTGGACAAGAAGAGAACAGAAGCTTTCGAAATGTGGTGCTACAGAAGAATGCTGAAGATAAGGTGGGTAGATCACGTAACTAATGAGGAGGTATTGAATAGGATTGGGGAGAAGAGAAGTTTGTGGCACAACTTGACTAAAAGAAGGGATCGGTTGGTAGGACATGTTTTGAGGCATCAAGGGATCACAAATTTAGCATTGGAGGGCAGCGTGGAGGGTAAAAATCGTAGAGGGAGACCAAGAGATCAATACACTAAGCAGATTCAGAAGGATGTAGGTTGCAGTAGGTACTGGGAGATGAAGAAGCTTGCACAGGATAGAGTAGCATGGAGAGCTGCATCAAACCAGTCTCAGGACTGAAGACCACAACAACAACAAGTAAAACATTGCATTACCCAGTAGCAATGATCCATTATAGTCAACATACCATTTGAATGAGTTATAATCCAACAAACCTGCAGCAGTACATGTCACCATATGACCTTACTGGCACACAGGCAGATGGAAACTGAGGTGGTTGTTTCCAACAAGTAGAGCAGCATCAGTTTACATTATGTATTGTAAGTAATGCCCTCTATATTTCAAACTAACTAACCTTGTTTCTTTCTTACGTAGTTTGTTAGGACCAAAGGATGCTGCTACCTAGTCTCTTAAAATGAATGTAATACCAAAGTTTGTGTCTGAATGAAATAATTTGCCGTCTCATTCAGACAGTGCATCTTTCACATAAATGTCTTATAGTAGTGTGCTTTATAATAAAATTGATCCAAGGTATAAAGCTTACTGCAGTCCACCAATGACAACAAAAACAGTAATTTTAATTTAAATAGGGTATGCTGAAATCATGTATTTACCAGAAATAAATGTTATTCATATTTTTACTTTTAAACTGTGTTAGACACACAGAAAGCACTTCTATGTTTGGGTGTGTATAATGTGCCACATGAGTTTGGAGGATGTATTGTGAATTGTGGCTTATTTGTCTCATAATGTACATAATATAACTCATTTGATTCAGGTACAGGAGATACATCAAATTTTGGTAATATTTCACCATAAACAAAGAACAGCTGATATTAACAAACAGCATCATAGTAATGATTATACAATTTTGTTATACATACATATAATAAAATGTAACACTGAATTACCCCTTGCTCGAATTATCACTTCATCCTCTATAAATCTTTCCATTAAATAGTTGCATTTCTGCCATAGAATCTGTGGTAGCCTCATTTTTAAAATTTCTGGCTCTGTATTAAATGTGTTTCTGCCCATTAACTTGTTATATACTGTCATCCACATATACTGTGGAGTCCATGCATATAGCTTCAACTGGTGAGTGGGTAACATAAAATTATTTTTATTTTTTGTGTTATATGGATCATTAAAATGATTCTCCTCAAATAATTTTTGTCTGCTGTGCAGGAAGATTATAATTTCATATATGTATGTGGAGGGAACAGTAAGAATTTGTAGTTTCCAAAATAAAGGGTGACAGGACTCTGTTTGCTATAGAGTCCACATATATTGGACAATTATCTTTTGCAGTTTCAGTATTTGAGATACACTACTGAACTTGCCCAGAAAATTAATCCATATCTAATGACAGATTCAAAATAACCATGAGAAGCAACTTTTCATGTATTCAAGTCAGTGGAATTTGCTAGTATTTTTATTGCAGATGCAAAACTTCTTAGTTTATCTGATAGGAAGTCAATATGTGTATTCCAGCTTAAGTTCTTGTCCACATTTAGTCCCAGGAATTTTACTGTGTCAATGTCTTTCATAGGTTGATTGTTATGTTGTATTTTAAGTTCCACACATTTTGAATGTTTCCCTTTGAAACGTACCACATGAATTTTTGCAATATTCACTTTCAACCCGTTTAACTGGAAAGAGTTTTCTGTGGTATCCAGTGTGCTTATGATGGAGCTTGGAGTTTTACTGCATCATCATCTTCAATTAAAACAGAAGTATCATTAAAAACAGAACTGATGGGGAATTTTTATTTATGGGTAAGTCATTTATGTAGAATAATAACTGATTTGGCCCCAAAGTGGAGCCCTGAGGCACACCTTGTGATATTGTACTCTATTTAGAATAATAATTTATTGCATCTGAGTTGATAGTTACCCGTTGTTTTCCGTTGTGTAAATATGATATTAGCCAGTTTAGAGCATTGTCCTTAATCTTGTATTTGTCTAATTTGTAGATAATGCATTAACCAAATTTGTCTACTAAGCTACTACTGCTAAGAACGAAGACTAGAGTAATAAACTTCATCTGCTACAGGTGAACACTATGTGGAAGAAAAGTATGATATTAGTTGGGGGCAGGAAAATTATTATAGCATAACTTAAATAAAACTATCCTGACAGGCATTTTTTGGTAACAATTTGACAATATTTGACATCAACAGTGGTGAATTTTGGCATGTTCTGTTCATTAACTTTGTTAATTATTTTGTTTCAGCCTCAAGTACGTTCCATTGCAATTTTATTACGACCAGTCTGTGTCACCTCACATTTTATGCAGACAATAGTACTTGACAATGATTTTACTAGCCATTCATTAATCAATACTTAAGAGGAAGGGCACACTGTAGCAAAATGATAGCAGCTTTCTTTGCAAATTATGTTTTGAATGAACTTAAAACGTCCGTATAAGTCACTGCCTAGTTAAAGTTGTAATTTTGAACTTTCAAATGTTTTAGTGTGCACATGAAAGCTTTTTGAAAGTAAATATTTGAGCCATATTAAATTTAGAATACAGTGAGTACTGTTTGTAATCAACAAGAATAAACAGTATACTGACAATCACGGATAAGGGTGTTTGTGACTTCTCTGAAGAATCAAAGCATGTTTTTCAGAAACTAGGCCATTAATACAAAGCAATATCTTTATGAATGCAATGAAATAAACTTTGATTAAAAGTAAATCAAAATATACTAAGAAACTTATTACTGTTTTTACCAAATTGATGGGACAAATAAAACTACCACAAAGTGTGTGTATCATAAATTGATTATCATATGAAGTTATTTATTTTCTTATGACTGTAATACAATCATTTGTTTGAACTTTGCAATAACATGCTCTTCCTACACAGGTAATCCCAAATTATCAAAAACGCTACAGTCATCTTTGCAATCATCATTGTGAGTGATATTCTATTCTTTATACATGTTGCTCAAACAGGCATATGAACTCTCAGCATAAATTAATTATAACAACAATTGGAGTGCAAAGTGTACATGATCAAATTTGCCATTACAAGTTTAAATGATTACTAGGCTGCTACTGAAGTTCTGCAGCTGCAAAGCTACTCATTGGCTGATAGCATAGCAAATTTCATTGGTGGGAAATAATTTTATGCTCAGGATACAAGAATTCATCTGCAGCAGTTGTGATAACTGCTGATAACTATCATGGAAGCCACAGCTACTAACTATTCAGTAGAAAGCCCACAATAGACTAAACTTACTAAAACTACTAAATCGCCAGATATTGCACCCTTCCATGGACCCCCACACCTATGAATTGCTGATCCAGTCCATCCTTTGCTATACAAATGTGGACTTCTGCTCCTCCCCCCCTTTTATTACGCTCTGCAAATTCTCAAATGTTCTGCACGCTGCCTAACTTTTTGGATCTGTTTACCTACCCCCCTTTTATTACGCTCTGCAAATTCTCAAATGTTCTGCACTCTGCCTAACTTTTTGGATCTGTTTACCTACACAACCTGCATTCTACATCAACTTATAACGTTTCCCCACCTAGTCTCTCATCTTGAACACCTCCGAGTATTCTACATATTCTGCATTACCTGTAAACTTGACAGTAGGTACTCCCTAGTCCCCCCCCCCCCCCCCGACCATGATCCTGATTCATTGCCATGCCACTATCACCATGTTCTACCAACACTATACCTCCACACTCTCCACATCCTCTCCCAATAAAATTAGTCAGCTTTCCTTACATGACCATGAAATCTGTCCTGATATATACCCATCCTACTAGATCTAGGAGATCCCTACCACCTTCCCCCTGCCAGGGCTCCCTTCCCCTTCACTTATTTCCATCAACTTCCTTAGTCTTGGCCTGGAATCACATCCCTCTTCGATCTTCCTAAATCCCTCTTCCAAACATCCATCCACACAAACACCTTCCTCCATACTCCTCTGAATATTACATTCCCATGATACTCTTATCCCTGGTAGTTTACACTCACTCATCACTTCACTCATCAGTGTAACTATTTTAATCAGTCAACTCATCGGTCTTTTACCTTTTAACACAGGCATCTGTCCATCTGTTTTCATATATTTGAGTGCAACACTCATTTTCCATTTATCTGTGCCTATATTTTAATTTATTAACAAATCAGACTTTTATATTTTAACTTATGCAGCTGACTGTGTGTCTTTGCATTGTGTGAAGCTCTCTTTTTTTTTTTTTTAATGCCATGTCCATTTTTTTAATGTTATGTTTCAAAATTTTTATGCTAATGTGGCTGAAGAGCAGCAAATTGGCTGAAAAGCAGCAAATTTTATCTGCTGACAGCCCCCTCCCGCCCTCCCCACCTTATGGGACAAATGGGGCAAAATAACAATAAAAAAAGTATAAAGTCTGTTCAAAAAATTCCGGAATTTTGTCCACAAAATTTTTCTATACTTACCTTTTATTTAAAGCGCATCGTCTCCTTAGTAACACTCTTCTCCACAATTGATACAACACTCCCAACGCCGCTTCCACTACCAGAAGAAGTCTTTCTACAGCTGTTGTTGGATAATGCAAAGCACCATCTGTAAATTTTCTTTCAACTTGTGTATCTTTGTTCTTTCAAAGGTGTTTTCAAAGTTGGAAAAAAAATGTCTGCAGGGGCCACATCTGGAGGGTACAGAGGATGACGTAGCACAGTGATTTCGTTTTTTGTGCTATAATCACACACCAACAGGGATGACTATTTGGGTGCATTATCATGATGCGAGAGTTGTGAATTGTCTTGCTACATTTCAGACCGTTTCCTTCTTACATTTTCTCGCAGGCATCACAACACATCCTGGTAGTATCATCAATTCACATTTTGTCCTTGTGGCATGAATTCATAATTAACTAATTGTTCAGAGTCAAAGAAAACTACCAGCATGGCTTTGAAATTTGACCTGACCTGACCACATGAGCTTTTTTTGGACATGGAGAAACTTTCTGGACCCATTGTGAAGACTGAACTGTGGTCTAAACATCATAACCATAGAACTACATCTCATCACCAATTATGATTCTCTTAATGAACATCTCATTCTCATTTGTGTGATCCAAAAGCTGTTCACAGATTGCGACACAAAAGCCTTTTGAGGCTTGACCCCTGAGCCATGGAACGAACTTGGTGGCAACACGATGTGTTCCAAGATGCTGTGTCAGGATTTCATGCCATGATTCAACTGAGATGTTACATTCTTCTGCACTATCTTAGAAGTCAGTCTTCAATTGGCATGTACAATTTCGTTAATGTTCCTGCCATGAGCGTTGTCAGTAGACATGTTGAACAAGTGTCATCTTTAACTAACTTCCATCCAGCCATTTTTAAACCATGTGAACCATTCATAACACCAAGTATAGCTTAAGCACTAATCTTCATAGGCTTCCTGCGTGATTTGGTGTGGCTCTATAAAGGTTTTATTGAGTTCCATGCAAAATTTAATGCAGACATGTTGCTCCTCCAACTCTGCCTTCTCAAAATTCACAAACTGTGTGATACAATGTTCTACTCAATACAGCACTGAACAATAACTAACAGACATATAACAGTGAAACATCTGGCAGTTACACATTATACACAGGAGTATGCAGGGATGCCAACCACATTTTGCTCCAACACCCATTGGTGTGAAAATACAAATGTACTGGAATTTCTTGAACAGACCTCTTATTTGTGCCATACACTCACTCTGAAGGAGTAGCATTACTCACATATCTGTATCCTCAGTGGAGACATCAAAATGACGTGTACAAATCAGCCAAGTGTGTTTTGACAGCTGTTGAATTTCATGGTCAAATCGAGTGAGCTGTGACTCCATGAGTGTCGTGGAATGTTTACATTTACGCTGTAGTGATGAATAGGAAACATGCATATAGCTTGTGAAGCAGTGAATAAGTCAAATGGTGTCTCATGTTATTGGATTTTACCTGTTTCTTGACCCTGCTTTGACTGATCTGTTTATTCCTTCAAGGACCATATGTGTAGCTTAATGTGTATTTTACATATACAAAATTACATATCCTTTGTACAAATAAAGAATAAATGCAGAAATGCAGGATTATCTTACCACATTCCAGAAACTATTATTTAGAACCATAAAGGAGAGTAAATAATGCCATTGCATAAGAGAAATGGCAGTTTGTTGTTGAACACAGGGTACATCTTCAGAAGCTTTTAAGAAGAGTTACTTGTGTTAATATATATATATATATATATATATATATATATATATATATATATATATATATATATAGAGGGAAACATTCCACATGGGAAAAATATATCTAAAAACAAAGATGATGTGACTTACCAAACGAAAGCGCTGGCACATCGATAGACACACAAACAAACACAAACATACACACAAAATTCAAGCTTTCGCAACAAACTGTTGCCTCATCAGGAAAGAGGGAAGGAGAGGGAAAGACGAAAGGAAGTGGGTTTTACGGGAGAGGGTAAGGAGTCATTCCAATCCCGGGAGCGGAAAGACTTACCTTAGGGGGAAAAAAGGATGGGTATACACTCGCACACACACACATATCCATCCACACATATACAGACACAAGCAGACATATTTAAAGACCAAAGGACGGGTATACACTCGCACACACACACACACACACATATCCATCCACACGTATACAGACACAAGCAGACATATTTAAATATGTCATTTAAATTAAGTGAATAATCTGGGAATATACTACGGCTATTTAGTGATGGAGCATGTAGACAAGATTAGATTAATTGCAGTGCACACAGAAGTATTTAAGCAGTCATTCTTCCTGTTCTCCATCTGAAAGAAATGGGACAAGATATGTGGAACAATGGAAAGTACCTTGTGCCATACACTTAACAATGGTGTCCAAAATTTGAATTTATATGAAGATTTAATGCTCAAATAAAAGTTTACCAACTATATTTTCTTATCTTGAAGAGAACACTGATCAGTTTGGTGCTCTTTGGATTTGTTATACATTTAAAAGCCATTGGCAGTACCTAATGTTCACTGCAGAAGAAGTATTGGCATTCAGGAACATGATAACTATTCATTGGTTTCCTTTCTTGACACTATTTAAGATGCTAAATTTATTGAGAAAACACAGTGACTATATTCAAGTAATCCTATAATGCCCACCCAGTTAGCCGTGCAGTCTAATGCACTGGGAAGGAGTGCTTGGTCCCCGGCACGAATCCGCCTGGTGGACTTGTGTCAAGGTCCGGTGAGCTGACCAGTCTGTGGATGGTTTTTAGGTGGTTTTCCATCTGCCTCGGAAAACGTGGGCTGGTTTCCCATATTTCACCTCAGCTACACTATGTCGGTGATTGCTGCGCAAAGAAGTTTTCCACATAAGTATATACCACCGTTACTCTACGAAGCAAACATAGAGGTTACACTTGTCTGGTGTGAGACATTCCCTGGAGGGGGGGGGGGGGGGGGGTTCCACCTGGGGCCAAACCGCACAATAACCCTGAAATAGTGGTTTGGTGTAGGGCGGCAGAGGGGCAAAGTGGGTTTGTGGACCACTGCGGCTGTGGTGGGGACGGAGCCTCTCCATTTTTTCTAGGCCCCCAGTTAACACACAATACGATACAATACAATACAATCATTTAATGCTCACCAAAGCCTTCCTTTTACCATGATCAGTTAAAATATTGCTCACATTTAGCATTTAGTTTTTTTTTTTTGTCAAAGTCAAAGTATTTCTCACAAAATCTAATGACTCTTGAGTAATTGCATGCTTACATAAATATCATATACCATTCACACATTTTTTTCTTGTACCATTGAATGATAAAATTTAATTTAATTTTATTTGTTTTAATTTTCTAATTTGCTCTGTTTGACATTGAAGATAAACCACAACTCCATTGCTTCCCTTCCCACTTCCCTTGCTTCCCTTCTCTCACTTTTGCAATAGCAAATAGTAGTCTTCTTGCTTCAGATTACTTCATTAGAGTTTTTCCTTCATGCCAAGGCTGCTGTGCAACAGCTTATCACTAGGAATAAATTATCAGTACGCCACTTATCATGCAACTTAAATATCTTTTTAACAAGGAAGGTTTTACAGTGTGTTCATTTCATGTTTGAGCAATAAACTTTTGCTCTGATGCACAGCACAATCATAATACATAAGTAAATGGGCACTACATTTGACAGACAACCATTCTAGCTCATAAGCAGAATGAATTGCATGAGGAAATGCAACATAAAGTATTTTAGTCTGATGACAGATGGAACATATTTCAATACTGGCATTTTAAGTGAAGTAAAGGTAGTGTATTGATAATATATTCCAGTTGAAAATATTTATTCCATTGCTTTGAAATGCATCATAACAATCTTAACATCATCTCAACTCCTGTGCCAACAACTGCTTTCACACAATGGCTATAAAGTATCACTGTTTCAAATCAACAGTTGCTGTTGTCCTAGTGTCTTTTAGACTGTTTTTACTGTTCTTAGAAACAGAAAATCTACATCTTGAATTCTAATCATTAAAACCATTACCTGATCAGAGATAAAGTTGTTCATTATTTTGCAGCCAAAAAAAATTACAAATTTTGATTCCTGTTATCATTTATATATCTGTTGTGCTAATTTTGTCGCAATATCATTAAATAATAACTTCAATAATATAAACCAGTATTAATTAATGTTAATTATTTAACAAGAATCATGCTTATTGCAGCTTTCAATGTTAAACAATGGGTCTGCCATCATATTCCATCAGGAATTGTGTGGAAACTGTCACAGATTTCCAGGGTATGAAGTTTGGAAAACTATGAATGTAACAGAAGGGCTCAGTGTATTTCATATTGGAAAGCGAGTTAATTACTTTCGTCATTGGGAACCGATATTTATAGGCACACAAGATGATCCTCTCTATGATGAACGTTTCAGCTGGGAAGGAAAGAGTGATAAAATGACCCAGGTAAATTATAGATGCTTCTTAATTTTGACTGATGTCACGTATTTTTCATACATTAAGTGAAAACCAGTTTATTCATTTATTCATTAATCATAGTCCATAAAGCTCATCATGCAGGACAATCAGTGACATAGAATGAATCAAGTTATACATTAACAGACAGAAGCACAGCAACTCCACACTGATAATTATGGGAAAAACAAACAATGTAAAGTCCAGCATGGAATAACAACACTGTGGAAAGGATAGATTACTGCTCACCATCTAGAGAAGGCATTGTGTCTTAGAAAGGCAAAATGAAAAATAATGTAAGAAATATTTCAGCTTTCAGACAAAGCTGTTCTTCAGACAATGAAAAATGAAAACATTCTCACAAGCACAGCTCACATACACACATGGCCTGAGTGACTGGAGACGATTTTGGCAATGTGTGTGTGAGTTGAGTTTGTGTGAATGTATGTGAGTTTTCTACTTCTGAAGAAAAACTTTGTCCAAAAGCTGAAATATTTCTAGCATTCCTTTCCATTGCATCTGTCTGACTCAACTCCTCCTCCTGTGTGGTGAGTAAAATATATCATTTCCAAATTATTGATAGTTATGACATGTTTACTTACATATAATGGGAGGAAATAAGCTACTTTGAGAAAACCCAATGCACCTTCTCTTACAGTACTCAGTTGCGTTTTTCATCTACTACTTCAATGAAGCATTTTCTTCTCAGGGACCATTATCAGTTCTGAGTATACTGACATATTTTTTAATTAGAATTATGTCATAATATTCTGATAAATTGTGGGAATGTATAATAAGGTGTTCTTTTACTTTGTTTTGGAACATCTGGGAATTTTCAGTTTCCTCCCACATGTTACTGGTAACCTGTTATAGACTTTTGTACCTGAGTATTATAAATTATTCATTATAAATTCATTTTTGTTACTAATATTATTATAGAGTGTATGTAGTGCCAAGTAAGTGTAAGGACCTCTATGTCCCTGAAGAGGCATCTTGAAACTTTATTATCAATCTTACACTGTATTCTCATCGCAAGCTTCTGCAGGTAAAGATTTTTTTACCTTAGCTGCACTGCTCATGAAGAATATGCTATATAGCAGTGTTGTTGTGGTCTTCAGTCCTGAGACTGATTTGATACAGCTCTCCATGCTACTCTATCCTATGCAAGCTTCTTCATCTCCCAGTACTTACTGCAACCTACATCCTTCTGTGTGCATATATACAAAGTATGTTTCCTGTCCGCACATTAACGCAAAGAGAGAGACTTCTAAGTGCAAAACAATACTAACAATAATATTAATTCATCATGCAGTAGTTTGGACAAGTCACTTCAAAGAGATATACCCACGCTCTTACAATATAGTGTCTGGCCTTGTGCTTTTGTTTGTAATGTGATATCTTCGCAAATATGCATCTTACAATGGTATGGTATTGTAGGTATATTCAGTGGTATATGAGGATACAATCTGAAACATTTATTGTGAATAGATTTAGTAGCAAAGAAGTAATAAATTTCAACATAATGCATGACGCAGCAAATTTTCTACCACCTCATTATTGATGATGTCTTATCTCCTGAACTATGTGTCATATGATGATATAATTTTGCATTTACATTCAGTGGCATATGTGCATACAGTCCATAAAATGTCTTGCAAACACGATTAGTAGTAAAGACGTAATAAATTACAACACCATGCCTCATGCACTAAAAATACCACATGAAGAGTGGAAAAGTAGTGAGCAATAAACATTTTTCCTTTCATCATTTTGTAGGGGGATGCCAGTTAAAAAGCAAATTTATTAAATGTTTGAAATTATGTGCAAAATTTGTTGCAATTCTCAACTACTGGATGAACATTCTTGGAATCCATGTGTCATTTGTTATGCTTCTTTTTCACCCCAACACTCGCCATGCAGATGTTCATGATTGTGCACACACACACACACACACACACACACACATTCACATATTTTTATAATATGTATGGATTTATGCAGGCAAAATATTGAACATTGTTTATATAATGTATGTGTGCTACAACAAAAAGTAGTCACAGGAATAAAAATTTTTTACAACACGGACTTTCGGTCTCTTTTTTTCCTCTTTTTAAAACATTTATTAATTTTCGCCATGGTTTCTTAAAATAAGCTTTATGTGAATTGTTATTAATCTGCTTAATATCATGCCACAGTACTAAGGATATTTTCCTGATGAGATAAAACTGTCTAGGATCGTCCCAGTATACAAAAAGGGAGATAAAGACTCTCCATCTAGTTACAGGCCTATTTCAATAGTACCCACATTCTCCAAGGTAATAGAATGCATCATGTACCAACAATTATCATCTCACCTTGAGAATCTAGGAATAATTAATGCTACACAATACGGGTTTAGGAAGAATGTGTCGACCATTGATGCAATCAACATGGTAGTCAGTTATATCCTCAAAGTTTTTGAGAACAAAGGCTTTGTTCAGGTCTCATTCTGTGACCTAAACAAGGCCTTTGACTGTGTTGAGCAAACACCACTACCAGAGAAACTAGAATTCTATGGTATCAAAGGAAACAGTCTCAGACTATTAAAAGCTTATCTCAACAACCATAAACAGGTAGTTTGTGTTGGTAAGGAAATGTCAAACATAGAAAAAGTTAAAGTAGGTGTGCCTCAGGGATCTGTACTGGGCCCCTTCCTGTTTCTGATAATGGTCAATGACCTCCCCTTGTTTATTAGATCCACCACTGTATTGTATGCAGATGATACGACTTTTCTCCATAGCAGTAACAATCTTAATGATCTTAAAACCTGTGCTGAAAATACACTCACACACATAGCATATTGGTTCAGAGCAAATGGTTTCCTGCTAAAAGAAAATAAAACTCAGCAGATAATCTTCACTCTAAGAGACAAGCCACTATCTGATAAACCTAGTTCTGTTAAATTCCTGGCAATTTATTTGGACGAAAAGTTATCCTGGGGCAAATATGTAAATTATATTAGTTGTAAGCTATCTAGAGTAATTTATTTATTAAGACAACTCAGAAATTGTGTACCTGAAACATACATCAGATCATCTTATTTTGCATTTTTCCTAAGTATAATATCCTATGCCATTATCTTGTGGGGTAACTGTAGTCATATACATGACATCCTATTATTGCAGAAGAAAGCCATTAGGGTAATTACAAATTCTTCACATAAGGCTCACTCCAAACCCTTATTTACTAAACAAAAAATTATGACAGTAATAAACCTCTATATATACAATGTCTTAATCTTTACGAAGAAGAACCTACAAGATGTGAAACGTAGAGAAAATGTACATTGTTACAACACAAGAAGCATCAAACACATATACACGCCTTACCACAGATTATCAAAATCAATAAATAGCTATGAAGTCACAGGGCACAAACTATTTAATAAGCTGCCACATGCTATACAGGATCTTCCTGAACATACATTCAAAGAAAGACTGCATGAATGGTTTATTGCCCACCCATTCTATGATATCAATGAATTCTTCAACTGTAAAATGCAGTAGTCCAACAGATGTCCCACAGTACATTTATTGTAATATAAGCTAAAATATTTCAGTAGTCAATACCTTATCACACTGTATTATAAATTGTATCTTCATTTGACGTTGTCAATTGCTGTAATGGCCTAAAGACAATAAAATCTTTATTATTATTATTATTATTATTAATGTACAGGGGGAATCATCAAAATTTTAAAGCTTTTCCGATGTCAGAGAAGATGTTTCCCATCTGTTTTGAGATATCAACAACAGTTATTTCAGTTGAAGTCTGTTTATTGAGCCACAGCATCCACTAGTTTTTCATTTGTTTTTTATGTTTAAAGTTGTGGGTAGGTTTCAAGCTTTTGTTATTTTTTCCACTGCCGGGCAATATAATCCAAACAATCAAAACAGTTTAAGGCAGCACAAGCAGGGCCGGCATTAGGGTTAAGGGGGGGCTAGTGTGGCAAAAGTACACCAGGCGCAAGTCCCTGAAGGGTACTTGTCAGCTCAGGTGCTTAAACAAATACACAGAAATGTATATGATTTTTGAACCAAAGCCTGGGGGAAGAGGCCCTCACTGAACCTGCTGGATTGTTTGAAAAAGACATATACAAACATAACTTTGACAAAATTGATAGAAAAAACTATTGAATTTATATAAAATGTGAGCATGAAAAAGTTTATTAAAAATACATTGTTTGATTTTTTGCATTAAAATTTACTGACTTTATCCGAAAAAAAAAGAAACAAAGTTTAGAATGAAAAAGTTTGGGAAGGGCCCCAAGAACATATCCCTGGGGCCCATAGGTCCTAGCACCAGCCATGAGCACAAGGGCATCACCAGCCAATACGTTAGGAGAGTAGCACGAGAAAGAGGAGGAGGAAATGAATAAATTCTTGTACAGTGATTCAAGTAGGAAATTGTTTATTAACAGTTAATATTGCTAACAATTAAAATGAATATTTTAAACGACTGATTTTTTTCTGCTGTGGCTATAGCTTCTTTCAAAATGTCGTCCATTACTTTTTATGCAGCAATTGCAAAATTAATTTTGTGTGTTGTGAGGCCTTGACTGTGTCTAAACTTATGGACTGCAGAAAATTAACCACAGGTTCCCTCAAAGCAGAATATTTGGCAATTAAAATTATGCTCACAATGAACAAAAAGCCAGCAGCAGCTGCATGGAGCTGAAAAGCCTGTTTTCTGGTTGAACCATTTCTAAGGCTTCCATTATAATGGGAACATACTCTTTGAAAAGTCTGATGTTTTTGTGTCTTTCACTCAATATTGGGTATAAGTTTCCTACTGAGTACTGATTCACGAAAAAAATTAATAATGTCTGTGATGGCTCCCATGGTGTTCTGAATCTCAGGAAGTTTTTGAGATCATTGATCACTAGATTAAGTTTGAGCGAAGAGCAGTGAAAGAATAAAGCTTTCATGTATTTTTTGTGCAAGATTTCTTGAACACCCACATCTTTACCGGCCTTGTCAAACAGTCGATGGTCTGTGCAATGGATGTAGCATCTAGAGCTTTCATCTCGACGAAGCCAAGAAACATTCATTTGATTTTATTTGATTCTTCACCGAAATACCGAATACCAATAGACAACTGTCCGCTTCCAGAAATATCAGCTGTTTCATGTGCTAATATACTGAACGATTCAGCCTTTTTCACATTCACTTTTAATATTAGCCTTAAGAACATCCCTATATATCCCGATAATTTCATTTTTGATATGGACGAATCGATAGATGCATTTTTTTTCCTTTATCAGTATGCTGTTTCAAACTATGTATCCTGCTTCAATCCATTCCTTGTATAACCCTTCAATAACTCCTTCACCATAATGCTTACCTCTAACAGCTATGTCATAAATCTAACAAAATGTAAAGCAAGAAGTAATTGAGTTAATAATTTTCCTGTTTTCTTCTAAGATTTTCAGGGAGTATTTGTGGATTTGCACAACCACTGACACACTTACAGCCAATGCAATAACAGCTTCCAAAGCTGCCTTGTGGAAGTGACTTTCTACATGCTTTTTGCTCTGCTTGTGTACTTCTTTAAACTTACGGAATGGGCTTACAATAGAAAATCCCAGTATGCCCCTGACACAATTAGGATTTGGAGGAAACAGTACACAGTATTTGCAGAAGGCTCCTTTTGTGTAATGGGAGTATACAAACCATGATGAGTAAGTCTCCAACCAAGAATAATTGAATATCCATTTTAGATACATCACATTGTTCATGAAGTCATAAGCCACGGGAGGGCTCCAATAATTATCAAGCAGTTCTCTCTTCAGTTCGGTCAATGTGACTGACACTTGATTGACATATCGCCCAATGTCATTTTGGTTGCAGTCATTCATTCTAAAATTGGCATCTTGGTCCATCTCCAAAGCTGTAAAACAGACATTTATATTACAGAACGGCAATGAGTAGCATAGGATAAGTACATTAGGCTAATTCTTTTGTGCATTTTAGAGATGTTATTGAATAGTAACTGGCTTTCAGATTGTGGGGAAACAGGAAAAGTCAACAGTTTCCAAAATTTTCCCCCTATACTCTATGAAAAACATGCCTTCGGAAGCACTGGATTTTGATAAGGGGACATCCAGATAATCTTTACAAGGTAGAGCATCACTTCCAGGCTTTTGAGATAGTTTCCTAGATTGAGAATCTCCTGCTGTGAAATCCAGGTCT
Organism: Schistocerca nitens; assembly: GCF_023898315.1. Lineage (NCBI taxonomy): Eukaryota > Metazoa > Arthropoda > Insecta > Orthoptera > Acrididae > Schistocerca > Schistocerca nitens. The sequence continues at coordinate 303,169,102 of NC_064621.1, read as the reverse complement.
TTCTCATTCTCTACTCCTTCATCCTGCTGATCACTTTCTTTATCCAGCTCTATGCTATCAGTGTTTCTGTCTTTTTCTCGATAAATTTACAGCAAAATTATAATAGAAACATACTATATCACTGAAATTTTTTTACCTAATGATAAAATTTGTTAGTTTGCTTACCACAGAGACGATATATTTTTAACAAGTTTTTATTCAAAATATCTAACAATGTTAATCTATCATAGCAAAAGTAAAAAAAGAAAAAAAAAAACAGTTTTCTTAGAGGTGTAAAACCATCTTCTTTGCAAAGAAGTTTGTTTGAAAGTGGTTACAGGTAACAGTTCTGTGAACAATCATGTTGAAGTTAACACATCTTTTATCTTTATACACCATCATATGTAAAAGGTTTTTTAGATTTATTGTCAATTACTAAACACAAAAACTGTAAATCATAGGCTAGTATTGTTGAGATATTATGAAAAATAATTCGAACATGTAAGTTTTCCCACAGTCATACAAGAATAGATAAGCACTCCTTGAGACACTATCTGCTTCAGGGAAGTTGTCATGAATTTGTTTGTACTATGTATAGCAACCAGTATGTTGAGGAAGTTTAATGAAATAAATACAAAAGTCACAACTCACAAATTGATAACCAAACCAAAGTGAAATTCAGAATGCAAAAAAACGTGAAGAAGCAAATACTAGCATTAAATTTATCATTGCATAGGTTGCTTCTTGAGACACTATCTGCTTCAGGGAAGTTGTCATGAATTTGTTTGTACTATGTATAGCAACCAGTATGTTGAGGAAGTTTAATGAAATAAATACACCAGTCACAACTCACAAATTGATAACCAAACCAAAGTGAAATTCAGAATGCAAAAAACATGAAGAAGCAAATACTAGCATTAAATTTATCATTGTATAGGTTGCTAAGAAGTTATTTTTAGATTAGTTGCAGAAAATTTTACTGCCAATAGAATCAGAATCAATTATAGTTTTTTTTTATTTATGAGACTTTTGAGCAGTCTTTTTTTATTTTATATCTTAAATTTAACATTTATTTATTTTCATAAGAGTGAATGGAGGGAGGTAGTAGCAAAAGGTGCCGTCAACTTGATTATTGATGTCCCTACTTCATCCAAAGGGCTGGCCTTCAGATTTGCATATCCTTAACTGTTGATCCAAGAACAGCTTTTTCGAAGACGGATAAGCATATCCTTAAATAACAATTTTCAAACAACTGTTGAAATGTGGAATCGTTAGCAATAAATATGCAGATTCTTTTTCCTGGTATCTCATCTATGCATATAACTAAAATCATTATTGGCCAATGTCTATACAAAGGAGATGCTCATTATAACAGAATTAGACAACAAAACAATTATTTTTTAGACTTGTTGTCTGTCTGTCAATCTGCTGATAGGTGCATGATGCAAAAACTAAAAAAATCTGGTACATGTTCCATCTTGGACACGGTCAAGAAGCCAAGTTCGCACATTTTTGCAATAAAAGCATGCACAGTTGCACACCACAGGGCATTATTGCCTTATGTGAACAATGAAATGTGCCCACACTGCAAAGCTTTGTTGGCTGTAGGCCACGCCGGCATTTTACAAGCACGGAAGGTCACAAGAAAAAGCTAGTTAATAACAAATTGCTTGAATAAAACCTTTCATCAACAATAACAGTAAGACTATTTATAGTGTTCTGTTCGACAAGAGAAAGTCTGTACTGGAAACAATCGCTTAAAAACAATCACGTAGGCCTACTGAGGACCATGCAGTTCTTTTAGAAACACAGGTGAGATAATTTTAATCTATTCAAAATTCGAAGATATTTCTGGTATCGACTACTTATTTTGAGGAAAAGTAATGCTAGAGGAGGGTGGCACTTACAATATCCCCCTCACAAAATTTGGAAGCAATATGTTCACAATATTTTGTGTGATAGACTATAAGATTTGCCAAATGGTGTACAAATCTACATCTACATCTACATCTACATCTACATCCATACTCCGCAAGCCACCTGACGGTGTGTGGCGGAGGGTACCCTGAGTACTTCTATCGGTTCTCCCTTCTATGGTGCCGAAAGATAGATTAGAGATGTATAGAAGTATCCGATACATAACATATTACAGAAAACATAAAAAATATCTACTATACAAGTCAGAATTTATACATATATCGGGACATGGCATTCAGATTTTCAGATGTGTGGAACATTCTGTTAACAGACAAATGATACAAACTCAAAACTACAACGTTATAACACTAAACTACAGAAATAAGTGTAGCAACGATGTAAATTACTAGAATTACAAATTGCAAGTTTACATCCATAAAATCACACCTTCAAAATCTTCAAAAGAGAAGAGAAAACATTCAAAGGCTAAGCGTACGAGTGAGTCAGCTCGAAAAACTCACAACAACGGATACAGACAAGACTCAGTCATGAGTAGGAATATAACACAAAATCAATCAGCCTCATAACTCAGAGTATTTAATGATATGTTGACTCATGAAAGAAAAAAATAATGAAAAAATATTAGAGCCGAAGCATACGATGTGGAGACCGTCTCGTGAATCCTAACCACACCGGGTACACACCAGCAAAAAATGTTTCGACACAACAAAATGAATAAAGTTCACAATCATATATCAATAAGCTCACTTATATGTAAAGAGTAATTATAGGAAGCTTGTAGCCTCAATCAATAGTTGCACACTCTCCTTGAGTAAACACACACACACACACACACACACACACACACACACAACACAATCGTGATGACCATGAGTACAAATGGTTCAAATGGCTCTGAGCACTATGGGACTTAACATCGGAGGTCATCAGTCCCCTAGAACTTAGAACTACTTAAACCTAAATAACCTAAGGACATCACATACATCCATGCCCAAGGCAGGATTTGAACCTGCGACCATAAGTGGTCGCGCAATTCCAGACTGAAGCGCCTAGCACCGCTCGGCCACACCGGCCGGCGACCATGAGTACCCAAAACAGAGTTAAGCATGAGTTTGCACACAACTCAAGCTTACAATGAGATACAATATTGCAGTACTCAGGATAAATACAGGTAATCAGAGTAATAAATAGCTCTGTATAATGACATAATCGAGTAGCTTGAGGACCTAAATCAGTGTATGAAATCAGACATGTATACATCTTGATATACTGTCTATACTAGTAAATGTCTTCCACACCGTTTGCTAATTGTTCATACAAACTAACCTATGAACATAGAGGCCTAGAAGATTGTTTACAATTAATAAAAAATATACAGATTTAAAGTTACAAAATATATTGGAAAGTCAATTCCCCTACTTGAAAAAACATACATTTATGTGGATTAACATGGTCCATGCTAGTGACTATTTTTTCTAAACAAATAGTTCCATGAATTCTTCATATAGGCTAATTTCTTGGCTAAAAATTTACAAATCTCAGTCACAACACTGATTTAGTTGAGAGATGCTTGAGAACATTAACCAGCACCTATGATCTCTTGTAAGTTTGGTGGACCAACAAGGGTACAGCCATACACCAGTGTGGTAATGGATCCACCCACATCTTTCAGTTTCTTCCCTAGATTTCTCTTCATACAGTCCAACAGATAGGGAACATCATGTCTAGCATTCATATCAAATCCTAAAACATTGTTTTGTGTAGTAAACATGCTGTTCAATACCTTCCTCACATCACATATACTCTGCCTATTCATATAGTGCAAAAAATAAGTATATAGGCTTTACTTCAGATAGGATTCAGAAGTGTTAACATTTGAAACTTAAATAAACAGAGTTAACTGCAATGAAAAATGAACTAATAACGTGATGCACACTGATATACGTAGACATTATTCCTAAGTTTTACAGTACAGGATATCAGAACCCATTACTAGACAGGGTGTATACGACCCGGGACAACCGGGAGATCCAGGAAAAACCTGGGAATTTTTTCATCCGAGAATAAACCGGGAAAAACCCAGGAATTTTTTAGAATTCCAGGAAGTTTTCATTGTTTTAGTTTTCAGTTAAATTTTTGTAACTTTGACTGGTAAGCACCAATACTCTAACGATGAATATTGCTGTATCTCGCTACTGCAGAATAATACTGCAGCAATAAAACACGAACGACAGAAAAAAATAAATGAATATAAAACAAAGTTGCAAAGGAAATGCACCATATACAACAACAATACACAGTCCTCATACAAACGTTTGCCAACAGCAACATGTGTCAAAGGCTATAGGAAGACTATGCAATGTCTCATAACAACAAATTGCCTCTGATGAGCGTGACGTCACAACTGTTTACCTCAGATTCGTTTGAGTGGTTGCGAGCTAGCCTATGTGCATGTGCAGTTGAGTCATGCATGAGTAGTACATTCTCCCACTTCTGGCTACAGAAGTGTGACAGTTAGCTGTATAAGCAATAGCAGCAAGCAGCTAGATGCTATCTGGAAAAATTTTACTGGTGCGCCTAAGCTTCCAGATTCATGTATGTGCAACAGTCCCGGAACTAGGGGTAGGGGTCAAGGGCAAAGGGCGAGGGTGGGGTGGGGGGGGGGGTGCAAATTCATATTATTGAGGAAAAAGACCTTGTTTCACAAAGCGCCTAGCATCCAGCACACGTTGGTCTATCGATTACTCATATGATTTTTAATGCATCCCTGTTGGTTTTTTAACATTTTTGATCAAATTCTAAGTTGATTTCTCAATTAATTGTAAGTTGATTTTTGAATGCATGCATAGTTTATGTGATGTCTCTGCAAGAGGAATCCCTGTCACATCTAGAAATAAACTTTCCTGCAGATAAAAGAGGACGGGGCTATACGAGCTGAGCAAATAGAGCCGAACGGGTGAATGGCAATCACTGTTTATGTGGTTGAGTGGGTTTGCAAATGATCAGCATTGTTATAATTACTAGTGACTTCCATAGATTCAGATTACCAGAGTGGAAATAAATGACTAACAGGAATAACAGGCAACAAAGAATATGTCTTGTCTTCTCTGAGTATCCAAGGAAATGAAATTTTGGCAGAACATTTTTGGCCAGACCACTACACTACTAAGGGCCAGTTATATAGTCCCCAGCTAGCAGCTGCTAAAGTTCTGTTCTGGGAGTCACACGGAAAACGCATTGTATGAACATGTAATAATGCCTAACCGGAGAATAAATGCAGGATAACTAAACCGGTGATTGTGGCAGAGATAGTGAAGTTAACCAGAGAATAAGTTTGTACACTGGCAGGAATAGTTACAGAGTTAGTGATGACAAGATTGTTTGTTAGAACAAGGAAGGAGAAGGAAAGGGAACTCACACAAATTACGGAAGAATATGATGATTCAAAATGTATATAAAAATTTCTTAGTACTACTTTTTGATCTGATGCTTCAGAAACTAGGGAGTATGAATGAAATGTGAAACTATTTGCTAACATAAAACGTTTTGGTTGTAGTAGGCCTAATAGCCATTTGATATTGGTACTTCGTGAATTATATTCTCTCGTGTTATAAAAATGACCATTTATGCCAAAACAGTCTTGTTTATTTGGTGTGTGTAACAATATCTGCAATATTAGCGAGGCCTATTTTGTTTTATCTGGCAGACAGTGACAAAATACATGTAATCAGATCGAGAAACCACACCAGTCTTGGGTACTATTTGTATTAACAGAGTTTCTAGTATTAGACAACGTCATTTCGTTTTTTCATGTAGCAAAATTTTGACAAACTTTGATGAGGTAATAGATTCTTTCCCAGAAAGGAAAGTATGCCATATAAAGCTGTGGCAAGATTAGAGAGAAAAAAAGCTAGGACTTAAGGACTGAAGAAATGTGTACTGTCTTGCTTGTCTCCTGTTTTTACTCGTTTTATGTATCCAATATTTAATTTTATGTCACACAAAACAGTTATTAGCTAACTGGAAGTAAAGACTGCAAATTTTCTGAAGAGCTCTTGTTCCACCGGTTACAAATAATCCCATCCATTATTAATTGCAATTTTTTTTAAATAGGGGCAGGATGTCAAACCGGCTAACTGGGAGCAGAAGAGGCACCACAGGACATTTTAATTTCCAATTGCCTGAATATAGTTTGATGGCCCCTTTACAAAATATTGCACGTTTGAATTCCACAGAGCGAAATACAGAGACGTGCGATTGAAGAATGCTGTGTGAAGAGGAGTGGCACTGCACTTCGGCGTCCTACCTCAAACGCTCGAGGGAGGGGAGTGCCACTATGTAATATTGCCCCGGTTCGGAAATATTGTTGATCTGGACCTGATGCACAGAGCAATCTGAGTTGTAGTGGGGAGGTGGTAGTTTCCATGTGACCCATGTTTACCTTAAGTGATTTTGCTGTTTCCTCTTCCTTTATTGCTCTCACATCAATTGGAAACAGAATGGATTTCTGTGGCCGGGAGCTATCAAGTGAATTAAAATACATTCATATAATTACAGAAGGGTAAAATATGTTATTAGTTTCAGACTGTATTTTCTTTCCACCTGACAGTCAAGTGTTGATTGCCTTGCAGACCGGTGAAGTTATTTTTGTCAGTTTGTTAAAGAAATTTGACATTTGTTAATCTTTTCTGCTGAGACAGTCAATTTATTTGAAATGAAGTGTTTAATTCAGCACTATTGGCTAGTTTCAACTGTACGCTGCATTTCAAGCTCATGTTTTCATCTTCTAGCATGTATGGCGTTATGCCATAATAAAGAACCAAACATGAGATAATACAGCACTGGTACTCCAAGAAAATTTACATCTGAATCTGTACATACAAATGTGCGCTTTAAGCCGAATTATGCATTTTAGTATCATTCACAAAATTCCCATGTCTTGTTTCTTTTATGACATAATGTAAGATCTTTTAATGTTTTATACATATGAATGTATGGACTTCCTGGTGTCATCGTAGCTGCGCAAGCGCGGCGACGCCTGTTATCTGGCGCTCTCTGGCAACTGCTGAAATGAATCTATTTGTAACAGGTCGTGGGAAAATATTCCAAATACTTGTCTGAAAAGCGTTACTTTGGAAGTAAATTTCCTATTTCGCAAAATGAAATCTGTGCTTGAATGTCCAATGAATTTCTAAAATCACAGAGCATTTGACTCTCATTCAAAAATCAGATCTTTGAGGTTGACCATTCAGAACATTTTCGAGCCCATAAGATCAGACATTTATGTCATTGTAAAAAATTTTACTGGCACATTTGTATGAACTATCTTAGAGTGTAACTTGTGCAAAAAAGATCAACTTTGTGTGTGACAGCATAGCTTCTCTTGCAGCTTATTAATCTTAGAGACCAATATTATACATGAAAGTTTTTCTTTTCTTGTAGCAACACTATGTGTATTAATTTAAACCATTACCTTTTCCTATTTATGTGTTCACAGTTCTTAACAGTGATTTTGCTATTGGCTGACTACATCTCATGTCCTATGCTGTGAATATCCACTGTCATCGGCTGGTGAGATCGCTTGACATGAGCTACGACTGGCTTACAAAAGCATATCGCAATCTTGATTTCAACCCTTCGGAAAGTAACATGCAGTGTTTGGTGGAATTCGAATTTATACTTTCGTAATACAAAAATATACAGTGTACATGTTGCTGCACATCAGAGATCTTTCCAAAACGTGTTTTTTCCCCTGAGTTTCGTTTTTTCAAGTGCCAGGAAATTCTATGCTGGTGTATAAAACCACTACCATTGAAAGGATTGATAAGTTTAACAGTTCCAAGGAAAAGTATACTGTTACTTAAAACAGAAAAAATGTATTTTCATTCGGGAGAAAGTGTATTTTTAACCGGGAAATCTGGGAAAAATCCGGGATTTTTTTTTTCCTCATCCACGTACACACCCTGATAGATATTTAATAGCATTGTTTCATTTCAAATTTGCAAAAGGATCTATTCATTTAATATCAAGGTGTAGATGCATCAAATTCTAAAGCACAAATCTGTTACAAAACATAATTATATAGTTGTATGAATCTGCAAATATTGTGTATCATAGATTTAAATTCAGTCAATAGATAAGACAGAGCTATAGAAATCACATCATCTTACATACTAAATCCCTTAAAAATGAAACACAAGTACATAGTCTTATGAATCTGCAAACAAAGTGTATATTTTCTTCCAGACTAGGGATCGTTATGCATCCATGTGCAAAGGTTTTGTCTTCTGTTCTAAATGTTAAAAGTACTTGAGATCTTAACAATTTGCTTTGTTTATCAGTAGCTCCTCATATGTTTACATGTACAATGGACATTTTCACAAAATTCTTGCTATACTTCATCTTGTCTCTAAATTGTTCAGATATACCACAAATTGGGCTACCTGTATCAGACAAACAGTTCCCTTCCCATTGATCAATCTTAATGTAAGGACAACCAAAATCTGAATCATCTTTTCCATTGTTACACACTTCATGCAAAAGATCACTTTCAAATTCATCAAAGGCTAAATCCACTGTGTCATTACAGAATTTTATCAACTGTACTGGTGTCATAGCATTTGTAATCTTACCCTCCCACACATCAACATTAAATTTCTCTTAGTCTCTTCATTATTTTAAAAGCTTCGAGAGGCATAAGATATACAGAAGAAAAACGTTTTGCTGATCTTCACTTTCTCTTACTGTTGGCTCCACTTCTCATGTCCAGAAGTACATTCGTGCAGCTGAAGTTTCGATTTAATGTTGTGGATTCCTGATGACTAAATTACTGATTTGCCTGTATATTTCTTGAATTTTATTCTTTGTCACATTGTTAAATACCTCACCGTTTTTACAATTTCCACTTCTATCACACCACAAATTACTTTATTAGTGACACAATCAAAAACACATTATGATTCCGTCAGAGGTGTGTTCACTACTACTCACATTCTGCGGTACTCACAATATTACAAAGAGTTTACAAAGCAAAGGTGTTTACATACTTTCTTGACGAAATAAGAATCATCACCAAGTTATAACATTATGTTAAAAATGAATCCATAAATAAATTTAATAATTAGCATTAGATTGTGCAATTAATAACATGAATTTTAAGTATGCTAGACATGTCTAATAGAAAAATAATTTTAAAAGAAGAATAATTTTAACTGTATGTACAGAGTACCAGCAAATTAATTTCTTTTTCTACATTTTAGCCTGAAATATAAAACATTTTACACAAAATCAAATGAAATTCTTTCAGTGAAACAGCTGAGAATGTTCACAAGATTCTTGATTAATCGTGGTATCGGCTACTTATATATATATAAAAAAAGGTTATGTTAGAAAAGGGTGTCCCATTACAACTTCAATAAATAAATCTTGGAAAAGCAGTGGCTACCTGATAGTTTTGTGAGTAACTCATCAGGGTGGGGCAATGGACTGTGCATTAATTGTGACACTGAAGTCACCGCAGAGGCAAAGCTTACCCATTGGCTTCTTAATGATGACCAGTAGTGTAGCCCTTTCACCAGAAGAAATAGGCCAAATGACACTGAGTGATGTCAAGTGGTCTAATTCAGCCTTCACAGAGTCGTGCAATGTGACAGACACACAACCCCCCTCCCCCCCCCCCCCCAAAAAAAAAAAAGAGAGGGGGGGGGGGGCAGGACTCTTTCATGCTAATGTGGGCAAGAAAACTTGTAGCACAACCGAGCCCAGCGGAAAACAGTGAGAAACACTTAGAGCAGAGGGGTTCACGTTGTGGATTCAGAGCTAGTTCTGACACTAAATTTACCTCATCAGCAACAGAGAAACAGAAAGCATTAAACGCATCTAATCCAAACGGGTCTGTAGTTTGGAAATGATACACAACAAGGTAGGTGAGAGGGCAAACAACATATTTGTATGAGACAGGAGTGGAGAACAGATCTAGGATTGGTATCTGCATTTACTATAGTCATTGCAGCTCCTATGTCCACTTGCATTTTTAGAGGTTTATTAAACATACACAAGACAATAAACAATTTGTTTGGGGAGACAGTCATTATGGAGATACAGTTTATGTCCATTGGTGCTGTTGTGTCCAATACATTTGAAAAGGAGTTACACACTGATGCAGTGTGGACTTTCTTTTGACACTTGTTGCAAACAGCCCAAAGCTCATGGCATGCAGCATGCTCATGTTGGACAAAGCAGTATGGGCAAGATGGAAGGGAGGCACACAGCTGCTGTTGTGACATGGCCTGTTGCTGCTGCAGCCATAACCAACACTGCACCATGTAATGCTGAGTTGGAGGTTGTACTGCTGCAATGTCTTCCTCATTGTCCTGAAAATGTGCAGTTTGCCTAACAGGGTTTGACTGAGAAACTTCCAATACTTCCCCCCATGGAGCAATCTGATCACCTGCAACTCATGACACTTCAAAGGACTGTGCTATATTGAGCATGTCCACAAGCATTGGATTCTCACATTGAAGTGCTTTCGTGCAGACTTTCCTACCCCAGGCAAAACTAATAATAACATTACACACCATGTGATCATCATAAGATTTGTGATGGGTACTAGTGACAAACTAACAACAATGACTCAACCTATGTAACTATGCAGTCCAGGATTTGTAAGATTGGTTTGGGTGTTTCTGACAGTGGCAAATTTCTGCATGCATCACAGTGACATGCATTCTGTCACAGTAATAGGTTGAGAGAAGCTTGCACATTTCATTGAATGATAAGTTTGCCAGTTCTTGCTAAGGCCCAACTTGGCATAACATCTGACACACGTGCAGTGAAAGCCAGGCAAGATAGAAATTCCTACACAGGTTTGCATTGCCCACATGGAAAACCTGAGAATGTTGGTGTACCCATGTCTCGTAGGAGTCCCAATCTTCAGCTGATTCATCATATGCTGGAAAGGGTGGCAACTGCACAGACAGAAGAGTAATCTGCCACAAACCTGTAGATGCCACTTAATAGAGAGCAGTGGTGTGATCCTGCAGTTGTTCTGTGAAAGTTTGATGCTGGGCAATAATATGTTGCAGTATTTATTCCATCAGGATGAATCTCAGGTGGCTGAGCACTGACACTAACACACAATGAAAATGTAACCCTCACTCATCACCAAGTTTGTTATAGCTAGAACAAACATGATTTATGAAACATGGAATTTTATAGAAGCAATGTAAGATACAATGAAGTCCAGGTTGCATGTAGCACTGAACACATTGAATGAACAACAGTGGAAGCTCACCAGATCACACCAAGGGGCTGACCCAGGTGGCCTCTGTGCATACGTCTGTGAACTGTATGGGCACGCAATCTCTGAAATCATGCGCGTCATGATTGAAGGTACATCAGGGAAAGGACTGTGTAGGTAGGTTGATGGACTAGATGGCATGTGTGTACTGGAGTGGAAGCAAGGAAGGGGTGATAGTTGGGTGGAGGACAGAGAGTACCAAAAGTTGAGGCCAAAGGGTTGTGGGAATGAAGGATATGTTGCATGGGGAGTTACCAAAGGTGTAGTTCAGAAAAGCTGTTATTGGTAGGATGAATCCAGATGTGAAGCAGTCATTAAAGTAAAGCCCATCATGTTGGATGTCATTTTCAGCAACAGGGTGGCCCAGCTGTCTCTTGGCCTAAGTTTGGCAGTGGCCATTCATGCAGACAAATAGTTTGTTAGTTGTCATACCCACAGAGAATGCAGAATAGTTATTTGATAGATCACATGTCTGCTTTCACAGGTGGTCCTGCCTTTGATGGTGTAGGGTATGCCAGTGACAGGACTAGAGTAGGTGGTAGTGGGAGCACGTATTGGACAAGTCTTGCATCTAGTTCTATTGCAAATATACGGGACAAATGGTTGGGAGCAGGGACAAACAAGGATTTTACATGGGTTAGGCTGGCAGTGAAAGGGTTGTTCGATACAGTTCCGCACTGTCACCTGATAAACAAAGTAAGAGCCTACGGAATATCAGACCAGCTGTGTGGCTGGATTGAAGATTTTTTAGCAAACAGAACACAGCATGTTGTTATCAATGGAAAGACGTCTACAGACGTTAAGGTAACCTCTGGCGTGCCACAGGGAAGTGTTATGGGACCATTGCTTTTCACAATATATATAAATGACCTAGTAGATAGTGTCGGAAGTTCCATGCGGCTTTCCGCGGATGATGCTGTAGTATACAGAGAAGTTGCAGCATTAGAAAATTGTAGCGAAATGCAGGAAGATCTGCAGCGGATAGGCACTTGGTGCAGGGAGTGGCAACTGTCCCTTAACATAGACAAATGTAATGTATTGCGAATACATAGAAAGAAGGATCTTTTATTGTATGATTATATGATAGCGGAACAAACACTCGTAGCAGTTACTTCTGTAAAATATCTGGGAGTATGCGTGCGGAACGATTTGAAGTGGAATGATCATATAAAATTAATTGTTGGTAAGGCGGGTACCAGGTTGAGATTCATTGGGAGAGTGCTTAGAAAATGTAGTCCAGCAACAAAGGAGGTGGCTTACAAAACACTCGTTCGACCTATACTTGAGTATTGCTCATCAGTGTGGGATCCGTACCAGATCGGGTTGACGGAGGAGATAGAGAAGATCCAAAGAAGAGCGGCGCGTTTCGTCACAGGGTTATTTGGTAACCGTGATAGCGTTACGGAGATGTTTAATAAACTCAAGTGGCAGACTCTGCAAGAGAGGCGCTCTGCATCGCGGTGTAGCTTGCTCGCCAGGTTTCGAGAGGGTGCGTTTCTGGATGAGGTATCGAGTATATTGCTTCCCCCTACTTATACCTCCCGAGGAGATCACAAATGTAAAATTAGAGAGATTAGAGCACGCACGGAGGCTTTCAGACAGTCGTTCTTCCCGCGAACCATACGCGACTGGAACAGGAAAGGGAGGTAATGACAGTGGCACGTAAAGTGCCCTCCGCCACACACCGTTGGTTGGCTTGCGGAGTATGAATGTAGATGTAGATGTAGATGTGGTGAGGATATTTCTCATTTCAGGGCACATTGATTGGTAGCTGTAATGGGTCACCCTCCTCTAACACTACCTTTTTTTATAGAGATAACTGATACCATGTATACTATCAATTCTTGTGTAGGCGAACATTCTCAGCTGTTTAACTGCATGAACTTCTTACGATTTTGTATATGATGTGTTATGTTTCAGTCTAAAAGGTATAAAAAGAAACTAATTTGTTACACATTGTACGTACAGTTAAAATTACTCTTCTCTTAAAAATATTAGAAATTAGAAATTCTGGCATACTTAAAATTATTATTATTATTAATTGCACAATCTAATGCTAATTATTAAATTTATTTCCAGACTCATTTATAAAATAATGATGTATCTTGCTGATGATTCTCCTTTTATCGAGAAAGTTTGTAAACTCTTTTGCTCTGTAAACTCTTTCAAATAGTGTGAGTACCACAGAATGCCTCTAATGAAAATACACATATATTTCTGGCTTTGTCAACAACAATTTGAATTAGTGTTCTGAAATGAAGATTATGAAGTCAGTGAGATATAAAAGAATGGGATAAAATAAAAAAAAATATTTATAGCAACAGGCAAATCTTCATCAGTTATTCAGTTCAAAAAGAACCCTCAACATTATAAAAATTACAGCCTCAGGAATATACCCTAGATGCAAGACTTGGAGCCAACAACAATAAGATAATGAAGATAAGTAAAAAGTTTTTCTTTTGTATATCTTAAACCTCTCGAAGCTTCTGAAAATTGTGAACGGACTAAGAGGAATTTAATGGTGATATGGGAGGGTAAGATCACATAGTCAAAACCTTGTTGGGTAATGTTATCCATTTGCTCCAGTCCTTGGGGTTACTGAGTTACTAGAGGAGTGTCCCTCTTTGACCAAACAGTGGGTTTGTGGGATGTGGTAGGTAACTAGTGGGATAAGGTATGGGAGACCTGTTTCTGGAAAAGGTTGGAGTGTAATTTTGGTCTGTGAAGGCCTCAGTAAGATGCTTCGTATATTTGAGAATGGCTGCTAGTCCTTATAGATGCACTGACTGTCGGTGGCTAGGCTGTATGGAAGGGAGTTCTTGGTGTGTAAGAGGTGGTAGCTGTCAAAGTTGCAGATACTGTTGGCAGTTGATAGAATTGCTGTTGATGGAGGTACTGATGTAGCCATCCATCAGTCACTGGTCAGTATTGAGGAAAGTGGTCTGTTGGGTTTAGGAAGACTAGGTGAAGTGTTTGGTGGAGAAGGTGTTAAGGTTCTGGAGATATGTGGATAGATTGTGGAACACCCCAAATATTGAACCCCTAATGAAAGCCCTTTCGCAGTAAAAGAAATAGCAAAATTAGTTATCCTGACATGAACAGGAGCTACTGAAAACAAAATTAACACTATTGCAAGTTTGATTAACAGGAATACTATGTAACTAATAATGTTTATTATTAAAGAAAGGACTAAATGAAAGACTATCAGATGATACAAAACCTGAAACTTTAAATAAATAATTCAAAATATAGTCTTTATGAAGGTTAAAGCCCAGACCATAAATAGATCAGAGATAACATTTATCCAAGAAGAGAGTTGTAGCCACATTGAGCATCGAGCTGTAAGTTCGCTGCGACTACAATATAACACTGCAATGGAGATGCTAATTCAGTCTCTCTTGTAGACATCACAATAGCAGTAAGCCTATTGAATGCTACTAGATTGTTTCAAACCGATCTGAAATTTTAAAAGTTTTCCAGTATCGACTTGATGTACTAGTCAGAATTTAGAACTGAAGTAAAATAACATTTACGGTTTAGCCAGACAATGGAGCAGTTAGTATATGTGAAAAAAAAAGTATATTATACCTGATTAACACTGGGACTTAGCCTTCATGATCTGTGATTGTCACGAACATTGAAGGACACAGCAATGTACCAACCGCCGACATGAACTCTTTTATTAGCCTTGAGTAGAAAACAGCTACACATGATCATGAAGAACTTACAGTTACGCCGTGTTGTCGGAAGCTGTAGTCAATGTCAGAATTGCTGATGCAAATAGATTCAAGACTCTGAATAACAGATCGGTGTATTTTCAGTGCAGGTTTAAATAATTACGAAGTTCAATAAACTTCAATATAACCTTATTTCTTCATGTTGGCTACGTTATTTAATGGAAATTTACTGCATAATTGTGAAATTATTTCTTGAGAGTATGCAGAAGTTAAAGGTGATTTAGTGATTTTATTAACAGTGAACAGCAAGTTTACAACAAGATACGACACTTTCTGTATGTTGTCCGAAGAGTATTTTATCCCTGGAATTATATCATATTAGTTGTTGAATTAACACCATAGCGATGCCTTGACAATGTTACATTAATTAATAAATCAGCATCCTCACAAAACTATGATGTGGCATCGGCTTGAGTGATGGACTTTATACTTCAGGATATCCTATTACCTGCATTTGAACACTCAATTGCAAACTGGGCATAAGAACTACAGTTATCAAGTTCGTGCAAGCTTATCAGCCTGTTGCAAACACATGACACATATTTGGTTAATTATTTCAGATCAAGGGAGTTGTTGTGGTACCAAGTGGTGCAGCCACTGTGGGTTCAAAGTAAAGAAGACCAACAGACTTCGAACACCAGTGCTTCAGTTTTAAACAAGGGCTGCTTACACATTCCAGCATGCTGCTCCATTGATACACTGATATCAGTCTAAGGTAGATTAGTGTCTGAAACTAATCAACCAAGCAAGGAGTTTGTTTTTTAACAGTTGCAGATTGGAGTCATCGCGATCGACAGACACTGTTCCATGTCAACCAGACTGGGACAACCATGACCATCAAGCTGATACAAATAAAATGCCACAATTGGCAAAGGTAGAGTTCAGTAGTAAAATGGCCATGGCCATTGGGGATGTCAGTGTAGAGGGAGATGACATTGACAGTTATGAGTGGGGTGCTGGGTCGTAGGAGGAAATTGTTGCTGTCTCTCACTCATTTCGGAGCAGAAATATGTCATCTATGGAAGTTAACCAGATGAAAGGTTTGGGATTATGGGTGGTTAGGAAGGATTCCTCTAGGTGGCACACAAATAGAATGGTACAAGATTATGTTGACACATGAATAGGATGGCATAGGATTGTGCTATGCAGACTGCCATTGCTGTGCAATGGATTTGCTTATAAGTGATGCATTCAAAGGAGAAGTAATTGTGTGTGTGAGGATAAAGTTGGTCATGCTGACGAGGAAGGAGGTTATATATTTGCAGTCAGTCAGGCATTGGCAAAGGTAAAGTTCAGTGGTGGTGTGGCCATGGGCATTGGAGATGTTAGTGTAGAGGGAGATGGCATTAAGAGTTATGAGTAGAGTGCTAAGTGGTAGGAGGAAATTGTTGTTGTCTTTTATATATGAATGTAGGTTACGGGCTATAGGCTGGAAATGTTAATGTTGGTAAATGAGAGCAGAGATTCTCTCTGTGGGGGAGTAGGAACCAACCACAATGGCACATCCTGGATGGTTAGATTTATGAACTTTAAGTAGATAGGAATATGGGAAGTGTTGGGTTTGAGGAGAGAGCTAGACTGAGGAATGGGCCTAAGTATTTGAGGAGGGTGTGGAGCCTGCTGTATTTCTGGAATGAGGTTTCAGTGGCGAGGTTTGTAGGTGGACATATCTGATAGCTGGTGGAGTCCCTCCACCATGTAATCCCTGCAGTTCATAGTCATAGTAGTGGTGTCAAGTAGGATTTTTAGTTCTGGCTCAGTTCTTAGGTGATGGATTATGGTTCTTTCTACAGTTGTAACATTAGTTTCCATGTTGAGGGATTTGGAGAATGATGAGGAGACATGGTTTAAGGTCAGGAAATTCTGTAAAGTTAATAGGGAGGATCTGGAGCCAGTAAGAGTGGACGACAGCTGGATGGAAATTAAGTCAAACAGGGTTCAGTTTGAATTTGGATTGGGTCTGATTGGTAGGGTTGGTGGTGAAACTGTGTTTCCAATGCAGGGACCATTGGGAAAAAGATCTTTAATGGGCCCAGCATGACTGACTTTGTGAGTGACGTAAAAGGCCTTCTGAGGGACTAAGGCTTTTGGAGGATAGGTTTATGAATGTATTTTGGCTCTGTTTAGGGTCTGGGTTCTGTATGGTGGTGGAAGGAAATTTATGAGAGTATTGAAAATGTGGTATGTGTGCAGGGCAAGGTTGGGTGGCTATGATGGGATGCAGGGGAGGTCAGATGGAGTCTCTGGTAGAGGTGTTGAATAGTGTTAGTTGAAGGTGGTATTATGAGGTGAACAGATTGGACAGTTTTTTTTTTTTTTTTTTTTTGTGTGTGTGTGTGTGTGTGTGTGTGTGTGTGTGTGTGTGTTAGCATTGTGCATGCTGCTCTAGTTCCTGGAGGGTAAGAGTTTCAGTTTGGTAGAAGGGATACAAGATTTTTGTGTTACAGAGCAGGGGAATGTTATGGATGTAGAAGAGCTGGTGCAAGGAGATTTGTGCCTGATTTATAGGGTGAGGGCTGTGGACTGACAGCATTTGAACAGAGAGATGTCACTGTAGAAGGAGTGACCACAGCTGGAGATGGCTAATTTTATGCTCAAGCTGTTTGGGGAGATTCTATGAGCTGGGAAACAAATAAAAAATGGTATGTAGGACTAAGTTCTGACTAGGGACAAGGACACTTTTCTGTACTGATGTAGGTGGAAGGAGCAGAGATGCTAGTGAAGGATCAAAAGTCTCCAGAAACAGGTAAAAATGCTTGGAAAAAATAAAAAGAACAAGCGGATGGTATATACTGAAAAAAGGTGAAACCTGAGTGAGCAGGGCCTATAGTGAGAAACAACAATGAACTAAATAGATGTGACAACATGAAGAGGTCAATGAGAAAAAATTAAATAGAAAGACAAAATTTTCTCTAATGTTTATATACTATAATATTGGTAGCTGAAATCTGTTGTTTACACAGAACAGTCACAAACAAAATCCAATGACTATTAAGCCTGTGAGCTTATTTATAAAGAAATTAAAAATTTGTGTACACTAACTATACCATCTCTAATAAAGAGGACAAACATTGATAGTAGAAGATAATTTGAAATGATAGACAGGTGGATAGTAGAAAGTGTGCAGCATGAAGTGTGAAAGATCCCAAACAAAGACGTCACTTGCAACTTTGCTTGCCCTTTCCCTTGCCGAAACATTAACAACTTTCAAACCTTTATAAACATGTAAGTTTCCAAAGTCATATAAGCTTATCATAAATTGAATATAACAGAGCAGAGATAATATTGAAAACTTTCCATTGCTGTCTCTCAAACTTTTTCACTACACGTATATGCTATTTTTTCACATTGATTTATAAAAACCTTTTTGTAACTGTTCTGTAATTTTCGTTCAATACTTTCTTCTTTTTGGTAACAGGTTGTTTTCTCAACATCATTGTTATTTGGATTAAGCTTAGCACCATTATTCAAAATTTCTTTGTTGGCTCTTACAAAATACTTTGGAAGTCTCAAACTGATTCTCGATTTTAGCCCTTGAAGGCTTACTATTGTTTATTTGAGTTTTCCACTAATCTGGCCTCTAGTCATTCAATATTAAATTTCAATTCTAACTTTAGTTCTCATTTTAATTCTTTGTTGTTATCCTTCAACTCTTCACCTGCTGAAAAGAAATTGTTTGAACATGTCTGCTAATCTTGTCATTCTTTATCCCTTCTAGGCTATATACTATTTGGTTCAGTTCTTATCACCTCCTACCCCCATTCTCACTTGCCCATCCACCCTCCTCTTCCTCACTCAACTGTTCCTCAGTATTTGTCACATTTATTGAGTTCAATAACCAACTAAATCAAAAAGAATAAGTTCTACTACTTTTGTTGTACTTTTCTATTCTTTTCTTCTGGAATTCAACTTGTAGATCTAATGCTGATCTTTTCATTCCCATTATCTAGTGGTAATGGTTTATGGACTGAATCTATCCAAGTTATTCTGGTCTCAGAGGTTGTGTTCAGTTTATCTTCTTTCCTTTTATTCCATGTTTGATCTCCTCATTGCTGTTTTTTATTGCATTGTATTTTACATACACTTTCTTCTGGAAAAAAATAACTCAGTATGAGTGTCTTCATCATTTACTTAAGTTCCCAGAAAGAGCACCCATCTGAGGTATAATAGTCCTCCTTCCTGTGTATCTAATGATGATACATTTCTTTCATAGTATTGTACACATAATATTGTACAGTATTCAAACTAATGTTGATGCTTTATAAGTGCAACTAGATTTTTTATAAACAAATTGAATATAACAGAGCAGAGATAATATTGAAAACTTTCCATTGCTGTCTCTCAAACTTTTTCACTACACGTATATGCTATTTTTTCACATTGATTTATAAAAACCTTTTTGTAACTGTTCTGTAATTTTTGTTCAATACTTTCTTCTTTTTGGTAACAGGTTGTTTTCTCAACATCATTGTTATTTGGATTAAGCTTAGCACCATTATTCAAAATTTCTTTGTTGGCTCTTACAAAATACTTTGGAAGTCTCAAACTGATTCTCGATTTTAGCCCTTGAAGGCTTACTATTGTTTATTTGAGTTTTCCACTAATCTGGCCTCTAGTCATTCAATATTAAATTTCAATTCTAACTTTAGTTCTCATTTTAATTCTTTGTTGTTATCCTTCAACTCTTCACCTGCTGAAAAGAAATTGTTTGAACATGTCTGCTAATCTTGTCATTCTTTATCCCTTCTAGGCTATATACTATTTGGTTCAGTTCTTATCACCTCCTACCCCCATTCTCACTTGCCCATCCACCCTCCTCTTCCTCACTCAACTGTTCCTCAGTATTTGTCACATTTATTGAGTTCAATAACCAACTAAATCAAAAAGAATAAGTTCTACTACTTTTGTTGTACTTTTCTATTCTTTTCTTCTAGAATTCAACTTGTAGATCTAATGCTGATCTTTTCATTCCCATTATCTAGTGGTAATGGTTTATGGACTGAATCTATCCAAGTTATTCTGGTCTCAGAGATTGTGTTCAGTTTATCTTCTTTCCTTTTATTCCATGTTTGATCTCCTCATTGCTGTTTTTATTGTATTGTATTTTACATACACTTTCTTCTGGAAAAAATAACTCAGTATGAGTGTCTTCATCATTTACTTAAGTTCCCAGAAAGAGCACCCATCTGAGGTATAATAGTCCTCCTTCCTGTGTATCTAATGATGATACATTTCTTTCATAGTATTGTACACATAATATTGTACAGTATTCAAACTAATGTTGATGCTTTATAAGTGCAACTAGATTTTTTATAAAAGATAATTATTAGATATTTCAATTATTTAGTTAGTAGAACAAAGTAAATATTCATCTTATCTTCAATTAAATGTCACCGTCATTATCTAGTGCATATGAATACATTCTCAGGCCTTAATATCAGGAAAAAACACTATTTTTGAACACTCATTATTTAATTTATTTCACAGTCAGTTCTCAAGTAAAAGAAAAAAAAACATTTCATGCATCTTCTTCTTCAACAGTAAAATTAACCACAACATGCTTTTCTCTGTCAGCAAAAACTTCATTTGCATGCAGTGTCTGATAACAAAAGATATGCTAAACACTATTTGCTCATTCGAATGTGAAACAAGAACTGTGTCAACCATGAGTATCCTGTGTTTGGTGGGTAGCTTTTCTCTACCACCAAGAATTTCATTCACATGCAATATTTGATGATAAAAGACATGTTAAGTGCAATATGTCTCATTCAAATGTCAAATACAAACTGTTTGAACTATGAGCAGGACCTACCCAATTTGTGATGTGTATTTAGTGACTTTTATAGCTTTTGCATGCTTCCAGATTATTCTAGAAGTTTCTTTGTCAAATTAATTATTGTTTTGACATCTGGTTTTTACATACAGTCAAACTATAAATACAAATATATCTTTTTACAGTTAGAAAAACCTGAGAATCAAAATAGTTTCAAAAGATATTTTATATAGTCCTGAATCAAAACTAGAACTATCAAAATATTTCACATGAAAAAGGTTGTTTACATTTGAAAATACTGTATTTTTGTATCAAGAAAAATTGTTTGGTGAAGTTAGCAGTCTTTTCAGAAGGAATGAAGATCATTTATCTGATTAGTAATAAATTACAATTTTCCACAATTTATAGAAAATTTGGCAACTTAGTAAATATACGTGGCATTTGTTACGAACTGTATGAATTAAATGAGAGCAAACTATATCTTTTATCAATATAAATTCCTCTGTTTTAAGTTATATGTTTGGTTACTTAACAGCTGAAATCTATAGGAAGACTAACATTTCACAATTTTACATATTCCCTACTAAATGACAACAAAGATTTTTATGCATTATAGAGAAATGTATTGCAAACTTACATAAAGATAATGAATTGTGTACTTTATGATCAAGATCAGAACAAATTATACCATAGTTAAAGTGGTACCACAAGGTTCACTTGATTCAAAAAACCTTAATCTTGATTTGCTACAAGGAGAGATGCCATCGAACACTGGGACATGTAAATTTTAACTATCTGAATACAATGCAGTTAGCAAATGGATTGCCAATAGATCTAGAATCATAATTTATGAAGTTAAAATATTTATTGGAAATAAAATGTACAGTTTCCCTTTTGAAAACAATAGGAGTAAAGCAAAAGAAACATTAAAGATTATTTTTAGTGATTTAAACAGACTGCACTCAGCACGTGGTTTTCATGAGGAGAGACATTTTCTTAGTTTTATTGATAATTACACTAAAGCAGATAGAGTATACACTATCAAATCTAAAAGTCGAGTTTATTATAGTTTTGTCGAATGTGTTAATGAAACTGAACATTTAGCTGGTAACCTATTAAGAAACTGAGATGTAAAAATGGGAAATAATACATAAATTCATATGTTTATCAAATTATAAGGCAGAAAGCATATGCACCTTATGTTCATGAAGTAAATGGCACAGCTTGTAAAATGCCTTACCTGTGCTGCTGCTTGGAGTCTCATGGGAGGAAGTTCAATTAGTTGCTGAAAACTGGTTGTTATGTATAAGTATCCATTAATATGTGCAACACAGCTTCAAATGTTTTTGACTTATTCTCACTTTTATTGTCACTTTAGTCACTACAACAACCAGTCCCATACCTCACATAAAATTTCATCATAGGCAGATAGTTATCTAACCCTACTAAACAGTACAACAGTGGCAAAACAATTACAGTGCACTTTGAATGATATCCTGAAAATGGCTTCAGTTTTTACAGGCACTGAAAAACAATACTCTTTGTAATATGGAATGTAATGATACCAAAGATGCATAACACTAGTAAAAGAGAACTTACCTTATTATTTGCAAATATATGTGTTAGAATGTTGATAATAATGTTTACAACACATCACTTTACAGCAACTTCAGATTATATTTCTAATGTAGTCACGAAACTAGAAGATAATGACACTGAGCATTGTAAGGGCATAAACATTGCTGATATTTCATCCTGTAATGTTTTGATAGTAAAAATCAATTGGTCAGTGAAAGGTATTTTATAGGGTGGTTGGAAATTCACATCATAAACTTGTACAACTTATAGAGGGGAGTGAGTAATATTTTGAATAGGAACCCCTGTCTGGAAATGTACTGTTTCCATTCTAAGATGGTTTCAATTCAGATGTTGAACTCATCCACTTCTGCTTTATGAACTGAATTAGATGTGACACAGTACAATTATTAGGTAATGGTTTGAAAGGAAACACAACAAACCATCCATTTATCACTTAAAACATTTACCTGTATTAACATTTAAACATTACATTCTGTATGTACAGTATGCTGGGTTGTTTTTGGTTTTGGAATAATGTAAGCATGTAATGTTTAAGTGTTATTACAAAAAACTGAGCTTAAGTGGTAAATAGATGTTTTGTTATGTTTTGTTTTGAAATGTTACCTAATAATTGTACTGTGTCATGCCTAATTCACTTCCTCAAGCAGAAGTGAATGAATTAATCATCTGAACTGAAACCGTCATAGAATGGAAAATGTACATTCCAGGACATGGGTTCCTATTCAAAATATTTGATCTCCCCTCTACAAGTCCTATATGTTGTAATGGGAATTTCCTGACACCTCTGTATGAATGTTACAAATTATTTTTAGCATTCTTTTAGATTCTACACTTTAGCTAGATTCTTAAAACTACAAGTTATTATTAACAAATGTAATTTTATATAATTTTACATAATATACAGGGTGGTCCATTGATAGTGAGTGGGCCAAATATCTCATGAAATAAGCATCAAATGAAAAACTACAAAGAACGAAACTCATCTAGCTTGAAGGGGGAAACCAGATGGCGTGAGATATTTGGCCCCATCACAATTAATGGAATACCCTGTATATACACACCCTACAACTAATGAAATTATTAGTGCCAATCTGGGATTTGAAATATTATTAATTAATACTTGCTTGATTTTCACAAATTTAAAAATCATTAATTGTCAGTTAATAAACATCTTCTGTGTACTGTATTGTTAAGATGTTATTTAAAGTAGGTGGCTGAAGCCATGTGAGTGGCAGTACTAGAATGGGTTTGTCATGTATACACTGTGGATGTCTCATTCATGATTCAAATGTAATAAATAGTCCAAGGCAAGCTGTGGTGTGTGGACTGTGTTACTTAGTAATTACCGAAAATTTTATTTTTCCAACAAGAGATCCCTTTTCATTCTCTGTCTCAAGTACAGCTTACACTGAGCCCGTTCTGAGACAGTTTTGTATATTTCAAAATGTATGTACAATGCCTGGATGAAACAAGTGCATTCAAAGAAATTCATGCTAGAAGTAGAAGCAAATGATTTTGAAGACAATGATGATTGATGTGCACCATAGTTTCATGTCTTCAGGGGTTGCACTTTCATTTGTGTGCTATGTGATTGGCAATCACAGGGCCCTAATGTGGTAATTTTTTTCAAAATGGTTGCTTTTCGTTTTCCACATTCATTCTCTGGGTAATCTGTAAATCTTTCTAGTTATTTTCTGACGTCATGCTATCTTCCTTCATTACGTTGTAGGTGGAAATAGTAAATATTTTCAAGTGTAGTTTCACAGAATATGAATGAAAAGTTTATCTACTGTCTTGTCTAAGAGATGAACAAATTTTCTTTAAGGTACTTTACATTGCTATGATGGAAAAACCTATTTACACTTACACTAAAATAATGAAGAAACTGTGTTGCATTTTGGAAAAGAACACATTATGCTGGTTTTTAAGGAAAGTATATTCAATGAAATGACATCAGATATACTTTAGTTCTCTGTGCTGTCTGGTTTAATGGAAATGCATATACATAAAACTTTGAGTTGCAGACAGGCATGATTAAAAGACACTCACATGTGGCTTTCAGCCACAGCCTTTTTCAGTGAAGAGAGGAGTCATACAACATTCACACACCCACACAAGCAAGCACACCTCATGTGCATAAAACTCAGCATCTCGAGCCAGAATGCAGCATCACATGGGATGCAAACAGCAATCGGGAGGGGTTTGAGAAGGGGAAGGGATAGTAATGTATGGGTGGGGAGAGAGGCGAACACTGCCTGGTGAAGTGTGCAGGGACTAGACTCCAACAGGTGCAACATCAGGATGTTGTGGGGTAGGGCAGTGGGGAAAACAGGAACAAAAACGGAGAGGAGCGGGGAAAGATGGGCAGATGAGTTGGCAGAGGGCTGCAAATAAACAGGGTGGGAGACAAGAATGGGGAGGAGATGATAGAACATAGGGGGTGGAAACCGTTGGGTGGAGGGTGTGGGAACAGTATGTTACTGTATTACCGTAGGTTGAGGCTAGGATAATTACAGGAGCACAGAATGTGTTGTAAGGATAACTGCCACCTGCACAGTTCAGAAAAGCTAGTGATGGAGGGGAGGATCCAGGTAGCTCAGGTAGTGAAGCAGCCATTGAATCAAGTGTGTTATGCTTAGCTGCATGTTGTGCCATGGGTGGTCTCCTAGCTCTTGGTCACAGTTTGGCAGTGTGCCCCAGGGAAGTTCCACAGGATGATCTACTTTGCTCTTGTACTCCTGTAAGGGATTGGATACTTCTGTGCATCCAAACTGAAGTATCATTTTTCCATCTGGCATACACGTATTATATGGGTATGGATTCAGACATGCATGTCTGAAAGAACAGACTCCATACCCACATAACATATCTATGCCAGATGGCATTAAAATACTTTAGTGTGGATAGTGTGGATGCACAACAGTATCTGAAAACATATGGGAATTCAGTTAGTCCATGAGCTAGGGGATTAATGGGTAGGGGGCACTACGCTGTAGCATGTAGCCTATGGAGATATGGGTTGGATAGTCAAGGCAGTTAAGGCAACTGCTTGCATAAAGTGGAAAATCCAGATTTGACTCACAGTCTGGCACAAATTTTCATCTGTCACCATTGACTTCACTCATCGCCCCATTACTGTGAAATGTCAGATATTCCTTTTATCAGGTAAGAATTCTGTTGTGAGTTGAGGACATTAAGCTGAAATTTCAAACCTTAACAAGTTTTGTCACTTGACCCAAGTTCACATAGAGAGAAGAGATCATTTTTCAGACCACACATGTAATTTTTGTAAAAAACCTTAATGAATTGGAACTATGCCACATATGAGTAATTTTGTGAGTAAACTGGATTAATTTTAGTGATATGATGGGAAGAGGTGGAAAGTGTTGGACGTATGCTGGATGATTGTAATTTGGAAATCAATATAATATGGTCAGAATATTTTAGGTAGGGTAATGAATTACGTTGTACTACGGGAACTGGCTATGAGTAATGTGATGTCATGTTGAGTCATTCTAAATATGCTGTCATGATGAAATGTTAGGATTTTCTTCAGTTATGACAGGACATTTGAGAGGTACAGGTTACACTTTATTTTGGTGATGGTGATTACAATAAGGTGGTCTGTGTTACGAAACTTTATTCTGAGATGCACTGTGTCATGATCAGTTGTATCACACAGTATTTATATGTATCAGAGAGTAAGATGAAAGTCTATAATGTTTTTAATGTTACACTGATGGTCATATGAAAAAATATATTGATTACATCTCATGGATTTCTGATATAACATGTTTTGGGATAATGGAAATACTAACCTCAGTTAATTGTGGAAAGTGTTTTGAATAAAGTGATGTTGCTGACTAGTACTTTGTACCAGCCGGGTGTTTCTTGTAGCAAGAGAAGACTATTTAAGAGAGTAATTAGGGGATTGTGAAAGTGGAGAAAATTGTTTGTGAATTAGATAAGGTGTGGGGAGATGTAGTGTCTGATTATATGATGAAAGGTTTACTGTTACAAAATAATTTTGTGAAAAGGTAAGAAATATATCAAAACGTTACTGTCCAGAAGTGCGCTCTGTCATAGCGATTTGATACTGCTGTGGGAGTACACTCAGAATTTTATACTATTTGTTGTAAGAAATGTAAATTAGTTATCAGGATGTATTTCAAATTTTACTAAGAAAACGGATTTTGTTCATGTCTCATATTGTGTAGTTACACTTTGCCATATATGAGGTATACATAAAGTTGAGCTTTTGCATATTCTGAAGTGTTTTGAAGTCATAGAACTTCTTTGTGTTAGCATCAAAAGTTGACACGTGGCACATGAACTCAACATTACCTTATTCATTCTGTTGTCATATGAGAAACATGGTTGCTTAACAATTGCTCCTGTATGCAAGATTTTACCATATTTTTGTTGTTCTCTTAATACTATATGCAAATGTTAATTAGATATTTCAAGTGATATGCATTGATAATCTATATTTATGTGAATTCTCTTTGGTGCAATGAAACATTTCAGTTTGGTGGAGACAGTTTATATTACTTGCCTGTTATTATAATTATGAGACACATCATTGCCTTGTTACTGCAATAGTAAGCAAAACATTGCCATTTTTAATACACACGGCAGATTACTTGCAGATACAGTGTTAAATCAGAATTGGAGAGGTGACTGTGCTAGGAGGAAATCGTCCTCGCTAAGATTGTTTTGTCAATATATATTTTGTCCTAACTAGAACACAGCTGTTATTACTAAACATCATGACCTCTAATGATTATAAAATTTTGTAAATACTAACATGTCCATATCATATGCTACTGTACTAGTTTTGGCCATTTCGTGATTTGCTGAAGCTAAAGAGGAACTCACTTACTTACTTTCTTACTGCGTTGGCCACACAAACTGCAGTCGGTCTTTGGCCTCACCAATCAGCCTGCTCCAGTGTATTCTTCTTCAGACAGCCCCAGCATTTTCATATTTTCTCTGACCTGATCAGTCAATTGGAATTATGGTCTTTCCCAAGGTCTTTTGCCTCTTAATATCTTCCTCCACTACCTGCATGATGATCTGGCCTTCTCAACACATTACGTGTCCATACCACTACAGTCTTCTTTCTTTGATCACTGCCATGATGTCAATTGACTTGTATAGCTCCTGCAATTCGCAGTTCTTTCTTTTCCTCCATTCATCTCAGTCCTTCACTGGCTCAAAAATCTGTGTGAAGATGGCACTCTCAAATGTCAAGAGTTTTCTTTCCATCTTTTGGGTGATGGTCCATGTCTCTGCTCCATATAAGACTACAGGTTGCATTATTGTGTTGTAGATCTCAGTCTTTGAGGAGTTTGATAGAAGCCAGGACTTTACAGCTTTCCTAGAGCAAACCTTGACCTGTTTCCTGCTTGTATTCAGGAGGTAATTTCCTTGTCTATCTCATTCCTTTCATTGAGTATAGCCCCAAGATATTTAAAGTCTCTTACCCTTTGGAAGACTGTGTCCTCCACCTTCAGGGGTTGGTCATCATTTTGTCTGTTGTTATTAAGTATTTTGTCTTATCCATATTCAACTTCAGGCCTTCTCTCATCGCTTCTTCCATTAATGTTCTTCTCATCTGAACCAGGTGTTGCTCTTTCTCTGCTATTAAAACTACATTATCCGCATAGGCCAGGTTGTTGATCCTTCTTCGCAGCTGTATTGCTGTCTCTGGGCTTGCCAGGAACTTAAAAACTGATTTATACTTTTGAATCGTTTGTGACTTATGCTGAGAAAACATGACGCTAAAGACTGATTCTGCACCAATTCTCTGTATGATTAGTGAAGCTAAAGAATGTTCTCACTCTCTGAAGTTTTGCAGAATCAAAATGAGTATTGAGATACAACTCACATTGTCAAGTTGTTCAACTAACATTGTGATTGCTAAATACTGTGATGCCCAAGTACAAATAAAGTTACAACTTGTTAATTTCTATATAATCTAACTTGCATGCTTTTATTAAAGAAGTAGTAGATCATGTTACTCAATATGCACACTTATTTGCAAACCAGACTCAGAGAGCTAACTCTTTATGAGGAATTTAGTCTTGCCCCAGATGATTTGACAATGCAGATACACTTGTATGTATACAAACTTACATTACCTTCTGCTTTTATTTAGCTGGAACAAAAATTTACAAATATCATGATATGATGACTAGAGGGATAGACAGAAGATTACTAGTATTTCTTGTTTTTCAATGATTTATGTACAATTTGATTGTACGTATTTTAATTACTTGAATTTAATTACATTTTCTTGTTACCAAAATGCATAGTTTTGTGATATTCATCTGCCTAAACAATTAAACAACAGAAAAACTGAGGATGGAATAGTGACAATATTGTGAAAAGGATGGTGTGTGTGCATGTGCACATGTGTGTGTGTGTGTGTGTGTGTGTTGGAGGGGGGGGGGGGGCTGTTGTCTATTCTGATGAAGGCCTATTTGGCTGAATGCTTTGTTTCACATGCTTTTTGTTGTGCGTATCTGCAACTCAGCATCTCCACTGTATGATGAGTAGCAACTATCCTTTTCATAATATTGGCTAAACAACTAGCTATTAGCAACTATTATTTTCTGTTATGGCATACACACATCTGTGTAATATTGTTTCTTGTAAATACTAATTTTCTGTTTTCATAAACTTCAATTCATGCAGATATGTGGCATCAGAAATTTTATCATGTTTGAGTTTGACATATAAAAAGAGTAATAAGCTTACCTGTATAATTGATTGTTTAATAATCTTCTAAATCAACTTCTGATTGCATTGTGACTACACTCTTGTAATGAGGAGAATGCAGTATTTCAAAGACTACCTGATGGGTTTAGGTGTGAAGCAACTGAACAAAATGGATGAGTAGTGGGATACTAAACAGTGACACTTCTTATTCTTGAGGTTTGGACATGTTCGCAAAACTGCACAATGGAAAGTGAACCTGTGTGAGATATTTATGAAAATCTTATTATAACATGTTAAATCACATACACTGCAAAATATGAACATGAACAAATGTTCCTTGTAAAATTTCATTAATATTATTTACTGTCTGTAAGTATTGTATTTGTGTTAATCTATTTATAAACACACAATACTTTTATGTTGTTGTATTTGTGAGGCCTCATTAAGAACTGTATTTTATGTTTCATAGTACCTCATGTTATTGGCATGATTCTATCTGTTAGCTGATGTGTTTAGCTTCCTTTTAGTTCTACAAGAAATTTTGACTCTCTTAGTGATCCACAGACTAGAGTCTGATTTATACAGGTCTTCTCTCACTGCCTTTTTAGGTGATAATTCTTCCATCTTGTAACTTTAGCTAAGAATGTATTAAATTAATATTAACTGCAGCATATACAGGACACCAGTCTACAAGCTGTAGTTGTTGAATAGTTTTCCAAGGTTTATCTACTTATAAATTTCAAACTTTTTTCAAAATTAATCTGTTTTTCTGTCTCTACTGTTTTAACTTGTGACTTGGAGTTACCCATTATGGACAATGATGCCACTTAGAACATGATGATGAAGACCTTTCTTTGAAACTTCATATTATTATGCAATACACATCTCTATATAATATGACTGATAAAGTAATTGTTGTCACTATTTTGTCACACACTAAACTTACACTTTGTAACAAATATCCCATTTTGCTCCATCGATGACCTGACAGTCTTCTGCATAAGTGACAGAATGGGACAACATATTCTGAATACATCAGTACCAAGCCAACTCAAGAATACTATACCAATGATGTGATTAGTAAACAGTATAGTAGACAGTTTTTAATGTTATTTGCAAATGTGTCAGGTACTAAGTTGATAATCATGTTCGGATCAAGTCATGTTAAAGTAATTTCAGATCATACTGTTAATGTAATTAGAAATTAAATGATGATGAAGACATGTGAGCATTGTAAGGGCACAAACATTGGTGTTATTTAGTCCTGTAATGTTTGGACTGTAAAAAACAATTGTTCAGAGAAAGGTATTTTGTATGAATATTACATATTATTGTTATCATTCTTTTAGAAGTTGTAAATTACCTACATTCTTAAAATTTATCACAAGTCATTATTAACAAATGTAACTTCATATAGTTTTGTGTTACATGTATATACACCCTACAACTGATGAAACTGTTAACACAAAACCTTGGATTTCTAATATTATTAATTATCACTTGGTTGATTTCACTGATTTAAAAATCATAATTGTAAATTTGTAAAAGTTATGTTCCCTATAGTGAAGCCTATACGCTGAGGTGAAAAAAATCATGGGCTAGCCATATAAACATACACAGATGGTGGTAGTATCATATACACAAGATATAAAAGGGCAGTGCATTGGCAGATTGGTCATTTTTACTCAGATGCTTCATGTTAAAATGTTTCAGAGGTGATAGTGTCCACATGACAGGAATTAACAGACTTTGAATGAGGAATGGTTATTGGAGCTAGACACATGGGACATTCCACTTCAGAAATCATTAGTGAATTCAGTATTACAAGATATATAATGACAAGAGCGTGCTGAGAATAACAAATTTCAGCCAGTGATCAACGGCCTTCACTTAACGACTGATAGCAGCAGCATTTGCTTAGACTTGTTACAACTAACAGACTAGCAACACAACATGAAACAACCACAGAAATTAAGTGGCACATATGACAAACATATTTGTTAGGATAGTGTGGTGAAACATGGTGTTAATTGGCTATGACAGGTGACAATCTACACTCCTGGAAATGGAAAAAAGAACACATTGACACCGGTGTGTCAGACCCACCATACTTGCTCCGGACACTGCGAAAGGGCTGTACAAGCAATGATCACACGCACGGCACAGCGGACACACCAGGAACCGCGGTGTTGGCCGTTGAATGGCGCTAGCTGCGCAGCATTTGCGCACCGCCGCCGTCAGTGTCAGCCGGTTTGCCGTGGCATACGGAGCTCCATCGCAGTCTTTAACACTGGTAGCATGCCGCGACAGCGTGGACGTGAACCGTATGTGCAGTTGACGGACTTTGAGCGAGGGTGTATAGTGGGCATGCGGGAGGCCGGGTGGACGTACCGCCGAATTGCTCAACACGTGGGGCGTGAGGTCTCCACAGTACATCGATGTTGTCGCCAGTGGTCGGCGGAAGGTGCACGTGCCCGTCGACCTGGGACCGGACCGCACCGACGCACGGATGCACGCCAAGACCGTAGGATCCTACGCAGTGCCGTAGGGGACCGCACTGCCACTTCCCAGCAAATTAGGGACACTGTTGCTCCTGGGGTATCGGCGAGGACCATTCGCAACCGTCTCCATGAAGCTGGGCTACGGTCCCGCACACCGTTAGGCCGTCTTCCGCTCACGCCCCAACATCGTGCAGCCCGCCTCCAGTGGTGTCACGACAGGCGTGAATGGAGGGACGAATGGAGACGTGTCGTCTTCAGCGATGAGAGTCGCTTCTGCCTTGGTGCCAATGATGGTCGTATGCGTGTTTGGCGCCGTGCAGGTGAGCGCCACAAGCAGGACTGCATACGACCGAGGCACACAGGGCCAACACCCGGCATCATGGTGTGGGGAGCGATCTCCTACACTGGCCGTACACCACTGGTGATCGTCGAGGGGACACTGAATAGTGCACGGTACATCCAAACCGTCATCGAACCCATCGTTCTACCATTCCTAGACCGGCAAGGGAACTTGCTGTTCCAACAGGACAATGCACGTCCGCATGTATCCCGTGCCACCCAACGTGCTCTAGAAGGTGTAAGTCAACTACCCTGGCCAGCAAGATCTCCGGATCTGTCCCCCATTGAGCATGTTTGGGACTGGATGAAGCGTCGTCTCACGCGGTCTGCACGTCCGGCACGAACGCTGGTCCAACTGAGGCGCCAGGTGGAAATGGCATGGCAAGCCGTTCCACAGGACTACATCCAGCATCTCTACGATCGTCTCCATGGGAGAATAGCAGCCTGCATTGCTGCGAAAGGTGGATATACACTGTACTAGTGGCGACATTGTGCATGCTCTGTTGCCTGTGTCTATGTGCCTGTGGTTCTGTCAGTGTGATCATGTGATGTATCTGACCCCAGGAATGTGTCAATAAAGTTTCCCCTTCCTGGGACAATGAATTCACGGTGTTCTTATTTCAATTTCCAGGAGTGTATGTGAGTGCCTTTGCTAACAACACAACAACACCTGTGTTGTCTCTCCTGGGCTCATGACCATATGAGTTGGACCCTAGATGACTGTAAAACTGTTGTCTGGTCAGATGAGTCTTGATCCCAGCTGGTAAGAGCTGATGATAGGGTTCAAGTGTGGCACAGGCTCCACAAAGCCATGGACCCAATTTGTCAACAAGGTACTGTGAAAGCTGGTGGTGGCTCCATAACAGTTTGGGCTGTGTTTCCATGGAATGTAATGGGATCTCTGGTTCAACTTAACTGATCATTGACTGGAATCCATTATGTTCAGCTACTTGGAGATCATTTTCAGCCATTCATGGACTTTCTGTTCCTAAACAACTATGGAATTTTTGAGGATGACAAAGTGCCATGTCAACGAGGTCACAGCTGTTTGCAACTGATTTGAAAAGCATTCTGGACAGTTTGAATGAATTATTTGGCTACCCATATTGCCCGACATGAATCCCATTGAACATTTGTGGGACATAATCAAGAGGTCAGTTCATGTACAAAATTCTGCACCAGCAACACTTCAACAATTATGGATGGCTATGAGGCAGCATGGCTCAATATTTCCACAGGGGCTTCAGCATGTTGAGCTACTTTACTATACTAGACAAAATGATGTCCAACACAATATTAGGAGGTATTCCATAATTTTTGTTGCCTCAGCATGTATTGTGTTCTTAAGACGTTATTTAAAGCTAGTGGTTGAAAACATGTGAGTGACAGTGCTGGAACATTATTTATGATGTAAACTATTTGCATGGCTTATTCACAATTTGAGTGTTGTAATAAATATTTAAACTTTGATGTGTGGACTACAGTTTTTAGAAATTAGTAGCTCACAAAGCAGGCCATGGAATACAGTGAATGTTAGGCATGTTTTAATGGAAAAGAAATTATTTTACAGCATGAGCACCTTCATTTTGGCACACTTTGAATTTGCTGTGTGATTTTTTTCTTCTTAAATCAACTGGAGAGTTACCAGCTATAACAATTCTCTTACATGATCAAGTGTTCTGTCACCCTTAGGTATATGGAATGCTATAAATGCATTATTGCAGTCCTCCTTTCTTTATCACTGAGTATGATGAAGTACATAGAACTGTGACTAACCTTAATGGATGACCTATTTTTAGATAGATGAGGTCTTTGTACATTGTTAAAAGTGATGAGACTTTTTAAGTCCTGTTCATCTTTGCTCTTGAAGTTGTTAAAGCTATCTAACAAAGATGTTTGAAAAACACACCAACATCAGCAATTCATGCTTTCTTACAGTTGCATTTCTCACCTGTTTTTCTTTCTGGAACTGTTTTCCTTGCATAGTTTGTGTATTCAATTCGCTGAACATGTGCTCTTTTAATTACCTCAATCTTGCATACATCTTCATTCCTCACACACCTGTTTTCTTTTGAGAAGTTTTTCATTTTGCAGCTCCTCAGAGAATGTAAAAACAAAAAATCTGCTGGATGGGATGAAATTTCTCCATTTTTACTTAAACAGTGTGAAAACAATCTAGCGTATCCTTTGGTGCATCTAATAAATAGTGTCTTAAAAGATGGAGTGTTCCCTGACATACTAAAATTAGCCATTGTTAAACCTGTCTACAAAAAAGGTGATAAACAACTAGTAGAAAATTACAGACCACATGCCTTAACTTCCGTTTTTAGCAAGTTAATTGAAAAAATAATTCTGAAATATATATTAGAGCATTATAATAAGCACAACATGCTATATTCTCTTTTCTCTGTGAGGTTTTGGACGTATTAAATAAAAGGTTGCGAACGCTAGGTGTTTTCTTTGATTTAACGAAGGCTTTTGACTGTGTTGACCACAAAATATTACTGCAGAAGTTGGACCATTATGGAGTAAGGCGAGTAGCTTACAATTGGTTAAGAACAGAAAGCAGAAGGTAATTCTCCGCAGTATTGAGAGTGGTAGTGATGTTCAGTCCCAATGGGGCACTGTTAAGTGGGGCGTTCCCCAAGGTTCGGTGCTGCGGCCACTGCTGTTTCTTATTTATATAAATGATATGCCTTCTAGTATTACAGGTGATTCAAAAATATTTGCTGATGACACCAGCTTGGTAATGAAGGATCTTGTGTGTAATATTGAAACAGTATCAAATAGTGTAGTTCATGAAATAAGTTCGTGGCTTGTGGAAAATAATTTGATGCTAAATCACAGTAAGACTCAGTTTTTACAGTTTCTAACTCATAATTCAACAAGAACCGATATTCTGATCAGACAGAATGGGCATATTATAAGCAATACGGAACAGTTCAAGTTCCTAGGCATTCGGATAGATAGTAAGCTGTTGTGGAAAGCCCATGTCCAGGATCTTGTTCAGAAACTAAATGCTGCTTCATTTACCATTAGAACAGTATCTGAAATAAATGACAGTTCAACACGAAAAGTAGTCTACTTGGCATATTTTCATATGCTTATGTCATATGGTATTATTTTTTGGGGCAATTCTTCTGATTCAAAAAGGGTATTTTTGGCTCAAAAACAGGCTGTTCGAGCTATATGTGGTGTAAGTTCAAGAACCTCTTGTCGACCCCTATTCAATAGTCTGGGAATTCTGACATTGCCCTCACAGTATATATTTTCTATAATGTCGGTTGTTGTTAGCAATATTAGCCTATTCCCAAGAGTTAGCAGCTTTCACTCAGTTAATACTAGGCAGAAATCCAATCTGCATGTGGAACGCACTTCCTTGACTCTTGTGCAGAAAGGAGTGCAGTATTCTGCTGCATCCATTTTCAATAAGCTACCACAAGAACTCAAAAATCTTAGCAGTAGCCCAAACTCTTTTAAGTCTAAACTGAAGAGTTTCCTCATGGCTCACTCCTTCTATTCTGTCGAGGAGCTCCTGGAAGAGCTAAAAAATTAAGCAAATTCCAGTGTTACATTGTTGATTTTCTTTATTTAAACTTACGACTTGTCACCTGAATATGTTGTTTTTATATTTCATTTTATCTGTTTATACTATCGTGTTATAATTTCATGTATTGACTCGTTCCATGACCATGGAGACTTCTCCTTAATTTGGTCCCACGGAACAATAAATAAATAAATAACATCCTGGGAGATTTTCAGAAGTGGTCATAGCACCACAACTGCAACACTTCAATTTATGCTGAACGCTCTTGACAAAATTGATGAAGGCATGCAAGTAGCTGGAGTTTTCCTAGACCTATCAAAGGCTTTTGATAGGTTCGATCATAAGGTACTTCTGTCAAAACTGGCCAGGGATGGCATAAGTGGAAAATTATTGCACCTCATCACATCATATTTAAAAAACAGAAGACAGTGTACCTCAATATCACACAATAGTGGAGAAACATTAAAAAGCTATACATCAAGGGTCGGGAGTATTAAATTTGGTGTGCCTCAGGGATCAATAATTGGTCCCCTCCTTTTTATATCTTACGTCAGAGACTTCCCAAAGATAGTAAAAAATGATACCTTCATTACAATGTATGCAGATGACACTTCAGGCCTTTGTTGGGAAAATGATATTCTTAATCTCGGCATAGAGGGAAAAAAAATTATAGATATTGCAAAGGAAAAGTTTGAAAATGACAATCTAAAAGTCAACTTACAAAAAACAAATATAATCCCCTTCAATGTTGGTGATTTGCAAACTTGTTTTGATTCTCAAGATAGTAATATTGCAGGGAAAATCTCCAGTGAGTGTAAATTCCTAGGAATATGCGTAGATAGCAAACAACTATCGACACAACAAATTGACAGTGCATGTGCAAGGCTATCATCTAGCCTGTATGTTTTAAGAAGAATAGCACCATACGTCAATACCCAAACAATGAGGATGATGTATTTTGGTTTAATACATCCATTTCTAGCATATGGTCCTGCACTCTGGTGTGGGGCTTCCAAAACTCATGTAGATCGAATATTTAAACTCCAGAAAAGAGCCTTGAGAATATTAGTCAAAAAAGATGCTAGAACATCATGTAAGGAATTGTTTATAGAATTTAAAATTCTGACTATCTATTCAATGTATATGTTTGAAACAATAGTATTAACTGTAGAAGATAAGAAATATACCTGTTGTAATGCAGAAATTCATGATCACAACACTAGACAAGTACAAAGTTACCATATGATATACAGAAAACTGAAAAAACTGCAAACAGTCCATATGTTAATGGAGCAAAATACTTCAATGCACTGCCAACTGAACTAAAGGTAATAACCGGAGAGACATTCAAAAAACATCTAGAATCATGGCTTATTGAGGAGTACTTCTACAGCCTACTGTAAAAACTAAAATCTAAAGTATTATTATGTCAAATAATTTGGACTACATTCTTAAGTTTCTATTATAAAGTAAAATTAGATTGTATACTGTTGTATTGTACTACCAACTGCTATGTAATTACATGTTTCATGCAAATAAAATACAAAAATACAAAATTATCTCAGAAGTTTAAAATGAAACTGCTATCAATGTGCACCTTGTAATCATACAAAGTAGCCAAGGCCAAGAATGTTCTATTCTATCCAAAGGACAACTAACTCTTCGACAATGATAAATCTAAACAGATAACACAGTGCAGCCAACAGAATCAATAGTGCTGCCACATTAAGATTAGAAACAGCAGAACTCCAGGAGGTTTGTTGTTTCTAAAAGTAACACAAACTTACCAGATACAAGAAACATACACAGGTGCATGGAAAATACATCATTTCTATACACAACACTGTGACTACAGTTAAAGAAGGCCTGGACACAAATAACTCATTTTGCATAAAATGTGGAGTTACGGTGTTTCTAAAATGACTGATTCAGTTGGCTGAAGGGCCTAAGGTGGTTGCATTCCTTCCATGTTGTGGAGCAATGACTAGTAACATAGGACGTGCACTGGAGAGAAATGGACTGAGACACCTGTGTTGAGGCCCACCCCCAAAATAAGAGATTGTTATGTCCCATTAAAGACAACATAGGTTTTTGATTTACTGGTGTGAATGGCATTTCCTGCAAATGTGGCAGCATTTACATAGGACAAACTAATCACACTTGCAGAGCTTAGTGCAGCATTTTTGATGTATTAAACAAAAGAAACTTGATGAGTCAGCCATGGGTGAACATTACATAGAAAATGGGCATAAAAAACAGTTTGAAAAGATGTTTGTTGGGAGGTGGGAGTGTAAGTTTCAAATGTGGTGCCCACCCATTGCATCATATGACACCACTCAGTCCTAGAATGAAACAAAGCTGCTGTGAGCTGCCCAACTTACCTTCCATGCATCTGTCACATCAGCCCCCTCTGGAATGTCCCCAGTGCTCCCTTTGCATCTATACATGCATAACATAGTGCCAGCCCAGCCATGAGTGATCTTAACTCTTAATAACAACAGCAGATACAGCTATCAAAATCCCATGTATTTTATTCAAAGTGATGCAGCTTGTACACAGAGAAGAGTTGGTTGAAATATGTCACTGTGAAAGTCTCCAGGGGATTTAAAAGTAATATTAGTTTATCAGATCCATCATTTGAATACAAATTTTGTACAAAAATGTACACTGAGTAACAGCACTTTTCTTCACACATCCACTGCAAGCTTCAAACATTCTATAGTGCAAAATTAATTTGTCACACAGAGAAATAAAGCAAACAGTGAAAATGGATCACAGTTGTTAGATTACCAGCTACAAGCATCATCTGCAACTGGCCAGTAGCTAATGCACATAACATCTGAACAATTTGTCAACAGTAGATGTCATTTTGATCCAGGTATACAGTATACAAGTCCAAATGGTTGTAAACTGTATGTAGTAGATCCACAGAGAGGCTGTATAATCCTACATGGCTGAGCAACCAATGTATTGTTCCTCACACGTGCCAGATGTGTGGAGTCATTGAGATCCTCTATGGCATTGAGTATATGCCTCCGGAATCTGTTGTTTCCACATCTGCATGACAGTCATGAGATCCTGAGCAATGCAGCAAGCAACATTGTGGAACAATAAACCACAATCTACATAGGCCATTACCTTTCCATTGTCAAATTCCATCATGTGTTTGTATATATACCTCTTGTCTGAGGCTTAACATGATCTTCTCACAAACAAACAACATTCGAAAAAAATTTCTGAATGAGAAATGTGAAGCATGATCATATCTTATGTATAAAATGTAAACTTTATGGAGCAGCGCTGATATGCTAATCATTTTCAAATACTAACATATAGTACACTTTGATGTTCATTGCATGCCACCTTCAAGATGCAGTAATTTCGATTGTCTGTAGTGTTTTTGATTGCTTGCAGGTAATATCTGTGCTCTATGCACATGTTGAAAATCTCATGCCACAAAGCAGCAACATATTTTTTGAAGCACCAAAACAAAATAGTGCAGTTCATTGAAAGAGCAGAGATGTATGGGATGATTCATTTTTGTCAACAATGGAATTCTCACAGCTGAAAATGAATTACCACATGTTACTTCATTTCACCAATCACCAGCACCATTTGGCTTTGCTTTGTCTAGTCACATGCTGCAACAATGTGTCACAGGGATTTTGATGTGTACCTGCCAACAAACAAAGAATTAATTACATAACTTCATTTTTTGAGGTGATAATTAAGTTTTTATGACTATCCTTTTTAACTCCCATACATCAAATATCACCAATTCATGCATTAATTTGACAAAAACTATTAAACCTTGCTAGGTGCTTTTCGTTTTGGTGTATCTGCAAAATGTGAGTTGCATTGTATGCATATAGGGGGAACCAAATCTCATATTAAAAATTACATCACAGGTTCTTGTATTTATCAGCTGAAGAATCAGACACTTTTCTTTTCATACATATGCTCATTATGACAAGATCCAGTCAACCATAACTCTGAAAATGATGTTCAAAACCACAAAGCCACTGTACTGTATATATTGCATATTTCCAAAAATTTGTACATTTTACCTCTTTCTTATATCAGTTAGAATTAATTTTGTTATACAGAAACCATGGACCTTGGACCTTATTGTTGGTGGGGAGGCTTGCGTGCCTCAGCGATACAGATAGCCACACCGTAGGTGCAACCACAACAGAGGGGTATCTGTTGAGGGGCCAGACAAGCATTTGGTTCCTGAAGAGGGGCAGCAGCCTTTTCAGTAGTTGCAGGGGCAAAAGTCTGGATGATTGACTGACCTGGCCTTGTAACACTAACCAAAATGGATTTTCTGTACTGGTACTGTCAACCGCTGAAAGCAAGGGGAAACTACAGTTGTAATTTTTCCTGATGGCATGCAGCTTTACTGTATGGTTAAATGATGATGGCGTCCTCTTGGGTAAAATATACTGGAGGTAAAATAGTCCCCCATTCAGATCTCCAGGCGGGGACTACTCAGGAGGACCATCGCTATCAGGAGAAAGAAAACTGGCATTTTACGGATCTGAGCATGGAATGTCAGATCCCTTAATTGGGCTGGTAGGTTAGAATATTTAAAAAGAGAAATGGGTAGGTTAAAGTTAGATATTGTGGGAATTAGTGAAGTTCGCTGGCAGGAGGAACAAGACTTTTGGTCCAGTGAATACAGGAT
Source organism: Schistocerca nitens (assembly GCF_023898315.1). Lineage (NCBI taxonomy): Eukaryota > Metazoa > Arthropoda > Insecta > Orthoptera > Acrididae > Schistocerca > Schistocerca nitens. The sequence continues at coordinate 303,128,981 of NC_064621.1, read as the reverse complement.
TATAAAAACAAAATCAAATAGGGGTAATTCAGGAGTAGGTTTAACAATGAATAAAAAAATAGGAGTGTGGCTAAGCTACAACAAACAGTATAGTGAATGGATTATTGTGGCCAAGATAGACACGAAGCCCATGCTTACCACAGTACTACAAGTTTATATGCCAACTAGCTCCGCAGATGATGAAGAGATTGATGAAATATATGATGAGATAAAAGAAAGTATTCAGATAGTGAAGGGATATGAAAATTTAATAGTCATGTGTGACTGGAATTCGATAGTAGGAAAAGGAAGAGAAGGAAATGTAGTAGGTGAATATGGAATGGGGGTAAGAAATGAAAGAGGAAGCCAACTGGTAGAATTTTGCACAGAGCATAACTTTATCATAGCTAACACTTGGTTCAAGAATCATGAAAGAAGGTTGTACACATGGAAGAGGCCTGGAGATACTGGAAGTTTTCAGATAGATTATATAATGGTAAGACAGAGATTTGGGAACCAGGTTTTAAATTTTAAGACATTTCCAGGGGCAGATGTGGACTCTGACCACAATATATTGGTTATGAACTGTAGATTAAAACTGAAGAAACTGCAAAAAAGGTGGGAATTTAAGAAGATGGAACCTGGATAACTGACAGAACCAGAGGTTGTAGAGAGTTTCAGGGAGAGCATTTGGGAATAATTGACAGGAATGGAGCAAAGATATACAGTAGAAGAAGAATGGGTAGCTTTGAGGGATGCAATTGTGAAAGCAGCAGAGGATCAAGTAGGTAAAAAGACGAGTGCGAGTAGAAATCCTTGGATAACAGAAGATATATTGAATGCAATTGATGAAAGGAGAAAATATAAAAACACAGTAGATGAAGCAGGCAAAAAGAGGATACAAACAGCTCAAAAATGAAATTGACAGGAAGTGCAAAATGGCCAAGCAAGGATGTAGAGGCATATCTCACTAGGGGTAAGATAGATACTGCCTACAGGAAAATTAAAGAGGCCTTTGGAGAAAAGAGAACCACTTGTATGAATATCAAGAGCTCAAATGGAAACCCAGTTTTAAGCAAAGAAGGTAAAGCAGAAAGGTGGAAGGAGTACATAGAGGGTCTATACAAGGGTGATGTACATGAGGACAAATATTACGGAAATGGAAGAGGATGTAGATGAAGAAGAAGTTGCAGATATGATACTGTGAGAAGAGCTTGACAGAGCACTGAAAGACCTAAGTTGAAACAAAGCCCCAGGACTAGACAACATTTCATTACAACTAATGACAGCCTTGGGAGACCCAGCCCTGGCAAAACACTACCATCTGGTGAGCAAGATGTATGAGACAGGTGAAATACACACAGACTTCATGAAGAATATAGTAATTCCAATCCCAAAAAAAACAGGTGTTGACAGATGTGAAAATTACCAAACTATTAGTTTAATAAGTCATGGCTGCTAAATACCAACGCAAATTCTGTACACATGAATAGAAAAACTGTTAGAAGCCAACCTCGGAGAAGATCAGTTTCAATTCCATAGAAATGTTGGAACACGTGAGGCAATACTGACCCTATGACTTATCTTAGAAGATAGATTAAGGAAAGGCAAACCTACATTTCTAGCATTTGTAGACTTAGAGAAAGCTTTGGACAATGTTGACGGAATACTCTCTTTCAAATTCTAAAGTTGGCAGGGATAAAATACAGGGAGCAAAAGGCTATTTACAATTTGTACAGAAATAAGATGGCAGTTACAAGAGTCAAGGTGCATGAAAGGGAAGCAGTGGTTGGGAAGGGAGTGAGACAGGGTTGTAGCCTATCCCTGATGTTATTCAATCTGTATATTGAGCAAGCAGTAAAGGAAGCAAATGAAAAATTTGGAGTAGGAATTAAAGTCCATGGAAGAAGAAATAAAAACTTTGAGGTTCCCTGATGACATTGTAATTCTATCAGCAAAGGACCTGGAAGAGCAGTTGTACCAAATGGACAGTGTCTGAAAGGGGGATATAAGATGAACATCAACAAAAGCAAGATGGGGATAAAGGAATGTAGTCAAATTAAGTCGGGTGTTGCTGAGGGATCTCATATAGTAATACTTTACTAGTCCAAGGTATCAATATTTGAAATCTCTCTAGTTGTATCAGTTACATTTCAACACACAAAAGGATTTGAAAATAAATCAAAGTTACTAGTACATACATATAGCACATTAGGTTCAGGAACACTTCTATGGCATAAAATGATGTGACAACAGAAAATGTTTAAAGCTATCACTATCCTGTGAAGAGAAGACATTAAACAACCTGCAGCCATGAACTGGGTCTCCTTCTGCACAATACACAGTTTGTAATACCAAGGCTGAAATCATCTTTTCCTTTAGTGTCACTATTAGGTTTACAGGGAGGCTTTTTTCTTATAAAGTGTCATGGACAATACATATCATGCGTAATTGTGAAGATTTTGAATTCACCAAAAGTTTTCTCCATGTATGAAAGGGATTATAAATTGCAGATTAACAAGTTTCTATGAAGGTAATCAATGTGTCAATTGCAGAACAACCTTTTGAAAATATGCAGAATGTGGTTTGACCAGTGAAGTTTCATTTTTATATCTAAACATTGGTATTTCGTTGTACCATCTTGCTATCAGCACATCATCCAGTTTTACTACATTATTTATATTATTAAAAGTTGTGTGAAGCTATATAAAACCTGTTAGACTAACATTAACAGAAAGACCATTTTACAACATCTATTAAAACAGTATTTACTGAGATCGAAAGTTTGTATTTTCTGTTCTTAATAACTAAGCCATGCCATCAGCAAAGATGGTAAACTATAACACTCTGCACAAATAGGTATGTCATTAGCACAAACAATAAAAAGTATTGGACCCAGAACCTGATACTGAGGCAAAACACAATTCATGGTATAAATTATGATGATGATTAAACGTCTTTTGCTCTATCCAACACCTTCCTGCTTTCTGTTAGAAAGACCTGAATTGATCCACTTCATGTAACACTAATTTTACCTACATACACACATCAAAAAAAAAGCTTTGTATCACCTCAATTCCGAGAGTTCCAAAACGTGTACAGAAAATTGGAATAGCGATCAACACAAACATCATTTCTCCCTATTTATTGCTCATGAGAAACCACACATAGCATGTTGTACCACCATACAGCGAGACCTTCAGAGGTTGTGGTCCAGACTGCTGTACACACTGGTACCTCTAATACCCAGTAGAACATCCTCTTGCATTGATGCATACCTGTATTTGTCATGGCATACTATCCAAAAGTTCATCAAGGCACTGTTGGTCCAGATTGGCCCACTCCTCAATGGCGATTTGGCGTAGATCCCTCAGATTGGTTGGTGGGTCACATCGTCCATAAGCAGCTCTTTTCTACCTACCCCAGGCATTTTCAATAGGAACTTTTTTTATATGTACACTTGGCTTTTGTTAAAAGTATTTTAAATCTAAAAAAGCACCAGCAGAACATATTTAACATCTTCTGCCAACAATCCTTTTTGAAAACCAAACTGGCTTCTGATGATGATGTTATGGCATCCACAAAGTTTATAATTCTGTCATACATGATTTTCTTCAAAGCCTTAGAAAAATTTGTGAGATTTATGGCTGGTAAAAAATTAGTAGCACCTGGATTTTCTTGTTTGTTAGACTACTTACTTGAGATGTTTAGAAGTTACTCACATCAAAAGTATGGCAAAAGATTTCAGTGACATGGCTGCACCAGTATAGCAACAATTTACTGAATATGTTTCCAAGTGAAGCTTTTTGTTATGTTACTGTTATAAAATATTCTTTACGTAGGGCTATAAAAGCTACTGTGTTTGAATCAATAAACTCAAATGGTCCTAATTACTTATTTTGATTTTTTCTCTACACACTGCAGTATTTTTTATTTCCTTCTTTAAAAAGCTGCATTTGGTTTTCATTTCATTTCACAGTCCAACAGTTCTTGCCTTCATGAACATGTTTTTCAGCATTTTTAAGGCCTCATTAAGAACTGTATTATACATTACATAGTATCTCATGTTGCTGGCATGATTCTATCTGCTGGCTTACATGTTTAGCTTCCTTTTAGTTTTACAAGAAATTTTGATTCTCTTAGTGTCAGATTTATCCAGGTCTTTTCTCACTGCCTTTTTAGGTAATAATTCTTCCATCTTGTAACTTTAGTTAAGAATGAATTAAATTGATATTAACTGCTGCATATACAGGGTTGTGTTGTTTTAGGGAAGGAGACGAGACAGCGAGGTCATCGGTCTCATCAGATTAGGGAAGGATGGGGAAGGAAGTCAGCCGTGCCCTTTCAAAGGAACCATCCCGGCATTTGCCTGGAGCGATTTAGGGAAATCACGGAAAACGTAAATCAGGATGGCCGGATGCGGGATTGAACCGTCATCCTCCAGAATGCGAATCCAGTGTGCTAGCCACTGTGCCACCTCGCTCGGTCAGCATATACAGGAGATAGTCTACAAACTGTAGTTGCTGAATAGTTTTCCAGGGTTTATCTATTTATAAACCTCAAAATTTTCCAAATTTAATCTATTTTTCTGTCTCTACCATTTTGATTTATGACCTGAAGCTACCCATTATTGACAGAGAGGCCATTTAGAACTCTTTTGCCAGTACATTCCTTGTATCTAACCACTGTATAAGAAGGGAGATAAGACAGATGCTGCTAACTATTGGCCAATATCACTACTTACAAGATTGTCAAAGATTTTAGAGAACCTAATGCATGCCATGACAGTTAAGCATCTCAGGGATCAAAATATCCTCATTGAAAGTCAGTTTGGATTTCAGAAAGGTCTGTCAACAGAAAATGCAATATTTGCATTTGCTGGCAAAGTCTTCTGCATCTGTGTACAGAATATTGTAGATTCACCATTTTTGCTCATGAAACTACACTATTTATTGACAATTCAGTAGATAAACTTGAGGAAACAGCAAATAAGTGAATCAGTGAACTGGTATAACATTAATGGCCCTTCGTTAAATCACACTAAAACAAACTATGTTCAGTTCCACACAACATTCAAAGATGAGGAATAGTAGTAAAAATAGGTGAGTAGGTGATAACCAGGGTGGATACCTCAAAATACCTAGGCTTGTATATTGACAGCAAACTGAATTGGTTAAACAACAACCTGGATCTGTGCAAAAGATTGAGTTCAGCAACTTACGCATTACGCATTGTTTATTCTTATAGAAGTATGGAAACTGTGAAGTCAACCTATTATGGTTATTTTCATGCCATTATGGCATATGGAATTATATTTTGGGGTAATCAGTCACTGGTTAAAAACGTACTATGTGCACAAAAATGAGCCATAAGGATCACGTGTGGAGTCCATCCTAGAGCCACATGCAGGAAGCTTTTTAAGAAACTTGGAATCCTTACATCCACTGGGCAATATATATATTCTTTTTTATGTGCTTCATAAGGGGGAAAAATCCATGTTTAAACTTAATGATGAGTATCATAGTCATGAGACAAGAAGAAATATGATATCCGCTATGAACAGGCAAATCTAAATATGGTACAGAAAGGTTCACTGGCTGTAAGATTTTTAACGTTGCCCCCTCCCCCTTTCAAGAATTAAGTGTTTGGTAGAAGATGAGCTCTTGTTTAAAAATTTTAAGGCAGTTCCAATTACAAGGATCATTTTATATGAAACTTCCTGGCAGATTAAAACTGTGTGCCCGACCGAGACTCGAACTCGGGACCTTTGCCTTTCGCGGGCAAGTGCTCTACCAACTGAGCTACCGAAGCACGACTCACGCCCGGTACTCACAGCTTTACTTCTGCCAGTACCTCGTCTCCTACCTTCCAAACTTTACAGAAGCTCTCCTGCGAACCTAGCAGAACTAGCACTCCTGAAAGAAAGGATATTGCAGAGACATGGCTTAGCCACAGCCTGGGGAAATGTTTCCAGAATGAGATTTTCACTCTGCAGCGGAGTGTGCGCTGATATGAAATTTCCTGGCAGATTAAAACTGTGTGCCCGACCGAGACTCGAACTCGGGACCTTTGCCTTTCGCGGGCAAGTGCTCTACCAACTGAGCTACCGAAACACGACTCACGCCCGGTACTCACAGCTTTACTTCTGCCAGTACCTCGTCTCCTACCTTCCAAACTTTACAGAAGCTCTCCTGCGAACCTGCAAGGTTCATTCTGGAATGATTTTATATGATAGAAAAAAATCAATTTTTAAACTGAATAGTGAGTATCATAGTCATGAGATGAGAAGAAATATGATATCCGCTGTGAACAGGCAAATCTAAGTATGGTACAGAAAGGTTCACTGGCTGTAAGATTTTTAACATCCCCCCCCCCTCCCCTTTTCAAGAATTAAGTGTTTGGTAGAAGATGAGGTCTTGTTTAAAAAACTTTAAGGCAGTTTCTATTACAATGACCATTTTAAACAATAGAAGAGTTACTGAACTACAATGTTTAGCATTTCTTTTATTGTTAAATGCAAATATGTGCCCAAATCTACATTCATAATCCTGGCTATTCTTTATTGTAAACACATATTTTGCAATATTTATTGTCTGTAACACTTATTACTTTGTAATGTTTATTTATCTCTCGAAACTGCTTTTCTGTAGTAGATCCTAAGTTACTGTTTAATATGAAATCATTTTGTTTTGTGTTTATGTGCTACCATAGATCTCTGATGTTCCATAGCCTGTGATACTGTCACAGCATGGATCAACAGAACAAGAGATAAATAAATAAATAAAATTATCTACAAATATATAATCTAATGGAAGCACTGGATTTGGCTGTTATACTTGTCACTTTATAATTGTAATGAAATTTCCATCACTATTTCAGGGATATATCATGTGTGTAATGGACTATGATTTTGACATTTTGGACAATGCCACCTTGCAGGTTCACAGGAGAGCTTCTGTAAAGTTTGGAAGGTAGGAGACAAGGTACTGGCAGAAGTAAAGCTGTGAGTACTGGGCGTGAGTCGTGCTTCGGTAGCTCAGTTGGTAGAGCACTTGCCCGCGAAAGGCAAAGGTCCCGAGTTCGAGTCTCGGTCGGGCACACAGTTTTAATCTGCCAGGAAGTTTCATATCAGTGCACACTCCGCTGCAGAGTGAAAATCTCATTCTGGAATCATTTTATATGATAGAAAAAAATCAATTTTTAAACTGAATAGTGAGTATCATAGTCATGAGACAAGAAGAAATATGATATCTGCTGTGAACAGGCAAATCTAAGGATGGTACAGAAAGGTTCACTGGCTGTAAGAATTTTAACATCCCCCCCCCCCTCCCCTTTTCAAGAATTAAGTGTTTGGTAGAAGATGAGCTCTTGTTTAAAAAACTTTAAGGCAGTTTCTATTACAATGACCATTTTAAACAATAGAAGAGTTACTGAACTACAATGTTTAGCATTTCTTTTATTGTTAAATGCAAATATGTGCCCAAATCTACATTCATAATCCTGGCTATTCTTTATTGTAAACACATATTTTGCAATATTTATTGTCTGTAACACTTATTATTTTGTAATGTTTATTTATCTCTCGAAACTGCTTTTCTGTAGTAGAACCTAAGTTACTGTTTAATATGAAATCATTTTGTTTTGTTTTTATGTGCTACCATAGATCTCTGATGTTCCATAGCCTGTGATACTGTCACAGCATGGATCAACAGAACAAGAGATAAATAAATAAATAAAATTATCTACAAATATATAATCTAATGGAAGCACTGGATTTGGCTGTTATACTTGTCACTTTATAATTGTAATGAAATTACCATCACTATTTCAGGGATATATCATGTGTGTAATGGACTATGATTTTGACATTTTGGACAATGCCTTCTTGATCCATGAACCTGGGATAAAGACTAAGGAGATGAACCACAGCAGACTCGTTGTTATAAGAAAATCAAATGCTCTTAAGAGAGATGTAGCTGGATCTGAATACAGAGTTTTATTTGGAGAAAAGTATGGTTGTGTTCTGTAACATTTGAGTTCATAAGACTGAGACAGGTAATTCATAGTGATGACAAAGACTGACATTGAATGTTAAGTAGAAGAAAGTATCCTAGCTTTGATATATTTTTTGTTGCTGCTGGAAAAAAATTCTCATTAAAAACTCAGTACTGAAGTGATAAATAAATCAGACAGCATGTTACATAATGCAAAAATGGTCTCCAATGTTATTCTCATAACATAAAAAGAATGAACATTCTTATAAAAGTTACAGACAGAGACATAACAAAAAAGTAATACATCACTATATACTGAATATTTATAGGCACTGATCTGATGAGTTCTCACCATAAATAACAGCTTGCATTCTAACATGTTCTGCAAGCAGGGAGACTCTTATTGATCAAGAAGAAATGTTTAAGCCTAAATAAAATGGTTTCTGTCACACATATCTTCTATTGCCTACAAAAATACTTTTCACCTGTTTAGGTCAGTTTATTATACATTATTTAGTTAATTAGTTAGTTAGTTCCATGGATAATTTGTACAATTAATCACAATTATGTGAAATGAGTCATTTAACATTCACATTAGCCTTTCTTGTGTAAAAAATGGCTAAGTTCTGACTATTAACAACTTTTTAAAGCAGATTACAGAAATAGTAATTCCTCTATGCAAAAGAAGGAGTTGTCAAGGAAAAACCATTTTAGTACTTTTTGAACTGTCAGGCATTTTATATCACTGGGTATGTGATCAAAAATTTTGGATGCAACAATGTGCATCCATTTTGTGCTAAAGACAGCCTTAATGTGGAGTAACGAATATAATTATTATTTCTGGTACTGTAATTACATACATCATTGTTCCTTTTGAACTGTGGTAAGTTATTTATAACAAGCCCCATGAGAGAATAAATGTACAATCAAGTAGTATGGTAGTCAAAATCCTTATCTTCTTAAAGAGACATCTAAAAGATGATCATGGGTGAGCACTGCTTATTATCGATACTATTTTGTTAGCTGTGATGGGATCCTGTTGGGTCAGATGAAACTATTATATTTCAATCTTTGGAGTTCCCAAGCAGCTTTCATGCCTTCTCCGTGGATTCTTCTTCTTTTTTCAGTTCAACTTAGTCCCTGGTCTGGAGGTGACTTCATTATTTGCTAACTTTTTGCTTGTATAAGTTTCTGTTGATATTATCTGATGGACTTAAATGACAAGTATTATGAAAGGGACAGATTGTTACTCACCATCAAAGTCAGGCACAACAAAAGGACTGCTACACACACACACACACACACACACACACACACACACACACACACACATACATGACCACTGTCTCTGGCCATTGGTGGGTGGAGGATGTGTAGTGCAGCTTGTGGGAGCATGCACAGACAGGGTAGGGCTGCAAGGTGCAGTTGGATGGTTTCGGCTGAGGTTGTGGGGGTGGGGGGAAAGAGAGATATTGAAGGGGGGAAGGATTGGTGGGTGCATTGATGGAATGGAAGGCTGTGTTGTGCTATAGATGGTGCAAGGTTAGTGGAGCACAGGGAGTAGCAAAGGCTGAGGACAGTGAGGTTACGGGAACATACATTATATTGCAGGAAGAGTTCCCACCTGTGGAGCTAAGAAAAGCTGGTATTGGTAGGCAGGATCCAGATGGTGCAGGCAATGAAGCAATTGTTAAAGTGAGGCACATTGTGTTGTGCAGCATGTTCAGGTGTTTCTTGGCCACCATTTGTCAGCTTGAGACAGTGGTCACCTGTGTGTCTTAGTTGTGCTTGTGTGAATGTGTGCGTGCCTACAACTTCAGGAGAAGGCCTTTTGGCCAAACACTAAAATGTGTAGCATTCTCTCTGGTACGCCCGTCTGCCGTGATTCAATGTAAACTAAATATTTGCATTTGTTTACCAGTACTGTCTGATTTGTAAATGCTAGACAGAATTAGGTGGGAAACAGTACTGTAGGATAGCAATTCCAGTGACAGTTGTTACATTGGTTAAAAACAATAAAATACTCGTTTTGATTATTCAAAGAATTTTTGCTTCCACCCATAATCAAAATACATTTTAGGGTGTATGTGTTTGTGGTGTTACAGTGAAAATATTAGTTCACACTTGAAACAGCCTCATAATTTATTGCCAGTTCCAACATCATCAGCAAATAACTTGAAGTTTTAGATTTCTAGATCTTCACCAAACAGAGTCACATTTAAGTAAACACTTATTTCACATTGATGATATTGCATTACTTATGAGTTCCATGTTTTTTTTAATAGGATATGAACATAATTTATAGGAATAAAATAATTATATACTTTTATGATAATTTTGAAATGGAATTCTTATGACCAATAATGGAAAATACAGAACTGTCTACCAATTATTGATGAATGAAACAACTGGAATTTATTTAGTTTTGGTCCTGTAACATCTTGTACAGATATAGGACAGGTCATTAAATGATACAAAAAGTTAAAAAGCACACACACACACACACACACACACACACACACACACACACACATATGAATATAATAGAGAGAAACATTCCACGTGGGAAAAATATATCTAAAAACAAAGATTCTGTAACTTACCAAACGAAAGTGTTGGTATGTTGATAGAGACAATAACAAACACAAACACACACAAATCTCAAGCTTTCGCAACCCATGGTTGCTTCATCAGGAAAGAGGGAAGGAGAGGGAAAGACGAAAGGATGTAGGTTTTAAGGGAGAGGGAAAGGAGTCATTCCAATCCCAGGAGCGGAAAGACTTACCTTGGTGGTGGTGGTGGTGGGGGAGGGTGGGGGAGGGCGGGAGGGGGGGGGGGGAAGGGGACAGGTATACATTCGCACACACACACACATATCCATCTGCGCAGACATAAGTTTTAAAATCCATTTCTCAGTTGCCATCAAATGAGACATATTTTGCAGTTTCCTGGAAGTGCAAGAAATGTAACAAGGAGACAGAATGATAAAGGGCTTTTCTGTTGATAAGCTGCTATAAAGCAATGCCTTACTCTTTGTCAGAAGGTTATTTGCATGGCTTTTACAGAGGGAGATACTGACTTTGGCTGAAGCAGAGTTGTATTTTCTCATTAGAAGATATATTCTGCCATGATCAATGCCCCATTTCAGCTGAGATATCATTAAATTATTGTATAAGGTATTGTAAATGCAATCAATCTGTTTATGTCTTAATTTGTGGCCTAGCTCCATTTCTTTATTTCCAATCCTTCATACAGGGTGTTTCAAAAATGACCGGTATATTTGAAACGGCAATAAAAACTAAACGAGCAGCGATAGAAATACACCGTTTGTTGCAATATGCGTGGGACAACAGTACATTTTCAGGCAGACAAACTTTCGAAATTACAGTAGTTACAATTTTCAACAACAGATGGCGCTGCGGTCTGGGAAACTCTATAGTACGATATTTTCCACATATCCACCATGCGTAGCAATAATATGGCGTAGTCTCTGAATGAAATTACCCGAAACCTTTGACAATGTGTCTGGTGGAATGGCTTCACATGCAAATGAGATGTACTGCTTCAGCTGTTCAATTGTTTCTGGATTCTGGCGGTACACCTGGTCTTTCAAGTGTCCCCACAGAAAGAAGTCACACGGGTTCATGTCTGGCGAATAGGGAGGCCAATCCACGCCGCCTCCTGTATGTTTCGGATAGCCCAAAGCAATCACACGATCATCGAAATATTCATTCAGGAAATTAAAGACGTCGGCCGTGCAATGTGGCCGGGCACCATCTTGCATAAACCACGAGGTGTTCGCAGTGTCGTGTAAGGCAGTTTGTACTGCCACAAATTCACGAAGAATGTCCAGATAGCATGATGCAGTAATTGTTTCAGATCTGAAAAATGGGCCAATGATTCCTTTGGAAGAAATGGCGGCCCAGACCAGTACTTTTTGAGGATGCAGGGACGATGGGACTGCAACATGGGGCTTTTCGGTTCCCCATATGCGCCAGTTCTGTTTATTGACGAAGCCGTCCAGGTGAAAATAAACTTCGTCAGTAAACCAAATGCTGCCCACATGCATATCGCCGTCATCAATCCTGTGCACTATATCGTTAGCGAATGTCTCTCATGCAGCAATGGTAGTGGCACTGAGGGGTTGCCGCATTTGAATTTTGTATGGATAGAGGTGTAAACTCTGGCGCATGAGACGATACGTGGACGTTGGCGTCATTTGGACCGCAGCTGCAACACGGCGAACGGAAACCCGAGGCCGCTGTTGGATCACCTGCTGCACTAGCTGCGCGTTGCCCTCTGTGGTTGCCGTACGTGGTCGCCCTACCTTTCCAGCACGTTCATCCGTCACGTTCCCAGTCCGTTGAAATTTTTCAAACGGATCCTTTATTGTATCGCTTTTCGGTCCTTTGGTTACATTAAACCTCCGTTGAAAACTTCGTCTTGTTGCAACAACACTGTGTTCTAGGCGGTGGAATTCCAACACCAGAAAAATCCTCTGTTCTAAGGAATAAACCATGTTGTCTACAGCACACTTGCACGTTGTGAACAGCACACGCTTACAGCAGAAAGACGACGTACAGAATGGCGCACCCACAGACTGCGTTGTCTTCTATATCTTTCACATCACTTGCAGCGCCATCTGTTGTTGAAAATTGTAACTACTGTAATTTCGAAAGTTTGTCCGCCTGAAAATGTACTGTTGTCCCAAGCATATTGCAACAAACGGTGTATTTCTATCGCTGCTCGTTTAGTTTTTATTGCCGTTTCAAATATACCGGTCATTTTTGAAACACCCTGTATGTTCCATACAGCAATTTTCATCCTATCTGTGATACATAATCATTTATCCTTGACTTGCCTAGCTTGTCTCCAAGAAATGGAGATATTAGGAATGAACAAGACATTTATAATATTAATGAAATGATTGTAGAAAATAAAACATTATCGAAACATCACCCACAAAGAATGAGTGCAGATAGAATTCCAAATATTTCCATGCTGTACCAGCCAAGAGAAAGAAGGGATGTAGGAAGACCCAAAATGAGGTGGCAGTGAGAAGTGGGGACAAAACAGGACAAGTGCCAAAGCCTTAAGGACAGAGGAAGAAGAAGATTCTAAATGCAAATGGTTTACATAAAACTGGCTTTATATTATTGTAGAGCAGAACACTCATTATAAAATCTGTTTCCCTTGTTTTATAGTTACTCCTGTTTCATCTTGCATTTTTCAAACAAACATGTAGTTTTCAGAACAGGCAAATGGTTTTCATATTATTAGATGTACTGGCCATGGAGAGAGCACTTCCATCTTAAATATTTCATGGAAAGGGAAATAAGTGGATGCTTTCCTGATGGTGTTTTGGGTTACATCTCGGCCTGTGAGAAATTGAGGGCACCCTCAACAGAGAGGCATACATTAATATTCTAAAATACATTGCAAAGCCATACGTTGAGCTGCTGTACTTTCAAAGATACATCTATTTCCTGCAGATATAAACAGCAAATAGCTAAAAGTTTTTTTAATAGTTTTCAATATTCATCCATTCATTTCCTAAAGGCTATCTTATCAAAGCAACCATCTGATATTCTTCTAATGTCCCCAACATTTTTGTTGCAGTTTGTTCTGGTCATGAGGTCTTGAAAGCAGTTTCCTCTGTCATCCTCATAGTTTCTAGCCTCATACACTGCCCCTAAATACATCGATGAGGGGGGTGATGTGTTCAAATATGTATTAAATGAGTATGCATCTTCCTTTCTTTATTTTGTCCATTTGTCTTCTTTGTTTCTTGCAGTGAATTCAGATATTTTATTTTTCCTCACTGAAATTAATTTAATTTTTGGGTTTTGTAGAAGTTCCTCCTTCAAAATGCATTGGTAGCACCTGCGTTGTTGTTTTTATTTTCTGAATTCACAGTGGCTACTACGTCATATTCCTCAAATTTTCTGTAAAGTTGCCACTAGTTACTCCGTCAAGGGAATTTTTTTTTTTCACAGCACTGTTACAATGCATAAGTTAAAGTTGTCTGATGTTTTAGTTATCTCTGTTCAATTCCACATCATTCATATCTGTTTCAATCAGTTGATCTACATGTGGTTCTCAGCAAGCTATGACTCTCATATGATGGACTCAGTAAACTGTCTCCTTAAACAGACTGTTTAATTTAGGTCTCTCAGTTATGATAGGACCTGAATTCTTAAATACTGCAGAAAATATTAATACATTGTCCTAGTTACAAATATGTTTTTAAATACAAATACATGAAATAACTAGATAACAGTTGATTTACAGGACAACAGCCCCATCCATCAAAGCAGAGCTGTTCGGGATTGGTTTCAGGACCAAGATAGGCTAATGACATTTGTTCATAATTACTAGACCTCAATGTGATACAAAATTTCGAAGTGAATCTACAAATACAAGAGACATTTGAATGAATATAGAAACAGGTTCTAGGAGATAAACCACTATGCACTAGGAGAATCAGTGCCATGGCACATATGAGAAATGCTATGTAATGATGGTGGATGGGTTGTTTATTGAAAGTATATTCTTTCATAAAATCCTTGCAGTCAATTGTCTGATAATCAGAGAAGCATTCTTTAAGCAGTTCATTGAAATAAATGTCCATTATTTCTTGCACTGCCAGAAAGCTGAGAAATTCACCCAGTTGATGGGTGCAAGAATGGATTGGTGCATATTTTGTTGATTCTCATATTAGACACAATGTCTGTGTGTGTGTGTGTGTGTGTGTGTGTGTTTGTGTGTGTGTGTGTGTGTGTGTGTGTGTGTGTGTGTTCATGTTTGTGCACTGCAGGCATAGATAACATTAAAATTTAAAAGATAAGCAATAATAAAAATTGCATTAAATATCCTGTGAAGTATTTAATGCAATGGCAACTTACAAAATTCATTTTTACTTAACCTGCGTCCTGCATGCTACATTAACTAAATTTTTGGAGGATGTATTATGTTTGAAATATATGCAGCATAGACAGTGTGCACTTGAGGTCATGACTCACAACAAGTGCAGCAATAAACAGTGCCCAATATGTTCACGATGGCTGACTGACTGACACTGCAACAGATGCTGTCATATGAAAAGAAAGACATCATGCTGGATTTGAATTCCAACATGAAACTCAATTCACAGATTTGATGTAGCAAGTGGAACCAATATCACATCATCACTCATCACAATATTAACCACTAATCATCTGTACAATTGCTTTTGATCCCTGGAGAAAGTAAGATATGGTGAAACCAAAATTGAGACATAACACGAACTAAGGAGCTCTTTTGCACTCTGTAATAGTGCACAAGTAAATAATTTTCCTCAGTTCATCTCATAGCACTTGTTTTAGTATGAAGTGAGAAACATTTTAGGGTTCTGAACTATGATATGGCATGAGACTGTTATTGAAATCCCATCATAAATGTTGCAAAAACCAGGGAGATCTCCATTCTTTCACCTGACAGGTTGCTGCCTTTCATATATTACTACTGCTCACAGGAACTTATTTCAGGACTTGTGCACATCAGTCTTTCAGGAGAATGAGCCTCACATTATTTTTTGATTATGGTATGGGGAACATATAGCAAAGGGGAGTACTTCTCACAGCAGTGAAGATCGTGACACACTTCTGCATTCAGCACTGACTGCCAGGTGCAACTACTCATTTCAAAATTCAGGTGACAAGCAACACAATTTTATTTATTTATTTATTTATTTCATGGTCCGCAGCTCGTGGTCGTGCGGTAGCATTCTCGCTTCTCGCGCCCGAGTTCCCGGGTTCGATTCCAGGTGGGGTCAGGAATTTTTTCTGCCTCGTGATGACTGGGTGTTGTGTGATATCCTTAGGTTAGTTAGGTTTAAGTAGTTCTAAGTTCTAGGGGACTGATGACCATAGATGTTAAGTCCCATAGTGCTCAGAGCCATTTGAACCATTTATTTCATGTTCCATAGATCCAGTTAGTGAGTCAGTCACAAGGATATGGAACATGTCAAATTGTACAGGTTTCAATTTAAACTTACAATAAATACAAGGGCAATTCAATGCCAAATTGTACATAGTTTAAATAAGACATACTATAAATACAGTCATAGATACAATGTCAGCTAGATAACATAACAACCATTTAACAGAAAAAGAGTTTCAAATAAAGGTTAAAGATAAGAGCACAAAGTTAAATCAGATATTAGGCCTACAAGAGTAAATACAGGTACAGCCAATTTGTTGTTGCAGCCAATTTGTTGTTACAAAAAGTGTGCTAATGCTCAAATGCACAATAAAATCAATTGAACTACTTCTAGACACAATAAGTTTAGAGATGGTATACATTTTCTTTCAGATATTCATCCACAGTATAAAAAGATTTTTCTGTCAGGTAATCTTTGAGAACTTGTTTAAATTTTGGCAGTTCTGTATGAACACATTTGATATGTAGTGGTAGAGCATTGAACAGCTTAATGCTGGAGTAGTAAACTCCTTTTTGTACCAGAGTGAGACGTTTCATTTTGAAATGTAGATTTTTTTTGTTTCTGGTGGTATAGCCATGGAATTTACTGTTGTCTTGGTAGATAGAATAATTTTTGCACACAAAGGTCAGCAAGGAAAAAATATACTGTGAGGCAGTTGTTAGAATACCTATCTTCTGAAACAAGCGCCTGCAAGAGTGTCTTTGATGGACCTCACACATTATTCTGATTGCTTTTTTTTGGATGGTGAAAACATTTTTTGCAAGTGGTTGGTTCCCCCAGAATATGATAGCATATGACATCAATGAGTGGAAGTAGTCAAAGTAGGCAACCTTAATGGTGTCAACTTCAGCCACTGAAGAAATTACCCGTAATGCAAATGTTGCCGATCTATGTTTTTTACATAGATGAAGAATGTGAACTGACCAATTACATTTGCTGTCTATGAAAGCACCCCAGAATTTTGTATCTTCAACTTTCTGTATTGGTTGATCTCTATATTTTATGTTAATTTCATTAAGATTACTTTGTGATGTATGGAACCTCATATAATGAGTTTTATCTGCATTGAGTGAGAGACCATTTGAGGAGAACCAATTTAAGATGCCATTAAAAACAGTATTTGTAGTTTGTTCAAGATTGTGATCAATCAAATCGTCAATTAGAATTGTGGTATCATCAGCAAATAGGGTACATTTGCTGTTTGTCTCAGAACAAAGAGGAAGATCATTAATAAAGATGAGGAAAAGCAGTGGGCCCAAAACGGAGCCTTGAGGCACACCAAACGTTATCGTGCCCCATTCAGATGAGGCAGGTTCTCCAGAAGAGCCATTTAGCATTACAGACTGCTTCTGATCCTGTAGATATGATTGTAGCCACAAGCCAACAGTACCAACTAAACCACAGTATTCTGCATTTTTCAAAAGAATTTGGTGGTTTACACAGTCAAAGGCTTTCATAGGATCACAAGAAATACCCGCTGGAGACTGTTAGTACAGTCCAGACAACATTCCATAAGTCATCAGGAGAGGGACTGAAAGTCAAAATAATACTGCATTCAGAATCATATTCAACCCAAAACGGACTATTTCTTAAGGTGATCAAGTGTTAAAGCAATTAACCTTTAATAATAATCATATTAATATTTTAATAACCAAAAGGACCATTAGCATGCACATGTCAGGAATTAATTAAGATCAAAGTACAAGAACTCCAGAAAATAATAGAGGCTCTGCCCTTTGCTCCATTTTGTTAAAACCTTATTGACACATTGGATCTTGGTCTCAGACATACTGCAAATAGAAATTCTCATTCATAAGGTGCTTTTTGCTTTCCTTGGCAAAGCATCAGCAGCAATTACATTGTAATTGTTGTGAGCACATGTTAGTAACAACTGTATGATCAGAATGTTATGGATGCTCAATGAATGTGGTCGTGTTATACTATCCACTTGGTTTGAGTGACGTTAGTGGTGATGTACTAACTGCAGTGCTGACTACCAAAGTAAAGATGACAAGGGGGCAACAACTCTGATTAAGCTCTACTTACTTCATCCTGCTCCATGGGCAAGCATGCACTATACACTGATTTGTGACTAGGAACACCTGCTCTGCTACACCACCTCATGCTTCCCTCAAGAACAAGCAGAGAATGGAACCAACAATGAAATATCCGTCAATCTGCTGAATCCAATATATGAAGCACCTGTCACATTAACACTAAGCAGTCACAGAGTTTGTTCTTGACATAATTACATAATTCTGCTCATAATTCCTAAACAAACATTTTCTCTGGTATGTGTCTGAAATGACAGCCCATACAGGTGTTATATGTTACAGTTAGTTAAGTAATAAGCTTGTTGCAGTCCTGCTTACACTGTTCTGAAAAATATTGTCCATTAGTTATTTGACTATATAGATTCTACAATTTCATTCTCATGTATTCAACATGAATTAAGGACATCACAAAATGATGACTAAGGAAAGATGCTGTTAAAGAGTTATTACAGAGGTAGCAAGATAAGTGTTCACAAGTCACTAGCACTGTCTCAAAAAACAGAAAATATTTGGTGACTGAGAGATAGTCAACAGACTACAGGAATAGAACTGAGTTATCACACTTTGTTTGCCAGACATTTACATGTAACTTTGTGGGAATATGCTGAATAATCCAATTGTAATAAGTGACAATAAGTTAAAAAATTGTGTTTTTGATTGCAAATAAATTATTTTATGAGTAAATAACAATTGATGTTCTCATTTACATTGTGGTAAATGTGCTCCTTTTTACCTTGTCTCTACTACAGCAATGAGAGAATGTTCACATTCTTGATGCCTCACTACCATGACTGGTTTAATTTCCCAGAGATTTTTGATTGATCTCCAGGAAAACTTTTTCTAATTCTGTTATTAGAAAAAAGATGTGTTGCCTATCCATAGTATTGACAGTATAAATACTGGAGATCCTCCAGAAATGTGAATCATGTCTGGTGATGAGCTTTTTAGTTTTCATTACTCTTAAGACAGAAAAACACAAGTAATTATGACAGTTCTTGATGTATGATATTTAGTTTGCAGTCAGTGTATCTCAGCATTACTAGTAACTACGGTCTGGTCCCTAAACCTAGTTGCAGACATGCGAATAAGGCTCACTGACACATGCTTCTGGTATTCTGACCCTTGGTAGCTATGTCCTTGAGACAGAATTTGTAGTCATTTCACTGCCAGTTCAGGTAACACACCAGCTGGTATTCTACTTGCTACTAGTATAAATGCATCTTGGCAACAATGCTGCATATGTTTGGCAACTCTGTAACTGATGAGTTATTTCCTGGATGTGAATTACTTCCTGGATGACACAAAATTATCCTACTAAATTCGCTTGATCTATTCATATCACTTTAATTGAATAACATGAGTAATTTGCATACATGTGAAATAAGATTCTAGGTTTATGGTTTTGACTCCACGAAATTCATACTACATGGAAATTACAATGAATATCACCTTTTGCATTGTGATTTGGTTGACATAGCCACAGTTGGGACAATAAGGAAGAGACAAACAGGGTAGCTCTCTGCTAGCTCTGAGGTAATGTGGTCTTCTGCGAAGGAAAGGCAGCTTTGGCTCATATTTACAGTCTCACTGAAGGCCACATTTTTATCAGTTTCATGACAGAGCTACAGGCAGCCAGATCTAAAATCAAAAAGTAAATCTTATTTATTTTATTTATGAACTGCCACATTCCTATACTACGTGAGAGTGATACGGGACAACAAGTAAACATAGACCAATTCAAAGTTGAGTGTGAGTAATATCTTGCTAATTCATGCTTGAATTGGCTCATTCATGGTACAGATACCTAATGTTTCATTACAATAGACTTTCATTGTGTGGTTTTCATGGTAAGCAGCATTTTCACCTGTATTAGTACAGTGCATAATCTAATAGAGTTTTCCATTTTCTTACATCAGAAAGAAATTAATCATCAACAGACTATTCTCTCACATTATCTGAATCAGTCTGCAATATTCAGGTAATTTACTGACTCCACCTCTGTAGAATTATACAGGATATGAGTTGAATATGTTATCAAACCAGGTTTAAAGTGTAATTTCATCCACAAAGGTATTTTCTTAACAGTTTTTTGATAAGGAGGAAGAGTGCTAAACATTTGAGGGCACAAGATGAGCAGAATAAATACTTGAGTGATGATATTATGTTTATACTGCACTTTGTTTGAGTATATGTTTTTCTAAGAAGTTAACATAAAAGCATCATAATGCTCCACCACTAACAAACTAGCAATGGAATTTTCAGTGAGGGAACAGATGATGATCAAGCAAAAATGCACCCATCATTCCTTTGACTTTTGTTACTTTGAGTTAGTATATCCAGTACTCCTACTCCAGACTTCTGAACCTTAGCTATTGAATGCAAATGTTGCATGGCATTTAAACAGTCTCAGTTCGCTGGATATGCCTGTACTGAGACTTCCTGAGTGTGAAAAATCATTCATGCTATAATGATCTTTCTCAAAATAAGAAAACCGTCTTGTGAAATGTTTCCCCAAAAGCATTTGCTCCACACACAATGCAATGGTCCTGAGCTGCCTCTTTTGCCTTCACCATCCTATTAAACCCACGGTGAGTAATATGTGTTAAATGTTAGACTACTTGTGCTGTATTTTACAACTCTTGAACAATGTTGATAAGTTTCAAGCATGTAAAACCCCAGATGTAACTCCAAGATAAATACTAGAACTGCAAATAAGAAAATCACAGTTAATAATACACTCATAGCACTGCACCATGCTGTGCTCACTTGGTCAAATGGTTCCTGGTATTAGGTGGGTTGGGAAAGGGGGGGGGGGATTATGGGTGCACTATGGGCAGTAACCATTGGCATCCTGCAGTGTTGCCAGATTATGCATATGGCTGGGTTTAGATTTATGACTGGTGGCCACTCATATTGTCCACTTTAAGCAAATGACTCCAATATTTAGTCTCTGCAGTGTCTGCCAGCAGCTGTGTTTTATGGCTAAGACTGTACATATCAGCTGAGATTTCAATGAGTCATTAGTAGATTTTATTGTAGATTTTATAGACCATAGTCAGAATAGATCCTGCAGGCCCCTATTTCTGTGTGTTGTGGTTTGAAAACAACATTTAAGCCATGTGATTTGGGGAAGGAAGCCAAGTTTCCATCATTACAAGCCATGTGATTTGGGGCTGACACATACAATTTTCCTCATCTATAGCTGAAATCAATCATTGATTTTAACAATAAAAGAGTTTATTGTATTGCTATTACACATGTAATAGCACTGGTAACCTAATTCTTCTAAAATTCCCAATGTTAATTTAATGGCTAGCATTTTTACATGTTGCCTCATGAAATGCACCAACAGTTCTTGTTGTTTACTGCTTCCACAGGGACAGAAGACAAAATATCAGTTTGGTAGGCAGCATTAGTTTTATGAGGATCCCTCAACAGTACATGTGAAATGTTTTGTTATCCTTTTATAAGAAATAGAATTTTTTTATATTGGTAATGTCTGGTTTTTATACAAAATGGTCATTTACATTTTATGATCTTTGCTTAATCCAGTACAGATACCAAAACCGTATACCTCATGTTACACTAGAAAACACAGATTATAGTTAAACAATACACAACATGCAATTTTCAAATCTTAGTCTTTCAGCATGTTTTAGATCCAGGGATCAACATACACTCCTGGAAATTGAAATAAGAACACCGTGAATTCATTGTCCCAGGAAGGGGAAACTTTATTGACACATTCCTGGGGTCAGATACATCACATGATCACACTGACAGAACCACAGGCACATAGACACAGGCAACAGAGCATGCACAATGTCGGCACTAGTACAGTGTATATCCACCTTTCGCAGCAATGCAGGCTGCTATTCTCCCATGGAGACGATCGTAGAGATGCTGGATGTAGTCCTGTGGAAGGGCTTGCCATGCCATTTCCACTTGGCGCCTCAGTTGGACCAGCGTTCGTGCTGGATGTGCAGACCGCGTGAGACGACGCTTCATCCAGTCCCAAACATGCTCAATGGGGGACAGATCCGGAGATCTTGCTGGCCAGGGTAGTTGACTTACACCTTCTAGAGCACGTTGGGTGGCACGGGATACATGCGGACGTGCATTGTCCTGTTGGAACAGCAAGTTCCCTTGCCGGTCTAGGAATGGTAATACGATGGGTTCGATGACGGTTTGGATGTACCGTGCACTATTCAGTGTCCCCTCGATGATCACCAGTGGTGTACGGCCAGTGTAGGAGATCGCTCCCCACACCATGATGCCAGGTGTTGGCCCTGTGTGCCTCGGTCGTATGCAGTCCTGATTGTGGCGCTCACCTGCACGGCGCCAAACACGCATACGACCATCATTGGCACCAAGGCAGAAGCGACTCTCATCGCTGAAGATGACACGTCTCCATTCGTCCCTCCATTCACGCCTGTCGCGACACCACTGGAGGCGGGCTGCACGATGTTGGGGCGTGAGCGGAAGACGGCCTAACGGTGTGCGGGACCGTAGCCCAGCTTCATGGAGATGGTTGCGAATGGTCCTCGCCAATACCCCAGGAGCAACAGTGTCCCTAATTTGCTGGGAAGTGGCGGTGCGGTCCCCTACGGCACTGCGTAGGATCCTACGGTCTTGGCGTGCATCCGTGCGTCGCTGCGGTCCAGTCCCAGGTCGACGGGCACATGCACCTTCCGCCGACCACTGGCGACAACATCGATGTACTGTGGAGACCTCACGCCCCACGTGTTGAGCAATTCGGCGGTACGTCCACCCGGCCTCCCGCATGCCCACTATATGCCCTCGCTCAAAGTCCGTCAACTGCACATACGGTTCACGTCCACGCTGTCGCGGCATGCTACCAGTGTTAAAGACTGCGATGGAGCTCCGTATGCCACGGCAAACTGGCTGACACTGACGGCGGCGGTGCACAAATGCTGCGCAGCTAGCGCCATTCAACGGCCAACACCACGGTTCCTGGTGTGTCCGCTGTGCCGTGCGTGTGATCATTGCTTGTACAGCCCTCTCGCAGTGTCCGGAGCAAGTATGGTGGGTCTGACACACCGGTGTCAATGTGTTCTTTTTTCCATTTCCAGGAGTGTATATACCAACTTTCAACTGATGGAAATATCTCTGCAAGGGCTGAGAAATAGTACACTTTCACAGTTGAAATTTTCTTCAGTTTTCCTAATCTCTTGGGTGCAAAACAATACTTCTCTGTGCACGTATGGACGTCATTACTTCTGCTTCTAGTACAAAGCACAGAATCTGATCAGAGACAAAATTCCATGAAGAAGAACCTTCAGGGATTGAGTCAACATTTACATAAACAAAATACATGAAAACTGTAGATGTTAATCTTTGTTACATTAATCTGTCTACCAATATAAAGCTTAGTATTATTCACAGCTATATCAGCTAAATTAAGTCAATAAAATCAAGAAGAAAGTTTCTACCATGAACAGAGACTCTGCCTCCACAGTTTTCCGGGATACTTGTTGTATATCTTCTACCAATAGCTTAATATTTACTTGATTACACTTGTATTTATCTAGCAAAATTGTTGCTTCCATATGTGAGTACTGGGCCCTATTTACAGTGCATTAGTACTTGATCCATAGCTTTAAAACATATGCTCTTTCCTGCCTTGTAACTATCAGACATTTTTAATCCTTGGCTGCCGACTTAAAATAATTTTTAGAAGGAGTGGAAATTAAGCAATTTTTCTTTTGAATTGGTACGAATTCCCAATTTCTTGGTTTATTTTAGATGATAGCATGATGAGTACCTTACCTCTGCAGCAGAATCCATAACCCCACTCTGAAACGGTGGAAAAAAGGCAAAATGTACATAAAGATTATTTTGAGCATCTTGTATTGTGATTGGATGCATCAAAATTCACCTGGAGATTATTGTTGTTGGACATAACAAAAACCATTAAGAATTAGGCCTACATGTATTGGGAAGTAAGTGAAAAATTCCAAGTGCCTTAAAAAGTATTCTGAGCAATTTATGGTTATCTGATTACATAAAAATCTTGCTGTTCACTTCTGGTGAATAAACACTTAATTCATTTTAAACACCCTGCCTCATAGGTCATTGTTAGGTAAAAAGCCTTTGCTCAATAGCATCATTATCAGTGTCATAGAAATTTATTAATTTCTTTAGCATCTGAAATAGGCTAAATGATATGTGTTAGAGGATAAAAGTTGCTGCCTTTTTGGTAAATTGTCAGGGAGCAATCGTTTCCAGTGACTGACAATAAAAACACTTAATTTAACAATACTTGTGTTACATAAAGCCTGCATATACATGATACTTCTATCCTTGCTTTGTGGAAAGTTTTTACTCAAATAATGGAAACTCTAAGTTGGAATTCAAACAATATACGGAAAAGAGTGACTGCTACTTACCATAAAGATGGTATGTTAAGTTTCAAACAGGTACAACTAAAAGACACTTATACATTACATTTTGGACACAGCCTTCATCCAAAAGGAAATACACACACATTCATTCACACAAATGAGCACACATCTCATGCACACATGATCACCATCTTCAGCAGTGCTGGAAATGGCAGTCCCATGTGCTTGAGGTGTAGGCATGCTTGTATGAATGAATATGTGTGTGTGTGTGTGTGTGTGTGTGTGTGTTTCCTTTCCTGAAGAAGGATTTGGCTGAAAACTAATGTCTAAATGTCTTTTAGTTGTGCTCATCTGCAACTTAATATGTCATCTTTATGGTAAGTAGGAATCTGTTTTTCTTTTATATTTCAAATTTTCCATCTTTGAGTCTACATTATTTGATTTTGCCTAACAGCTTTTCTTCTGTCCCACAACCATTCCTTTTTTACTATTTTCTATAGCATTACTATTATCAGTGTTCTTTCTTCCCCTTCAGTGTATATTCACTGCCTTCCAAACTGTACATACTTGGCATTCCATTCCAAGCTGCCAGAGATGGCTGCCGTGTGTGCATGAGGTGTATGCTTGCTTGTGTGAATTAATTCATGTGTGTGTTTTCCTGTCTGACAAAGGCTGTGGCCGAAAGTTACTATGTAAGTGTCTTTTAGTTGTGTCTGTTTGCAACATGTCATCTTTACAGTAAGCAACAATCTATCTATTTCTTATATTGTTGGAAATGTATTACTGTGCCACTTCACCCAACTCTTTTTGTGTCCACTTTTTTTAATCCAATTTTTTACTGCTGTGGAAACACTGTATGAGGGGGAAGAAAGAAAAATAGTTCAGTCGTCTTAAAAAATGAGATGGTGATACAACTTTTAGGCCTAGCAATCTCAGAAAGTGATATTCTTTGTTACACAATGAAACAAATATAAAATATCAGCATCTCACTTGTCAGCAGTCAAGTTTAAAAAAGATACAGAGAGAGTTTAAAGAATGGGACTCAACTTCATTAATTTATTTCACACAAACAAATACAAAAACTACAGTTAAATTCTGAAGCTGTAGGTGCCACCATATATGTACATAATCCTATTTTCAAAGCAAACACATAAGCACTGGTTATTAAACAAAAATATTTTTGTGTGGAAAGTCATTCCTCAGCATGGAGTAGCTTCTCATTGTGGAGGCTCACTTCATGATGCAGCCTTATTTTCAAACACTCATGGCTTACAATTTTTTTTTCAATTGATGAATGTGATTATCAATTGGAAGACTGTTTGAAATATGTTCTTTCAGTTGAAGGGAAACATCATACCTTATGTCCAGCAAAACTAAAATAACTACCGTATATACTCAAATAATCCGCGCATGTTTTTTCCCGAATTTTGGGACGAAAAACTGGGGTGTGTGGATTATTTGAAACATTATTGGTACTGCTCTGCCTCCAACAATACATCCCATTATACTATTGCATTGTTGTAGCCTCAGTCTGTGATGCATCAGTAGCACATTAGGAGAAAAGTATTAATGTCTTCAAACTTGTTCATTATGGCTACAAGTTCTCATTATCGCTCGTACACTGCTAAGGAAAAAGTGAAAATTATTGAAGAAGCCGAGATTATTGGAAACCGTGCAGCAGGAAGAAAGTACGACGTGAGTGAGAGTTGTATTTGCGACTGGTGTAAAAAAAAACGCAGCTTCAAGAAACTAATAGTTATCGCCGGGCATTTCGTGGCCAAAAAGTGAAGCATCTGGACCTCGAGAAAAGTGTCTGCGATTATGTAGATGAGAAGTGACAATAAAGATGTGTGGTGATGAGTGAAATGTGCTAACTTAAAGCACTGTCTTTAGCCAAAGAAATAGGCATTACCAGTTTCAAAGCTAGCCAGGGCTGGCTATCAAGATTTTTCAACTGAAATGGTTTAGGATTCCAGAGGAAAACTACTATTGCTCAGTGGCTTCCAGGCGATTACAAGGAGAAAATAGTGAATTTTGATCATTATGTGATAAATCTGTGCCATAAACTGTCCTATATATTATCACAAATTGGTAATGTGGATCAAACGCCAGTCTATTTTGAGATGCCATTGTTCAAGACACCAGAACTTGAAACATTAAATCATAGTAAAATCTGTCAAAAGTAGACATTCACTTTTATGTTCAGTTTCCTAACCCAATACAAAGTGAAATAAACTGGATTCAATTATTAACAAACTGGGTGAGGAGTGTTATCATAGTCACGATTTATTACAATGACAGGGCAGTTAGCACTAGTAAATGTACCAGCCTTAATGTTTATCAAAAATCTCCTGAAAGCAGCTTCAAACTACTAAGCTGCTGGATTGATATTCTGCTGTCCTTCCAACCATGACTTCTCACAGCACTGAAAAAGACTTTCAGCTGGTTATGTCGGAGTTCGTATGTCAGCATGAGTCATTCCTGATGCTGACCTGCTTGTGATAGCATTATATACAGCTAAGTATGATGTAGACTATTAATTATACAGTATCTAAAAGAACTGTTCTTGTTTTTGAGAGACCAGTAATTTTCCCAAGCAGATTCTTTGATCGTAAATAGGCAGTGTTTTGCTTCCTTCACATATTGGATTGGTATATGTGGGAAACGTCATAACATATGAACTCTTTTTTGTGTAAAAAGTGAGCACAATGGATATAAGCAGATTTAATTTCTTACAAAAGCATAAAAAACATTTTACACTTATTGTTGAGAATCATCAGGAAGCTAATGCTACCTACCAAACTGATATTTTGTCTTCTACTCCTGTGGAAGTGGTGAGCGACAAGACTCACAATGCGACAAAAGCAGGTATTAACTGAAGAACTGCAATTTTATTGCTTATAAAAAGAATTGTCAGTATGTTTCACTGGCCATATTTAAGAATGATAAGCATCACATTAACTTTAGGAATTTCAGGGGGAATTATGTTAACTCTACTACTATATGTGTAACAGCGATATGACAAGCTGTTTTATTTTTAAAATCAGTGCTCGGTTACAGATTTAAATGAAAAAAACTTTAACTGTCAGCTCCACTTCTCAAAGCGCTTAATAATAGAAACTCAGCTTCCTACCCCAAATCACTTGACTTAGATGTTGGTTTCAGTAAATGAGCTGGCCGCTGTGGCCGAGCGGTTCTAGGTGCTTCAGTCTGGAACCACACAGCTGCTGCGGTCGCAGGTTCGAATCCTGCCTCAGGCATGGATGTGTGTGATGTCCTTAGGTTAGTTAGCTTTACATAGTTCTAAATCTAGGGGACTGATGGCCTCAGATATTAAGTCCCATAGCACTTAGAGCCATTTTCAGTAAATGACATCATGCACAGCCTATGCCATCTATGGACTTCTATGGTAGATATAAAGTTGTTATTGAAACCAATCAATCAAAATTGTTCTTGACACTTTACTGAAGTCTAGGTTTCTTTCATTTTCCAAGTGGACTGTATCCTGTTTCAGATTTGATTCGCCTTCTTCCCCCCTCACTGCTTGATTAACTGAATCTTTGTGAACTGTTATTTGTTTTGTTAACTTGATCGCAAAGCACTTTATCAAAAATTAGAATTCCTGAACTTGATATAGTTATCTTGATTTCTGTTCCAGTACATTTGCAAGTCTTTGTTAGCTTTTAATTGTCATTCATTACCTATACTATTCTTGAAACAAACATCGGCAATAAGGTTCATGTCCAGGTTCAAAATTTTTACTTCCTTTTGCTACAGAATTTCATTTTTAAATCATGGTTAAGAATAAAATTATAATTCATTATCTGAAATATACAGCAAAATTAATATATCCATAAGAGCGAAGAAGCCTGGCATAAGAACCCACATCAAGCACAATCATTCCCACAGTCCAGGAATATATAATAATGATGCAGAACTAAATATTCACATTTATTTATCAGCACTATTTGATTTCTAAATGTTTGACAGAAATAGATGGCAAACAGTACCTTAGAATATCAGTTTTACCCTGGCTAAAAAAAATTGTAATGCTCATCTTGATTATTCAAAGAACTTGTGACTCAGTTCTTCATCGAAATACATTCTTGGTATAATTATTGAGCTCTGGGTTTATGGTCTTTCAGTGAAGATATTAATTTACAATTGAAACAATCTCATTTGCTGCTAGTTTCAACATTATCAACAACTAACTTAAACTTCTAGATCTTCACTATGGAAAGTCACATTTAAATAAGTGCTGATTTCACAATTGATTATACTGCGTTACTCTTGAGTTCCAGGTTTTGTTAATACTTGTAGAATTATGCAAAAATTATATCTGTACTACACCCAGTCTTCACAGTAATCCCTCCAATAAATGAAGCTACTCTCCATAACTTGAACAAAACAAGACTTGTCACTACTGTTGTCTCTCCATAATTACTCAAAGTCTTTTCTTTGAAAAACTAAACAAAGACATTACAACTCTTTGATGCTTAACATCAGTGATATGTTTTCATTGCAAAGTCTGAGTTACCATTTACAAAGACAACAATATTCCAGGTACAAACTAAATTTACAGAAATAAAACAGTTATATATTTTTGAACATTATTTTGGAATGGTATTTTTATGACCAGATAAAGTATCTGACACTTACTGACGGAAGAAGCAACTGGAATTTTGTAGGGTAATTAAAATTCTTAAAAGTCAAAGATAAAAATGCTTTTCTAAAATACTACAAAAAATATACAAAAGAATGAAATTTTAAACAACAAACGATATATATCAATACCCAAGCCTCCCTTTACTAACATTAGATTTACAGTTTTGGAGAAAATGAAAAACCGAATTGAATGGTAAATTTCCTTGATCGGAATGTGTATAGCAATTCTGTATTGAACAGAGGTCCCTGCTGTACAGATCCATTATACCGGTACCCTGTAGGTTCAAGGATTTATGTAAAGAACAGATCTCTTCAATTTGTCCAAATTTTATTGTCAGTATTTAAGTAGTGTTGCAGGTGTACTTGGTATTTTGGAAGTGATATTTGGAGACCGATTGATTCAGGGCATTTCTTGAGAGTTTCTGTGTGTTTAATTGCTGTTGTCTGATCATCTGTTAGTGTTACCAGATCATAAAGTAAGGCATGAAATTAAAATATCATTTTTAGGTCTTCCAAATTGTATGGGTTGCCAGTAGTTTTGGTTTTTAAGTTATTTTTCCCTGACTATGTCCAATAGCAGGATATGGAGACAGACCATCACCCTGCCAAATGCCAGGTTTATCAGAAATGTTTCTGAAACTTAACCCATAAATTTACTTTGGAAAGTGTGGCAGTTTGCTTGGTGTGTCTTACAACTTTTGGGTCAAGTTCTTTTTCACCGACGATAGCAAAATGGTGCTGGCCAACTGAATCATATACCTTCTTTAAGACCACAAAGGACATTTGGTCAGGCTGCTCCAGAGCACTTTTTAATTTGATATTTTTAAATTCAATATCTGCTCTACACAGTTTTGACCTGTGAAGAAGCAAACTTGATATTCGCACCACATATTATTCTTGTAGCACAGTTTTGAGCAAAATAGACTTTCTTTCTTAAAGTTGAGTTACCATAAAAGTGCCAATGTGCATGGTTCCAAAATGCATTTTTTCCCGTTTGAATTCCCATCAATATGAACACTTAAAAAAGTTGCAATTCCCACCCAAGTTGTTATTTCCTCACCATGTCTTACACTTACCACTGACATAGTACCTCTAGATATGCAGAATTGAATGTGTTGTGTCTTTTTAAAATTGAGAGTGAAACAAAAGAAAAGAGAATACATACATTTCTAATATATATGGGAATCGGGTACACATCCTCATCCCCTTCTCTCCCCATCTCCTCCTGTCCCTTACTTTATCCATTTCCTCTTCCTTTCATCCTTCCACCCCTTTCTGTCCATTACCTCTTCCCTCTCTCTCTGCTCATCTTCTCCTCCCACCCTCTCTCTCTCCATCTCCTCATGCCCCTCTCTCCATCCATCTACTCCTCGTTTTCTATGTCCATTTTCTCCCATCCTTCTGTCTATCTTCTCTCTTCTCCTCTCTCTGACTTTGAGCCTTGTTTATTGTAATTGGAAATTCAGATTCTATAGTAGTATTCTAATCATAAACCAATAAGCCATAAATGTAACTTTCCTGTTTGCTAACAATGTTTTGCTATTGTATGATTCATATATACAATGTAGTGCCAAAGAAACAGGTATAGGCATACATATTCAAAGACAGGCATATGTAAACAGGTATAATATGGCACTGTGGTCGGCAACACCGATATGAGACAACAAGTGTCTGGTGCAGTTGTTACATTGGTTGCTGCTGCTACAGTGGCATGTTATCAAGATTTAAGTGAGTTTTAATGTGGTGTTATAGCTGGTGCACAAGAAATGGAATGCAGCATCTCCGAGGTAGCAATGAAGTGGGGATTTTCCCATATGACCATATCACGAGTGTACCATGAATATCAGGAATCCAGTAAAACATCACATCTGAATCACTGCTGCAGCCGGAGAAAAGTCCTGAAAGAAAAGGATGAATGATGACTGAAGAGAATCATTCAGCATGACAGAAGTGCAACCCTTCTGCAAATTGATGCAGGCTTTAATGCTGGGCCGCCAACAAGCATCAGCAGGCAAACCATTCAATGAAACATCATCAGTATGGGCTTTTGGAGCTGAAGGTCCACTTGTATACCCTTGATGACTGCATAACGCAAAGGTTTACACCTCGACTGTATCCGTCAACACCGACATTGGACTGTTGATATTTCGAAATATGTTTTCTGGTTGGATGAGTCTTGTTTCATATTGTATTGAGCAGAAGGGCTTGTATGAGTGTAGAGACAACTCATGAAACCATGGACCCTACATGTCAGCAGGGCCTGTTCAAGCTGGTGGAGGCTCTGTAATGGGTGGGGCATGTGCAGTTGGAGTGATACGGGAACCCTGATGTAGATATGACTCTGACAGGTGAAACGTATGTAAGCATCCTGTCTGATCACCTGTCTGATCACCTGCCTCCATTCATGTCTATTGTGCATTCCAACAGACTTAGGCAAGTCCAGCAGGAAATTGCAACATACCACACATCCAGAATTGCTATAGAATGGCTCCAGGAACACTCTTCTGAATTAAAACACTTCTGCTGGCCACCAGACTCCCCAGACATGATTGTTATTGAGCATATCTGGGATGCCTTGCAATTTGCTGTTAAGAAGAAATCACCACCCCTCATACTCTTAAGGATTTATGGCCAGCCCTGCAGGATTCATGGTATCCCCCTCCAGCACTAATTCAGACATTAGTTGAGTAGATGCCACGTCATGTTGTGGCACATGTGTGTGCTTGTGGGGATCCTACACAATATTAGGCAGGTGTACCAGTTTCTTTGACTCATCAGTGTATCTTTGTATATTATAAAGGATATAGTTTATATGTGTCTAAATGTTCCTTACAGCAACATGTAAAAATTTGAAGTAAATCGGAAATGTACATTTTGAGATCTATGGTAAAAATATTTTCCCTTTACATGTTACATGTATTTATTTATACATCATATATGTTAAAAAATAAATATATTGGAGACATAAGTACCCAAAAACATGTCCTTGTTAGAATTCAACATAAAACAAGTGGTCAAGAACTTCCAGAGATTAATGATTTTAAACAAACCGACTTTTACAGTTTTATAATGTTTCCTCTTTTATTACATATGTACCAAATGGCGTTCCAGTAGGTACATAAAATAGTTTAGTATTTGAATGCAATGTTGTGTCAAAATTTCAAAACAATCCATGAAAAACTGGTTGAGATTTGACATTTTGAAGAAACAAACATCTATGTCTATACTTACGCACAAAATGTAGATGTTCCTATTCAAAACTCTCACAAAGTTTTTGACCAGTTGCTTTGAAATTTTGTCATAATGTTCCACTGGTATATTTTTCAATATATGTAATACATAAATTTAATAATAGAGAAACTTTCTTACAAAAATCTCAAAAGTTATATAGGCTTCTATTATACATCATACAAGGAGGTACACAAAAAAACTTGAAATTATTTTTTAAATCTATATATTTTTGATCTGTTTGCAAACCAACATTATCCCCTTCAAAATACTCTCCATTACAACTAATACATTTGTCCTACTGGTGCTTCCACTCTTTGAAACATTTTTTGTAGTCATCTTTAGAAATGGCTGACAGCTCCTCCCTCATTTTTTCTTGACTTCTTCAATGTTGTCAAGTCAGTGTCCTTTCATGCCCCTTTCCATGTGTGGAAATAAGAAAGAGTCACACAGATTCAGGCCAGGTGAGTAAGATACGTGGGTCAGTGAAACCATGCCATTTTCAGCCAAAATCTGTATAACAGAGATGGCTGTGTGCAGGTGTGTTATCATTGTGGAAAAACCAGTCTTCTGTCTGCCACAAATCAGGCCTTTTTTGATGAACACTGTTGTGTAATCTTAAAACTTCTGAAGAAAAGGTTTTCTGATAGTCTGGCCTGCGGTAACAAACTCTGATTGAACTATGCCCTTGGCATCAAAAAGACAAATGAGCATTGTTTTGATTTTTTATTTGACTTGTTAACAGTTTTTGGATGGGGTGACAATGACATCTTCTATTGGCCTGTGTGGTGTTGGGTCATAGCCTTAGCACAATGACTCATGACCAATAATGACCTGTGACAGAAAATCTGGATCAGTTTCAAGCTGTTGTTTTAAAGCACGATATGTTTCAACTCAGTGTTCCTTTTGGTTGCCCATCAGAACCCAAGGAACAAACTTGGCAGTAACCCTTTTCATTCTCAAATTTTCTGCTAAAATTCACTGAACCAAGCTCCAAGGTAACCCAGTAATCACTGACAGTCGGTCAATTGTCTCTTGACAGTGTGTGAATGTAAACTCTCCAGTTTTTTCAATATTATAATCGATTTGGGCAGTTGATGCATGTCCTGGATGAGCTTTGTCATCTACTGACATGTTGGCATTTTTAAATCAAGCAATAAACTTGTACACTTGACTTTTCCCATTTTGTAACCTTGGTAAGATGTTCTCAGGATTAAAACAGTTTCAGCAGCATTTTTACCAAGTAAAAACTAAAATTTCACAGCTGCATGTTGTTTACTTAAACTTGCCATTATAAAAAATTAAATAAGAACAAAACAGCACTAGTATAAACAGTCACTGCAGGTGAACAGAACAAGCCCAGTTGACAACACAGGAGGCACTGAAGTGGCAGTGGGTTACGCTTTGTATGCCTGGCGGCAGAAATGCGTACTACACAAGCTCCACCCATGGCAATGTATTTCCAGTTTTTTTGGATACCCCTAGTATATTAAACAATTAGGTACCTAAAAACTCGCCCATTTTAGAATTCAAAATTTCAAAGCCATTGGCCAAGAACTTTTGGAGATACACTATTTCAAACAAATTAACATTTACATTATTATTTATATAGATTTCTGCTGTTGCTGCAGCACTAGTATCACTGGCAAAAAGAGCTAATTTTGCTTTTTGTATATGAGATGGAAGGTCATTTACATCATGACGTTTGTGGGTGTGGATATGAAGTAGATGTGGCTACATAATGAACTTGCTTGCAAAAAAGGCATTTATTGTGCTTTACAACATATAAATACTAATTTGTGAACCATTGAGTTTACATGCTGGAAAGGAAAAATACACTATTTGCTGATACTGTCTTAATTATATTGAATTGTAGGTGATATAGGGTTCCAGCAAACAACACCCAACAAGATACAAAAGAATACTAACATCAGTTATTTCAAAAGCAAAAAAACTAGAAAATGACAAAACATTGTGTGATTCCAAGGATAAAACTAAAGCAACCTGGCAAATTATAAGGAAAGAAATGGGTACCAGGCCAGTAAATCACAGAAATATAGAGTTGATTACGAATAAAAATAAACTAACTGACCCCAAACATGTTGCTAGTGCTTTCAATAATTATTTCTCAAATATAGCTCAGCAGTTAATAAATACACACCATGACAAACAGCCAACCAGTCACTCAGATCAAAAAATTCACTCAAATACATTATTCCTGTATCCAGCAACACCTGAGGAACTGTCAAGACTCCTAAAAGAATTACCTAATAAATATTCAGTGGGTGTTGATGAGATACCAGATGCCATTATCAATGCTAGTGCAACATTTATTGTGGAACCACTAACAGACATAGTAAATTCATCTTTTGAGAGTGGTGTATTTCCAAATAATCTAAAACCTGCAAAAGTAACACCATTGCACAATAAGGGTGCAAAATGTTATATTGCTAATTATAGACCAGTTTCCGTTTTGTCAGGCTTCAGCAAAATTACGGAAAAATAAAGAGAGGCTGATAAGTGACTTCCAACATGGGTTTAGGGCTGGAAAGTCAACTCAGTCAGCAATTTTTGCCTTCTTAAATGAAGTATTAAAAGCAGTGGATTATAAACAAAACGTATCTGGGATATTTCTGGATCTAAGTAAAGCCTTTGATGTAATTTATCATGGCATTCCCTTGTGTAAATTAAGTAATTATGGAATTAGAGGCCAGTCTGAAAAGTGGATCCAGTCGTACCTCAGTACTTGTCAGCAGATTACAGAAATAAAACACAAAGATAGTGAAACACAAAAAATTTCTAGTTTTTACAGTGATAAGCAGAAAATCAAGTATGGAGTCCCACAAAGGTCATTTCTTGGACCTGTGTTATTTCTGCTGTATGTAAATGACTTGGCTAGTAAAATTCATGATGGAACCACTGTACTGCTTGCAGATGACACTAATATTCTAACTAAATCACATAATGAGGATAATCTGCAGGAGGCTGCAGTATCAGTTACGCTTATCTTAACACACTGGTTCAAGACCAATAGGCTCACCATAAATTCTGAAAAAACTGTGACAGTTAACTTTCATACCACACAAAACCTCAATCCTGCAAACCCTGTTTTCACTATTGAAGGAAAAAATGTGTTGTAGGTCAGTAATACAAAAATTTTATGTACACCTGTTCAGGCAGTTCTGAAGTGGGAGGTACACCTAAACGATTTAAATAAGAGACTGAATTCACTAGCATACTCAAAATACAAGCTGCACATCAGTGCTGACAATGTATCATTGCACTATACAGTCGCTATCACATACTGAATAATTTTTTATGGGAATTCCACAAATACTTCAAAAACATTTAAAATACACAAAAAGATTACCAGGGTGATAAAAAGCTAAATGTAAGGATTCCTGTAGACCCCCTTTTAAAACCCTGAAAATATTGCCACTGCCTTGCTTGTATATATATGAAATACTAATTTTCACAAAAGGAAGCATCTTAAAAAAGGAAAATCTCTTCAAACACAACTATGATATACACACATATGAAACTAGACAGAAGATGAACCTACACAGGAACATAGTAAATACAAACTTATGCA
Source organism: Schistocerca nitens (assembly GCF_023898315.1). Lineage (NCBI taxonomy): Eukaryota > Metazoa > Arthropoda > Insecta > Orthoptera > Acrididae > Schistocerca > Schistocerca nitens. The sequence goes on along the minus strand of NC_064621.1, from coordinate 303,093,123 downwards.
AAAGAGGGGTGTATCATTCTGGAGCTATGTTATACAGGGTGTCCCAGCTATCTTGTCCACCCAAAATATCTCTGGAACGATAACAGCTATTGGAAAACGACTTTCACTGGTATCAATGTAGGGCTGGGGCCCATGAATGTACTTATTTTGAAACATTCTAAAACGAAAGCATATGTGTTTTTTAACACAAACTTATGTTTTTTTAAATGGACCTCCTATATTTTTTCTTCAGCAATCCATAGCATGACAAAGCACATACACAATGGCGTTGATTGCATCGCAATATTCCCATTACATCCCGAGATATTAAGACGCGAAGTTGACGCTTGAAACACCCGACATGCGCTGGTAGTGCACGTCCTGAGGTTCAGGCATGAACTGCATGCTGCCCGAAATCGCGATGTGATTGACATGTGTAATCACACCTCCATACTTATCAAGAGGTCTGAAACGAATAATACGGTCTGCTGCCATCAACTCTCATAAGCACATAATGGTTTCCCTCTTGCACGTTTTACGCATCTACGTACACAATATGAACCAGTACCGATAGGTGTACACCCATCAGGTTGTCTTATTTATCCTGCACTCCCAAAATAAGGTTTATCTAATGCGTTATATGACCGATTGTGCCTGTCGCACAGGGCCTGGCTCTACCTAGTCAAGTGACCAACGTAGTTCCCACTACTGCCACAGTTACTACTTCGCCTTGTTTATGATTTGCGACCCATGCAAACACCTGTACTCCACCACCCTCCGAGCATCCCATTTGTTGTTGCTTTGGCGTGCAGTACACCGCTTGCCAGTGTAGTCGTGCATCAGAGTAATCTAGTGATGGCACGGAGGTAGTACACATTGTGAATAAACGTTGTGTTGTGGAACTTAAACTGTACAGTATAATGTACACACATGAAGATATGGTAGAAATGCTGCTGATCTATGGATAATGTACATTGACGGGAAATACGTTATGAGATTGCTTGTTTGTTGATAGTACTGTTAGAGAACATTATGATTATTAAGTTAATATGTCTGTTTTCTACCCTACTCTACATACCTGTACTGTACCCTGTTGTAGGTGGACAAAATGCTGTTCAGGCAGAATGACTGTACAGAAGACGATTCCCTGACAAGCTATCGCCTTCACGCCGGATGTTTGGTCGTCTCACATCTCGTCTACATGAAACAGGAAGCTTAAATCCAAGACCTCGACATCGTCCTAGAACACACACAGATGAACGTGCTGAAGTTGCTGTGCTCACTACCATAGCTGTGAATCCTCAAATCAGCACACGTCAAATTGAACGTGAAGTTGGTGTGTTGAAATCAAGTGCACAGCATATTCTTAAACGTCATAAATTTCATCCTTACCATGTTCATTTACACCAGGATCTTCATGGAAATGACTTCCGCAATAGGGTAACTTCTGACTAATCCAAATTTTTTTGCAGATGTTCTCTTTACCGATGAGGCATCATTCTCCAACAAAAGAATTGCCAATATGAGGAATATGCATTATTGATCCGCAGACAATCCAAAATGGCTGTCAGGTAGAGCATCAACGTCCGTGGAGAGTTAATGTTTGGTGTGGGATTATTGGAGATACCATTATCAGACCTTTCTTTATAAATGGCATCCAAAATGGCAGACAATACTTCAGATTTATACGACACAATCTTCCTGTTCTCTTGGACACCGTGCCTCTGAACCGGAGAACGGTCATGTGGTATCAGCTTGACGGATGCCCTGCACATAACGCCTTACGAGCACGACGACTTCTGAACTGTAAGTTCCCTGGTAGGTGGATTGGACGAGGTGGCCCAGTTAGGTGGCCTGCCCGATCTCCAGATCTTACACCGCTGGATTATTTTCTTTGGGGAGCAGTGAAGGATGCTGTTTACCAACATGAACCAACAACACCAGAGGACATGAAGCAACGCATTATTGATGCTTGTACAGCCATCAAAGGGGAAACAGTAGCACGAAATAGGGCATACTTCATCCACAGAGTGACCTTATGTATGCAAGCCAATGGGCATCACTTTGAGCATGAGATGTGAACGCTATGTTTAGTATGTAGTGCTGGTATCACAGTGGAAGTTTCTACAAAGGGCCATTATAGCAAGTGATGTTAAGAAACATTTGTTTGCAACAATTTGTCATTTAACGCATTAAATAAACATAACATTGATAATTATGTGATAATAAAACTAATTGGTTAAACATGTTTACATTCATCTTCTATGTCCTACCTGAACTTCCCAAATCAAAACATTTTTACCTAAACAATGGTAAAACCTTTAGACCACTTGCTCATTTCACTAAAACCATCAACATGAATTTTACTATTACGAGTGAATGATTAACTGTCACTTGCATTAGATCTACAGTAAAGTAAAGTTTTAACGTTGAATGGTATTACCTTTTTAGTAATGGATTAACGATAAGCGAAGTTAACTTTGTGACTAACAATGCGGTACACAGATATGTTACAGAACCGCATCACCACTAGCCTATGGGATAAATACCTGCTGGAATGTAAGACGTTAATGCATGATGGCAGCAGACCGTATTATTCGTTTCGGACCTCTTGATAAGTATGGAAGTGTGATTACGCATGTCAATCACATCGCGATTACGGGCAGCACGGGGTTCACGCCTGAGCCTAAGGACGTGCGCTAGCAGTGCATGTTGGGTGTTTCAAGCGTCAACTTCGCGTCTTAATATCTCGGGATGTAATGGGAATCTTGCGATGCAATCAACACCATTGTGTATGTACTTTGTCATGCTATGGATTGCTGAAGAAAAAATATAGGAGGTCCATTTAAAAAAACATAAGTTTGTGTTAAAAAACACATATTCTTTCGTTTTAGAATGTTTCCAAATATGTAAATTCATGGGCCCCAGCCCTACATTGATACCAGTGAAAGTCATTTTGCGATAGCTGTTATTGTTCCAGAGATATTTTGGGTGGACAAGATAGCTGGGACACCCTGTATAACCACATGCCTTCTTACCTAAAATGCATACCAACATTAAAAGCATTTAAAATAAAATTAAAACAGTTCTTGCTTGACCACTGCTTGTATTCTTTGTCTGAGTTTATGGGACATCATAATAAGTAAACCTCACTTACCAAATTTCACTAGTTGTCAGTTCATAATATAGTTCATAATATAGATAACTGCTATTATCACATGAAGCAATGTAGTACACCAGCCTACATTATTATGCATTTTTATTATGTCAACAATGTAGTCAAAATGACTACTGTATTGTAAACTAACTAGGTTTACCACTGTCCTATATCACATGTACAAACAACGTACGCGACTGATTCATGGACCTATAAATAAATAAACTATAGGGTTCCAGCACACAGCACACAAGAAAATGGAGACTTTACATTTAACATAGGTAGTAATGTGTCCACATGTATTGAATATTTCACCTAACTCATCTTGGAAACAAATGTTACACTAACAAGTACCCTCAACCGTGTGCTGATCAGATAGCACTGCTTTGTTTGGAATATTTACTACAATTTAATACTTAACAAAATTTTTGCTGTAATTGTTGCAATTTTTATTTTGCAGATAGGTTCCACAAAATCAGTGCCCTTTACACAAATCAGAATTGTACATTTCTAGGAAAACAGGGCATATGCTGCCCATGGATCATCCTCTTCATGCCAATGCTTCAAACCTTCACCACAATGAAAAACACACTGTTTGATCACCAGTACTGGTGTAAAGATATCCCACTTCATTTAGCTCGTTTGGATGCTGCTTAAAAGCAAAAGGCCACTCATAAGATGATGCTAACCTTGCCTCAAGCGTGTTGTATTTAGGCCACATTGGTCCCAACATGATTTCAGCTGATCTGCATTGAGGCATTTATTTCAAAATGGAATTTGGACAAATTTCCATTTGGTGCAGGTTGTCGCAATGGCACAAGTCTACATCTATTTGTATGTCCAGGCTGGTCACATGATCTTTATCAATAACTAATGGATGCTTGCATCTCTGTCCTGAGCCTTACAATCTGCAACACATCTACTACTGAATTGTTCACATGATCATTAACGTGAAATTCCGTAGTTCATTCTGCCTACTATGAGTGATATTGAACACTTTGCTTCCCTGCCTGCTTTAAGCTATGTTGTTGCATCATTGATTATAGTGTTTTTACTCTCAGTGTGACATAGCACAACAGGGTGAAATGTTTCCTTGCTAATCACCATTAATGGAACACCTGTGTTCCAAATCCAGCCATCTAGGTTTGGAATACTACTTTGAACAGGTAGGCAATCTGCTGTATGCACGCCCAATTTCTATGTTTTCTGGCAGGGATGTAGAACAAATTATGACTTCTTTATATGTAAAAGAGCCAATATGTGCCAAGCAGATGTAGGCCATTACCTATTAAAGTTTTCCATATAGGTAGTTCTAAAGTTGTTCTGCAATTTTGTGTACTGGGCCATAACAATAGCTTAAATGTTGATTTGGTAGCCATGACATCATTTTTATTGTTATGAGTCCTATAATCAGATTACATAAATGTTATATTTTCAGCTGGATAAAGTATGAAATAGACAGAAGGGGCCATTACTGAATGAATAGATGACTGAAGAACAATCACTGAAGTATTCACATCCATAAAAGATTTAGGTTTCCCTTATGAGATACTATTGATAGAAGATGAAATAGAGATGATCTAAGGAAGAATGATGGGTTTCCTTACAGGTTTAGTTAGTAAGCATGAAAGCATCACAGAAATGATGAACCAACTTCAGTAGCAGGTGCTTCATGAGAGACATTTTGCATCCCCATGTCATTTATTATTAAATTTGTGAGGGCATATATTCCTAGAAGAGGCAAACAATATATTGATTCCCCCTCTGTGCATCTCATGAAATGATTATGAAGGTAAAATGAGAGAGATTTGAGTTCACATGGATGCTTACCAACAATCTTTCTTCTGACAAACCGTGTGCAACTGTAACAGGGAAGGTGGGGAGCGACAGTGGTTCACAAAAGTACCCTCCACGGCACATCATAAATTGGCTTGCAGAGTATAGAAGAGCTGTATAGTGTCAGAACAGACTTAACGAGTCTAGTAGAAGTGTACATGTCACATCCAAAAATTGTTGCATTACTCTGTGCTTTGTGTTGTACATTGTGGTGATAGACTGGTATAAGCTATTTCACTGCTGTGAAGCTATTTTCATAGAAACAAAGGAGACTTGGATAACAAACTGAATAAATAATAATTATGTTATTGCTGTGTGATGGAATGCTTCAGACCACAGGCCCCTTATAGCAAAAAAATACTCACAAAACATTTGAGAACAACTCAAGAGATTTTGTCATTGGACTCTGGTTTCACTCTGGATAAAATGTGTACACCACTCAAAATTCCCTTCAGCTGTAGCAAAGACAGACAGAATTAGGATACTGCATCTCCATGTAAGAAAAGGAATTTCTGATTTTGGGGATCACTTCTTAGGAAAGTCAAGCACTAAGCAGGTCACATTTTATTTTCATTGGAAGTGTTTGCTTACCCTCCTAACATTTTGTTATTCAGGCACCAGTGATTTGCTTTCCTGGGCAATGATTTAAAATAGCTCAGTTAAGCAATAGGTCTCTGTTCATCATTTCTAAGTCAGCGTGTGATGTATTTGACATTTTTGTCTTAGATTTAAGAATTTGTGTGTAACAAGAGTATTATTGTTATTTTCTATATTATTATTAGCAGTTATGTGAGGGGAAGATGTGTACATTGAAGCAGTTACAGTTCCAGAAACCACTCTGGTTGGCTACTTTCCCAGTGGCAATGAACATGTAGTGAGAAGCTTATGTTCATCAAAATTTAGTAATCAAACAGGATCTGATGGAACTTTTTTCGCAACTAGTGAAGTATGTGATACTTGAATTCTGAATAAATTTGGTCTTGTTTTCATTTATAAAGCACATACTCCATAATTGTTGATATTTATGAACGTTTCTAATTCTTGAGCATGAATTTTGCTGAAAATGTATTTTTTGTTTATGCATCAATATGTTCACTTTATGCAAAGGTGTGCTTTGAAGGAAGTTTACAAATACTCAACAGGAAATCTTCTTTAAAGAAAGGTACACTATTTATCAGAATTTTAACAGACTATTTCAACTGCACATAAAACTTATGTCACAATTTATATTTTTATATTTCTTATATCACTATGTAATTGACATTGTAACAAAGCAGGAAGTTTCCAATTTTAATATTTGCAAATGTTTTAACCTTTGCTATCATCTGTTATTACTAAAAATCTTCACATAAAAACATGTCCTCAAGAAATGTTCAATAAACTAAATTTGATGAATAATCTAAAAATGGAAACCATAGTGACATAGTTTTGACTCATCAAAAGTTCTAGAAGCTTTGATAGAAAACAGATTATCATATATTATTGTTTGTAGGTGCTGTGTCAGACTGCTTTTGACAGGGCTGAAGTTAACAAGTATAAAGCTCTTTGCAGTGTGTGTGGCAGATAGATGAAGAAAAGATTTCTGTGTTTTATCTGTTGAGATTTTCACATGGACATGTGAAACTATATTTGAAATTTTGTGTGGAATGATAAATAAACAACACTTTCTGACAGAATAATTGCTAATTCCAAGTTGTCCCATTTAATACATTGGAACTCAAACATGAAATTATGCAATGTTTCAATGCCACTGGGCACTGACACCATCTTAGAAAGGTAAGTGAACTTCTGTTGTACAATTATTTGAATTCACCTTTCTTGCACTTGAATGCACATTGTCTGCTAAGCAGTCAATATTTTTATGCAATGTCAGTGTGAACTATAAACACAAATTTCTTATTGCTAAAGCAAGAGAGGGATGTTATAAGCTTCCCATCTGCCAGAGACAGTATTATGTAAATCTTAGTGCCACAGGGCTGGATTATATATAGTTTTTTATTATTAATATAAAATTGATTTATTATTATTATTATTGGGACATACTGCAACAATTCCCTCACCTACTTTTTTAGGCTTTATAATAAAACTGTGACATAAATTGATTAGACTTTGTTAACTGCTAGAAGTAAACAGTTACAGCTATGGCAAGAATTTCTGGAGACTCTTGATCCTGCTTATGTACTGTCTATTGGTTGATTGATGCACTACTCTGTTATGGAATATAATTATACTACTCAGACAATTACTATCAATTCACCACTGATATTTGATTAGACTTTGTTAACTGCTAGAAGTAAACAGTTACAGCTATGGCAAGAATTTCTGGAGACTCTTGATCCTGCTTATGTACTGTCTATTGGTTGATTGATGCACTACTCTGTTATGGAATATAATTATACTACTCAGACAATTACTATCAATTCACCACTGATATTTGATTAGACTTTGTTAACTGCTAGAAGTAAACAGTTACAGCTATGGCAAGAATTTCTGGAGACTCTTGATCCTGCTTATGTACTGTCTATTGGTTGATTGATGCACTACTCTGTTATGGAATATAATTATACTACTCAGACAATTACTATCAATTCACCACTGATATTTAATTAGACTTTGTTAACTGCTAGAAGTAAACAGTTACAGCTATGGCAAGAATTTCTGGAGACTCTTGATCCTGCTTATGTACTGTCTATTGGTTGATTGATGCACTACTCTGTTATGGAATATAATTATACTACTCAGACAATTACTATCAATTCACCACTGATATAACTGCTGTATTCACATTATTTTGTCTCTGTTTCTATGTATTATGGTGCTGAAATCATTATCTCTTTGCAAATTGGTAATGTCATGATGCCACATACAATGCAATGTGGATGTACCATAGTTCATAATATTTAGAGCCAGTTTTGTTTAAGCTTTGCTTTTTTGATCCAGCGTCAAGAGTCACAGCACCCACCTTGCAGATGATTTTTCATTTCTAATTCTTCAGTAAAAATGTGATATACCCTTTCAGATGACATCTGGCAAGCATGAGCAATTTCACACACTTTCAACCTGCGATCCTCCATGACCATTTTGTGAACTTTTGCAGTGATTTCTAGAGTAGTGACACATCTTGGCCGACCACTGCATGGATCATCATCTAAGCTCTCCCAACCACATATAAATTCATTTGTCCACTTGGCAATGGTTGAATATGAAGGAGCAGAGTCACCCAGTGTATTCTGGAAATAAGCATGAATGTCCTTTGCTTTTATAGCTTTCTTTATGAAGTACTTAATCACTACTCAAATTTCAATTTTTTCCATCTTCGCAAATCACCACAAGGGAACAACAGAGCCATGTCACCACCACAGCCTTCTTCCAAGTGCACTGACATGGCATGTGTTTACAGGCAACAGGTCAATGAACATCAAGTAAAAACTCATTGCGCTAGTGCTGATCTGTTTTGATGATTCTGAGAACTTTTCAAACTCACCACAGAAACTCCAATCACTCAAAGAAAGAAGACCTGAGGACTTCCCAACAAAGTCGTATCAACAGTGATGAGAATTTCATATGATATCAAAAATGGTGTACCTGATGAACTGAAAGAGGACTTGACAACTGAGATTCAGGATATCAGAAAAGATAAGTATAAACTATATGTCAAATTAATATTTTTGGTGGACTCATGTCTTTGCTAGGAAAATGAATAGAGATGAGGGTAGTGACTTAGATGTGAAAGCTGTAGGACCCAGTCAAGACATATTTAAACCAAGTGAAAGTGTAGAAGCAAATCAACAGTTAAAACTGATGTTATGCAGTTGATTCTGCCAAAATTGAGTGCAGTTACTGATCAGTTAACAGAAATATGAACTGAAACAATGATAAAATGGACAGGTTACAATACCAAATAGACAAACTTAGTAATCAGGTTTCAGAACTAAAAGATTGGTTGCCAGAGGAATTAAAAAGTGTGAATGAAAAAGTTGATGTATTAGAAAATAAATTTACTGTTTTGGAAAAGGAGTTTATGACCTAATCTGTGGAAAATGAGTTTATGACCTAATCTGCACAACAAGAGAAGAATGTTGATGATGTCAGAGTTGAACAGAAAGCCATAACAGAAAAAATTGAATAAAACTTTAGTAGTTTAGATCAAAAAATTTTAAATCTTGAAAATACTATGCTAACTAATGTAAATGTTTTAGACCAAAAAATTTCAGTCGGTCAGTAAAACTGTAGTCACAACAATCTGTATTCAAATAATGGTATTGCTTGGTCCAACAATCCAGTCAAAAGTTATCCATCAGACAATTTACATTCAGTGAATTTTCTACAACACTGTAGACATAGGCATGAATGATGATCAAAAAATTAAATTTGTTAAGAGATCTGTTTTGGGTACATCTAAATGTAAGTCAGTGGGAAACATACCAAAGCTACGAAAAAAGTTTTTTAATAAATTTTGGTCAGAAGCTGAACAAGGGAGAATTAAAACTGAATTTCTGAATGGTCCAAATTATAGGAATAGTGATGGAACACTGAAAGAATTTTGTAAGAATCGACTTAAGAAATTAGCACACCTTGACAGGCCATTTGACGAAATGACATTAATCAATGCACTAAAAAGGCGATTACTAGAAAGGCTGCAGTGGGATTTAGTACATGTACCTGACAATTGTCTAGAACATTTTTTATGATATGTAGACAGGTTGGATAAGGCAGTAGAAAGAAACATGTACCATAGTAACAGAAATGATAGAGATCAAAACAGTAACAACTACAGAAACAGAGATAGTGGTAACTTAAGTCAGGTTCAGAATGATAATAGAGGCAGAAATTTTTAACATCAGCAGAACAGGAATAATGGGGATAACCATGGGCAACATAATAGGAAAAACAATTGTAGAGGCAACTATTCCGGAAACAGCAGTCCACCTCAATGAAGGTCCACAGTTATGGGGCAAGGAAATACAACAAGTACAGAACCCCCAAATTACACTTACATTTAGACAATAATAACAATATTAATAATGTGGTGCAGGTATCTGAAGTTGAAAAGAAGGAACATCAGATTTCTCATTTATGTTTTGATAAAAAGTTTTGGAATACTGTGTTTAATTATAGTGATGCAGGTACTAATCACAAACCAGAATGTCAGAGTAATGAGAATTTTGATGTTGTTGTTGTGGTCTTCAGTCCTGAGACTGGTTAGATGCAGCTCTCCATGCTACTCCATCCTGTGCAAGCTTCTTCATCTCCCAGTACATACTGCAGCCTACATCCTTCTGAATCTGCTTAGTGTATTCATCTCTTGGTCTCCCTCTACAATTTTTACCCTCCACACTGCCCTCCAATACTAAATTGGTGATCCCTTGATGCCTCAGAACATGTCCTACCAACTGATCCCTTCTTCTAGTCAAGTTGTGCCACAAACTCGTCTTCCTTCCCAATTCTATTCAATACCTCCTCATTAGTTATGTGATCTACCCATCTAATCTTCAGCATTCTTCTGCAGCACCACATTTCGAAAACTTCTATTCTCTTCCTGTCCAAACTCTTTATCATCCATGTTTCACTTCCATACATGGCTACACTCCATACAAATACTTTCAGAAACGACTTCCTGACACTTACATCTATACCCAATGTTAACAAATTTCTGTTCTTCAGAAACCCTTTCCTTGCCATTGCCAGTCTACATTTTATATCCTCTCTACTTCGACCATCATCAGTTATTTTGCTCCCCAAATAGCAAAACTCCTTTACTAATTTAAGTGTCTCATTTCCTAATCTAATTCCCTCAGCATCACCCAATTTAATTTGACTACAGTCCATTATCCTTGTTTTGCTTTTGTTGATGTTCATCTTATATCCTCCTTTCAAGACACTGTCCATTCCATTCCAACATTCCATTCCATTCATTGCTGTCTCTGATAGAATTACAATGTCATTGGCAAACCTTAAAGTTTTTATTTCTTCTCCATGGATTTTAATACCTACTCCAAATTTTTCTTTTGTTTCCTTTACTGCTTGCTCAATATACAGATTGAACAACATCGGGGAGAGGCTATATCCCTGTCTCACTCCTTTCCCAACCACTGCTTCCCTTTCATGTCCCTCGACTCTTATAACTGCCACCTGGTTTCTGTACAAATTGTAAATAGCCTTTCGCTCCCTGTATTTTACCCCTGCCACCTTCCAGTCAACATTATCAAAAGCTTTCTCTAAGTCTACAAATGCTAGAAACGTAGGTTTGCCTTTCCTTAATCTAGCTTCTAAAATAAGTCGTAGGGTCAGTATTGCCTCATGTGTTCCCATATTTTTACGAAATCCAAACTAATCTTCCCTGAGGTCGGCTTCTACCAGTTTTTCCATTCGTCTGTAAAGAATTTACGTTAGTATTTTGCAGCCGTGACTTATTAAACTGATAGTTCGGTAATTTTCACATCTGTCAATGCCTGCTTTCTTTGGTATTGGAATTATCATATTTTTCCTGAAGTCTGCGGGTATGTCACCTGTCTCATACATTTTGTTCACCAGATGGTAGAGTTTTGTCAGGACTGGCTCTCCCAAGGCTGTCAGTAGTTCTAATGGAATGTTGTCTACACCCGGGGCCTTGTTTCAACTTATGTCTTTCAGTGCTCTATCAAACTCTTCACACAGTATCATATCTCCCATTTCATCTTCATCTACATCATCTTCCATTTCTGTAACATTGCCCTCAAGTACATCGCCCTTGTATAGACCCTCTATATTCTCCTTCCACCTTTCTGCTTTCCCTTCTTTGCTTAGAACTGGGTTTCCATCTGAGCTCTTGATATTCATACAAGTGGTTCTCTTATCTCCAAAGGTCTCTTTAATTTTCCTGTAGGCAGTATCTATCTTACACCTAGTGATATATGCCTCTACATCCTTACATTTGTCCTCTAGCCATGCCTGCTTAGCCACTTTGCACTTCCTGTCGATCTCATTTTTGAGACGTTTGTATACCTTTTTGCCTGCTTCATTTACTGCATTTTTATATTTTCTCCTTTCGTCAGTTAAATTCAATATTTCTTCTGTCACCCAAGGATTTCTACTAGCCCTCGTCCTTTTACCTACTTGATCCTCTGCTGCCTTCACTACTTCTTCCCACAAAGCTACCCATTCTTCTTCTACTGTATTTCTTTCCCCCATTCTTGTCAATTGTTCCCTTATGGTCTCCCTGAAACCCTGTACAACCTCTGGTTTAGTCAGTTTATCGAGGTCCCATCCCCTTAAATTCGCACCTTTTTGCAGTTTCTTCAGTTTTAATCTACATTTCATAACCAATAGATTGTGGTCAGAGTCCACATCTGTCCCTGGAAATGTCTTACAATTTAAAACCTGGTTCCTAAATCTCTGTCTTACCATTATATAATCTATCTGAAACCTGTCAGTATCTCCAGGCTTCTTCCATGTATACAACCTTCTTTCATGATTCTTGAACCAAGTGTTAGCTATGATTAAGTTATGCTCTGTGCAAAACTCTACCAGGCGGCTTCCTCTTTCATTTCTTAGCCCCAATCCATATTCACCTACTATGTTTCCTTCTCTTCCTTTTCCTACTATCGAATTCCATTCACCCATCACTATTAAATTTTTGCCTCCCTTCACTATCTCAATAATTTCTTTTATCTCATCATACATTTCTTCAATTTCTTCATCATCTGCAGAGCTAGATGGCATATAGACTTGTACTACTGCCGTAGGCATGGACTTCGTGTCTATCTTGGCCAGAACAATGCATTCGCTGTGCTGTTTATAATAGCTTACCCATATTCCTATTGTTTTATTCATTATTAAACCTACTCCTGCATTACCCCTGCATTTTGATGTAGTATGTACTAATGATTTCTTCTCTTGGTCAGAAAACAGTGTTATTGATATATGTAAAACAGGTGATGACTGTATTGGATCTGAATTAGGTGGTATTTTTTATGTAGATATGAATGAGAGCTGTGAAATGACTGAGGATGGTAAGTCTGAGACTGGTAGCTTAATACAAATGAATGTTGGTAAGATTTGTGACTTTGACAGAGATGAGAATAGTAGTGTTAATAATGTTATTGTTAAAGTAATTCTGGAAGAATGTGATGATGATGATGACGAGTATCAGGTATTTATGGAGTTTAAGAATAATAAAGTTTCAGTGTTATTCATGAAGAAAGGTAATGTAAGTGATGATGTGCATGAGTGTCATGGAATACCACTCCAGTCAAAGCAGCTTTTCATTAATATCATGCAAAGTAATGACACAAACACTATAGGTGAGTTATCTGTAAGCCTGGAGAATAAATGTGAAAATTTTTGGAAATTTGTTTGGGACCAAATTGATGATAACGTAGACAAAAGCACATTCTGGAATAATTTAGCTGTGGTTAGTCAAAATTTGTATCCAAATTGGTGGAATGAAGTGAAAGAAGGCCTAAGCAGAAAGTGTAATTTTGACAGAAATGTATTTTGTGTTCCTTCTGTAATAAGTGATGTTTGTTGTGCTATGGAGCCATTACAGTGTGTTCAACCTTTACCTGACAACATGTGTAATCAAAGTAATGCAATAGTACCAGTAAAGTTTTTACAAACCCTACAAAAACCGTTAAGATGTGGCGATTTGATTAAATTGAAAGTGATCTTTTGCATGAAGTGTCTAATAAGAGAGATGTCCTTACATTAAGACTAAGATTGATCAGTGGAAAGGTAACTGTTAGATTGATACAGATAGCCCAATTTGTAGCATATCTGAACAATTTAGGGATGAGATCCAATATAGTAAGAATTTTGTGGAAATTTCTATTGCATTTGTCAAGATAAGAGGAGCCACTGACAAGTAAAGCAAGATGTGAAATGTCAAGCACTGTTAACATTTAGCATAGAGGACAAGATATATGAACACGGATGCATAATGACACCTATTCTAGAAGAAAATATTCTCTATATCTGTAGATTTATAATACAATACCATGTAATTGTATTTTGTTTGGCCAGAATGTAGTATGTAAGAAATTTTAGGTTTTAAAGTTATGTCTTATCTATCAACTGAGTTAAAAATACTGTGATACACTGTACAGTTGTGTTCTGTAATAGATACACACTATAGCATTTGATATATATGCCAAGAGACTACATGAATAGATTTTTTTACAAATTTGAAATGGGACAATATTCATAATTTGTACTGCAAAATTTAGGAATAGTATCTTAGTATATCTGTGTGTATCACCTTGTGAATTCATTCCTTTTTTCTTGCATGTAACTCTGAATATTAATGTTTCAAATGTGAACACTATTTAGTTTCAACTAACATAAATTCCATAAAACTGAGTTTGAAAAGTCACTAAGGATAACATATTTTGTGTGATGTGAAGAAGGTATTGAATAGCATATTTAGCACACAAAACAATGTTTCAGTATTTGATGTGAATGCAACACAGGAAGTTACTTATACAGCTGTACCCTGCTGGACCAGTCAACTTGCAAGAGATCATGGGTGCTGGGTAACGTACTAGAGCATCTGTTGACTGGAATGTGTGTTGTGACTGATATTTTTGAATTGTTAGGCAAGACTGCTAAAGACAGTGTTATTCAGCATAAATGTATGTAAGGGGATTAACTTTCCAATACCTTATGTAACTTCAAATCAGTAGGTTTTTTTTATCATTTGTAAGTGAATCTTCTAGGTCTTTATGTATGTAGTTTAGTTGTATGGACAATATAACAAGATGTATACATATCTGTTTTTGTACTCTGATTTTGGTCCTTATGGTACTTGATTATCTCATCAGTCAAAGGTATTTATGACTATGTTTACTTTAATCTGTTCTGAGTATTGCAATATTGTATCTGATTGGATCTTGAGTTGTGGACAGGCTCATGCTTAGCTCTGTTTTGGGTACCTCTGGTCATCGCGACTGTAAGTGTGTGTATTCAAGGAGAATGTATAACCATTGATTGAAGATAAATGCTTCTCACAATTACTCTTTGCATATGATTTAACTTATTGATATGATTATGAACTTTATTCATTTTGTTGCGTCGAAACATGTATTGCTGGTTTATACCCTGTATGGTTTGAATTCATGGGTTGGTCTACACATTGTAAACCCAGGCCCTAATATTTTTCCATTATTTTATCCTCTGATGAGTCAACATATCCTTGAATACTTTGGTTTATGTGACTGATTGATTCCTACGGATGACTGGGTATACTTTTGCTGATCTGTACCCATCAATGTGGCTTTTTCGGTCTGCTCACTCATCATACACTTAGGCTCTGAAATTTTTTCTCTTCTCTTCTGAAGATTTTGAAGGTTTGATTTTATAGATCTGCACTTAAAATTTATAAATTCTAGTAATTTACATTATTTCTATAATTATTTCTACAGTTTAGTGGTGCAATGTTGTAGTTTTGACCTTTTATTATTTGTCTTGTGACAGTATGTTCCACAGATCTGAAAATCTGAATACCATGTCCTGATATACCGTGTGATCACAAAGTCAGTATAAATTTGAAAACTTAATAAACCATGGAATAATGTAGATAGAGAGGTAAAAATTGACACACATGCTTGGAATGACATGGGGTTTTATTAGAACAAAAAAAAAAAAAAATTGCTAGATGCGTGAAAGATCTCTTGCATGTGTCGTTTGGTGATGATCGTGTGCTCAGCCACCACTTTCATCATGCTTGGCCTCCCAGGTCCCCAGACCTCAGTCCGTGTGATTATTGGCTTAGGGGTTACCTGAAGTCGCAAGTGTATTGTGATTGACCTACATCCCTAGGGATGCTGAAAGACAACATCCGATGCAATTGCCTCACCATAACTCCAGGCATGCTTTACAGTGCTGTTCACAACATTATTCCTCGACTACAGCTATTGTAGAGGAACGATGGTGGACATATTGAGCATTTCCTGTAAAGAACATCATCTCTGCTTTGTCTTACTTTGTTATGCTTATTAATGCTATTCTGATCAGATGAAGTGCCATCTGTCGTACATTTGTAAACTTTTGTATTTTTTTGGTTCTAATAAAACCCCATGTCATTCCAAGCATGTGTGTCAATTTGTACCTCTCTATCTACATTATTCTGTGATTCATTCAATTTTCAAAGTTATACTGACTTTTTGATCACCTGGTATGTATAGATTATGACTTTTATAGCAAATATATTTCTTATGTTCTCTGTAATATGTTATCTATCAGATACTTCTATACATCCATCTGCTATCCTGGGCATCATTGTGTACACCATTTGGCAAACCTTATAGTCTGTCACAAAATATTGTAAACATACTGTTTCCAAATTTTGTGACGGGGATATTATAATGAGTCACCCTTCTCTAACATTACCTTTATATACATATAGAAATAACTGATACCATACATACTGTAGATTCTTGCATAGGTTAAAATTGTCTCAGTTGTTTCATTAAAAGAATTCATATAATTTTGTACACAATGTATTAAATTTCAGGCTAAATTTTTAAAAGAAATTAATTTTTTAAGCTTTGTATGTACAGTTAAAATTACTCTACTTTTAAAAATAATTAGAAAAGATATGATCATGGGGAGACAAGTACATACCAAATGACATACACAGAAACACAAATGTGCAAAAGAAGTACAGTGAGGAAAAACTGAATTAAATTGTCATGCAATAATTTTACAATGATTTACAAAAGAACCTAATGTAGATTAAATAGTAAAGCTCTGGATATACACTGTATACAATTCAAACTCCAAGTAAAACACTCAACTTCTTATTTCAACAATGTACACAGTATGAAGAGGTAGCAGTGTCACAAGCACTAATTTGAATACATTCAATAATCTTTAGAATGTGTTATCCTCCACAAAACTGTTTTAAAACTTTCAGTTTCCACAGAATCTGATACTAAATTCCCAAACACAAGACTATGAAAAGGGGTCCCTAATCAGTAAAAACAATTCTTCTAAGAAGACCACCAGTTCATGTCAATTAGGCTCTCATATATATTGCACAATTCCTTCACAGTGTTGTTTCAGTCTGTAGACCATCATGAAAATTGTATTGATTCTTTACAGTCATAAATAGAATTTCAATGTGGAGAATGACGACAGAAGGGCATTTACTTACAAAACTTATGAATATATTCTGGGCTATGAAGAATATGTTTATCCATAGGAACTAACAACTTGGGTACGCTAGTGCTAACTACTTTCGCAGCTAACTACTTATCACATAGGTAATGCTCATGCTCATACTGCTCCTCTAAGAAACTCTAGGGCAGATTTTGTTTAAAAGATAATGCGGAATAATGAGGGAAATGTGTAAAGCTAACTGATGATAATATGATACAATTTCCATAACAATTGTAGCATGTTACAGAAATTGTATCATATTACCATCAGTTAGCTTTACACATTTCCCTCATTATTCCGCATTATCTTTTAAACAAAATCTGCCCTAGAGTTTCTTAGAGGAGCAGTATGAGCATGAGCATTACCTATGTGATAAGTAGTTAGCTGCGAAAGTAGTTAGCACTAACGTACCCAAGTTGTTAGTTCCTTAGGATAAACATATTCTTCATAACCCAGAATATATTCATAAGTTTTGTAAGTAAATGCCCTTCTGTCGTCATTCTCCACATTGAAATTCTATTTATGACTGTAAAGAATCAATACAATTTTCATGATGGTCTACAGACTGAAACAACACTGTGAAAGAATTGTGCAATATATATGAGAGCCTAATTGACATGAACTGGTGGTCTTCTTAGAAGAATTGTTTTTACTGATTAGGGACCCCTTTTCATAGTCTTGTGTTTGGGAATTTAGTATCAGATTCTGTGGAAACTGAAAGTTTTAAAACAGTTTTGTGGAGGATAACACATTCTAAAGATTATTGAATGTATTCAAATTAGTGCTTGTGACACTGCTACCTCTTCATACTGTGTACATTGTTGAAATAAGAAGTTGAGTGTTTTACTTGGAGTTTGAA
The DNA here is from genome assembly GCF_023898315.1 of Schistocerca nitens. Taxonomy (NCBI): domain Eukaryota; kingdom Metazoa; phylum Arthropoda; class Insecta; order Orthoptera; family Acrididae; genus Schistocerca; species Schistocerca nitens. The sequence continues at coordinate 303,075,157 of NC_064621.1, read as the reverse complement.
TTGTATACAGTTTATATCCAGAGCTTTACTATTTAATCTACATTAGGTTCTTTTGTAAATCATTGTAAAATTATTGCATGACAATTTAATTCAGTTTATCCTCACTGTACTACTTTTGCACATTTGTGTTTCTGTGTATGTCATTTGGTATGTACTTGTCTCCCCATGATCATATCTTTTCTATAAATTGATTATTTGCTAAGTTGCATTTAAAAATAATTAATATTACAAAATTCCTGGCACACTTAAAATTCATATTACTAATTGCACAATTTAATGCGAATTATTAAATTTATTTCTGGATTACTTAATAAAATAATGATATATTTTAGCAATGATTCTTACTCGTCAAGAAAGTTTGTTAGCTCTTTTGCTTTGTAAACTCTTTGGAATTCTGTGAATACTGTAGAATGTAGGTAACGGTGGCGTTCTATCCCAATACATATGTACTGCAAATAAAGTTCTGGTGACACTCAACTAAGGTAGGGTGCAGAAGGTGGCACCAGTGGTGGGACTACCTGCTTTGTGAAATACCGTATAAGCAATTTGAGATTTCTGCTTCCACACCATGCCATGTTCACAGATCACAACTACATCAAGCACAAATAAAGAAAGGGTTTTTTGGCAGGTCGACAGACACACCAACAAACACAAACATACACACAAAATTCAAGCTTTCACAACAAACTGTTGCCTCATCAGGAAAGAGGGAGGGAGAGGGAAAGACGAAAGGTTGTGGGTTTTAAGGGAGAGGGTAAGGAGTCACTCCAATCCCGGGAGCGGAAAGACTTACCTTAGGGGGAAAAAAGGACGGGTATACACTCGCACACACACACATATCCATCCACACATATACAGACACAAGCAGACATATTTAAAGACAAAGAGTTTGGGCAGAGATGTCAATCAAGGCAGAAGTGCAGAGGCAAAGATGTTGTTGAATGACAGGTGAGGTATGAGTGGCGGCAACTTGAAATTAGCAGAGATTGAGGCCTGGTGGATAACGGGAAGAGAGGATATATTGAAGAGCAAGTTCCCATCTCCAGAGTTCGGATAGGTTGGTGTTAGTGGGAAGTATCCAGATAACCCGGACGGTGTAACACTGTGCCAAGATGTGCTGACCGTGCACCAAGGCATGTTTAGCCACAGGGTGATCCTCATTACCAACAAACACTGTCTGCCTGTGTCCATTCATGCGAATGGACAGTTTGTTGCTGGTCATTCCCACATAGAATGCGTCACAGTGTAGGCAGGTCAGTTGGTAGATCACGTGGGTGCTTTCACACGTGGCTCTGCCTTTGATCGTGTACACCTTCCGGGTTACAGGACTGGAGTAGGTGGTGGTGGGAGGGTGCATGGGACAGGTTTTACACCGGCGGCGGTTACAAGGGTAGGAGCCAGAGGGTAGGGAAGGTGGTTTGGGGATTTCATAGGGATGAACTAACAGGTTACGAAGGTTAGGTGGATGGCGGAAAGACACTCTTGGTGGAGTGGGGAGGATTTCATGAAGGATGGATCTCATTTCAGGGCAGGATTTGAGTAAGTCGTATCCCTGCTGGAGAGCCACATTCAGAATCTGATCCAGTCCCGGAAAGTATCCTGTCACAAGTGGGGCACTTTTGTGGTTCTTCTGTGGGAGGTTCTGGGTTTGAGAGGATGAGGAAGTGGCTCTGGTTATTTGCTTCTGTACCAGGTCTGGAGGGTAGTTGCGGGATGCGAAAGCTGTTGTCAGGTTGTTGGTGTAATGCTTCAGGGATTCCGGACTGGAGCAGATTCGTTTGCCAAGAAGACCTAGGCTGTAGGGAAGGGACCGTTTGATGTGGAATAGGTGGCAGCTGTCGTAATGGAGGTACTGTTGCTTGTTGGTGGGTTTGATGTGGATGGACGTGTGAAGCTGGCCATTGGACAGGTGGAGGTCAACATCAAGGAAAGTGGCATGGGATTTGGAGTAGGACCAGGTGAATCTGATGGAACCAAAGGAGTTGAGATTGAAGAGGAAATTCTGGAGTTCTTCTTCACTGTGAGTCCAGATCATGAAGATGTCATCAATAAATCTGTACCAAACTTTGGGTTGGCAGGCCTGGGTAACCAAGAAGGCTTCCTCTAAGCGACCCATGAATAGGTTGGCGTACGAAGGGGCCATCCTGGTACCCATGGCTGTTCCCTTTAATTGTTGGTATGTCTGGTCTTCAAAAGTGAAGAAGTTGTGGGTCAGGATAAAGCTGGCTAAGGTAATGAGGAAAGAGGGTTTAGGTAGGGTGGCAGGTGATCGGCGTGAAAGGAAGTGCTCCATCGCAGCGAGGCCCTGGACGTGCGGGATATTTGTGTATAAGGAAGTGGCATCAATAGTTACAAGGATGGTTTCTGGGGGTAACGGATTGGGTAAGGATTCCAGGCGTTCAAGAAAGTGGTTGGTGTCTTTGATGAAGGATGGGAGACTGCATGTAATGGGTTGAAGGTGTTGATCTACGTAGGCAGAGATACGTTCTGTGGGGGCTTGGTAACCAGCTACAATGGGGCGGCCGGGATGATTGGGTTTGTGAATTTTAGGAAGAAGGTAGAAGGTAGGGGTGCGGGGTGTCGGTGGGGTCAGGAGGTTGATGGAGTCAGGTGAAAGGTTTTGTAGGGGGCCTAAGGTTCTGAGGATTCCTTGAAGCTCCGCCTGGACATCAGGAATGGGATTACCTTGGCAAACTTTGTATGTGGAGTTGTCTGAAAGCTGACGCAGTCCCTCAGCCACATACTCCAATGATCAAGTACCACGGTCGTGGAACGAAAAGGTTTAATGTTATGTTATGAATTTCGTAAGTCGAACGCGGAAAATATGTGCAAAATAGTGGAAAATGAACAGCATAAACTTACCACATAATCAAAGGAAATCATTTTTAACGTTTTAGTACCGGCAAACATTCTTTTCTCTGTCGTTTTAGTACATGTCACTAAATTCAGGGTGTACATTCTTCCGGCGGACAAGGGTTCCATGACCGTGGTGCTTGATTGTCGGGAGTATGTGGCTGAGGGACTGCGTCAGCTTTCAGACAACACCACATACAAAGTTTGCCAAGGTAATCCCATTCCTGATGTCCAGGTAGAGCTTCAAGGAATCCTCAGAACCTTAGGCCCCCTACAAAACCTTTCACCTGACTCCATCAACCTCCTGACCCCACCGACACCCCGCACCCCTACCTTCTACCTTCTTCCTAAAATTCACAAACCCAATCATCCCGGCCGCCCCATTGTAGCTGGTTACCAAGCCCCCACAGAACGTATCTCTGCCTACGTAGATCAAAACCTTCAACCCATTACATGCAGTCTTCCATCCTTCATCAAAGACACCAACCACTTTCTCGAACGCCTGGAATCCTTACCCAATCCGTTACCCCCAGAAACCATCCTTGTACCTATTGATGCCACTTCCTTATACACAAATATCCCGCACGTCCAGGGCCTCGCTGCGATGGAGCACTTCCTTTCACGCCAATCACCTGCCACCCTACCTAAAACCTCTTTCCTCATTACCTTAGCCAGCTTCATCCTGACCCACAACTTCTTCACTTTTGAAGACCAGATATACCAACAATTAAAGGGAACAGCCATGGGTACCTGGGTGGCCCCTTCGCACGCCAACCTATTCATGGGTCGCTTAGAGGAAGCCTTCTTGGTTACCCAGGCCTGCCAACCCAAAGTTTGGTACAGATTTATTGATGACATCTTCATGATCTGGACTCACAGTGAAGAAGAACTCCAGAATTTCCTCTTCAATCTCAACTCCTTTGGTTCCATCAGATTCACCTGGTCCTACTCCAAATCCCATGCCACTTTCCTTGATGTTGACCTCCACCTGTCCAATGGCCAGCTTCACACGTCCATCCACATCAAACCCACCAACAAGCAACAGTACCTCCATTACGACAGCTGCCACCCATTCCACATCAAACGGTCCCTTCCCTACAGCCTAGGTCTTCGTGGCAAACGAATCTGCTCCAGTCCGGAATCCCTGAAGCATTACACCAACAACCTGACAACAGCTTTCGCATCCCGCAACTACCCTCCAGACCTGGTACAGAAGCAAATAACCAGAGCCACTTCCTCATCCTCTCAAACCCAGAACCTCCCACAGAAGAACCACAAAAGTGCCCCACTTGTGACAGGATACTTTCCGGGACTGGATCAGATTCTGAATGTGGCTCTCCAGCAGAGATACGACCTACTCAAATCCTGCCCTGAAATGAGATCCATCCTTCATGAAATCCTCCCCACTCCACCAAGAGTGTCTTTCCGCCATCCACCTAACCTTCGTAACCTGTTAGTTCATCCCTATGAAACCCCCAAATCACCTTCCCTACCCTCTGGCTCCTACCCTTGTAACCGCCCCCGGTGTAAAACCTGTCCCATGCACCTTCCCACCACCACCTACTCCAGTCCTGTAATCCGGAAGGTGTACACGATCAAAGGCAGAGCCACGTGTGAAAGCACCCACGTGATCTACCAACTGACCTACCTACACTGTGATGCATTCTATGTGGGAATGACCAGCAACAAACTGTCCATTCGCATGAATGGACACAGGCAGACAGTGTTTGTTGGTAATGAGGATCACCCTGTGGCTAAACATGCCTTGGTGCACGGTCAGCACATCTTGGCACAGTGTTACACCGTCCGGGTTATCTGGATACTTCCCACTAACACCAACCTATCCGAACTCCGGAGATGGGAAGTTGCTCTTCAATATATCCTCTCTTCCCGTTATCCACCAGGACTCAATCTCCACTAATTTCAAGTTGCCGCCACTCATACCTCACCTGTCATTCAACAACATCTTTGCCTCTGCACTTCTGCCTCGATTGACATCTCTGCCCAAACTCTTTGTCTTTAAATATGTCTGCTTGTGTCTGTATATGTGTGGATGGATATGTGTTTGTGTGCGAGTGTATACCCATCCTTTTTTCCCCCTAAGGTAAGTCTTTCCCCTCCCGGGATTGGAATGACTCCTTACCCTCTCCCTTAAAACCCACATCCTTTCGTCTTTCCCTCTCCTTCCCTCTTTCCTGATGAGGCAACAGTTTGTTGCGAAAGCTTGAATTTTGTGTGTATGTTTGTATTTGTTTGTGTATCTGTCGACCTGCCAGCACTTTCATTTGGTAAGTCACATCATCTTAGGGAAACATTCCACGTGGGAAAAATATATCTAAAAACACAGATGATGTGACTTACCGAACGAAAGTGCTGGCAGGTCGATAGACACACAAACAAACACAAACATACACACAAAATTCACGCTTTCGCAACAAACTGTTGCCTCATCAGGAAAGAGGGAAGGAGAGGGAAAGACGAAAGGATGTGGGTTTTAAGGGAGAGGGTAAGGAGTCATTCCAATCCCGGGAGCGGAAAGACTTACCTTAGGGGATAAAATGACGGGTATACACTCGCACACACACACATATCCATCCACACATATACAGACACAAGCAGACATATTTAAAGACAAAGAGTTTGGGCAGAGATGTCAGTCGAGGCAGAAGTGCAGAGGCAAAGATGTTGTTGAATGACAGGTGAGGTATGAGTGGCGGCAACTTGAAATTAGTGGAGATTGAGGCCTGGTGGATAACAGGAAGAGAGGATATATTGAAGAGCAAGTTCCCATCTCCGGAGTTCGGATAGGTTGGTGTTAGTGGGAAGTATCCAGATAACCCGGACGGTGTAACGCTGTGCCAAGATGGGCTGGCCGTGCACCAAGGCATGTTTAGCCACAGGGTGATCCTCATTACCAACAAACACTGTCTGCCTGTGTCCATTCATGCGAATGGACAGTTTGTTGCTGGTCATTCCCACATAGAATGCGTCACAGTGTAGGCAGGTCAGTTGGTAGATCACGTGGGTGCTTTCACACGTGGCTCTGTCTTTGATCGTGTACACCTTCCGGGTTACAGGACTGGAGTAGGTGGTGGTGGGAGGGTGCATGGGACAGGTTTTACACCGGGGACGGTTACAAGGGTAGGAGCCAGAGGGTAGGGAAGGTGGTTTGGGGATTTCATAGGGATGAACTAACAGGTTACGAAGGTTAGGTGGACAGCGGAAAGACACTCTTGGTGGAGTGGGGAGGATTTCATGAAGGATGTATCTCATTTCAGGGCAGGATTTGAGTAGGTCGTATCCCTGCTGGAGAGCCACATTCAGAATCTGATCCAGTCCCGGAAAGTATCCTGTCACAACACATAACAACAATTGAAGGGAACAGCCATGGGTACCAGGATGGCCCCATCGTACGCCAACCTATTCATGGGTCGCTTAGAGGAAGCCTTCTTGGTTACCCAGGCCTGCCAACCCAAAGTTTGGTACAGATTTATTGATGACATCCTCATGATCTGGACTCACAGCGAAGAAGAACTCCAGAATTTCCTATCCAACCTCAACTCCTTTGGTTCCATCAGATTCACCTGGTCCTACTCCAAATCCCATGCCACTTTCCTTGATGTTGACCTCCACCTGTCCAATGGCCAGCTTCACACGTCCGTCCACATCAAACCCACCAACAAGCAACAGTACCTCCATTACGACAGCTGCCACCTATTCCACATCAAACGGTCCCTTCCCTACAGCCTAGGTAATCTGCTTCAGTCCGGAATCCCTGAAGCATTACACCAACAACCTGACAACAGCTTTCGCATCCCGCAACTACCCTCCAGACCTGGTACAGAAGCAAATAACCAGAGCCACTTACTCATCCTCTCAAACCCAGAACCTCCCACAGAAGAACCACAAAAGTGCCCCACTTGTGACAGGATACTTTCCGGGACTGGATCAGATTCCGAATGTGGCTCTCCAGCAGGGATATGACTTCCTCAAATCCTGCCCTGAAATGAGATCCATCCTTCATGAAATCCTCCCCACTCCACCAAGAGTGTCTTTCCGCTGTCCACTTAACCTTCGTAACCTCTTAGTTCATCCCTATGAAATCCCCAAACCACCTTCCCTACCCTCTGGCTCCTACCCTTGTAACCGCCCCCGGTGTAAAACCTGTCCCATTCACCCTCCCACCACCACCTACTCCAGTCCTGTAACCCGGAAGGTGTACACGATCAAAGACAGAGCCACGTGTGAAAGCACCCAAGTGATCTACCAACTGACCTGCCTACACTGTGACGCATTCTATGTGGGAATGACCAGCAACAACCTGTCCATTCGCATGAATGGACACAGGCAGACAGTGTTTGTTGGTAATGAGGATCACCCTGTGGCTAAACATGCCTTGGTGCACGGCCAGCACATCTTGGCACAGTGTTACACCGTCTGGGTTATCTGGATACTTCCCACTAACACCAACCTATCCGAACTCCAGAGATGGGAACTTGCTCTTCAATATATCCTCTCTTCCCGTTATCCACCAGGCCTCAATCTCCGCTAATTTCAAGTTGCTGCCACTCATACCTCACCTGTCATTCAACAACATCTTTGCCTCTGCACTTCTGCCTCGACTGACATCTCTGCCCAAACTCTTTGTCTTTAAATATGTCTGCTTGTGTCTGTATATGTGTGGATGGATATGTGTGTGTGTGCGAGTGTATACCCGTCCTTTTTTCCCCCTAAGGTAAGTCTTTCCGCTCCCGGGATTGGAATGACTCCTTACCCTCTCCCTTAAAACCCACATCCTTTCGTCTTTCCCTCTCCTTCCCTCTTTCCTGATGAGGCAACAGTTTGTTGTGAAAGCTTGAATTTTGTGTGTATGTTTGGGTTTGTTTGTGTGTCTGTCGACCTGCCAGCACTTTCATTTGGTAAGTCACATCATCTTTGTTTTTAGATATATTTTTCCTATGTGGAATGTTTCCCTCTATTTTATATATATATATATATATATATATATATATATATATATATATATATATATATATATATATGAAAGAAAGATGATGAGACTTACCAAACAAAAGCGCTGGCAGGTCGATAGACACACAAACAAACACAAATATACACACAAAATTCAAGCTTTCGCAACAAACTGTTGCCTCATCAGGAAAGAGGGAAGGAGAGGGAAAGACGAAAGGATGTGGGTTTTAAGGGAGAGGGTAAGGAGTCATTCCAATCCCGGGAGCGGAAAGACTTACCTTAGGGGGAAAAAAGGACAGGTATACACTCGCACACACACACATATCCATCCACACATACAGACACAAGCAGACATATTTAAAGACAAAGATATAGATATATTTTTTCCACGTGGAATGTTTCCCTCTGTTATATATATATATATATATATATATATATATATATATATATATATATATATATATATATATATATATATATATGATTTCGTACAAGAGTAGTTGTTTTTTATATTCTCTACACTGTCAAAAATTCCTACACAAGTATCCCATTTACATTGGTCTACATGAATGTTTTGGAGGTTGATAAATGGGTGTACTTGGAACATAGGTAGATGAAAGTATAGTAGAGATTGTTTCTTACATATATAGTGTAATTATTTTACACCATCAGAGGATCTTACTCTGCTTCTCGCTACAGAGCAGAGATCAAAATGGAGAGCAACAGCACATGGTTGATAACTACTACAGGTACTCTTGAGTGCTCCATTACTTACAGATATTTTCCCCACATTGCACTTGTGTGGGAAACACATGTGTGATGTCATCAGATAGTTTTAATACATTGTGGCAAAAATAATTCATAACAAATATCTGAGAACTGAGCAATTATGGATGTTGATGTGACATAGTGATGCTGTGTATGTGGCATGTGAGAAGCCTTCATTACACTGACATGAACTGTGTGATGTCGTTGGATCATTCGAATGCTTTCGGGCAGTAGAAAAATACCCAAGAACTGAGCTAGATTGTGGAGCACATTGCTCAAAAGCAGTTTGAGCCATTAGTGATGGCATTTATGGGCGGGTGAGGTTCTGAAGCTGATGTGAGCAAAATATGAAATGTGTGCAAACTACAGTCAACTCACGTCCCACAAAAGTGTGAATGCAATAACTATGCTAACTCTGCTTTGGCTATGCATTGGAGTGGTGGTGCAAGAGGAGTCGGGGGGATGGGGGGAAGTGAGGTGGTGCTTCATGCTGGACAGCAGATTGCAACATGCATGCAAAAGAAAAAATTGCACACCATTGGCTGCCGAGTGAGGAAATGTAAGAAGTGGGGGGCTGGGGAATGGTAGGCATAGGAGCCTTTCCATCCCCTCCCCTTCTCCATGTCCTAGGCACATGGTTGGCTGTGCTGATGCTGATGTCATGATTCCTGGTATGGCTTTGGAGATAAGGTAGTGCTGATGATGTGAAGATGTCTGTGGAATACAACAAGTGCACTTGTCTCAGTCATAATATGACACCATAGATAAGAAAGTGCTGATGCCGAAGTCAATGAATTCCTGGCCAGAACATACATTGCCCCTCTTCTATGGAAAAATTACTTTTAATGACAATGTGTTTGATAAAGTGATAAACGTATCTGTAAACTATGTGGCACCCACTACTCATACACAGTACTATCTAACTAATTAATGCCTAGCATTATACATATTAATGGTAGACATGATACAACCGGAGTTTAACTGATTGGTCAACAATGAACTTAAGAAATCTTGTTATGCTTCTTTAACGATTGTAGAATATCTGTTCTTTCATTGCCATGTTAGTACTTGTGAGAAGGAGTCCTCTTGTTGTTGTTGTGGTCTTCATTCCTGAGACTGGTTTGATGCAGCTCTCCATGCTACTCTATCCTGTACAAGCTTCTTCATCTCCCAGTACCTACTGCAACCTACATCCTTCTGAATCTGCTTGGTGTATTCATCTCTTGGTCTCCCTCTACAATTTTTCCCCTACACACTTCCCTCCAATACTAAATTGGTGATCCCTTGATGCCTCAGAACATGTCCTACCAACCGATCCCTTCTTCTAGTCAAGTTGTGCCACAAACTTCTCTTCTCCCCAATCCTATTCAACACCTCCTCATTAGTTATGTAATCTACCCATCTAATCTTCAGCATTCCTCTGTAGCACCACATTTCGAAAGCTTCTATTCTCTTCCTGTCTAAACTATTTATCGTCCATGTTTCACTTCCATACATGGCTACACGCCAAACAAATACTTTCAGAAACGACTTCCTGACACTCAGATCTCCTTTACTACTGTAAGTGTCTCATTTCCTAATCTAACACCCTCTATAGTGGACAATTAGCTATTGAATTTAAAGAATTTTTCTACGTCCCAAATCTCATCACACAATGGATTTGGTGTAACTGTAACAACTGAAGTTTTTTACCATTCAGGTTCAGAAACTGTAAATAGTTTCTTAATAAACTAACAGTCACATGTCACTTATTTAAATTAATGCAACATTATATTTATAACAGGGATGCATCATGTTCACTGTTAAATAAAACTAATGCTATGCACTAATGAGAGCACTTTAACAACTTTTGCATGTTATTTTGTAAGGAGCAATCAAAAATTTTCTGCCTTTGATCTCCCGCTCCCCCCTCCCCCCACCCAATTGCTCACATGTCAGTGCTTATACACTTGCACTGGAGTTATGCCGGGTTGCATGTACGCTGCAGCAGGGCCCTCAAATTGGAACTCTTTGACTGCTGTTGTAATTTGACATTATTATTGTTATTGTTATTATTATTATTATTATTATTATTATTATTAATAATAACTGAGAAACCCGGCATTACCTGGGTCAGAATATATGGTGTCCAAGAAAGCATGAGTGCCATGCTAGATATGAGATGCATACAGACATAGATCTCATTAAAGAGATTACGAATGCAGTTATCCTGTTAGGAAGATAGTTTGGTCATGGAGCATGGCAAAGGGTGACTGTGGTGGACAAAAATCTTCAAAATATGGTCCAATAAATACTCACGGTAAAGCTAAATAATGTATGTCTTAAGAACTTTACCATATATGTGAAAATGTGTTTATTGTTTCATTCACAATGCAATGCAATGGTGACAGAGTCCTGAAAGTGTTTCATCCATACTGTGGTGGGTGATTGTACTCACAAAATAATAATGTAATACAAGAATAAGCAAAGCATCTGACAAAAAAGCCTTAATTATGGAAAGGATTATACTTACTACAAAGAATAAGCCATATTTTTATCTGAAACCCCAGTAGTGTATCATTTGAGTATTCCTTTGTTAGTGATGAGTATTTTTGTCTTTGAGTCTATCTGGATTTTTTCCTTTTTGTCTCTGTTGATCCTTGGTAAAGTGTGATTGATAAAAACTTGCTGAAAGATTAAAAACTGATCTATTTCATATTGCGCATTTTTATTAAGGTCAAAATGATGAAACCACAGAAGCGTCCTGTTACCTCAGATGAATGAAGTGATAAATGCATTTTTATGGTAAAGTTCGTAAGTCTGCATATGTGTGTCTATTGTTGACAAAGGCCATTGGCCGAAAGCTTTACGTGTGAAAATTTTTTGTGCCTATCTGCGACTCAGCATCTCCACTATATGGTGAGTGGCAACTTTCCTTCTCATAATATTGTTACATTCCATTCTGGAGTTTCCATTGTTTGATCTTTATCAAACAAATCACACAAAAACACTTTTCCTGACAAATTCTTTTAAAACTGTCACACAAAGTGTTCTCTAACTGACTGTAGAGTGTGAACAATGAAATCCCTTTCTACCATCAAACTGTTTAAACACTGAAACTAGAGAAAGAAAATAAAATCAGTACATGTACTCCTCACACAAAAATCTATGGTGTCTGTGATGGTCCACATTTTCACAAATACTTTTTGCCAGATGGATCCATCCACATCCAATGTCAAGCAGAACATGTTTTTGGAGTCAATTACTGTAGCTGAAACATAACATGCATTAGCACTCTGTACAAATTTATACACACCCTAGGTCCTACACCACATTAAAATGGAATTTCTGATAGCAACGGAGTGAACATGGTGTGGGGTGAAATAATATAGGCTGCTGATAAATACAATACTTGCACACTTACAAAAGTTATGCCTTAAATTACACCAAGCTTCACATCCACAATAACATTATGAACTGCTGGAATTAAAAAAATTGGGCCTCCATCAGCTGAGATCCAACTATCTCAACAAATTGATTGAAGTAAAAAATTCAGAACTGTTCATTAATTAAGAGATGAAATGTTGTGAAATTTTTGTGGATCTTCATTCTTGAGGTGTAGGTTCACTTCAAATACTCAGGAGCTCCTCTGCTGTGCTCCTGTACAAAACTCATAATGTAGTGTTTGAAATAAATTCATGGACAACTCCAAAATAATTTACAAGTTTCCAGAAAATATTACAACATAATGAGTCTTGGTTAATTACAGTTGGAAGAAAGAATGAAAAGTATTCCCACCATGTATATGAATTCCAAATAACATGTTTATCAAAAATAGCTAGCCGATTTCCCAAAAATAAATTAGTAATTGGCAAAATACACTTTGTACTTATCATTGTATCAAGTTTTCGTCAATTACTTAGTAATTATTGATGGCACAATATTCCCAGCATGTTTTCAAACTTGCTACTGAGTGCAGAATACAATAGCAGACTCAGATGTTACATAAGTTGCCTCAAAGAGACTAATAACTGGTATAGATGCATTGCGGCATTGTGCATCAAACAGTTAATTAAGCATGAAATAAATGTAATCTCTTCAAGATGTGTCAAGGGCCAAAGGGACTGTTTTATTACAGTTTCTTAAACATGTTGACAAACTGTGCAGTTCGGAAAAGCTGGTGTTGGTGGAAATGATTCAGAGGACTCATGCTTTTTAGCAGCCATTGAATTGAAGAATGTCTTGTTGCGCATCATGATTGGCAATGGTGGGATGCAGCTGTTTCTTGGCCACAACTTATCAGTAGCCATTTATGGAGACAGACAGTTGTTCGTTGTCATGCACACGTAGAAGGAAGCACAGTGGTTGCAGCTTAGCTTGTAGATCACATGACTGGTAACACAGATAGCCGTGCCTGTGATGGGATAGATGATATCTGTGACTGGACTAGAGTAGGTGGTGGGGGGACCACGTATAGGACAGGTCTTGCATCCAGGTCTAATATAGGGGTATAAGCCATGAGGTAAGGGTTTGGAGCAGGGGTTGTGTAGGGATTGATGAGGATACTGTATATGTTCAGTGGGATGTGGAATACCACTGTGGCAGGCATGGGAAGGATAGTGGATAGAACAGTTCTCCAGAATGAAATTTTCACTCTGCAGCAGAGTGTGGGCTGTTATGAAACTTTCCTGGCAGATTAAAACTGTGTGCCGGACCAGGACTCGAACTCAGGAGTTATGCCTTTTTCGAGCAAGTGCTCTACCAACTGAGCTACCCAAGCACGACTCACACTCCATCCTCACAGCTTGGTAGAGCACTTGTCCACGAAAGGCAAAGGTCCCAAGTTCAAGTCTCGGTCCGGAACACAGATTTAATCTGCCAGCAAAGTTTCAGGACAGTTGTCATTTTAGAGATTGACAAGATGTAGTCGAAACCCTGGCAGAGAATGTAATTCATCTGCTCCAGTCCTAGGTGGTACTGAGTCGCCAGGGGAATGCTCCTCTGTGGACAAATGGTGAGACTTCAGGAAGTTATGAGTGGCTGGAAAGTTAAGGAGCAGGAGATCTGTTTTTGTACAAGGTTGAGAGGCTAATGAAAGTCTGTGAAGGTTTCTGTGAGACCCCCAGTATACCTCAAGAGGGAGTGCTTGTCACTACAGGTACACTGCCCACAAGTGGGTAGGCTGTATCAGAGGGACCTCTATGTATGGAGTAGGTGGCAGCTGTCAAACTGGAGGTATTGGTGGTGGTTGCTTGTTTGATATGGACAGGGTTACTGATGTATCCTTATCAGAGGTAGAGGTGAACATCAAGAAAGAATGCTTCTTGGTTTGAGCTGGACCAGGTGATGTGAATGGGGGAGAAGGTGTTGAGGTACTGGAGGAATGTGAAAGGGTGTCTTCACCCTTGATCCATGTAAAGACAATCGCATCATTGAATCTGAACCAGGCGAGGGGTTTGGGTTTCAGGTTGTTTAGGAAGCATTTCTGTAGACGGCCTTTGAATAGGTTGGTATAGGATGAGGCCATGTGGTGCCCATAGTTGTACCCTGACTTGTTTGTAGGTAATGGGGCAAAAGGTGAGGCCTTCGGAAAGGTGACACTTCTGTAGTTCTAAGTCTTTTGAGGAAAGGTTCGTGACTAAGTTTTGACGTTGTTTAGGATCCGGATTCTGTGTGAAGTTTGAAGGGAGTTTTTGAGTATGGGGTACATGTAGTAGTTCTGCAAGATAGGATTTGTCAGCTTTGAGAAGATGTGGGAGAGTTTTGCAGATGGTTGTAGATATGGTGGATAGTGGTAGTCCCAGGTGGGAGGTGAACAGGGTGGAGGGTTTTTTGAGGTGGCTTTATGCATGTTGTCCTGAAGGTCAAGAGTTTCAGTTTATGCTATGGGTTTGAGGAAATTGTTTGAATTTTTCCGAAGGAAAGAAGGTATTGCAACGAGGTTTGGGCCTGACTGATATTCTTTTTAGGACTGTGTTGGTGAAGGTTCAGGACTGGAAAAACCTAAAAAGATGGAGGTCATTGTGGAAACGAGGGCTGCAGCTGGAGATGGGTAATTTGATTATAAGGCAATTTGGAGGGATTACATGAGACAAACAATAATACAGGAACAGTATGTCGGACTGGGTTCTGTATTGATGCTTATGGAAGGAGCAAGGATCCATGGTGGTGGATAAAAATGGGTGAAAATACGTAAATAAGGTAGAGTTACATTCGAAAAAATCACAAAAATACTCCTAAACATGTGGGAAAAATCACAAAAAGAACGAAACACGCAAAGTCAGTGGTGTTGTGACTCGCCAATCATTCAAAATGCTGCTGCACAATTACGCGCGTCGTCCACATGCGGCGCTGTCTGCCAGCCATGCAGCAGCCATGCACCTAAGCAGCCAGCCAGCCAGCGGCTGCTAGACTTGGACTCAGTGCTCATTCGAATGTTACCGTGTTCACATGTCTTGCTTTGTCAACTTGCTCAGTGACTTATATGTGTTGTGTCGTATTGAAATATATGTGTTCAACTTTACGTTATAATAATTGGCAACGAGGATGGGATTTTTCCTTTTCATCATTGACCCACAGGTTTCCATGGCAACTGTTGAGCAACTATTGCAAGGTCTCATTGAACAGTAAACTCTTCTAACATCGGCGATTCGTGATTTCACCGTGGCATCAAATATGGGGCGTTTCTCGTCATTGTCTATTCCTCCTTTTCCTCCTTACAATGAGACAGCGGAAGACCGGTCTGATTACGAAAAACGTCTTTGACAGCACTTCTTGTCATTTCATGTCACGGACGAACAAACATATAAGTCACTGTTCCTTTCATGGATTTCACCTCAAATGCATTGGTTGTTGTTGCAATTGCTCTTTTGAAAGATCCTGCGTCTTTGTCCTTTGTTGGAATGTGCTCACTTCTATCTGTCTATTTTCACAAGCAAACGCATGTGGTAGCCTCTCGTGTTGCCTTATATCGTTGTCAAAAACAACCACATCAGTCCTATAATGCTTGGACTGCTGAACTTCATGGCCTCAGTCGAAAGTGTCAATTTGTTACTGACACTCACAAAGAATCCTATGCCGATTCCATGGTACGGGATGCTATTATCCGGTCGGCGCCCAACAAAGAAGTTCGGCAACGTGCCCTTCAGTTGGCAAATCTGACTCTAGATGAAGTCCTATCCATCGTGCAGTCTTTTGAAATTTCTCGCGCCGCTGGGGTGCAAATAGAGGCACGGGGTGAGGTCGGGAAAATACAACCTCTGTGCACTGTTGACGACGCGTGCAGTGCGTCCCCGCTAGCCGACGTGGCCGCAGTACGCTCCCAAGTGCAGCCTCGGCCTAACCATAAACAAAACTCTCAGAAAATGCAGCAAAACCCCCCGCCAACTTCCTTCATGTCTGCGGTGTTTTACGAAACATTCACGGGAGGACTGTCCCCAGCGTTGGGCTGTGTGTCACAACTGCAAAAAGAAGGGTCATGTGTCTGCCGTTTGCAAATCCGACCACATACATGATGTTCATGACTGTGATGCTAATTCTGATTCTGTGTTGTCTGTCAATTGCACTTCTTCCCTTTCAGGGAAGTTATTCCTCACTGTCCAAATCCTTGGGCAGGATGTTCGCATGCAGGTGGATACTGGTTCTGATGCCACTATAATTAATTCTCAGAGGTATCTTCAGTTGGGTTCTCCACTCCTATCACCTGTCACTCAGCAATTACGGACATACAATAAACAGAAGATTTCTCTCTTGGGACAATTTAATGCTGACGTATCTTACAAATCCGTCGTTCGCAATGTTCCCATATTCGTGGTCGACCAGAGTAACGCAGAAAATCTTTTTGGTTTTGATGCCTTTTGCGTTTTTGGGTTCTCCATAGATGACTCAGTCAATATCGTCTCTGATGCTATTCCTTATGCTCAATTGGATTCCTTGTCGACGACATTTTCATCCCGTTTTTCTCCTGGGTTAGGCCGTGCAAACGACTTTGAAGCTCATATCATGCTCAAACCCACTGCTCAGCCTAAGTTTTTTCGGGCTCGGCCCATTCCTGTGGCCCTTCGTGATAGGGTCAAATGGGAGCTGTATCGTCTCACTGCTTCAGGGATCTTGCTTCCTCTCACTTCAAGTGAGTGGTCCTCTCCTGTCATTGTCGTTGCTAAGCCCAATGGTGATATTCATCTCTGTGGCGATTTCAAAGCCACTGTAAATGCTCAATGCCTTATCAACACTTACCCTATGCCTCAACCTGAAAAATTGTTCACTAAACTTGCTGGAGGCCAGTATTTTTCTAAACTTGACCTGTCAGAAGCTTATCATCAACTTCCTCTCGACACTGCTTCCTGGCAGTTTCTGGTCCTTAACATGCCTTTCGCCCTCTATCAATACCAACGATTGCCATTCGGGGTTGCCAGCACCCCTGCTCTCTTTCAGAGATTCTTGGAACAATTATTGCTCCCTGTCCCTTGGTCTATAAATTACATGGATGACATTGTTGTCACTGGCTCCACCACTGAAGAATATCTTCAGAACCTCCACACACTTTTTCATGTCTTACAGACTGCCGGTCTTAAGTGTAATCTTCAGAAGTCAAAATTTTTTCAGGCGTCTATCATGTACTTGGGGTTTCAACTCTCTCGGGATGGTATTCATCTGCATCAGCAAACTGTCAATGCAATCGATGCCCTTCCTCACCCTACATCTGTTAAGGAACTGCAGGCCTTCTTGGGGAAAATAGCATACTATCACAAGTTTTTACCGTCTGCTGCTTCGGTGGCTCAGCCATTGCATCGCCTGTTGCATAAAAACGTGCCTTTTCACTGGTCCGCGTCATGTGTCGGCTTTCCAGAAATTGAAGACTATGCTGAAACAGGCCCCGTGCTTGGCTACTTATCAACCTGGCCAACAACTTGTTTTTGCCATGGATGCCTCTCAATACGGGGTCGGTGCAGTCCTTGCACACTGTTTTTCTGACGGCTCTGAACAACCCATTGCTTATGCCTCCAGAACACTCACGGATGCCTAACAAAAGTATTCCCAAATTGAAAAAGAAGCTTTGGCCATTATTTATGCTCTTCATAAGTTTGGTGTTTTTCTCTATGGATCCAAATTTCATCTTGTTACGGATCACAAACCACTTGTTTCCTTGTTTCATCCATCATCGTCCCTTCCCGACAAGGCTGCACACTGCCTCCAGCGTTGCGCTCTTTACTTGTCTCGTTTCAATTATGAGATTCATTTCCAGCCGACGGCTCAACATGTGAATGCTGATGCACTGTCTCACCTTCCTATGCGTCCTGATCTGGCATTCGATAGGGACGAACTTTTGTGTTTCCACCTGGATGTTGCTGAGCAGCGGGTTGTGGACGGATTCCCCATCACCGGGGACCGGCTGGCGGCTGCTACGGGGTCTGATCCTACCCTCTCCCGTGTTTTATGCTGCATTCAGTAGGGTTGGCCAGATCATCCGTCCACTAAGACTTCTGACCTGTTGCGGAACTACTATGCTGTGCGTTACCGCCTCACGGCTAGGGATGGTGTTATCCTCCTTTCCACCAACAATGCTTTGCCGTGTGTTGTCGTGCCTGTGTCTTTGTGTGCTTTGGTCTTGCACCTCCTTCACCAAGGGCACTGGGGTGTCTCTTGCACAAAATCTCTGGCGCGCCGTCATGTGTAATGGCCTGGCATCGACTCTGAAATACCACACATCGTTGCTGTGTGCTGCCCTTGTGCGTCACAGGCCGCCACCCCGAAGTCATCTTTGTCACCGTGGCCTTCGCCTGAGACGCCCTGGTAGTGCATTCATGCTGACTTGCGGGACCTTTTTTAGGTACTTATTTGCTCCTCGTAATTGACACCTACTCTAACTTTCCTTTCATTGTCCATTGCATGTCGCCTACCACCGCGGCAACCACAAGTGCTCTCGCCCGCATTTTTTCATTGGAAGGCCTTCTCTCTACTCCTGTTACTGATAATGGTCCGCAATTTGCCTCTTCCGAATTTGCGGATTTTTGTGCTCGTCATGGCGTTATGCATGTCACAGCCCCTCCGTTCCATCCACAATCAAACGGTGAGGCTGCACGACTGGTTCGCACATTTACGGCTCAGATGCAGAAACTCCTGACTTCTTCTGCTGATGATGCGCTTCTCCAGTTTCTGGCTTCTTACCATTTCACCCTCATGGGCGACCACAGCCCGGCTGAGCTCTTACATGGCCGACAGCCCCACACGCTACTTCATATTCTTTGGCCTTCCACCTCACGGCCGCGGGTGCCTTCACATGGCCGGTTCTCCGCCGACGACCTTGTCTGGGTACGGGGATATGGCAGGTGGCCAAAACGGACACCGTGGCTAATGCCTGTATGAAATCCAGACGGACACGGGTGTTGCAGTGCATCATTCGGACCAGCTTCAGCCTCGTGTGCCGGCAACGCCTGTTCCAAATGCCACTACACCACCTTTGGCTCTACCTGATGTTCAGGATCTTCGCATCTCTCATTACTCACAACGCAGCCCTCTCACCGTCGTCTCGGTGCCAGTACAATAACGGACGCCACCAGGAGCCGTGCCCATGCAGGAACCGGATGATCATCATCTGTCAGAGCCAATCTACTCGCCTCCTTCTCCTACGGACGCTGACACATCGCCCATGTCTCCTGTTATATCAACTGGACTTGCTGCAACGGGCAGATTGGTGCACGGGGCCCCAGCCGATTTGACCCCTACGTCTCCTGTCATCTCGATGGGGACACTTCCGTCCATACGGGAAGCCTCCTCCTCAAGACTTTACGGCCAGTCAAACAACACCTATTGATGTTAGCAATCTACAGGCCACCTCCATCAAGAGCAGTGCAAAAATTTCAAATGGGGAAAAGTGTTGTGACTCGCCGATTATTCAAAGTGCCGCCGCACAATTACGCGCGTCGTCTACATGCGGCGCTGTCTGCCAGCCATGCAGCAGCCGTGCCACCTAAGCGGCCAGCCAGCCAGCGGCTGCTAGACTTGGACTCAGCGCTCATTCAAATGTTACCATGTTCACATGTCTTGCTTTGTCAACTTGCTCAGTGACTTATATGTGTTGTGTCATTTCGAAATATATGTGTTCAACTTGACGTTATAACAAGTGGAAACAAGATGGAATCCAAGGGAGTACTGAAATTGGAGTGAAGATTCAGTGAGAAATGAAATAATAATAATAATAATTATAATAATAAACAAGATTCTAAAGTGGGTTGCAGGTCTGTGGGTGGATACGTGTGGAGAAGGTTTATGGAAGATGTGACTAGTTTGCGAACTGGAACAGAGAGGAGAAGGAGTGTATGGTGAGGACACATTGATTGGATGCAGTTGTAACTTGTGTGGCATAGGAAATGTATGGGAAATAACATGTGAAAATACTTGAGATGCTGCACCAACAGTCAGAGTGGTTTTCTAGCCGTTCAATGTGCATGACTGAGATGGTTGATACAGTGTGGCCCATAAGTAGAGCACGCAGTACAGTTTGTAAGGGGATGAGAGAAATGCAGGAAAGAAGAGAAAGAAGAAGTGTAGTAATTGTATTGAATCATTATTTTTTTTTCCTTATACACTCCTGGAAATGGAAAAAAGAACACATTGACACCGGTGTGTCAGACCCACCATACTTGCTCCGGACACTGCGAGAGGGCTGTACAAGCAATGATCACAAGCACGGCACAGCGGACACACCAGGAACCGCGGTGTTGGCCGTCGAATGGCGCTAGCTGCGCAGCATTTGTGCACCGCCGCCGTCAGTGTCAGCCAGTTTGCCGTGGCATACGGAGCTCCATCGCAGTCTTTAACACTGGTAGCATGCCGCGACAGCGTGGACGTGAACCGTATGTGCAGTTGACGGACTTTGAGCGAGGGCGTATAGTGGGCATGCGGGAGGCCGGGTGGACGTACCGCCGAATTGCTCAACAGGTGGGGCGTGAGGTCTCCACAGTACATCGATGTTGTCGCCAGTGGTCGGTGGAAGGTGCACGTGCCCGTCGACCTGGGACCGGACCGCAGCGACGCACGGATGCACGCCAAGACCGTAGGATCCTACGCAGTGCCGTAGGGGACCGCACCGCCACTTCCCAGCAAATTAGGGACACTGTTGCTCCTGGGGTATCGGCGAGGACCATTCGCAACCGTCTCCATGAAGCTGGGCTACGGTCCCGCACACCGTTAGGCCGTCTTCCGCTCACGCCCCAACATCGTGCAGCCCGCCTCCAGTGGTGTCGCGACAGGCGTGAATGGAGGGACGAATGGAGACGTGTCGTCTTCAGCGATGAGAGTCGCTTCTGCCTTGGTGCCAATGATGGTCGTATGCGTGTTTGGCGCCATGCAGGTGAGCACCACAATCAGGACTGCATACGACCGAGGCACACAGGGCCAACACCTGGCATCATGGTGTGGGGAGCGATCTCCTACACTGGCCGTACACCACTGGTGATCGTCGAGGGGACACTGAATAGTGCACGGTACATCCAAACCGTCATCGAACCCATCGTTCTACCATTCCTAGACCGGCAAGGGAACTTGCTGTTCCAACAGGACAATGCACGTCCGCATGTATCCCGTGCCACCCAACGTGCTCTAGAAGGTGTAAGTCAACTACCCTGGCCAGAAAGATTTCCGGATCTGTACCCCATTGAGCATGTTTGGGACTGGATGAAGCGTCGTCTCACGCGGTCTGCACGTCCGGCACGAACGCTGGTCCAACTGAGGCACCAGGTGGGAATGGCATGGCAAGCCGTTCCACAGGACTACATCCAGCATCTCTACGATCGTCTCCATGGGAGAATAGCAGCCTGCATTGCTGCGAAAGGTGGATATACACTGTACTAGTGCCGACATTGTGCATGCTCTGTTGCCTGTGTCTATGTGCCTGTGGTTCTGTCAGTGTGATCATGTGATGTATCTGACCCCAGGTATGTGTCAATAAAGTTTCCCCTTCCTGGGACAATGAATTCACGGTGTTCTTATTTCAATTTCCAGGAGTGTATATAAGCTATATGTAAACTGAATGAGTTATAAACCAATGATATTGCCAAAAGTAAATTAACGAGTCTTTTGTGGTGAGGATAATGTTTTGATACATACTTAAATATCTGTATGGAAACTAAGTAAAAATATGCTCTTCAATTTATTTATACACGTATCTTCACCCCTTTGTTTTTGGAAGTGGTAGCATACAGACGTATGCTGTAATCCATCATACCAGCATTGTTAAAAATGTGTATTGTAATTGTTAAGTAATAGTATTATAAAAATTTATTTGAAAAGGAATATTTATTTGCACAGTTCTAAGTTCAGCTCCCATCTGTTCATCATTTCGAGAGTCTGCATCAAGAGATTCAGTGCAGACAAGAATAATGAACACCATATCTGGAGGAGCATTCCTGCATTGACATTGTAATGCTCAAGACTAAAAACAATGGAATTAATGTGAAGGTAATGACTCAGACTTGACAGTCATCTATTGAACTTTGTTTACTTACTCAAACTATTGTCCTTTGTGTGTTTAACAACTTATAGGCAGATTGACAGTTTCAATGCGTGCAGTGATTATTCAGTACTCCACACTACTGGAAGCAGCATTATGTAATGCAAATTATGTTTATTGACTTTGAATATAATGATATTCAAGGTCCGTTGACACTGGTATCAGTTAAAGTTCACCCAAGATTGTGCACAGATTCATAAATTACCCTCAGATTTTGTCAACTGTACTTTCCAATCAATTTTTCCAATTATTCAAGTAATTATTAATCCATTTCCATTCCCACATACTTACTCATAATGCATTACAAAACAGTAACAAAGGAAAACAGCATTTGTTTATGGGATGAGAGAAAAGCCATCAGGAAAATCAAAATATGGGAAGTGTAGGATGGAATGTTACAACATCATGAAGTGGATAGCTGCTACTCATTGTGTAGTGGTGATACTGAGACACAGACAGGCACAACAAAAAGACTGTTGACAAACAAGCTTTTGGCCAGCTAGGCCTTTGTCGAAAATACGAAAATAAACAAACACACACACACACACACACACACACACACACACACACACACACACACTAATGCAAATGCAACTCACATACAGATTACTGTAGCCTCTGGCATCTGAAGCCAGGCTGTGAGCAACAGTGCATGATGGGAAAGGCATCCGGATGGTGGGGGTAAGGAGGAGGCTGTTGTAGGGAGGGGGAGGGGCAGAAGAGTAGGTGTGGGGGTTATTAAAGTGCTGCTTTTGGAAGCATATAGTTACAAGATGGAGAGAGGGTAAGCCTAGGTGCAACCGAGAAGTTAGATGGAAAGGGAAATGGTTGGGTGTTGGGTGTAGGGGAAAAGGAGAGAAGACAAAAGATGGAGGGCATGTTGGTGGAATAAAAAGCTGTGTAGTGCTGGAATAGGAACAGGGAAGGGGCTAAATGGGTAAGGATGACTATTGAAGGTTGAGGCCATGAGGGTTATGGGATTAGATTAGATTAGTAGTTTTTCGTTCCATTGACCCATGCTGAGGAGATCCTCGTGGATGTGGAACATGTCAGTTTATTTTTTTTTTTTTTTTAAGCTGAAATAACAATACTAATAGTATGAATATATACAATACATCATTTGTCTCTATTAAAAAATTCGTCAATGGAGTAGAAGGAGTTGGCCACTAGTAAGTCTTTCAGGCTCCTTTTAAACTGATCTTTATTTGCAACTAAATTTTTTATGTTTACTGGCAAATTATTGAAGATGAGTGTTCCTGAGTAGTGGACCCCTTTTTGAACTAAAGTAAGTGCTTTTAAGTCCTTGTGCAGATCATTTTTGTTCCTGGTATTGTATGTATGAACTGAGCTGTTTGTTGGAAAAAGAGATATATTATTTAGGACAAATTTCATTAATGAGTAAATATATTGAGAGGCAGTAGTTAGTATACCGAGTTCTTTGAAGAGGTTTCTACAGGACGTCCGTGAATTTACTCCACAAATAATATGTATTACACGCTTTTGGACACTGAAAACTTTTGTTTGACTTGAAGAGTTACCCCAAAATATTATACCATATGACATTATGGAATGAAAGTAGGCAAAGTATGCAAGCTTTTTCATTTTTATGTCGCCAATGTCTGCTAACACTCGAATTGCAAATACAGATTTGTTAAGGCGTTTCTGCAGTTCTGTGGTGTGCTCTTCCCAACTTAATTTATTATCAAGTTGTAATCCCAGGAATTTAAGACTGTCAACCTCTTCTATCTGTTCTTCTTCGTATTTTATCCATATACTGGGTGGAAACCTCTTACAGGTTCTGAATTGCATATAGTGAGTCTTATCGAAGTTTAATGTCAGTGAGTTGGCTTTAAACCATTTATTAATATCCATGAAAATATCATTAGCAGATCTTTCTAGAACTACACTTGACATACTATTTATTGCAATACTTGTGTCATCTGCAAACAAAACGAACTCTGCTTCTGGCAGTGTAACTGATGAGAGATCATTAATGTACACAAGAAAAAGCAGTGGCCCTAAGATGGATCCTTGTGGGACACCACATGTAATTTCTTCCCATTCTGATGATGACTGATGACTTAATTCACTAGTCCCTTGCACTGACACCCTTTGTTTCCTGTTAGCGATTATGACTTGCACCATTTTGCAGCACTGCCCGTGACACCATAGAATTCTAATTTATTTAAAAGGTTGTTGTGGTTCACACAATCAACATAGTATATATTGCAGGGAGGGTTCCCAATTGCACAGTTCAGAAAAGCTGGTATTGGTAGGAAGGATCCAGACTGTGAAGCATTCATTGAAATGAAGAATGTCATATTGGGCAGCATGCTAGGCAATGGGGTGACACAGCTGTTTCTTGGTAACAGCTTGTCAGTGGCCATTCATGCAGACAGACAGCTTGTTGGTTGTCATGCTACACAGAACACATTGCAGTGGTTGCAGCTTAGCTTGTAATCATTGGTTTTATAGGTATCTCTGGCTGTGAAGGGGTAGGTAATGTTTCTGCATGTACGAGGTGCTATCCAAAATTTTCAGGACTGGTGCTGCCATCTGTTGAAAACCTTACCTTTCGACTAATGGTCACCATCACCCTTGAAGTAATTCCCATCCACACGTACTCACCAGTCCCAGCACTTCTGCCACTGGTCAAACGTTTTCTGGAAGTCCTGTTCTTTGAGGGTGTTTATCACCGCCAGTGATGCTCCTTGAATCCTATCTAGAGTGTCGTACCGATGGCCATTCACCTTGAGTTTCAGTTTTGGGAATAGTGCCAAGTCGCAAGGTGCCATATCTGGCAAGTACAATGAGTGGGGTACAACTGCCATGTTGTTTATTGCCAAAAAGGTCCTGGTGAGCAAGGACGTGTGACAGGTGCGTTGTCATGATCCTGCAGCCAGTTCCCTTGATACCAAAGTTCTGGCCGTCGTCGCCACACATTTTCACAGAGCCATCACAAAATGTCACAGTAGTAAACAGAATTCACTGTTTGGTTGGATAGGACAAATTCTTTGTGCACAATTCCCTTGGTATCAAAGAAAATGATGATCATGCTCTTCATGTTGCTCTTCACCTGTCTCACTTTTTTGGGTCTTGGAGAGCCCGGGTTCTTCCACTGGGATGATTGTCTCTGGGTCATAACCATAAACCAGCTCTCGTCACCGGTGATAACCATTCACAAGAAGGTTGGATCATCAGATGCGCTTTGACGAAGGTCCGTGAACACTTCAACAAGCTGTGCCATCTGATCGCCTGACACTAAACACGGAGTATAATGGAAATCACTGTGGACACGCAACACATCCTCTCAGCTGAATGCCACTCCACACACTGACCCATCAGATATGCAGCTCTCGCCACCTAGCTGTGCAAAGATCTACTACTCCTACTTTCCAGACGGCAGCACCAGTCTCGAAAATTTTGGATTCCACCTCATAGGTCTATTAAAGCAATATGAGCCACAAGGAAGGGGTTGGAAGCAGATTTGTGTATGGACGGAGGAGAATATTTTGTAAGGTCAGTGGGCAGTGGAATATGAGAGGGGTGGGAATAATAGTGAGTAGGACACTTCTCATTTCAGGGTTTGATGAGAGGTAGTTGGAACCCAGGCAGAAAATGTAATTCTGTTGCTCCAGTCCTGGGTGGTATTGAAGGTTGAGGGGAAAGCTCTCTCTGGCCAGATTGTGGGACTCTGGGATGTGCGGTGGGTGACTCGAAAGGTAAGGCATGGGAGATCTGTTGTCATAGGGTTGGGGGGGGGGGGGGGGGGGTAACTTTGTATGTGTAGGCCTCCGTGAGATATTCAGTATATTTTGAGATGGCTTGCTCATCAGTACAGATGCAATGGCCAGTGGTGACTAGGCTGTATGTGTGGGACTTCATGTTATGGAATGGGTAGTAGCTGTTGAGGTGGAGGTATTCTGGTGGTTGGTGGGTTTGATATGGGCTGGGATTTTGAGGTTGTTGTAGAGCTGATGGATAGTGGTAGACTAAAGTGGAAAACTTTTCTGTATTGATGCTTATAAAAGGAGCAAGGATTCACATGGTGGATAAAATAACATAGAGTTATATTTTTTAAAAAATCTACAAAAATACACACAAATATGTGGCAGAAATCACGTAAGGAATGAAACAGGTGAAGTAATGGGGAAAAATATGAAATCTTAGGGAGCAACCCAATAGTAAAAGCTGAAAACCAAACGAAATTGGTGTGAATATACGATGACATCTAAGACAAGAAAATAAAATGAATGTAAAGCAGGTCGCAGTTCTGTGGGTGGATAAGTGTGAAGAAGGAGGATGGCAGACGGGACCAGATTAGGTGAAGTTAGCAGGTGTGAACTGTAATAGACAGAAGGAGTGTGGGTGGTGAAGTGCTGGTAGGATGAAACACAAGTTTATGTGTATGGAAAATAACAGGTGAAAATCCACAAGAGTTATGTAAGAAGAGCAATCAGTTTGAAGGTAAAGGATAAATGATATTGATGCACCAACAATCAGCATGGTCTTCTAGCCATCTGTTGAGCGTGACTGCGATGGTTGATACAGTGTGGTCCATAAGTAGGGCATGCAGTACAGCTTGTAAGGCAACAAGAGAAAAACAGGAAAGAAGAGAAAGAAGGATGGACACTGAGAGTGGTAGTGCATTTGAAAAAAGTAACAAAGGGAAACAGCACTTGATTATGGGATGGAAGGAAAGCCATCAGGAAAATCAAACTATGGAAAATCTAGGATGGAATGTAACAATATTACAAAAAGTATAGTTGATACTGTATAATAGAGATGCTGAGTTGCAGATAGGCACAACAAAAAGACTGTCAGGAAATGAGCTTTCGGCCAACAAGGCCTTTGTCAAAAGCAGACAACATACATACACTATCGCAAATGTAACTCACTCACACATGACCATAGTTTGTGGCAGCTGAAGCCAGATGGTGAGCACCAGCGTGCATGATGGAAGAGGCAACTGGGTGGTGGGGTTAAAGAGGAGGCTGTTGTGTGGAAGGGGAAGGATGGCAAGGTAGGGGTGGCGGATGGTTATGTGCTGCTTGTTCAAGTGCACAGGGACGATGTAAGGAGAGGGTAGGGCAGCTATGTGCGGCCGAGAGGTTAGACAGAGAGCAATGTGGGAAGGGCAGGGGTTATATGAAAACGAGATAAGTAGAAATACTGAGGATGCATTAATGCAACAGAGGGCGAATGTGGGAACAGGAAAGGGGATAGATGGTAAGGACAATGACTAACAAAGTTTGAGGTCAGGAGGGACACTGGAACACAGGATATATTCGAGGATGAGTTCAACACTGCACAGTTCAGAAAAGCTGGTGTTGGGGGAAGGATCCAAATGGCACATGCTCTGAAATAGTCACTGAAATGAAGAACATTGTGTTGGGCAGCATGCTCAGCAACGGGGTGGTCCAGCTGTTACTTGGTCATGGTTTGTCAGTGACATTCATTCTGACAGACAGCTTGTTGTTTGTAATGCTCATGTAGAATCCAGCACATTGGTTGCAACTTACCTTGTAGGCCACATGACTGGTTTCACAGATAGCCCTGCCTTTGACGGGATAGGTGATCTTTGTGAGTAGAGTAGGTGGTGGTTGGAGTATGTATGGGACAGGTGTTGCATCTACTCCTATTACAGGGATATGACCCATGAGGCAAGGGGTTCAGAGTTGGGGTTGTGTACAGATGAATGAGGATACTGCGTGTTTTCAGTGAGAAGTGCAATACCACTGTAGGAGGGGTGGAAAGGATAGTGGGTAGGACAGTTCTCATTTCAGGGTTCAATGAGAGGTAGTTGAAACATTGGTGGAGACTGTAAGTCAGTTGCAACTGAGTCACAAGAGGAATCCTCCTCTGTGGTCAGACGGCACATCTGTGGCAGGTGGTGGGTGGCTGGAGAGATAAGGCATGGGATATCTGCTTTGGACAAGGTTGGGAGTGTAATTACAATGTGTGAAGTCCTAAGTGATTCCCTCGGTATAGTCCGAGAGGGAGTGTTCATCACTACAGATGCAATGGCCACAGGTGGCTAGGCAGTATGGGAGGGACTTCTTGGTATGGAATGGGTGGCAGCTGTTGAAGTGGAGGTATTGCTGGTGGTTGGTAGGTTTGTTAAGGACAGAGGTACTTGTTTAGCCATCTTCAACTTGGGGGTCAACATCAAGGAATGTGACATGTTCGGTGGAGTAGGACTAGGTGAAGCACATGGAGGGGTGGGGGGAAGGCTTTGAGTTCTGGAGGAATGTGGATAGAGTGTCCTCACCCTCAATCACAATCACAATGATATCATCAATGAATCTAAACCAGTTGAGGGGTTTGATATTCTGGGAGATTAGGAAGGGTTCCTCTAGATGACCCACGAATAGGCTGGCATATGGTTGTGTCTCACAGATGCCCATAGCTATCCTATCACACTGCCCTTCAGCACTCGTGATGATACCCTTGTCTCTGATGAACACTTAGTATAGAGGGCAATGTACTGGGTTCTATTATTTAAGAAGTCTTCATGCCACTTGCATATCTGTGAACATATTTCATATGCTCATACATCCATTAACAGACTGCAATGGGGCACTGTGTCAAATGCTGTCTGAAATTCTAGAAATATGGAGCCTGCCTATTGTCCTTCATTCAGAGTTCTCAGTATATCAGGTGAGATAAGGGCAAACCCCCCCCCCCCCCCCTCCGTCTCCCCTAACCATGGACCTCGCCATTGGTGCGGAGGCTTGTGTGCCTCAGTGATACAGATAGCCATACCGTAGGTGCAACCACAATGGAGGGGTATCTGTTGAGAGGCAAGACAAATGTGTGGTTCCTGAAGAGGGGCAGCAGCTTTTTCAGTAGTTGCGGGGGAACAGTCGGGATGATTGACTGATCTGGCCTTGTAACACTAACCAAATCGGCCTTGCTGTGCTGGTACTGCGAATGGCTGAAAGCAAGGGGAAGCTACAGCCATAATTTTTCTCGAGGGCATGCAGCTTTACTGTGTGGTTAAATGATGATAGCGTCCTCTTGGGTAAAATATTCCAGAGGTAAAATAGTCCCCCATTCGGATCTCCAGGCGCGGACTACTTAAGAGGACATCGTTATCAGGAGAAAGAAAACTGGTGTTCTACGGATCGGAGCATGGAATGTCAGATCCCTTAATCGGGCAGGTAGGTTAGAAAATTTAAAAAGGGAAATGGATAGGTTAAAGTTAGATATCGTGGGAATTAGTGAAGTTTGGTGGAAGGAGGAACAAGACTTTTGGTCAGGTGAATACAGGGTTATAAATACAAAATCAAATAGGGGTAATGAAGGAGTAGGTTTAATAATGAATAAAAAAATTGGAATGCAGGTAAGCTACTACAAACAGCATAGTGAACACATTATTGTGGCCAAGATAGATATGAAGCCCATGCCTATCACAGTAGTACAAGTTTATATGCCAACTAGCTCTGCAGATGATGAAGAGATTGATGAAATGTGTGATGAGATAAAATAAATTATTCAGATAGTGAAGGGAGAAGAAAATTTAATAGTCATATGTGACTGGAATTCGATAGTAAGAAAAGGAAGAGACGGAAACGTAGTGGGTGAATATGGAATGGGGGTAAGGAATGAAAGAGGAAGCTGCCTGGTAGAAATTTGCACAGAGCATAACTTAATCAAAACTAACACTTTATTCAAGAATAATGTCAGAAGGTTGTATACATGGAAGAAGCCTGGAGATACTTTAAGGTTTCAGACAGATTATATAATGGTAAGGCAGAGATTTAGGAACCAGGTATTAAATCGTAAGACATTTCCAGGGGCAGATGTGGACTCTGACCACAATCCATTGGTTATGAACTGTAGATTAAACTAAAGAAACTGCAAAAAGGTGGGAAATTAAGGAGATGGGACCTGGGTAAACTGAAAGAACCAGAGGTTTTAGGGAGTTTCAGGGAGTGCATAAGGGGACAATTGACAGGAATACAGGAGAAGAAGAATAGGTAGCTTTGAGGGATGAAATAGTGAAGGCAGCAGAGGATCAAGTAGGTAAAAAGACAAAGGCTAATAGAAATCCTTGGGTATCATAAGAGATACTAAATTTAAATGATGAAAGGAGAAAATACAAAAATGCAGTAAATGAAGCGGGCAAACATCTCAAGAATGAGATCGACATGAAGTGCAAAATGGCTAAGCAGGCATGGCTAGAGGACAAATGTAAGGATGTAGAGGCGTATATCACTAGGGGTAAGATAAATACTGCTTACAGGAAAATTAAAGAGACCTTTGGAGAAAAGAGAATCACTTGCATGAATATCAAGAGCTCAGATGGAAACCCAGTTATAAGCAAAGAAAGGAAAGCAGAAGGGTGGAAGGAGTATATAGAGGGTCTATACAAGGGCGATGTTCTTGAGGACAATATTATGGTAATGGATGTAGATGAAGAGGAAATGGGAGATATGATACTGCGTGAAGAGTTTGATAGAGCACTGAAAGACATAAGTCGAAACAAGGCCCCGGGACTAGACAACATTCCATTAGAACTACTGATAGCCTTGGGAGAGCCAGCCCTGACAAAACCCTACCATCTGGTGAGCAAGATGTATACGACAGGTGAAATACCCTCAGACTTCAAGAAGAATATAATAATTCCAATCCCAAAGAAAGCAGGTGTTGAGAGATGTGAAAATTACCAAACTATCTGTTTAATAAGTCACAGCTGCAAAATACTAATATGAATTCTTTACACACAAATGGAAAAACTGATAGAAGCCGACCTCGGGGAAGATCAGCTTGGATTCCATAGAAATGTTGGAACACGTGAGGCAATACTGACCCTATGACTTATCTTAGGAAACAGATTAAGGAAAGGCAAACCTACATTTCTAGCATTTGTAGACTTAGAGATGTCTTTTCACAATATTGACTGGAATACTCTCTTTCAAATTCTGAAGGTGGCAGGGGTAAAATACAGGGAGCGAAAGGCTATTTACAATTTGTACAGAAACCAGATGGCAGTTACAAGAGTCGAGGGCACAAAAGGGAAGCAGTGGTTGGAAAGGGAGTGAGACAGGTATTGTAGCCTATCCCCGATGTTATTCAATCTGTATATTGAGCAAGCAGTAAACGAAACAAAAGAAAAATTTGGAGTAGGAATTAAAATCCATGGAGAAGAAATAAAAACTTTGAGGTTCGCCGATGACATTGTAATTCTGTCAAGGACCTGGAAGAGCAGTGTCTTGAAAGGAGGATATAAGATAAACATCAACAAAAGCAAAACGAGGATAATGGAATGTAGTCGAATTAAATCAGGTGATGCTGAGGGAATTAGATTAGGAAATGAGACACTTAAAGTAGTAAATGAGTTTTGCTATTTGGGGAGCAAAATAATTGATGATGGTCGAAGTAGAGAGGATATAAAATGTAGACTGGCAATGGCAAGGACAGCGTTTCTGAAGAAGAGAAATTTGTTAACATCGAGTGTAGATTTAAGTGTCAGGAAGTTGTTTCTTAAAGTATTTGTATGGAGTGTATGAGTGATGCTTTCTAATAATATGCTGATTTGTGGACATAAGCTTCTCACTCTCAAGAAAGTTTATTATATTAGAACTGTGAATATGTTCAAGGATTCAGCAACAAACAGAAGTTAGGGATATTGGGTTGTAACTTTGAAGGTCTGTTCTTTTACCCTTCTTATATACTGGGTTCACCTGCACTTTTTTCCAGTCACTTGGGACTTTGTGCTGGGTAAGAGATTCATGATTAATGAAAGCTAGGTAAAACTGAAATTGAGGTTCCATTGAGATCTGGTGATTTATTTGCTTTCAAATCTTTCAGTTGTTCCTCTTAACGAGGTATACTATGTTGTCCATATGGGAGTCTGTCCGATGGTTAAATTAAGGTATGTGTGTATGATTCTTCTGTGTGAACAATTTCTTGCACTTGAAATTTAAAACTTTTTCTTTTGTTTTGTTATCTTCAACAGCCACACTACAGTGGTCAACAAGGAACTGAATGGAAACCTTAGACCCAAATAGCAATTTTCTGCAACCCTTCCTTTCACAAAGAAATCTATCCTTTCAGTTTCTGCAAATCCTTAACCCTCACCAACATAGTCCTCCAAAGTCATATCAATCAGGCACAAACTTCCTCGCAATACCTTCTTCCCATTCACAAAATTCTCTTTCTGTGCAATCCCAAATAGCTGGATTCCATAACACACATTGAAACCCTTGCCATCAAGGAACTAGAGCAACATCCACAATGCCACCCCCAAAAAGTCTACACCCTGCTCACTTCCTAGTCCCACCTTGGACTACTACTATCCATCACTTCTACAACCATTTCTAAGAATTCCTCAGATCCCATCATAGCTGGAAAAATCAGTCTTGAAGACCTGTTACATTTACTCCACCCTCAAAAACTGAGGCACACAAAATCCAGAAGCTAAACAGACTGGAAACACAGTCAATAACCTTTCCTCAAAAAGCCTAAGCCCCACAGAAATATCACACTTTTCTGAAGGTCTCATCTTTTGCCCCCCTCCAATTCAGACATGCAGGACTTGCTAAAGACATTCTCCCCTTCTACCGATCCCTACAGTGGAAGCACTTTTTCGCCACCAAACCCTTCTAGTCAGACTCAACCAAAAACCAATGATGGACCCTGAGTGACTCAGCTAACTCCTACATCTGACTGTGATCCACACCCACTGCCCCCAAATCACCCCCTGTTAACTCCCCAGAAACTTAACCTTTTACCACACCTCACCATCATTCCCCAAATCCATCAACATGCAAACCAAACTTACATCTGTAGAAACAACCACAATCCACCACCTAAAACATGATCCCAACATTAAAATCCTACCTGCTGACAAAGGCTCCAGCACTGCTGTTTCAAACCACAAGGCTCACCTGGCAGAAGGACTCCACCAGCTGTCAGATTCATCCATCTACAAAGACCCCACAGTGACCCCATTCCAGAAATCCAGCATGACCTCCAGCCTCTCCTCAAATCCCTAGGCCCGTTCCAGAGAATCACCCACAGTCCATTTCTCTCCTCACACCTACAACTCCCTGCACTTCTACTTTCTACATGTTTCCTGAAGTCCATAAACACCATCCGACAATACCCCTCACTGGGGCAGAGCAAGTTACTGTTCCCCCACTGAGATAGTCTCCGTTCTCTTACCATTTGGTGCCAAGCTCGTTACTACTGATGCCACCTGCCTAATACCCTTGGCCTTACTGTTATTGAACACTACAATTCCCAATGCCTGACAGATTCCACACCAACAACCTCCTTCCTAGTTGATATGACCAATTATATCCTCACCCACAATTACTTCTTCTTTGAGGGCAATACCTCCAAACAAACCATGGTACAGCTATGGGCATCTATGAGACACCATCCTATGCCAGCCTACTCATGGGTCATCTAGAGGAATCCTTCCCAATTACCTAGAATACCAAACCCCTCAACTTGTTTAGATTCATTGATGATATGTTTATGATCAGGATTGATGGTGAGGACACCCTATCCACATTCCTTCAGAACTCAATGCCTTCTCCCCCATGTGCTTCACCTGGGCCTACTCCACCAAACATTTCACATTCCTTGATGTTGACCCCCCACTTTGAAGATGGTTACATAAGTACCTCTGTGCTTATCAAACATACTAACCACCAGCAATACCTCCACTTCAACAGCTGCCACCCATTCCATACCAAGAAGTCCCTCCCATACTGCCTAGCCACCTGTGGCTGTCACATCTATATTGATGAACACTCCCTCTCAAAATATACTGAGGGGCTCACTCAGGTCTTCACGCACTGTAATTACCCTCCCAACATTGTACAAAAACACATATCCCATGCCTTATCTTTCCATTCATCCACCACCTCCCATAGTCCCACCATCCAGACACAGAGGAGCATTCCTCTCATTACTCAGTACCACCCAGGACCACAGCAACTGAATTATATTCACTGCCAGGGCTTCACCAACATCTCATTGAACTCTGAAATGAGAAATATCCTATCCACTGTCATTCACAACCCTCCTACAGTGGCATTCCACTTCACAATGAACATACATAGTATCCTCATTCATCCGTACACAACCCCCATTCCCAATCCCTTGCCTCATGGCTCATATCCCTGTAATAGAAGAAGATGCAATACTTGTCCTTTGCATACATCCACCACCACCTATCCTATTGAAGGCAGGGCTACATGTGAATCTAGTCATGTGACCTACAAGATAAGCTGCAACCAATGTGCTGCATTCTATGAGGGCATGACAAACAACAAGCTGTTTGTCAGAATGAATGGCAACCGACAAACCATGGCCAAGTAACAGCTGGACCACCTTTTTGCTGAGCATGCTGCCCAACATGATGTTCTTCATTTCACTGACTGCTTCATCGTCCCTGTGCACTTATTAATCTACCTCTCCCTCATTTGTTGAGTGTCACTGATTTCACAATAAACTCTTTTAATAAGCTCTGAGAGGAGTAAGATTTACAATAAACTCTTTTACTTATCTTCTTTTCTTGTGGTTGGCTCCATTTCATCATGTTAAGAGCTGATTCTTGAAGCTGATTTTTTTTCCTTTGTAGGTTCTCATGGTTCCAGTTGATGTGATAACTTTTGAAAGAATTGCCTGATAAGTAATTTCTGTTCCTGTAATTTTTATTCTTTCCCATTTTTCTGTATCACACTGTCTTTACAACTTCTACTTCACAACTGGAAATTACATTGTTATTGCCAAATATAAAAACTTGTGTGATCACATGAGAGGCATGCCCAATCTGTAGTGAATCCCAATCTGTAGTCCTAACGATATTCCAAAGAGTTTACAAATTTTCTTAACAAATGACTTTCTATTAAACTATACCATTGTTTTATAAATGAATCCAGAAATAAACATAATACATAGTGTCCAATAGTGCAATTAATGATAGGAATTTTAAGTGTGCCAGATATCTTGTAATTTCAAATTTTTCTACAGGAAAAGTATTTAACTGTACATACACAGTTAGTACATATCAAAGTAACAACAAAAATAAAGTAATTTCTCTTTATACATTTTAGACTGAAATATGATACATCATGTACAAAATCATATGCAGTTCTTTTAGAAAACCAGTTGAGATAATGTTAACCTGTTTAAAAATTCATAAATTTTTTGGTATCTTCTACTTCTGTTGATGAAAAGTAATGCTAGAGGAGGGTGTCCATTTACAATACACCCCTCACAAAATTTGGAAAGAATGTGTTTACAATATTTTGTGACAGACTATAAGGTTTACCAAACAGTGTACAAAATTATGTCAAAAGATAGAATACAGATACATAGCAGTTTCTGATACATAACACATTACAGAAAACATCTACTGTATGGGTCTTAATTTTTACATATATCAGGACACAGCATTCAGATTTTCAGATCTGTGGAACATTCTGTTACAAGACAATTGATACAATGTCAAAAGTACCACACTGCACCACGAAACTATAGAAATAAATACAGAGACAATGTAAATTACTAGAATTATAAATTCTAAGTTTACATCCATAAAATCACACCTTCAAAATCTTCAAAAGAGAAGAGAAAAAATTCAGAGCCCAAGTGTATGATGAGTGAGCTGACTTGAAAAACTCACAACAAAGGATACAGACCAGAAGAATATACTCAATCATGAGTAGTTATACTGCACAAAATCGATCAGCCTCATAAACCAGAGTATTAGAGTATTTAAGGATATGTTGACTGATGAAAGGACAAAAAAATGAAAAAATATTAGGGCCTGAGCTTATGATGTGGAGACTGACCCATGAATGCAAACCACACCAGGTACCAACTAGCAAAAAACGTTCTGACACAACAAAAATAATAAAGTTCATAATCATATCAAGAAGTTCATTTACATGTAAAAAGTAGTTATAAGAAGCATCTAGCCTTAGTCAATAGTTGTACACTCTTCTTCAGTACACACACACACACACACACACACACACACACACATACACACACAGAGTTGCAATGACCAGGGGTACCCAAAACAGAGTTGAGATGAGTCTGCCCACAACTCAAGTTCCAGTCAGATACAATATTGCAATTAAACAGAGTCAGAAATAGCTTTGAATGATCAAATAATCAAGCAGCCTAAGGAACAAAATCAGTGTATGAAAGCAGACATGTATACATCTTGTTATATTGTCCATACCAGTAAATTTCTTCCAAACTATTTGCTAATTGTCCATACAAATTAACCTACATACATAAAGGCCTAAAAGATTCATTCACAACTGATAAACAAAAACATTCTGATTTAAAGTTTTATAATGTTTTGGGAAGCCAATCCACCTACTTGCAAAAACATGCATTTATGTAGAATAACACTGTCTTTGGCAATCTTGGCTAACAATTTACAAATCTCAGTCACAACACTGATGTAGTTGGCAGATGCTTGAATACATTACCCGGCACCTGTGATCTCTTGTAAGTTGACTGGTCCAGCAGAGTACAGTCATACAGCAGTGTGGGGAGTGGATCCACCTACAGCTTTAAGTTCCCTCCATAGAGTTCTCATCAAATGCTCCAACATGCTGTCTAGCATTTACATCAAATCCTGAAACATTGTTTTGTGTACTAAATATGCTGCTCAGTACCTTTTTCGCATCACACTGCATATGTTCTCCCTATTGATATTGCATAAACAATAATGTAAGATTTATGTCACATAGGATTCAAAACTGTTCACATATCCAACATTAATGAACAGAGTCAAATGCAATGGAAAAATGAACTAACAAGGTGATACAATCAGATATGCTAAGATACTATTGTCACATAGAAGAAGGTGTAATTAGATGAATGACAAACACTAACTTCACTTTACAAAGGTTTAATCAGTACTTGCACATATAAGAGTGCAGAGTGAACTGCCTCCGGCCAGAACACTTACAGTATATATACAGCTAGAGAACATTCCAGTACAATGATTCTTGACATTTGTGGATACTTTTAGAATGTACTTGAACTGAATATAGAAATTAAAATTGTATGGTCTAGATGAGTTCTGAACCCATGACCCTTCATGCAACCATGGTGCTACTCAGCTCCTTCTGCAACATTGCTCCCTCCTTAAGAGAACAGCATCTCGGTGTTACGTCCTCCTAGTCCGGAAATGAGTCATCGGTTCTGCATACTCCAACTCCTGATGATGGATTCTCGACCTGGTGGTGATCTTCTTAGAGCTTCCTTTGCCTCTATGCTCTTCATCACCTTTCTGCTTGTTGCCTGTTGCTGGAGCTTCAAATTTACCCTGGGTTGCAGGATCCTTATAGGGCTTCATTCAAAGGACATGGACCGTATCTCTGATCTTTCTTTGTCTTGTGTTGGGGTCAAAATCTTCAGCTTCATAAGTAACATCAGACAACTGTCTTACAACCTTATAAGGTCCAAAGTAGCACCTGAAGAGCTTCTCAGAGAGACCAACCTTCCAAGCAGGGGTGAAGATCCAGACGAGGTCACCAGGCTAGTAGACAACAGGGCAGTGGCTCGCATCATACCTTCAGGGATCTTGAGCCTGCAGCGTGCAAAGTTGAGCTATCTGCTGCACTTCCTCAGCTACGGTTAACAACTGGCCAATGTAGTCGTCATCCATGTCATCAGGATGTAACAGAAACACAGTGTCCATCATCGTAGTCATCTCACGCCCACGCACCAGGAAAAATGGCATAAATCCTGTGGTGTCTTGTTTGGCAGTGTTGTAGGCAAACATCACGAAAGGTAGCACCTCATCCCACCTGCTCTGCTCAACATTGACGAACATTGATAGCATGTTGGTCAAGGTCTTATTAAGGCATTCAGTAAGCCCGTTAGTTTGCAGATGGTAGGCAGTCATCATGTGATGAGTAATGATGCACCGATGGTATACCTCTGTCACAAGGTTCAATTGAAAAACTTTCCCTCAATCCATAATTAATGACCCTGGGGCACCGTGTTTTAGTACAATGTCTTCCACGATGAATTTGGCTACCTCAGAAGCTTCAGCTGTTTTCATGGCTTTTTTAATAGCATAGTGTGTGAGATAATCAGTGCAAAAAATTATCCATCTATTGCCACCATCAGACATTGGAAACTGTCTGAAGAGGTCAATCCCAACACGCTGGAAAGGCATTTTAGCTGATGGAAATGGTAAGAGTTGACCAGGTGGCTTCTGAGGAACTGCCTTTCTCCTCTGGCACTCTCAACAGTGCGACATATAGTGATGGACACTCCTAAATAAACCTGGCCAGAAAAATCCCTTGTGGATTCTATCGTATGTCTTAATAAATCCCAAATGTCTGGCCTCAGGTGTGTCATGGAATTTCTGTTGAACATCTAAGCACGTGTGTTTAGGAATCACTGGTAGCCACCTCTTTCCAAGTGGATCAAAGTTTTTCTTGCAAAGTAATCTATTAACTACCTTAAATTGTCCTTTCACATCCTCTGACCGATTTAAGACAAGCATAATTTGAGATATCTTGGCGTCCTTCTTCTGCTCAGCAGAGAGATCCTGGAGTGCAGCAAGACAGTCACTATCTTCATCAAAGTCTTGCCCAGGGTTTCTTGAGAGACAGTCAGCATCTTGGTGTTTTCGTCCACTTTTGTACACTATGGTAATGTCATACTCTTGAAGACGTAGTATCCACCTGGCAAGTCCTCCTGTTGGATCCTTAAGACCTGTAAACCAACAACTGTGAATGGCCTTCCATAGATATACTGTTGAAACTTGCACATGGCCCAGATCACAGCAAGTCATTCTCTTTCTGTAGTTGAGTAGTTTCTCTTGGCTTTTGTAAGTGTCCTAGAAGCATTCCTTTTCCATCCGAAATTTGCACGAGAACAGCACTCCCATACCCGCTGGCATTTGTGTGTAGTTCTATAGGTGCTCTCTCATCATAGAGACCAAGTACAGGGTCAGTCGTCAGAGCTTTTCACAGCAGATCAAAAGAATCTTATTGAGCACCACCCTCATCAGCCTCATATACTTCGATTTGCCGGTATCCTCCACATGTCCATGGTTGAGAAAACTTAGCCCCCTTCAGACAATCCATTGTATTGTCAATTCGTGGAAGAGGGTAAATATCATTTTTAGTTATCTTATTAAGCTTGATGTAATCAACACAAAAGTGCCAACTGCCATCCTTCTTCTTGACGAGGAGAACTGGTGATGATGATGTGCTCTGTGAAGCTTGAATGATGTCATTATTCATCATTTTCTCTACCTCGTTATGAATTATTCAACATTCTGTTGCTGACACATGGTATGCTCTCTGGCTTATTGATTGATGGTCTCCAGTGCTAATCTGGTGCATCACCGTTGATTTGTCTAAATTGCTCTTCACCTGTGGATTGAAGCATTCAGAGAACTCTTGAAGAATGACAAGTAGCTTCTTCTGTTGTTCCTTAGTGAGATCTGGAGACAGTCGAGCTAGAAGGTCTTGTCTCAAAGTGGTAGCGCTAATTTAGGCCACAGACTCGTCATGGGAGGTTTCTATGATGCTCAGCTGTTCTTCAATTAATGGCTCACTGTTTGCTATGCACATGGATCTTGGAAGGATCTGCAGTTCTTGGCGACAGTTAACTATCAACGATTCACTGAATCAATTCTTAAATGAGACGACAGAGGCTGGAATGACCAAGTTATTCTTCAGTGGTATGCTTATCTTACATTCCCCTACAAGATCCATGGGTTGATGCATGGCATGACACATGTCAGTTACCGTTCTAGCACTGAGTGCAGGAATGATCACTTCATCCAGCACACATAGTCTCCACACACTCAGATGCGCATCTTCATGTCCACAGTATCTCATCTCATCTAGCATAATCTTCGAGCAAACATAATTTATAATTACATGAGAAGCTTTCAAAAAGTCCCAACCAAGAATGACATCATGACTACACTCTTGTAAGACAGTGAATTCTAAGGGCTGTGTATGGCCACTTATACCTACATGAATGGTACATCTTCATGTAGGTTTTACGTATTTCCCATTATCCACCTTCAGTACGTATTTCCCATTATCCACCTTCAGCAGAGTTTTTTTGCTGTCAACGAATATCATTTTCTGAAACTGGTGATGGTACTTCTCTGAAATGACTGGATGTGATGCTACAGAGTCCACAGGAGCTTGGTCTGGTCGGCCATCCATGAGGATATCCTATCATTTTTGTAGCGATCGGTGGCAGAGGATTTTGCTCTTTGGTGGCCTCACCTCTAAGGAAGGTCGCATCCATGTGTTTTGCAGGTTGTGGCGGCTAGGTGATTGGCTGGAGCTTCCAAACAGTGATGGAGACCTTGATCGACATGTTGGGGATCTCCTCTCCAGTGAGTAGCATTCCTGCGTGCCCAAACAGGTTCCTTGTGCG
Organism: Schistocerca nitens; assembly: GCF_023898315.1. NCBI lineage: Eukaryota > Metazoa > Arthropoda > Insecta > Orthoptera > Acrididae > Schistocerca > Schistocerca nitens. Next base: position 303,034,668 of record NC_064621.1, on the reverse strand, counting down.
GCATTTTACAAATGTAACTCTGCCTGGGTCTTGACTTTTTCACCATTTTAAAGGGAAATGAAGGACGAGAGATTGGGTTCAATGTCTGTTCCACTTCCTCTCTTATGACCTCTTGAAGCATCTCATTTTTTTTGCTCATCATGCAATCCAAGTGCCTTCTTAACTTCCTCTCTCACTATCTGATGAAGAACACTTATGAAATCAGTTGCTTCCTCCAACACAGACATTGATATGATGTTTGGAAGCCATTCAAACTTCTTGCATGTAATTCTTTTTTGATGCATTGTCTCGATATATTGGCACCATTTTATGAAGTCGTCTGCTGTCGAAACCTCCTTCAGGAGTAGGGCTTGATACATGTCCTCATCAACACCCTTCATGAGATGTGCAACCTTATCTTCCTCCTTCATTCTAGGATCCACTATTTTACACAGCTCCATGACGTCTTGAATGCAGGATGCTGTAGTTTCTCCTGGACACTGTGCCCTGCACTTTAATTTATCTTCAGCCTTGCATTTCTGTCATTGTGTATTGCTGAAATACTTGCACAGTTGCGCCTATAATACTTCCCATCTTGTGAACTTCTCCTCATTGTCCTCATACCATTGCTTGACAGTGCTCTCCAAGTAGAAAAATACATTAGCCAAACACATGATGTCATCCAATTTGTTAAATTTATATATGCACATATAACTTCAGCCACTTGTTTGGATCTTAGCCATCATCACCAGAGAACCTGAAAGGATGCCTCATGTGGTGGACACAGTTGCTGTCATTGTAACATCCTCTTCTTCTTCTGCCTCCAATAGATTGTGATCTGTTGAATATGGCTTGAACTCAGGTTTCTCGCCAAGTAAACGGTGGCTCTGTTGTGGCCTGATGGGAGCCACAGTGTCGTTGATATTTTGCACTATCACAAGTTCCAATACCCAGCATCTCCACCAGAATAATGTCACATAGAAGAAGGTGTAATCAGATGAATGATAAACACTAACTTCACTTAACAAAGGTTTATTCAGCACTTGCACACACAAGAGCGTGGAGCGAACTGCCTCCAGCCCGAACACCTACAGTATATATACAGCTACAGAACATTCCAAGACAATGATTCTTAACATTTGTGGATACTTCTAGAATGTACTCAAACTGAATAAAGAAATTACAATTGTTCTGTCTAAGTGAATTTTGAACTCACAACCATTCATGCAACCATGGTGCTACTTGGCTTCTTCTGTGACACTATTATTAATTTTTACAGTACAAATTATGAACATTGCCTCATTCCAAAACTGTAAAAGATCTACTCATTTAGTCTCATGACATATATGTATCAAATTCTACAGCACAAGTCTATTACAAAACATAATTATATAGTGTATCATAGATTTAAACTCAGTAAATAGCTAAGACAAAACTTTAAAAATCACGTCATCTTAAATACTGATTTCATGACAAACTCACAACCCTTCATGCAACTACAGTGCTACTCGGCTTCTTCTGTGACACTATTCCTAGTTTTTACAGTACAAATTATGAACATAAATTCATGACAAACAAAACACAATTATATAGTCTTCTAGACTACGGATCATTAAGCATCTATGTTCAAAAGTCTTGTCTTCTATACTAAAAATTAACAGTACTAGAAATCGTACATACTTCCTTTGCTTACCAGTATTTCCTCTTATCTTTCCACCAAATTCTTACTATACCTAATCTTGTCCCTAAACTGTTCAGATGTACCACAAATTGGGCTACCTGTACCAATCAAAAAGTTCCACTCTCACTGATCAATCTCAATCTTAATGTAAGGACACCCAAAATCTGAATCATCTTCTCTGTTATTAGACACTTCGTGTAAAAGATCACTTTCTATTTCATCAAATGCTACATCCACACTGTCTTTACAGGGTTTTATCAACCATACTGGTATCATGGCATTACTTGGTTACTAATGTTGTCAGGTGACAATTGAACACAATGAATGGATTCCATAGCTCAACTAACATCACTTATTACAGAAGAAACACAAAATATATTACTGTCAAAATTAAACTTACTACTTAGATGTTCTTTCATTTCATTCCACCAATTTGGATACAAAATTTGACAAACCACAAATAACTTATTCCAGAATGCACATTTATCTATGTTATCATCAATCTGGTCTCAAACAAACTTCAAAAAGTTTTCACCTTTGTTCTCTAGGCTTACAGGTAACTCAACTTTACTCTTTGGATCATTACTCTGCATGACATTAATGAAAAACTACTTTAAATGGACTGGTATTCCATGACTCTCACTTACATTATCACATACAGCACTATCTGTATTGTCAACACCGATCGCAAATAACTCTGAAACTTCATTATTCTTAAATTCCACAAATACCTAATACTCATCATCATCATCATCATATTCTTCCAAAATTACTTCATCAACAACATCATTAACAACATTAGTCTCACCTCCATCAAAGTCACTTACCTCACCTATATTTATCTGCAATAAGCTACCACTCTCAGACTTAAAAACCTCAGTTGTTTCACAGCTCTCATTCACATCTACATCAAAAATACCACCTTATTCAGATCCAATACAGTCATCACCTGATTTACATACATCAATAACAAGGTTTTCTGACCAAGAGAAGAAATCATTAGTACACACTACATCAAAATTTTCATTACTCTCACATACTCTCACATTCTGGTTTGTGATTAGTACCTGCATCATCATAATTAAACATAACCCAAAACTTTTGATCAAAATATTAATGAGAAATTTTATATTCCTTCTGTTCACCTTCAGATACCTGTGCCACATTATTAACACTATTATTATTGTCCAATTGCAAGTATAAATTAGGGGTCCTGTGCTGGTTGTGTTTCCTTGCCCAAAATCAGTGAACATTCATTGAGGCAGACTGCCATTTCCCAAATAGTTACCTCTATGATCATTATTCTATTAAATTGTCCTTGGTTATCCCCATTATTCATATCCTGCTGATGTTAAAAAATTTCCCTCTCTATTAACATTTTGATTGTGATAAAAGTTACCATTATCTCTGTTTCTGTAGTTATTCCGATTGCAGTTTCTATCATTCCGATTGTTACGGTACATACTTCTTTTTACTGCTCTATTCAGCCTGTCAACATATCATAAAAATTGTTCATGACAACTATCAGGTCTGTGAACTAGATCCTACGGCAACCTTTCTGATAATCTCCATTTAAGTACATCAATCAAGGTCATTTTGTCAAATAGTTGGTCAAGGTGTATTAATTTTTTAAGTTGGTTCTTACAAAATTCTTTCAAAGTTCCATCCCTGTTCCCATAATTACCACAAATCAAAATTCTCTTTTAATTCTCCCCCCGTTCAGCTTCTGGCAAAATTTATTTTAAAAAAATTTTGAAATTTGATATGTTTCCCACAGACTTAAATTTAAATGTACCCAAGACAGAGCTTTGCCTTCAAGCCATCTTTTAACAAATTTAATTTTCTGATTGTCATTCATGTCTGACACAATACTATACTTACAGTGGTGCAGAAAATCCACTGGATGTAAATTGTGTGATGGAAAACTTTTGATTGGAGTGTTTGACCACGCAATACCATTGTTTGAATTCATTTTTTTGTAAATTCAATTTTCCTGAACTGCTCAAATGTTCTCATCTAAATGATTTACATTAGTTTGCATATTGTTTTCAACATTTAAAAACTTTCAATCTAAACAGCTAAAGTTTGGTTCCACTTTTTCTGCTATGGCCTTCTGTTCAACTCTGAAGTCATTAACATTCTTCAACTACCTTACAGAGTCAACAATTAACTCATTTTCCAAAACAGTAAATTTATTTCCTAAGACATCAACTTTTTCATTCACACTTTTTAACCCCTCTGACAACCCATTTCTTAGCTCTGAAACCTGATTGCTAAGCTGATTCATTTGGTATTGCACTCTATCCATTTTACTAAAGTTATCTGTCTTCATTTCCTCTAGTTTTGCCAAAATTAATTGCAAAATATCAATTTTTACTGTTTCTTTGCTGGCTACATTTTCACTCAACTCAAATAAAGTCATGACTGGATCCCATAGCTTTCACTTCCACATCACACCTGCCCTTGTCTCTATTCATTTTGTTAACAAGTATGAGTCCACAAACAAATTAATTTCACAAGTAGTTTGTACTCCTTTTTGATGTCGTTCGTCATAGTTGTAAAGTCCTCTTTCATTCAGTCTGGTCGTCATTGTTGTGGTACCTCAATACTGTTAATACGACTTTGTTGGGCAGTCCTCAGTCTTCTTTCTTCAAGTGATCATAAATTCATTTATATATAAATTGCAAATGGCACAAATCAGTCTTGCTTCTTCTGCAACAGGCAACACTTGATTATAATCATTTGATTCCAGATGATGCCACAACTTGTAACCTACCTCTCCCTCACTTGTTGAGTGTCACTGGTTTCATAATAAACTCTTTTAATAAACTTTGAGAGGAGTAAGATTTACAATAAAAAATTTTATTTATCTTTTTCATGTCTAAGAGCTGATCCTTGAAGCTGAAATTTTTGACTTTGTAGGCTCTCTTGGTTCCAATTGACATGACAACTTTTGAAAGAATTGCCCGATAAGTAATTTCTGTTTCTGTAATTCTTATTCTTTCAGTTTTTTCTGTACCACACTGTCTACAATTTCCACTTCAAAATCGAAAATTACATTGTTATTGCCAAACATAAAAACACATCCGATCACATCGGAGGCATGCCCACTACTACTCTCTTCTGCAGTACTAACAATACTCCAAAGAATTTACAAATTTTCTTGACAAATGACTTTCTATTAGTCTATACCATAATTTTATAAATGAATCTAGAAATAAACATAATACATATAATCCGACTGCACAATTAATAATAGGAATTTTAAATGTGCCAGATATTTCATAATTTCAAATGTTTCTAAGAGAAAAGTAATTTTAACTGTACATACAGAGTTAGTAACATGTTGATTGTAACAACAAAAATAAAGTTATTTCTCTTCATACATTTTAGCCTGAAATATGATACATTGTGTACAAAATCATATGCAATTCTTTTAGAAAACGGATGAGATAATATAAACCTGTTTAAAAATTCATAAATATTTTTCTTGGTATTGCCTACTTCTGTTTAGGAAAAGAAATGCTAGTGGAGGATGTCCCTTTACACACTTCAACAAGCAGCACTTAATAGTACCCCACCGCTACCCTCCCATCCCTCCTCTTCCACACGACAGCCTCCACCTCAACCCCACCACCCAGTTGCGCCTTCCATCATGCACTGTTGCTCGCCATCTGGCTTCAGCTGCCACAAACTGTGGTCATGTGTGTGTAAGTTACATTTGCGAGAGTGTATGTTTGTTGTCTATTTTCAACAAACGCCTTATTGGCCGGAAGCTCATTTCCCGACAGTCCTTTTGTTGTGCCTATCTGCAACTCAGCATCTCCATTATACAGTGAGTGTCCACTATCCTTTTCATAATGTTGTTACATTCCATCCTAGATTTTCCATAGTTTGATTTTCCTGATGGCTTTTCTTTCATCCCATAATCAAGTGCTGTTTTACTTTGTTGATACTTTCAATCCACTACCACACTCAGTAACCATCTTTCTTTCTCTTCTTTCCTGTGTTTCTCTTGTCACAAACTGTACTGCATGCCCTACTTATAGACCACACTGTATCAAGCATCTCAGTCATGCTCAACAGATGGCTAGAAGACCACACTGATTGTTGGTGAAGCATCTCATGTTACACATCACTCCCATCAATATCATTTATCCTTTACCTTCAGACTGGTCACTCTTCCTACATAACTCTCGTGTATTTTCACTTGTTATTTTCCGTACACTTCGTGTACCACACAAACTTTTATTTCATCCTACCAGCACTTCCCCACCCGCACTCCTTCTCCTCTCTATTCCAGTTCACACCTGCTAACTTCACCTAATCTAGTCCCGACTGCCATTCTCCTTCTTCACACTTATCCACCCACAGCCCTGCAACCCCCTTTACGTTCATTTTACTATCTTGTCTTTGATCTCATTATATATTCACACCAGTTTCAGTTGGTTTTCACCTTTCACTATTGGGCTGCTCCCTAAGATTTCATATTTTTTCTCATTACTTGACCTGTCCTGTACTTTTCGTGATTTTTCCCACATGTTTGGGTGCATTTTTGTGGATATTTTTGAATGTAATTCTATGTTATTTTATCCACCATGTGAATCCTTGCTCCTTTTATAAGCATCAATACAGTAAATTTTCCCACTTTAGTCTACCACTATCCATCAGTTCTACAACCACCTCAAAATCCCAGCCCATATCAAACCTACCAACCATCAGAATACCTCTACCTTGACAGCTACCACCCATTCCATACCATGAAGTCCCACCCATACAGCTTAGTCACCAGTGGCCATTGCATCTGTAGTGATGAGCAGGCCATCTCAAAATATACTGAAGATCCCACTGAGGGCTGCACATACTGTAGTTACCCCCCACCCTTGTATGAAAACAGATCTCCCATGCCTTATCTTTCCAGTCACCCACTACCTCCCAGAGTCCTACAATCTGGCCAAAGAGAGCATTCCCCTCAACACTCAGTACTACCCAGGACTGGAGCAACTGAATTACATTCTCTGCCAGGGTTTCAACTACCTCTCATCAAACCCTGAAATGGGAAGTGTCCTACTTACTATTATTCCCACCCCTCTCATATTCCACTGACCACTGAACTTACGAAATATTCTCCTCCATTCCTACATAAATCTGCTTCCAACCCCTTACTTGTGGGTCATACTGCAGTAATACACCTACATGCACAAACATCACTAGCCCATCACAGGCAGGGGTACCTGTAAAACGAGTGATCTACAAGCTAAGCTGCAACCACTGTACTGCATTCTATGTTACATGACAGACAACAAGCTGTCTGTCTGCATGAGTAGCCACCGACAAGCTGTGGCCACCATTGCTGATGATGCTGCCCAATATGACATTCTTCATTTCAATGACTGCTTCACAGCCTGTGACATCTGGACCCTTCCTACCAATACCAGCTTTTCTGAACTGTGCAGTTGGGAACTGTTCCCGCAATATATACTACATTCCCATAACCCTCATGGCCTCAACCTTCATTAGTCATCCTTACCCATCTAGCCCCTTCCCTGTTCCCATTCCAGCACTACACAGCTCTTTATTCCACCAACACACCCTACATCATTTGTCTTCTCTCATTTACCCTTAACCCACACTCCCAACCATACCCTTCCATGTAACATCGGCTGCACCTAGCCCTATCCTCTCTCCATCTTGTAACTATATGCTCCCAAAAGAGCACTTTATTAACACCCACACCTACACCTACACTTCTACCCCTCCCCCAAAAGCCTCCTCCTTACCCCCACCACCCGGATGCCTTTTCTATGATGCACTGTTGCCCACAGCCTGGCTTCAGATGCCAGAGGTTGTGGTGATGAGTTGCATTTGCTTGTGTGTGTTTGTTTGTTTGTTGCATTGTTTGTTTGTGTGTGTGTGTGTGTGTGTGTTTGTTTGTTTATTTCCGTATTTTCAACAAAGGCCTAGCTGGCCAAAAGCTTGTTTGCCAACAGTCTTTTTGTTGTGCCTGTCTGTGACTCAGCATCGCCACTGTACAATGTACAGCTATCCTCTTCATGATGTTGTTACATTTCATCCTAGACTTCCCATAGCGTGATTTTCCTGATGGCTTTTCTCCCATCCAATAAACAAGTGCTGTTTTCCTTTGTTACTGTTTCATAATGCATTATGAATAGGTACGTGGGAATGGAAATGGATTAATAATTACTTGAATAATTGGAAAAATTGATTGGAAAGTACAGTTGGCAAAATTTGAAGGTAATTTATGAATCTGTGCACAATCTTGGGTGAACATTAACTGATTTCAGAATCAACAGACACTGAATATCATTACATTCAAAGTCAATAAACATAATTTACATTATGTAATGCTGCTTCCAGTAGTGTGTAGTGCTGAATAATCACTGCACCCATTGAAATTGTCAATCTGTCTATAAGTTCTTAAACACGCAAAGCACAATATTTTGAGTATAAGTAAACAAAGTTCAATAGGAGCCTATCAAGTCTGAGTCATTACCTTCACATTAATTCCATTGTTTTTAGTCTTGAGTGTAACAGTGTCAATGTAGGAACGCTTCTCCAGATACAGTGTTCATTATTCTTGTCTGCACTGAACCTCTTGATGCAGACTCTCGGCAGTGAATGAAATGATGAATAGCTGGGAGCTGAACTTAGAACTGTGCAAATAAATATTCCTTTTCAAATAAATTTTTATAATACTATTAATGAACAATTAAAATACACATTTATAACAATGCTGGTATGATGGATGACAGCATACGTCTCTATGCTACCACTTCCCGAAACAAAAGGGTGAAGATACATGAATCAATAAATTGAAGAGTGTATTTCTTAGTTAGTTTCATACAGGTATTTACCTATGTATCAAAACATTATCCTTGCCACAAAAGGACTCGTTAATTTACTTTTGATGATGTCTTTGGTTTATAACTCAGTTAGTTTACATATAACTTACATGTAAGAAAAGAAAGAAAAATAATATGATTCAATACAATTACCATCCTCAGTTTCCATCCTTCTTTCTCTTCTTTCCTGTGTTTCTCTCCTCCCTTTACAAACTGTACTGCATGCTCTACTTACGGGCCATACTGAATCAATCATCTCAGTCATGCACACTGGACGGCTGGAAGACCACGCTGATTGTTGGTGCAGCATCTCAAGTTCCACATCATTCCCATCAATATCATTTATCTTCTACCTTCAAATTGATCACTCTCCCTGCATAACACTCATGTATTTTCACATGTTATTTCCCATACATTTCCTATGCCACCAAAGCTACTATTTCATCCTACCAATGCATCCACACTATGCACTCCTTCTCCTCTCTGTTCCAGTTTACAATCTAGTCACATCTTTCATCCACCTTCTTCCCCCCTTTCCACCCACAGACCTACAACCCACTGCAGAATCTTGTTTTATTTTATTTTTCCTTGATCTCACTATATCATCATGCCAGTTTCAGTTGTTTTCGCCTTTCACTACTCCCTTAGATTTCATCTTGTTTCTCATGACTTCATGCATTTCATTCTTTTTGTGATTTTTCCCACATGTTTGGGTGTATTTTTGCAAATTTTTCAAATGTAACTCTATTTATGTATTTATGTATCCTTGCTCCTTCCATTTGCCTCAATACAGAAAAGTTTCTATATTCCTAACCAGAGGGTACAAATCGTAGACGGAGACCAGGAGATGAGTACACTAAGCAGATTCAGAAGGATGTAGGCTGCAGTAGGTACTGAGAGATGAAGAAGCTTGCACAGGATAGAGTAGCATGGAGAGCTGCATCAAACCAGTCTCAGGACTGAAGACCACAACAACAACAACAACAACCAGAACTCAGTCCCATATACACTGTGTTGTTGTTTGGCTCATGTAATCCCTCCAAATGGTGTTACAATCAAATTACCCATCTCCAGCTGCAGCCCTTCTTTCACAATGACCTCCATCTGTTTAGATTTTGCCAATCCTGAACCTTCACCAACACAGCCCTAAAAAGCATATCAATCAGGCCCAAATCTCGTTCCAATACCTTCTTTCCTTCAGCAAAATACTCTCAATTTTCTGGAACTCATAACATGCACTGAAACTCTTGACCTCCAGGAACTAGAGCAACATGCAAAATGCCACCTCAAAAAAAACCTCCACCTTGTTCACGTCCTACTCCTCCCTTGGGCTATCACTACCCACCACATCTAGAACCACCTCCAAAACTCTCCCACATCCACTCAAAGGTGACAAATGCTATCTCACAGAACTACTATTACCCCACCCTCAAAAATTCCCCCCAACACCACACAGCATCCAGATCCTAGACAGACCCAAAACATAGTCACAAATGTTTCCTCAAAGGACTTAGCCCCACAGAAGTATCACCTTTCGAAAAGCCTCACATTTTGCCCCACTCCCAAATTCAATCATCAGGACTTACTAAAGACCTTATCCCAGTCCCTACAGAGGAAACTGTTTTGCCACCAACCCTCCAATCAGACGCAACCAAAGACCTGTGGTGAAGCTTGAATGACCTAGTTCACTCTTCCATTCAACTGTGATCCACACCTACTGCCCTCAGATCACCACCTGTTAACTTTCCATAATTTCTTAACTTCAAGACCTGCCTAACCATCTTTCATCAAATCCATCAACATGCTAACCAAACTTATAGCCACAGAAACAACCACAATCCACCAGCTAAAACCTGAGCCCATCCTTGTAATCCAAAGTGCTGACATAGTCTTCACCATTGTTGATTTGAACTTCAAGGGCTACCTGGCACAAGGACACTGCCAGATTTCAGTTTTGTTGACCTTCAGACCCCACTATTCCAGAAATCCAGCAACATCCCTAGTCTCTTGTCAAATCCTTATGCCCATTCCATAACCTCTCCCCTGAGTCCATCACTCTCGTCACCCCTACCACATCCCTCACTCCTACCTTCTACATGTTTCGTAAAGTCCATAAACCCAATCACCCAGGGACACCCGATTGTGGCTGGTTACTGTTCCCCCACTGAGAGTATTTCTGCTCTCACACACCAACACCTTCAGCCTATTACCCACAACCTAATCTCCTATAAAAAAAGATACCAATCATTTCCACCACCAACTTTCCACAGTTCCCATTCCTTTTACCACACAGTGCCCTTCTCATCACTACTGATGCCAACTACCTTTACACTAACATCCCTAATGCCCATGGTCTTACTGCTATTGACAATACCTTTCCAAACACCCAATGTATTCTAAATCAACATTGTTCCTAGTCACTATGACCAACTATACTCTCACCCACAATTACTTCTCCTTTGAACACATTACCTACAAACAAGTCAGGGTACAGTTCTGGGCACCACATGGCATCATCCTATGCCAATCTATTCATGGGTCATTTAGAGGAATCCTTCCTAATCACCCAGAATTCCAAACCCATCGCCTGTTTCAGATTCAATGATGAAATCTTCATGATGTGGATCAAGAGTGAGGACACCCTATCCACATTCCTCCACAACCTCAACACCTTCTCCCCCACTCACATCACCTGGTCCTGCTTAACCCAAGAAGCCACCTTCCTTGATATTCATCTCTATGTCAAAGATGGCTAGATCAGTACCTCTGTCCGTATCAAACCAAGTAACCACCAGCATACCTCCAGTTTGACAGTTACCACCCACTCCACACCTAGAGGTCCCTCCAATACAGCCTACCCACTTGTGGGCATTGCATCTATAGTGACAAGCACTTCCTCTCAAAATATACCAAGGGTCTCACTGTGGCCTTCACTGACCATAATTATCCTCCCAGCCTTGTATGAAAACTGATCTCTTGTGCCTTAATGTTCCAGTCACTTACCACCTCCCGAAGTTCCAGCATCTGGCAACGGAGTAGCATTCCCCTGGTGTCTCAATAGCACCTAGGACTGGAGTAACTGAATTACATTACCTGCCAGGGTTTTGACTACCTCTTGTCAAACCCTGAAATGAGAACTGTCCTACCCACTATCGTTCCCAACCCTCCCATAGTGGTATTCCATTTCCCACTGAACATACACATTATCCTCATCCATCCCCACACAATCCCTGTTCCAACCCCATACCTCATGGCTTATATTCCTGTAATAGATCTATATGCAAGACCTGTTCCATACATGCCCACACCACCACCTACTCTAGTCCAGTCACAAACATCACCTATCCCATCAAAGGCAGGGCTACCTGCGAAACCAGTCATGTGTTCTACATGCTAAGCTGCAACCACTGTGCTACATTCTACGTCTGAATGACAATGAACAAGCTGTCTGCCTCCATCAATGGCCACTGACAAGCTGTGGCCAACAGACAGCTGGACCACACAATTGCCAATTATGCTGCCCAACAAGAAGGTCTTCATTTCAGTGGCTGCTAAACAGCATGTGCCATTTGGATCCTTTTCACCAACACCAGCTTTTCCCTACACAGTTTGTCAACATATTTAAGAAATTGTAACAAAACAGCCCCTTGGGTCCTTGCCACATCTTGAAGAGATTACATTTATTTCACACTTAATTAACTGTTTGATGCACAATGCTGCAATGCACCCATGCCAGTAATTAGTCTCTTTGAGGCAACTTATGTAACATCTGAGTCTGCTATTGTTTTCTGCACTCAATAACAAGTTTGCGAACATGCTACGCATATTGTGCTTTCAGTACTTACTAAGTAATTGATGAAAACTTGATACACTGATAAGTGCAAAGTGTATTTTACCGCTTACTAATTTATTTTTTGGAAATTGGCTAGCTATTTTTGAGAAACATGTTATTTGGAATTCATATACATGGCAGGAATACTTTTCATTCTTTCTTTCACCTGTAATTAGCCAAAATTCAATATGTAGTAATATTTTCTGGAAAAATTGTTAATTACTTCAGAGTTGTCCATGAATTTGTTTCAAACATTACATGATGAGTTTTGTACAGCAGCACAGCAGAGGAGCTCTTGAGTATTTGGAGTGAAGCTACACCTCAAGAATGGATATTCACAAACATTTTGGTAACAACATTTCCTGTCTTAATTAATGAACAGTTCTGAATTGTTTACTTCAATCAATTTGTTGAGATAGTTGCATCTCAGCTGATGGAGGACCATTTTTCTAAATTCTTGCAGTTCACAATGTTATTGTGGTTGTGGAAGCTGGTGTAACTTTTGGCATAAATCTTCAACTTTTGTAAGTGTGCAAGTATAGTATTTATCAACAACCCATATTATACACATACCACATCATGTTCACTACTTGACAGTCAGCAATTCCATTTTAATGTGGTGCAGGACTTTGGATGTGGATGGACCCATCTGGCAGAAGTGGATGGACCCATCTGCCAAAAAATGTATGTGTGAAAGTGTGGACCATCACTGACACCATGGATTTTTGTCATAGGAGTACATTAATTAATTTTATGCTCTTTCTCTAGTTTCAGTGTTTAAACAGTTCCGTAGTTGGAAGTGATTTCATTGTTCATGTCCAATAGTCAGTTAGAGAACACTGTGTGTGACAATTTTGAAAGAATTTGTTAGGAAAAGTATTTCTGTTGATTTGTTTGATAAGGAGTTTCACCAGTATAAGTGAAAATAATTTACATCAAATAGGCATGACAACCAGATCTGGATGTCAGCTTCATGCATTGATTACAAACTTAATTTTTCCAGATCAGAATCTCAGAAACACATCCACCAGTTCATCAACACCATTTCAAGGTTTTCAACAGATAGGACAGCCAGATAATTTAATTGAAATACTTTCTCAGCCACTAAATAGTAAATTATCACAACAAAATAAAAAAATGATGTTAATTTTAAACATTTTTGTAAAAATATGGACCAAAAATTTAACAGAATACATTTGAGGTTCAAAAAACTAAATAATAGCCTAAAATCAGTTATGGAGGATATTGTTGAAGTAAACAAAAATTAGTTTCTTCTAATGAGTGAGTAAATGATATAGAGTTAGTTGATTGTTTGAAGAAATTCACAGATGAATTAAAACTGGATAATGATTCAATGGATGTAGTGGAAGAATGAGTAAAAGAGACTGTCATTGATGAGTTAAATAGGAGAAATTGTGAGTTCAAAACAATGGAAAACTATATTGAGACTGAGTGTAACTGTACTGAGGAAAAATTAAAATTAAAATCTCTTCTGTTAACAATAAAGTCGAAACTGTTACTCAAAATATTTCAACACTGAACTCCAAAGTAGACAATTTGGAAACAAATATGTTCAGTGACACCTATAGTAGTGGCAACCAGTGGATTTTATATAGCAGTGCAGTTACGGTTTCACATCTAATATGCCAGAACTGCTTAAAATTAAATTAGCAAAGTATTTTCTGGATGGAGAAGCTCTGTCCTGGGCCAACCAGCATGGTAACCCAGACATGACTTTTGTCTATTTTGAAAGATTATTTTTGAACAAATTCTGGTCAGAAAGTAAACAAGCCAGAACTAAGACAAAATTTCCAAATGGTAGGAGATATTGCAGAGACACTATGAGGACCCTTGAATCTTCTGAGAGACAGCTTAGGACATTAGTGCACCTTAACAAGCCATTAGATGAGCTCATAGAAATTGATACATTGAAACGGTGCTTGCCTAACCACATTTCGTGGGGACTGATCTACTGACTGGACGATTTGCTAGAAGAATTTCTTAAAAATATTGAAAAACTGGATTGTGCCTGGGAAATTAATGACAATCCAAAAAACAGCCATAGTCACAGAGAGATCCAGTTCCAACACCATAACAATAATGGATAATAATAATAATAATAATAGAGGAAATAATAGTAATATCCATCACATTCAAAACAGGAATAACTATGGAAATAACCAAAGTAATAACAGTGAGAGCAGAAACAATAATTGATGAAATGAAAATAGGAATAATAGGAAAACAGGTAACCACATCATTGGGAGCCTGTCAGTTTAAGGTGAGGAGAATTGTTAGAAAACAGGGTAAGAGTAGAAGATGTAGACATGGTTCTTAGTACAGGTACCACACCAGACACAGTAGCAATTACCAGGTAAAAAAAAATTAATTCTGGGAGTGAATTTTGAGTTTTCATGCTACAAGAGATGAGTAAAGATGATAGAAATGTAAAACATCAGTTTGTACTTTGTGGTATTGATTTGACTAGTCTTTTAGATGATCGGTGTGTGTTTAGTCATTATTTTGATGAATGTGGTTTAGTTAGTTTTTTTGTGTGATGTAGTGGCAGTCTTATCTGAGGTAGATGTGGCAGAAGTTGTACCTAAGGAAAATGTTGACTTAATAATTGCTTCTGCTGGCACAAACACAAGCGATATTGATGATGATTTAGTTGTAGAGTTTTGAAGTAGTAGCAGATGTTCGTATTGATGCTAGTGATACTACATACTGATTATACTGATGATTATTTTAGTAGATGTGATGTTGATGTTGATGTACTGCTGTGTGATGAATTAGATGGTATGGTTTTTGTAGAAGCGTTGTATGATGAAGTAAGGAGTAAGATTGAAGGATTACATGATGATGCTTTGATGTTAGAGGAGAAGGTACATGAGAGTCAGCTAAACTCCACTGCTATCAGTGAGATCTTGACCAGCTGTAGTGATGAAGATGAACAAACTAGGCAGATTAGTAACGTGATACTTGAAGTTTTGAACAGATCAAATGATGTTGAAGTTAACTGCAGTACAGTTTATGATATAGATTTTAATTTTGATACTAATTTTAAGCACATGCAAATACCTTGTGATACTTTGAATACTGATAGTCAGATTCTTTCACTTATTCAACACACACCCACATGTCAGAGTGATTTGTCAGTTTTAGAAGATACACAGTCTAGTTGTAAGTTGCCAGTGAGTGCATTACAACCTACACCACCTGGGGAACTACAGTTGAACAATGAATTATATTTTAAGGAAATTGTAAATGATTTACTAGCAGAAAATGAAAATATTCATAAACCTGAATCCCTAGTAGCCCATACACTGAGATTTATATTTGTATTTAGAAAGGAATTTGCTTAGGGTCACCCCATTTGCCTGAGACTGCGGTCATGTGTGTATGAGTTGCATTTGTGTGTGTGTGTGTGTGTGTGTGTGTGTGTGTGTGTGTGTGTGCGTTTTTGTTGTTTGATTTTGATGAAGGCCTTACTGGCCAAAAGCCATGTTTGTGACAGTCTTTTCGTTATGATTATCTGTGACTCAGCATCTCCACTATATGGTGAGCAGCAACTTTCCTTTTCACAATATTGTTACATTCCATCATGGATTTTCCATTGTTTACTTTTGAAATTGATCATTTATGTAGATGACATTTTGTTACAAGTAAAACTTGGGAAGAACACATAGAAATTTTGAGGGAGGCTGCAGAAAAGTTTAGGCAGCGAGGCATGATCTTAAATTTATAAAAGTGCAAATTTGATGTGAAAGAGTTAAATTTTCTGGTTCACACAATTAGTGAAGCTGGGAATTATGCCTGATAAAAGCAAACTTTTGGATGTTGCAGAATTTCCAAAACCAAAGACAATGAAAGAATTTAGATCATTCTACAGTTTATGTAATGTTTACAGAAAGTACATCAGTACATAAGTACTTAATGCACCTTGCCTTCATGGGTCGTTAAAGAAAAATAATATCTGGGACTAGACTAAAGAGTGTCATGGAGGGTTTGATGAAATTGAGAAGGAGATATGCAATAGTGAAATATTACACAGACCCAATTTGTTACTGCCATTTTGTTTGATGAACACAGGGAAGGGGTTATGGCTTAGGTGTACACTTGTTTCAAGAGAGAGAAATTAATGGAAAATAGAACATTATTCAATTACTTTTGCTACCAGGGCTTCACAACAACATGAGAAGAACTACACTGTTACTGAAAAGGATCTATTAGGCATTGTTTGAGATTTTTAGAAATTCAAGAATGGCCTAGTAGGACACAAAGTAATACTTTACACCAACCACAAAGCATTATGTTATATACAAGAGTGCAAATTATACAACAGCAGAATCACCAGGTGGGCAGTTTACTAGCAAGTTTGATTATACCATCCAGTACATAAAAGGTGAACAAAACATCACAGTGGTTGCTTTATCTAGGTTACCCGTGGGGGGTGAACATGAAAATGAGAACATTCAGGGTAACAAAAATTTCAGAATAATACTCATTCAGGGAATTGAGGAAGAAAGAAAAATTGTAAAAGTTTATGAACAGTTAAGATGAAATCAGAACTGGTAAAAAATTATTTAGGAAAGAGAGGTCATTACGAATTAACCCCAGGTTTATAAAGGAATTTTATTTCAAATACACAGGTTGGATCCAGATAGGTGGAAGGTCTGTTGGCCTGAGCAACATACTGACTTTTTGGTTAAATATATACATCAAAACTTCGGGCATTGTGTTTAGAATGAAATGTATTCAAAATATTCAGGAGAATGTTTATTTCAACAATGTTGCTAGGAGGGTTAGAAATGTTTAACAACATGCAACAGATGCCAGAGAGTGAAGGTTACTAATCAAAACCTCTAATTCTTTATGCAGAACATTGTTCCAAAAGATAAGTCAGAATTAGTAGGCATAGATTTATTTGGACAATACCTTGTACTAAAGAAAGTTACACTTATTTGTTTGTTGCTGTAGATTTATTTTCAAATCTTGTCAGACCACATACTCTGAAGAAAGCTACAAGCAGAAAGATAATACACTGTTTCAGAAATGTTTACTTTCAGAAAGTAGGTAAACCAAATGCTATATTATTTGATAATGGAATTCAGCTTACATCAAATGTATGGAAAGAGTT
Source organism: Schistocerca nitens (assembly GCF_023898315.1). Lineage (NCBI taxonomy): Eukaryota > Metazoa > Arthropoda > Insecta > Orthoptera > Acrididae > Schistocerca > Schistocerca nitens. Next base: position 303,017,173 of record NC_064621.1, on the reverse strand, counting down.
CCTTAGTGATGAAAACATAAAACACATTCTTGTATCAGTTTATTTACCATCCAGTAATTCAACTGAAAGACATTTGAGAGAGACTGGCAGACTTTGTAGAAGGTGTTGTGTGAAAGATCATACTAATTGGTTCTGTTACATTACTCGGTTTGAAAATGTATTAAATGGTCTACGGCACACTACTGTGGTTTTTACACCATATGAAGTACATTTCAATAAGAAGCCAGCAAATATACTTTACAAATTAATTAAATATCCAACATATGCAGAATTATCTGCCGATAAAAGAGAAGAGATTGTTAAGAAAACCATGGGTTGTATCATAGTAAAAGAAAACAAATACGTGATAGGAACCTGAAAGTCAATCAGTTTGAAGTAGGAGATCTTGTCTTAACTAACAGCTATGAAAAATCTAAAGCCATCACCACAGACATAAAGAAGTTTTTTGTCATCTATATTGGACACTCTGAGATTGTGGAGACATTTCTTAAAATTTGTAAATTCTTATTTTCAATTATTGTTGTTGATCATACAAATACCAACAGTTTGAGTACAGCAGAGAGGCCAGTTTTTTTACCAGTCATCAACAGCACAATATGGAGAACTTTGTTTACATATTTTTTGCCACCAAACATCTTGCATGCAAATAAAATATTTTTGTGGAAAATCTGTACCTGGAATTTATTTCGTGCATGATTAGTTTTTCATGTACAGCAGCACAACAGAAGACCTCAGGAGTATTTGCAGTGAAGGCTACACCTCAAGAATGAAGATGTATATATCATGTATATCTCATGAATGTATTTGGTAACAACATTTTATCTCTAAATTAATGAACAGTTCTGCATTTTTCAGCTCAATCAGTTTGTTGAGATAGTTGCATCTCAGCTGGTGGAGGCCCATTTTTTAAATTGTTGGGGTTCACTTTATTATTGTGGCCACAAAACTTGGTACGACTTTTGGCATAAACTTTCAACTTTTATAAGTCTGCAAATATTTTCTTTATCAGCAATCCTAATTATGCACATCCCACACCACTCTGACTTCTTCACCATCAGCAGTTCCATTTTAGTTCATGATAAAAAAAAGAAAAAAAAAGTTATAGAGTGACTCACCAGTAGCATCTGCAAATTTCTTTAGAAACCATATAGCATTTCTAAGGAACATGAGAACAAGTATAAAACATACTGTCCATAAATAGTTAAAATAGTTAAAAGATAGCATCTGCTTATACAATGGTATTACTGAATTAGGAATACATAGTTGCTGACTGTTCCACAAAATTTCAGATATGTGAAATAAAGTGATCTGCTACTTTTTGATCTTGTTACTTGTCTTCACCAACAGATGGTTGCATTTGTATATGTCCAAAGTTTGATTATAGTTTGATGCTTGGTTTAATACACAACAGATCCACAAATTGATTATTTTCCATATGTACAATGATATATGTCCAAAGTTCAGTTTAAGTTTGATGCTTGGTTTAATACACAACAGCTCCACAAATTAATTATTTTCCCTATGTACAATGATTGTAAAGTATCGCAATCTTAATTTGATGTCCAAAAAGTTTGCAAAAGCATGTCGGTACTGCAAAAAACCTACGTGTTTAAGTCACATATCATAAAGTTATCACCCCCCCCCCCCCCCCCAATATACACACACACACACACACACACACGTCTGTCAAACTGGTACCTACAACATGATTGGGAACTATGAAGTATGAAACTGTCAACAGGCTGCATCTAGGGACTACATTTTTATACTACTATCCTCACCTAAAAATTCCGTGGCCCCCAGTCCTCACCTCACCAACATTGCCTGGATCTTGGGCTCCCCTAAATACTAGTGCCTTGAAGTGCTGGAAAGACATGCAATCCACTTCATCTTCCTCATCCACCTTCCATCCCCAGCTTGCATCCTCTACCAACTCATTCACTTCTCATAAATTACTCACAAAACCCTGTCCCAATGCTCAGTATCCCACCCTAAAATTAAAACTCTGTTTGAACAGGCCTTGGAAGGCCCAATAGTACCAACCAATCACTGTGTCATCCACAATCAGAAATCACTGGATGTGGAATGCAGGAGCATGTGGTCAACACACCACTCTCGTGGACATTTTCAGCTTTTGTGACTACACAATATCCCACTGACTGATCACCAGTCCACGTACCATGCTTTGCCACTGCATCTATATTCCACCTTCATGCCTTATCCATCCTCTCCCACCACTTAATCCCCCTCCCCAGCAAATGAAATCTGTTTCCAAACCTAGTCATGATGCTCCACCTCAGATCATCCTTTCCTCCCCTTCCTCAACCTTCTTAACTCTTAGACGCTACCTACAGTTCCACAAGGCATCATAGTCATACTCATATTTCAGCTCTGTCAAAAACCACGATCATTTTTGCGATAACCATCAGTGATTATATTTTAACTGTAATATAAATTCATCTATAAAATTTTAAATAATCATAAACATAGTCCACCAATATGTTTTTAAAGCAGTCTTCATTTAGTGTCATCCATTTTGATATAAAAATCATAGCTATTGCCCACCAGTGTATTTTATAAAAAAAACATCACTTATTATCATTTGTTTTTATGTATTCCAATTATTTCTGTTGTGTAACCTTTGGTGCTGTCAACCCACCCCCTTTCTGAGGAACTGAAATAACAACAAAGAAAAAATCTAAAGTACATACACTAATGTTATTTTAAAACTTATATGAAAATCTGTGGCTAAAAAAATAATGTGCTAAGCAAATAAGTAAACTTCCTATGGAATATGAGAACATGTATAAAACATATTCTCCATAAATAGTTAAAAACCAACATATGTTTATGCAAGACAGTTAACTAACTAGTAATAAATAGTGGCTGAACATGAATTTTACTTTAAATAATATTCCAGAAAACTTCAAAATGTGGACTAAAATCAACTGTTCATTTGTGCTATTGTCACTTGTCATCAACAACAGACTGCTGCACTCGTAAATGTCTGAAGTTCAATCATTGTACAATAGTGTAAGGCACAACAAAGCCTCAAAGTAATTACTTTCCACATCTGTGATCCTTTTCAAATATCACAATCTTGTTTCCAAGTGTAGAATGTTTGCAAAAATACACCCACTACAGAAAAATGCAAAATTTACATTAAGTTTTAAAAAATTTTCCACGTACATACACATGTCCATCAAATTGGTGTCTAAAGTATGATTGCAAACTACAGCTATACTAGTCCCATGGTTTCAATTAACAGGAAATTGATATTCCAAATCAGGTCTAAAAAATCAGTGTAGTAAAACTAGCATGGCCATGCAGAAAACACATGTAGGCTAAAATACTAGGCAAACACACAAACAAATAAGCATTCCAAATGTAATTACCTAGGCCTACTCTTGGTGCAAGTCACAATACACCAACAAATTAAACATTTGTAAGTGTTCAGTGGTATCAAATACACAATGGTATTGCCATTTCAACCTGATGATGTGTACTGATATCAAATAACGTTTTTCAGTAATGTTCCACCACCAATTTAGAAGAAAAATGTTATTGATGACACTGATGGGTAATATGGATTTTTAATAAAAATTATTGGGTTTTGTCAAAGTTAAGTACAAAGGAAACTGCTGCAATATTTACCAATTGGAACAATGGTGTCAATGTTCTCTAAAATGTCTACAGAATGTATTTCCAATGATCAACTGTTAAATACAGTGGAACTTTGACTTAAGTTCTCTGATTTTACATTTTTCACAATTCTACACCATAAATTTGTAGCCTCTGTGAAAACCCAATAAGATCAATGCTAAAAATTGCCCCATGCTAAAAATTGCCTTGTAAGATTTACCTCAATTCTAAGTTTTTACTTGATGTCACACTTGATTTCATCCCGTTTTCTTCCTACTGATATTTTATGGGACTGAACGAGTTATAAGTGGCACAAAAGACAGATGGTTCCCACCATAGGTTGTGGCAGAGTTAGGGAAATATTTTAGGCCATTGTAGAGAGGGGAGACGTGAGAGAGGAAATGCTGACAAAATCCACAATCGGTGTTGTCAACACAACTTGCAGCATCTAGCTTCAACATGCAATTATGATACTATTACTGCTAGGTTGCAGTGGTAATGGAAAAACAAGACAGTTGGCATGAAGTGTTCTGAACCAAGTAATACATGATGAGGAGCCCAGCCATCATCTTTTCTTGTGCCATTTACAATTCAATCTCATCATTTTCCATGTAATTTCAATGTACAGTATTTAGCAACAATATTCATTTTCAACCCAGTCATAATTGAGGAAACATTGCCCATTTCTGGTTAGTGAACTCTTTTTAGATGGTGGCTTGTTAAGTTACTCAATGGCCAGCACAGCCATCACACCGCAATAACACACATAAAATGAGCTCACCCACTGGATGTGTGGAGAGGGGGAGCGGCCCTTCAATGATGGGAGTGCAGGTAGGGGAGAAAGCATTTTTTGAAGTGCTGAAAATATACTTTTCAGGCAGAATATGTGTTAAGACAGAGATGTCACACAGAAATAGAACAGAGGTTTTGTGGTAGCACATTTTAAAGACTTTAGAGTTCAAATCTGAGATGATACAGTCACAACAACTACATACACTACTCATGTATATGCTTTGCACCACACATTGTAGATCGTAAAGCTGGGCAGCAGTGATAGAGGGCATAAAGTGAATTGTTGCACCTGAGCTTTCTTTCAAATTTACATTTTACATTGTGTACTGAAATTCACTGAGCTGACTTCTAATAAGCTTGTTACGTCAACTGGAGGAAAAAACTCCTTTTTCACATCTCTGCTTCTCTGATCAAGCCTAAAATAACACTTTAACAGTGGTGAGAATATGAAATGCGACTCAAAAGGAAAGCATTAAAAAAATAATAGCAATGTGACGAACTTTGTCACTAAGCAGATGTCCACATTTATGCTAATGGCTTAAATGAGGGTGAAGTGTTGAAAGTGATACAAAGCTTGAAACCCAAAATGTCGGCTGGCATAGATGAGGTGCCTGTGTCAATCATAACAAGGACAACACCACAAATCGCAAAGCCCTTTGCACACATAGCCAATCTATTATTCAGTGAAGGAGCTTTTCCAGAAAGGCTGAAAATTTCAAAAGTGAAGCCATTATTTAAAAACGGTGACAAGTATAAGGTAAAAAACTATCGCCCAATATCTCTCCTCCCAGCATTTTCAAAAATATTAGAAAAACTGATGAAGCACCGAATCAACAAATATCTAAATGACCAAAATTTACTAAACAGAAATCAGCATGGCTTCCAAGCACGTAAAAATACCGTAACAGCAGTAATGTGCTACACTGAACAAATAACCAAAAATCTAGAAAAAGATTATAGTGTAGTAGGAGTAAATTTAGACCTCTCCAAAGCTTTTGACACTGTGAACCAGGACATTCTTTTAGAAAAATTGGAAGCGTTGGGTATACATGGGATAGGAAAAAAATGGTTTGAATCATACCTAAAAAACAGAACACAGGTTTTAGGACTGACATCAACTTACCCCAATCACAAAATAAATTCAGTATCAGAGGCAAAAATTTTTGAAATAGGAGTACCACAAGGCAGCATCCTAGGGCCCATATTGTTTCTTGTCTATATAAATGATTTTCACACCTCAGATGATGCAGCCAAACCAATAATATTTGCAGATGATACTAGTGTGATAATAAGTGCACCAAAGCAATTGCTACCAACAGCTGCTGATAAAGTACTAAATTACATCCACTCTTGGTTCAATGCAAACAGGTTGACATTGAATGTAAATAAAACAAATTATATGCAGTTTGGGAAAATGTAAATCTCGATCTGGTGTGGGGTGACAAAGCCTTAGACAGAGTGACATCCACAAAATTGCTGGGGATTCATGTGGATGAAAACTTAAATTTTAATGACCACATAATAAAACTTGCACAGAAACTTAATTCAGCCTGTTTTGCCCTCAGAATTATTGGAAATGTTTGTACCTCAGAGGGTGCCAGAATGGCATATTTCAGCTATTTTCAGTCTCTTGCCACATATGGAATAATATTTTAGGGTTCCACAACAGGGCGCCTAAAACAAATTTTTTTGTTGAAGAAGAGGGCCATCTGAATAATAACTCACAGTCATCCACAGACACACTGCAAACTCATATTCAAAAAGCTTAGAATACTTACTATACCATCATTATACATATACAAATGTGTATTGTATGTCAGGACCCAAATTGCAGATTTTCAGAGAAATGCCGACTTTCATAACTACAATACCTGTAATAGCGCAGCATTCCATACTCAGCGAACAAAAAGAACAAATACACAAAGGCATGTGAGCCATATCGTTGCAATACTGTACAACACACTGCCAGTCAACATCAGGCGCTTAGAAGATGATAACAAATCTAAAACAGAATTTAAAAAATTTCTAGTAGAACAATGTTTTTATTCTGTAAATGACTATGTAGATCAGTAGATTTTTTTCTGATGATAAAGGCAAAATGGAAAATACTCTATCTGTACCTAATCATTTATTACTTAATCATTCATCACATTTACATACTTAAAGGACAGCTGTTGTGTGATGTAAATACATACTTAAGCAGTGTTGTGTATATAAGGACTTGCCGTTTAGGGAGGACAAAACTAAAGCCTTATGAAAAACAGACTATGCATTTAAAATAACAAGCAGGGATCAATACAGGCTATATTAATTTCATTGTATTATGAACTTCATTGCATTAATTTGTTTTGCACTTTTTTAGGTATATATTGTTTGTGTCCCGTTTCTTTGAAATGGCTTACATGTACCCTTGACAACATCCATACAATATTTATTGTCAACAGATGGATAAATAAATAAATACCACTTAGCTGCTGTGATGTTTTTACTTTAATTCAACAGGTTCATCAATTTTTGCTTTTTTCTGGGTGAGCACAAAGGATGATCTCTCAAAAATTTGTGTTTTGAATGTATAATTTGTGGTCAAATTTTGTCAGAAAATAATTCAATCATCTTATACCCAGATACCAATTTCAATGTTTTGAAGAGTTTCTACTTACTGTTACACACATGCATTACCACAAATTATCATGTACATTTAATTTCCTTCACTTAGACAGATTTTATACAAAGTGCAGGAGAGGATTGCGATTTTTAATCACATATGCCAATCACATGTAATTTTGCTCGTATTTTGAGTGGATTAAACATTTTCCTCGATTTTGCATTTCCCTCAATTTTGTGTTTTTTAAGGCTGGAATGCGCGAAAACATAAAATAAGGGTTTCACTGTAACACCAACAGCTAATCATCTAATAAAATACATGATGTGAAAACACCCAATCACATAATGTAGGCAAATACAATTGAAGGACGGAATACGTGGTATAGACCTCAAAAATTCAAACTGTACACCAAAAGAAAATTGCATAAAACACATTTCTCAATTACAATGAACCTTCATATTAAATATTTGCAGTTTAAATTGTGTATTACTTATTAAAATACACATGGCTTGCATGGTGGTAAAGATAATAAAAACATTTAGGTTGAGCAGCACTCACAAATGGCAAAAGTTCAGTTGCTTACCATGTTTTGCAAGCATAATGAACATTCAAATTAAATTGTTCCACAGCTTGCATATTGGCACTACTCATAACAACTTTTACGTTAAGTAGCACTTATTAAGATGAAACTTCAATTCATGTAGTGCTATGGACCTTCAAATTAAATATTTCCAACCTACATTGCCTGTATAACCCATCAAAAACCACACCGATTGCTTAATTGTTTATTGACACTCCACATTAGTAAATGACTGTAGTTCCATCTCTGTTCCACATATTAAATTCATCTAAACTGGTTACAAAAGGTTCACAAGAGCACTACTGCAACTCTAACTTGCTGCCTAAAGTGTACCAAGAACTAGCAAAGCAAACTACAACAATATTTTATGCCTGCAAAAGATAAGATGTAGGGTTGGCTTTCCAATTCAGGCTACATTTTCAATCCTCCAGCAAATTGAATATTAGTCCTAGATATTGGACCTTAACCCATTAATGTTTGTATTTTTAATTAATTTTACCTTTTTTGTCAGACTGAAAAAGAAGAATTTCAAGCGAAAGAGCAATTTTTACCTTTCTCATTTTAGTACAATATATGTAACACTAATCAATACTGGGAGTAAATCGTTCATTCATATGAAAAGGTTACATATTTTTGTTGTGAAAGAAACCAACATGAGTATGAACTACATATCAAAAACCAAAACAACAAATTGCTTGGTATAGTAAATCATTCAATTCACAGACCCACATTACATTTCTTCCACTGGGTATGTGTTGATGTCCTACTATTTATTCCAACACATCATCTTCTTTTGAGTTCCTGTTTTTTCATAGTAATGTGGTTCATTCAATCAAACTGAGCTTATCTGCTGTTGTACTATAGTGCAGGTTTTGGTCCAGGTCCTTTTGATAATATTGCATGGCTCATCAAGTATACCAGCCAAATATTTCTTTGCAAATTTATATGAGAAGTTGTATTTAAATTTTGCTGTAGAACACCAAAGTACTCTTATAACTTATCACTGAACAAAAGCTCAAATTGAGGCAATGATACTATTGGCATCTTGTCACCGGAAATCAGATATATGAAATGATTCGGATTTCATTTCAAAATCTCCTTAAATCCATGTAACTTTTAGTGGTTCCACCTGCTTTTATTTATTTCTTCATTTGTTGTTCTCAGTGTTGACATACTACTTTGCTACACTGGCTGAAAAATGGGAGTTTATAATTTGGACACTGACTACGGTAAATAATGTAGCCGACAGATCCAAGGTTGCATTTCACTGTCTTTTACTATCACTTTTCACAACCCCCCAGTAATACACAATTATATGGCCAGTGCACTATAGTTTAACTTTCCATAAGTCTCATTAATAGTTGGCAGGCAAACTTCCACATACTGCTATAATAGTTTACTGTTGAACGTTTACGAGCAGTTAAAACATAACCACAAAGTTCACAGTTCTTGAAGAATAGAAAGGTACATTTGGAGCAGACACTGTCACTGCTTTTACACATGGCCTAATTGTTCAACATTTATTCCACAGTTTATTTGAAGCATTGTTGTTATTCTAACCAGCACAGGTTACTTGTCTGAAACTCACTTGTGGACTGACTGTCTCGTGACCAAAAATCAGGCCCTTATATATCATCACAATAGCAGGTGCTGAAACTACACATTGTTCAAAGTTAAATTTACAGAAATTACAATTAAAACTTAACTCATTAAATTAACTGAATACATAAAAAAACTGAGTCTTTTTAACAGTTTCTTGTACTGCAAGAGTTAGGCCAAATTATTTGTTTAAATCATGGAATTAACAAATATTGTTACACAAACAATACCTTTGACAAAACTGAAAATTACTTGAGAATTAATTCAGGGCTAACATGTTTTTGAATAAAGCCAAATAGATAATTTAAGAATACTAGGATTTCGTCCACCAAATGTTTATAATTAGTACAGAATTTATATTTGTTTAAACATCAACAACAGAATTTAAGTTACGAAACAATTAGTGATTTTGGCCTATAACGAAAGATACTGACTGTGAATAGTCAAAATAAATTAGAAAAGCAATTACATACATAAAACTAAGCACAAAATTAGATATGGTGTTATATGCTGTAAGACTGAGGGTCAACCTTTCTCTTTTATGAAAATGCAGATTATATTCATGTATGCTAATGGTAAATAGTTAAAAGTAACAAAACAAATTTAAGGGGGCAGATGGTAACACAAGAGGAGAATTAAAATTATCCCAACTTGCTTCGTCACAACCTGCTTTATTAAAATGAGTGTACAATTTATCCAGACCTGTTCTAGGATGTCGGGGCAGTTGTGTGATCTTGGAGCAAGCATTGACATTGGTGGATGAAATAGGCCTAAAACATTTTGCAAGTTCAATGTTGGTGCACCCTGTTATTGAGGTAATACCTCTTCTCCACGTGAAGTCCTCATTCCAGCATCAGAAAGATATTCCCTTTGACTATGACAGTCAGGAATTATTCTTTCTTCCTCACCCCAAATCTTCATCACTCAATACATCTGAATCGGATGGGATGATAAAAATGTCTAGCACATTATGCTCATTACAAAACAGTACATCAAAAGATTCCTTGATCATAAACCTTGGCTGCAGAATCTCTGCAAAATCTTTAAAAATGTGAGTGCATATTACATCAGTAATAATAGCAATAATAACCTATATCTACTAGGGTAGTTAAAAAGAACAACTTAAAAGTTCCATAAAGTTTTGAAAAGTTGTGTGATCGAGTTTCTAGGTGGCAGTAGTGTTCCTTGAGGTTCAGAAAGTTCTCTGACAGGTGGCAGAGTGGTGCTACAACACAGGAGAAGGAAGCAGCATCCACAATAATAATAATAATAATAATAATAATGTTTATTTGTCCATGTTAACTTTACAGTCTTAGACATCGTCATTTTTTTTTTACAATTATATCAATATCATGTCATTCCAAGAATGAATATATACATCAAGTAGCACATTTTATATCATTCCATGCAATAATGATATAAACACATTAGCACATTATATATCACTCCATACATATAATAATTATATATCTACATCTACATTTACCACTGAATTGCTTCTATGTCCTCCCTACATTTACATACATACTCCACAATCCACCATACGGTGCATGGCAGAGGGTACCTCATACCACAACTAGCATCTTCCCTCCCTGTTCCACTCCCAAACAGAACAAGGAAAAAATGACTTCCTATTAGCCTCTGTATGAGCCCTAATCCCTCTTTTCTTATCTTTGTGGTCTTTCCGCAAAATATGAGTTTGCAGCAGTAAAATTGTACTGCTGTCAGCCTCAAATAATGGTTCTCTAAATTTCCTCAGTAGCAATTCACGAAAAGAACACCTCATTTCCTCCAGACTCCCACCCGAGTTCCTGAAGCTTTTCCGTAACACTTGCGTGATGATCAAACCTACCAGTAACAAATCTAGCAGCCCACCTCTGAATTGCTTCTATGTCCTCCCTCAATCCGACCTAATAGGGATCCCAAACACTCAAGCAGTACTCAAGAATAGGTCGTATTAGTATTTTATAAGCGGTCTCCTTTACAGATGAACCACATCTTCCCAAAATTCTACCAATGAACCGAAGACAACTATCCATCTTCCCCACAACTGCCATTACATGCTTGTCCCACTTCAAATCGCTCTGCAATGTTATGCACAAATATTTAATCGGCGTGACTGTGTCAAGCACTACACTACTAATGGAGTATTCAAACATTATGGGATTCTTTTTCCTATTCATCTGCATTAACTTACATTTATCTATATTTAGAGTTAGCTGCCATTCTTTACACCAATCACAAATCCTGTCCAAGTCATCTTGTATCCTCCTACAGTCAATCAATGACGACACCTTCCCATACATCAATTTGCCAATTATAACAATACCACCACTAATATACTGCAGTATGTAAAAAAATAAACTAACCGTACTGCAGCTCACAATTCTTTTAATGAGTATAAACATCTTTCTATTAACAAATTTTTCAACTTGCCCTTGAAAAGGTTGCCTTGGAGTTGCTTTATATTTTTTGGCAATTTATTATAGAATTGTCTCCCAGTTACATATGGACTGTGGTCTGTAGCTTTCTTGTTTGTCCGTATCCTATGATAGTCACTTTTGGCTCGAGTATTGTAATTATGGGTGTCACTGTTCTTTACACTATTTTCCTCATTCTCTTTTACAAACTTCATGGTCTTAAATACCTACAATGAGTACACAGTCAGTTATTTATAATTTTTGCAATAGTCCCTACAGGACTGGCGTTTGCTTATATTAGCAAATATCCTAACTGCTCTCTTTTGAAGCCTGAAAATGCGATCCATATAGACAGTGGGTGCCCCACCCCAGACCTTGATCCCATATTGCAGATGTGAGTGTATTAACCCATAATACACTTGTTTAAAGACAAGGGGAGATATTATATTTGCAAGATGTTTTAGTAAGCAAATATTACTAGAAACCTTTTTACAGGTGGAGCCAATATGCTCTTTCCAAGTGAGATGTTCATCAATCAATATGCCTAAAAACTTATGTTTGTCAGATGTTTAAACTGTAGAAAGTGATAGCATATGAGTATTATTAAAATGTAGCAAGGACTCTATTACTACAGTCTTGTCCTTATTCAGTGTAAGCTTATTCACTGTTAGGTATTCTATGATCATTTCAAAGTTCTCTTTGTTGTTTTGGAATGCTGCCCGCTCTGTACAGCCCCAGCTAATAAATGATGAGTAATCAGCATAGTTCACTAGTTTGGAATTTTGTGGCTGTGTTGTATCATTAATATATACTATAAACAAGAATGGTCCAAGTATACTTCCTTGGGGGACTCCACAATTGAGAGTTCTGTATGCTGACTTTACTGTTTGGATCTTACTTTCACTCTTATAATTTAGTTTTGTGCACTTTCGTCTATCATGGAGATAAGAACTTAGTAATTTTAGAGCTACTCCTCTTATCCTGTAATTTTTTAACTTGGATAACAGTTCTGCATGATTCACAGAATTGAATGCTTTAGACAGATCTAGGAAAGTCCCTATAACTTTGTTTCCTTCATCCAGCCTGTTCAGTAGTTCATGGAAAAATTAATGCTTTAATTGTAGATTGTTCTTTTCGAAACCCATATTGTGTTTTGTTTAATAGTTTGTATTTACAGAAGAAGGATTCCATTTGACCTAGAATTATTCTTTCAAGCAGTTTGCCAAGTGTTGAAGTCAAAGAGATTGGCCAGTAGTTATTTATGTCTGTGATAGCCCCCTTTTTATACACTGGTTGTATCTCAGTGATTTTTAAAAGCTCTGGAAAGGTCCCCCGGCCAATTTAACTGTTAATTAGATGTGTTATTGGTTTTATTAACTCATTTTTGCATTTTTTAAGTAGAGTGGACGATATGTCATCCCAGTCACTAGATGATTTTACTTTGAGTTTTGAGATTATATTCATGACCTCAAACTCTGTTACACTTCTTAGGAAAAATGAATTACTCATTTTAAGTGTGTTTATTTTCAGGGCTGATTCATCTTTTTCTTCTCTGCATGCCTTACTAAAATGTTTAATGAAGGCCTCACATACAGACTTTGGTTCATTCAACAGTATTCACTTTTCTTCTAATGCAATGTTGCTGCAGCCTGGTTTTTCTCTATGTTCACATTCTTTGTTTACAATATGCCAGGCTGTTTTGCTAATGTTACTAGTTTTTCTTATCTGTTCAGCATAATGAAGTGCTTTTAGTCTCTTCAGGGATTCCCTGTATGTCTTTCTGGTGCTTTTGTACTTTGTTAGGACGTATGCAATTTTGTTTCTTGGAACAGCACATAAAGGTCCTTCATATTTTCCTTTAGTTTATGTATTTCTGGTGGAATTTTAAGTTTCTTTGTGGGATCTGATTTCTTTAGTTCTTTTTTTACTATTGGACATGCCTGATTAAAGCTATGGTTAAATATTTCGTAGAAAAGGCCCCACTTTTCATTAATACCTTGTGATTTATATGCCTTATCCCACTCTCTCTCTCAGCAAGTTCCTTCCTAAGTAAGTTATAATTAATCTTCCTTTTATAAGTGTGTAGGTCACTATGCAGAACTATTTTGTGGTCTGTATTAATTTCTATGAAGATAGTTATCATGCTGTCAACGTGTATCGTAATTGAGCAGGAATCTGTGAAGTGTTTTTTGTGTAGTGATGTGTGTGGTGATTAATGTCATTGCAGCAAGTGTATGAGTGGTGTAGGAAGTTTATAAGTTGTGTCCCAAGATTAGCCAGAGGCTCATTGTCTAGTGACAGATGAGAACATTGCAGTAGTGAAGGAGCTTGTAAGGGAGACCTCCTAACAAAACAGCCAAAAGTTTGATAATTAGTACTGGTCCAGTTCAGAATATTGTTCACAACGTACTGCACTTCACTAAGGTGTCTGCAAGATGGGTGCCATGCCAGGTGACTACCAACTTGACAGACCATCATGTCAGAGCTTGTGAAGAACATTTGCATCATTCCCATCTCGAAGATGATACATTCCTGGGAAAAACTGTTACAGGCAATGAGACTTGCATACACTTAAAAAAAACTGCACTGAAATTTTGGAGCATTACACGGATTACTTCTTATCCAGACATGCTGAAAAATCAACTTTGTCCTGAAATCAGGACTTCTTCTTGTACAAGGACTTCTGACTTCAGGAGTATTGCTACAGCATGAAAACACCAGACTGCATGAAGCCCATAAGACAGCTGAGACTACTCAGGAAATTAAATTTGAATGTCTGGTACATCCTCTTTGTTCACCAGATCTTGTTCCTAGTGACTTTCATCTGTTCAGTGCATACAATGAGGCAATGGTAGCATTTTTAAAGTTTTCATTTGAATCACCCTTGTATATATAAAAGATTTGTTTGTTTACATACTGATAGACTTTTCTCTATGACCACCCACTGCCACCCCCTTTTAGTTGTGCTGGTAGATAACCCTTGGTCTCATGCTGTTAGTAAGGGACTTTGGTCATGGTGCATGGCAGTGGATGAGTGTGGCAAACGAAGATCTGCTAAATATAGGGCAATAAATACTCTTAGTAAAAGCTGTATGCTCTGTGACTTACAAACTTTACCATACATATGAAAATGTATTTATCACTTCATTCCTCTGACGTAATATGATGCTTGGGTGGTTTCATCATTCAGACCTTAATAACAATGTGTAATATGAAATAGACCAGTTTTTAATCTCTCAGCACATTTTCATCAATCGTACATTACCGACAATCAACAGAGACACAAAGGAAAAAATCCAGACAAAAATACTCGTAACTAACAAAGGAATAATCAAATAATACACTACAGTGTTTTCAGGTAAATATATGGCTTATTCTTTGTAGTAAGTATAATCCTTGTCATAATTTAGCACTTTTTTTTCAGTTGCTTTGCTTATTCTTGTTTTGCATTATTATTTTGTGAGTATAATCACCCACCACAGTATGGTTGAAACACTTTGAGGGCTCTGTCACCATTACATTGCATTGTAAATGAAAGAATAAAAACAAAGATGATGTGACTTACCGAACGAAAGCGCTGGCAGGTCGATAGACACACAAACAAACACAAACACACACACAAAATTCAAGCTTTCGCAACAAACTGTTGCCTCATCAGGAAAGAGGGAAGGAAAGGGAAAGACGAAAGGATGTGGGTTTTAAGGGAGAGGCTAAGGAGTCATTCCAATCCCGTGAGCGGAAAGACTTACATTAGGGGGAAAAAAGGACGGGTATACACTCGCACACACACACATATCCATCCACACATATACATACACAAGCAGACATATTTAAAGACAAAGAGTTTGGGCAGAGATGTCAATCGAGGCAGAAGTGCAGAGGCAAAGATGTTGTTGAATGACAGGTGAGGTATGAGTGGTGGCAACTTGAAATTAGCGGAGATTGAGGCCTGGTGGATAACGGGAAGAGAGGATATATTGAAGAGCAAGTTCCCATCTCCGGAGCTCGGATAGGTTGGTGTTAGTGGGAAGTATCCAGATAACCCGGATGGTGTAACACTGTGCCAAGATGTGCTGGCCATGCACCAAGGCATGTTTAGCCACAGTGTGATCCTCATTACCAACAAACACTGTCTGCCTGTGTCCATTCATGCGAATGGACAGTTTGTTGCTGGTCATTCCCACATAGAATGCGTCACAGTGTAGGCGGGTCAGTTGGTAGATCACGTGGGTGCTTTCACACGTGGCTCTGTCTTTGATCGTGTACACCTTCCGGGTTACAGGACTGGAGTAGGTGGTGGTGGGAGGGTGCATGGGACAGGTTTTACACCGGGGGCGGTTACAAGGGTAGCCACATACTCCCGATGATCAAGTACCACGGTCGTGGAACCCTTGTCCGCTGGAAGAATGACGATGGATTGGTCAGCCTTCAGATCAAGGATAGCCTGGGCTTCAGCAGTGGTGATGTTGGGAGTAGGATCAAGGTTTTTTTTTTTTTTTTGGCTGAGGGACTGCGTCAGCTTTCAGACAACACCACATACAAAGTTTGCCACGGTAACCCCATTCCCGATGTCCAGGCGGAGCTTCAAGGAATCCTCAGAACCTTAGGCCCCCTGCAAAACCTTTCACCTGACTCCATCAACCTCCTGACCCCACCGACACCCCGCACCCCTACCTTCTACCTTCTTCCTAAAATCCACAAACCCAATCATCCCAGCCGCCCCATTGTAGCTGGTTACCAAGCCCCCACACAACAGATCTCTGCCTACGTAGATCAACACCTTCAACCCATTACATGCAGTCTCCCATCCTTCATCAAAGACACCAACCACTTTCTCGAACGCCTGGACTCCTTACCCAATCTGTTACCCCCGGAAACCATCCTTGTAACCATTGATGCCACTTCCTTATACACAAATATTCCGCATGTCCAGGGCCTCGCTGCGATGGAGCACTTCCTTTCACGCCGATCACCTGCCACCCTACCTAAAACCTCTTTCCTCATCACCTTAGCCAGCTTCATCCTGACCCACAACTTCTTCACTTTTGAAGGCCAGACATACCAACAATTAATGGGAACAGCCATGGGTACCAGGATGGCCCCCTCATACGCCAACCTATTCATGAGTCGCTTAGAGGAAGCCTTCTTGGTTACCCAGGCCTGCCAACCCAAAGTTTGGTACAGATTTATTGATGACATCTTCATGATCTGGAATCACAGTGAAGAAGAACTCCAGAATTTCCTCTCCAACCTCAACTCCTTTGGTTCCATCAGATTCACCTGGTCCTACTCCAAATCCCATGCCACTTTCCTTGACGTTGACCTCCACCTGTCCAATGGCCAGCTTCACATGTCCGTCCACATCAAACCCACCAACAAGCAATAGTACCTCCATTACGACAGCTGCCACCCATTCCACATCAAACGGTCCCTTCCATACAGCCTAGGTCTTCGTGGTAAACGAATCTGCTCCAGTCCAGAATCCCTGAAGCATTACACCAACAACCTGACAACAGCTTTCGCATCCCGCAATTACCCTCCCGACCTGGTACAGAAGCAAATAACCAGAGCCACTTCCTCATCCTCTCAAACCCAGAACCTCCCAAAGAAGAGCCACAAAAGTGCCCCACTTGTGACAGGATACTTTCCAGGACTGGATCAGATTCTGAATGTGGCTCTCCAGCAGGGATACGACTTCCTCAAATCCTGCCCTGAAATGAGATCCATCCTTCATGAAATCCTCCCCACTCCACCAAGAGTGTCTTTCCGCTGTCCACCTAACCTTCGTAACCTCTTAGTTCATCCCTATGAAATCCCCAAACCACCTTCCCTACCCTCTGGCTCCTACCCTTGTAACTGTCCCCGGTGTAAAACCTGTCCCATGCACCCTCCCACCACCACCTACTCCAGTTCTGTAACCCGGAAGGTGTACACGAACAAAGGCAGAGCCACGTGTGAAAGCACCCACGTGATCTACCAACTGACCTGCCTACACTGTGACGCATTCTATGTGGGAATGACCAGCAACAAACTGTCCATTCGCATGAATGGACACAGGCAGACAGTGTTTGTCGGTAATGAGGATCACACTGTGGCTAAACATGCCTTGGTGCATGGCCAGCACATCTTGGCACAGTGTTACACCGTCCGGGTTATCTGGATACTTCCCACTAACACCAACCTATCCGAGCTCCGGGGATGGGAACTTGCTCTTCAATATATCCTCTCTTCCCGTTATCCACCAGGCCTCAATCTCCGCTAATTTCAAGTTGCCACCACTCATACCTCACCTGTCATTCAACAACATCTTTGCCTCTGCACTTCTGCCTTGATTGACATCTCTGCCCAAACTCTTTGTCTTTAAATATGTCTGCTTGTGTCTGTATATGTGTGGATGGATATGTGTGTGTGTGCGAGTGTATACCCGTCCTTTTTTCCCCCTAAGGTAAGTCTTTCCGCTCCCGGGATTGGAATAACTCCTTACCCTCTCCCTTAAAACCCACATCCTTTCGTCTTTCCCTCTCCTTCCCTCTTTCCTGATGAGGCAACAGTTTGTTGCGAAAGCTTGAATTTTGTGTGTGTGTTTGTGTTTGTTTGTGTGTCTATCGACCTGCCAGCGCTTTCGTTCGGTAAGTCACATCATCTTTGTTTTTAGATAGATTTTTCCCACGTGGAATGTTTCCCTCTATTATAAAGAATAAAAACATTTTGACATATACAGTAAAGTTTGTAAGACATATATTATTTATTTTCACATAAGAGTACTTAATGCTCCATATTTTGCAGATTTTTGCTCACCACACTCACCTATTGTTATGCTCCATGACCAAACTATCTTTTTAACAGGATAACTGTATTCATAATATCCGTAATGAGATCTATGTCTATATGCACCTCATATTATCTAGCATGGCACTAATGCTTTCTCCCACACCAAGTATTCTGACCCTGGTAACATGAGGTTTCTCAGTAATAATAATAATAACAATAATAATAATAATAATAATAATAATAACAATAATGGCAGATTATAGCAGCAATAGGCAAAATATAAGAATCAATCAAAAAGTTTCGATTTGAGGGCCTTGTTGCAGCGTACATGGAACCCATCATAACTCCAGTGCAAGTGAATAAGCACTGACATGTGGGCAATGGGTTAGGGTGGCATCTGAACAGAAAATTTTTGATTGCCCATTACAGAATAACATGCAAAAGTGTTGAAGTGCTCTCATTAGTGCACAGAATTACTTTTATTTAAAAGTTAACATGATGCATCCCTGTTATACAAATAATGTTGCATTAATTTAAATAAGTGATGTGTGACTGTTAGTTTATTAAGAAACTATTTACAGTTTCTGAACCTGAATGCTAAAATGCTGTAATTGTTATACTTACACTAAATCCATTGTGTGATTAGATTTGGGATGTAAAAAAATTCTATAAATTCAATTGCTAATTGTCCACTATAGGGGACTCCTTCTCACAAGTACAAACATGGCAATGAAAGAACAGATATTCTACAATCTTTAAAGAAGCATAGCAAGATTTCTTAAGTTCATCGTTGACCAATCAGTTAAACTCCGGTTCTATCATGTGTACCATTAATATGTATAATGCTAGGCATTAATTAGTTAAATAGTACTGTGTATGTATAGTGGGTGCCACATAGTTTACAGATAAGTTTATCACTTTATCAAACAAACTGTCATTAAAAGTAATTTTTCCATATAGAGGGGCAATGTATGTTCTGGCCAGGAACTCCTGCCGCCGTTGGATTAGCAGCTGCAGCAGCAAGTCATATACTCCTAGCTTACTTATTTGTTACATAGTTTAATTCTTAATTTCTTTGCGTGTCTTTGGGTACTTGCATTGTTTAATTCTTAAATTTCGGGTGTATTATAGTATTTGAGAGTTGTAGCATCGCGCCTTAGTACCTGAATAGTGTAAATTCGCGTAGTCGTCTGTCTTCTGTTTTTGTTTTGAACGGCCAGTGTCGGTTGGTCACAGCCAGTGTGCTCCCTGCCACCGTTGGATTAGCAGCTGCAGCAGCAAGTCGTATACCCCTAGCTTACTTATTTGTTACATAGTTTAATTCTTAATTTCTTTGTATGTTTTTGGGTACTTGCATTGTTTAATTCTTAAATTTCGGGCGTATTATAGTATTTGAGAGTTGTAGCATCGCGCCTTAGTACCTGAATAGTAGATTCTTATTTAAATTGCGTGTGAGTTTCATATAGGAGGTGTAATTTCGAGTTTTAGTTACTATATTCGTAAATTCAGGCAGATTGTAGCGCAGTCGTTAGGCATTTGTACAGGTTAGTTAATACATTCTTTGCGTGTTTCCCTTGCATTATCTAGGCACGGACTCGTGTTTCAGTAACTGTTGTTCAACATCGATTAGAATGGACAGGGACTGTGATAGCTGTGTTCGGATGAGGGCTGAGTTGGCATCCCTTCGCTCACAGCTGCAAGCAGCACTGACTTCGGTCGCGCAGCTTGAGGCTGTTGCCAATGGGCACCACTGTGGGGAGCCAGACTTGGGTATAACGGGGATGTCAGCCTCTTCCCGTCTGTCCCCAGATCGGTCTGCCACTGTGGTTGCCCCGGTTGCTGCCTGCAGTGGGGCTGAGCCCTTGCCTGTGGTTGATTGGGAGGCCGTTCCAAGGCATGGCAGGCAGTGAAAGACGTCCCCGGAGGCTGATCAGAAAGCCTCCCTGGTGTGTCTGACAAACAGGTTTCAGGCACTGTCTCTGGCTGAGCCAGATGCAGCTGCCTGCCCTGTTTCAGAGGATGATTCTCAGCCTTCAAGGTCCGGGCAAACACAGAGGGTGGGCTTATTGGTAGTTGGGAGCTCCAACGTTAGGCATGTAATGGGGCCCCTAGGGATATGGCGGCTAAGGAGGGGAAGAAATCCAGTGTGCACTCCGTGTGCATTCCGGGTGGAGTCATTCCTGATGTGGAAAGGGTGCTTCCGGATGCCATGAAGAGCACACGGTGCAGCCAGCTGCAGGTGGTGGCACATGTCGGCACAAATGACGTGTGTCGCTTTGGATCTGAGGAAATTCTCTCTGGATTCCAGCGGCTATCTGATTTGGTGAAGGCTGCCGGTCTTGCTTACGAGATGAAGGCAGAGCTCACCATCTGCAGCATCATTGACAGAACCGACTGCGGACCTTTGGTGCAGAGCCGGGTGGAGGGTCTGAATCAGAGGCTCAGATGGTTTTACGACCATGTTGGCTGCAGATTCCTTGACTTGCGCCATAGGGTCGTGGGGTTTCAGGTTCCGCTGAATAGGTCAGGAGTTCACACACTCAGCTGGCGGCTACATGGGTAGCGGAGGCTGTGTGGCGTGGACTGGGCGGTTTTTTAGGTTATAAGGCCTCGGGAAAGTATGGGGTGGGCTGCAATCTCAAAGGGTGCATGGCAAATACAGTACGTGCTTGGATCAAGGAACAGTCGGAATTGTAGTTGTAAATTGTTGTAGTTGTGCTGGGAAAGTCCCTGAGCTTCAAGCACTAATAGAAAGCACAGAAGCTGAAACCATTATAGGTACAGAAAGCTGGCTAAAGCCTGAAATAAGTTCTGCAGAAATTTTTACGAAGTCTCAGACGGTGTTCAGGAAAGATAGATTAGGCAGAATTGGTGGTGGAGTGTTTGTGTCTGTCAGTAGTGGTTTATCTTGTAGTGAAGTCGAAGTAGATACTCCATGCGAATTGGTATGGGTGGAGGTTATACTTAACAGCGAAACTAAGTTAATAATTGGCTCCTTCTAACGACCCCCAGACTCCGATGATATAGTTGCTGAACAGTTCACAGAAAATTTGAGTCTCGTAACAAATAAATACCCCACTCATATGGTTATAGTTGGTGGGGACTTCAACCTTCCCTCGATATGTTGGCAAAAATACTTGTTCAAAACCAGTGGTAGGCAGAAAACATCTTCCGAGATTGTCCTAAAAGCTTTCTCCGAAAATTATTTCGAGCAGTTAGTCCACGAACCCACGCGAATTGTAAATGGTTGCAAAAACACGCTTGACCTCTTAGCCACAAACAATCCAGAGCTGATAGTGGGCATCATGACTGATACAGGGATTAGTGATCACAAGGTCGTTGTAGCTAGGCTCAATACCGTTTCTTCCAAATCCACCGGAAACAAACGCAAAATAACTTTATTTAAAAAAGCGGATAAAGTGTCACTAGAAGCCTTCCTAAGAGACAATCTCCATTCCTTCCGAACTGACTATGCAAATGTAGACGAGATGTGGCACAAATTCAAAGATATAATAGCAACAGCAATTGAGAGATTCATACCTCATAAATTGGTAAGAGATGGAACTGATCCCCTGTGGTACACAAAACAGGTCCGAACACTGTTGCAGAGGCAACGGAGAAAGCATGCGAAGTTCAGAAGAACGCGAAATCCCGAAGATTGGCTAAAATTTACAGACGCGCGAAATTTGGCACGGACTTCAATGCGAGATGCCTTTAATACATTCCACAATGAAACATTGTCTCGAAATTTGGTAGAAAATCTGAAGAAATTCTGGTCGTATGTAAAGTACACAAGCGGCAAGACGCAGTCCATACCTTCGCTGCGCAGTGCCGATGGTACTGTTACCGACGACTGTGCCGCTAAAGCGGAGTTATTGAACGCAGTTTTCCGAAATTCCTTCACCAGGGAAGACGAATGGAATATTCCAGAATTTGAAACACGAACAGCTGCCACCATGAGTTTCTTAGAAGTAGATACCTTAGGGGTTGCGAAGCATTTCAAATCGCTTGATACGGGCAAGTCTTCAGGTCCAGATTGTATACCGATTAGGTTCCTTTCAGATTACACTGATAGAATAGCTCCCTACTTAGCAACCATATACAACCGCTTGCTCACCGATAAATCTGTACCTACAGATTGGAAAGTTGCACAGGTCACACCAGTGTTTAAGAATGGTAGCAGGAGTAATCCATCGAACTACAGACCTATATCATTGACGTCGGTTTGCAGTGGGGTTTTGGAGCATATACTGTATTCAAACATTATGAATCACCTCGAAGGGAACGATCTATTGATACGTAATCAGCATGGTTTCAGAAAACATCGTTCTTGTGCAACGCAGCTAGCTCTTTATTCGCACGAAGTAATGGCCGCTATCGACAGGGGATCTCAAGTTGATTCCGTATTTCTAGATTTCTGGAAAGCTTTTGACACCGTTCCTCACAAGTGACTTCTAATCAAGCTGCGGGTCTATGGGGTATCGTCTCAGTTGTGCGACTGGATTCGTGATTTCCTGTCAGGAAGGTTGCAGTTCGTAGTAATAGACGGCAAATCATCGAGTAAAACTGAAGTGATATCAGGTGTTCCCCAGGGAAGTGTCCTGGGACCTCTGCTGTTCCTGATCTATATAAATGACCTGGGTGACAATCTGAGCAGTTCTCTTAGGTTGTTCGCAGATGATGCTGTAATTTACCGTCTAGTAAGGTCATCCGAAGACCAGTATCAGTTGCAAAGCAATTTAGAAAAGATTGCTGTATGGGGTGGCAGGTGGCAGTTGACGCTAAATAACGAAAAGTGTGAGGTGATCCACATGAGTTCCAAAAGAAATCCGTTGGAATTTGATTACTCGATAAATAGTACAATTCTCAAGGCTGTCAATTCAACTAAGTACCTGGGTGTAAAAATTACGAACAACTTCAGTTGGAAAGACCACATAGACAATATTGTGGGGAAGGTGAGCCAAAGGTTGCGTTTCATTGGCAGGACACTTAGAAGATGCAACAAGTCCGCTAAAGAGACAGCTTACACTACACTCGTTCGTCCTCTGTTAGAATACTGCTGCGCGGTGTGGGATCCTTACCAGGTGGGATTGACGGAGGACATCGAAAGGGTGCAAAAAAGGGCAGCTCGTTTTGTATTATCACATAATAGGGGAGAGAGTGTGTGGCAGATATGATACGCAAATTGGGATGGAAGTCATTAAAGCAAAGACGTTTCTCGTCGCAGCAAGATCTATTTACGAAATTTCAGTCACCAACTTTCTCTTCCGAATGCTTTGTTGAGCCCAACCTACATAGGTAGGAATGATCATCAAAATAAAATAAGAGAAATCAGAGCTCGAACAGAAAGGTTTAGGTGTTCGTTTTTCCCTCGCGCTGTTCGGGAGTGGAATGGTAGAGATATAGTATGATTGTGGTTCGATGAACCCTCTGTCAAGCACTTAAATGTGAATTGCAGAGTAGTCACGTAGATGTAGAGCACTTTCTTATCTATGGTGTCATATTATGACTGAGACAATTGCACTTGTATTCCACAGACATCTTCACATCATCATCAGAACTACCTTATCTCCAAAGCCATACCAGAAATCATGACATCAGCATCAGCACAGCCAACCAAGTGCCTAGGACATGGAGGGGGGAGGGGATGGAAAGGCTCCTGTGCCTACCATTCCCCAGCCCCCCCCCCCCCCCCCCCCCCCACTTCTTACATTTCCTCACTCGGCAGCCAATGGTGTGCAATTTTTTCTTTTGCATGCATGTTAAAATATGCTGTCCAACATGAAGCACCACCTCACTTCCCCCCATCCCCCCGCCTCCCCTTGCACCACCACTCCAATGCATAGCCATAGCAGAGTTAGCGTAGTTATTGCATTCACACGTTTGTGGGAGTGTGAGTTGACTGTAGTTTGCACACATTTCATATGTTGTTCACATCAGCTTAAGAACCTCGCCCACCCATCAATGCCATCACTAATGGCTCACACTACTTTTGTGCAATGTGCTCCACATTCTAGCTCAGTTCTTGGGTATTTTTTTATTGCCCAGAAGTATTCAAATGATCCAACGACATCACACAGTTCATGTCAGTGTAATGAGGGCATCTCACGTGGCACATACACACCATCACTATGTCACATCAACATCCGTAATTGCTCAGTGCTCAGGTATTTGTTATGAATTATTTTTGCCACAACTATCTGATGACGTCACACATGTGTTTCACACACAAGTGAATGTAAGGAAAATGTCCATAAGTAATGTAATGCTCAAGGGTACCTGTAGTAGTTATCAACCATGTGCTGTTGCTCTCCATTTTGGTCTCTGCTCTGTAGCGAGAAGCAGAGTAAAATCTGCTGATGGTGTAAAATAATGACATCATACATGTAAGAAACAAGCTCTACTATACTTTCAACTACCTACCTTCCAAGTACACCCATTTATCAACCTCCTAAACACTCATGAAGACCATCGCAAATGGGAGACTTGAGTAGGAATTTTTGACAGAATAGAGAATACAAAAAACAATTACTATTGAACAAAATCATATATATGACTTAACACACATGAAAACAACCATTTCTTTATTTGTGCTTGGTGCAGTTGTAACCTGTGAATGTGGTACGGTGTGGAAGCAGTAATGACAAATCGCTTCTACGGTATTTCACTAAGCAGGTAGTCACACTGCTGGTGTCACCTTGTGCACCCAACCCTAGTTAACTGTCACCAGAACTTTATTTGCAGTACATATGTATTGGAATAGAACATCACAGCATTCAGAATCCAAATAAAGAATGCGATGGAATCTTACAAACGCCAACGGAATGAACTGTGTATGGGGCCTTGTGCAAGACTGCGTAACTGTATTAACTTACGTAGTAAGTTCTCCAAGTTAATCACTGTAAGGCACAGTTTCAAGGCAAAGTTACCATTCTTTCTACATGGGAATCACAATTTGATAGCAAGCGGAATGTTCAAAATCACTTCAGAGAAAAAATAGAGCTCCTGTGGCTAATAAAATGGAATGAATTGTGCATTATTATTAGTGTATACCATCAATATGAGATAGTGTTTTAAGTGAAAAGCAAAGCTTAAACAATACTGGTTCTAAATATTACGAACTATGGCTGTTGTGACTCACCGATCTTTCAAAGTGCCGCCGAGCAGTTACGCGCATCCCTCTACATGTGGCGCTGTCTGCCAGCCATGCAGTAGCAGCACCACCTAAGCGGCCAGCCAGCCAGCGGCCGCTACACCCAGTTATGATTTGACTGTTAAAGTGCACACACGTCTTACTCTGTTTACTTGATCTGTGACTTCCATGTATTGCATCTTCCTTGAAATATATTTGTTCAACTTGAAGTTATTACAATTGGCGTCGAGGTAGTGATTTTTATTTTCCACCATTGACCCTTGTGTTTCCATGGCTACTTAAGAGCAGCTATTGCAAGGTCTCATAGAACAGCAAACACTTCTCACAAATGCGATTCGTGATTTCGTCGCAGCATTGTCTCTACCTACTTTTCCTCCTTATGACGAGATGGCAGAAGACTGGTCTGATTATGAAAAATGTCTTCGACAGCACTTCTTGGCATTTCATGTCGCGGACGAACAAACATGTAAGTCTCTGTTCCTTTCATGGATTTCACCTCAAATGTATCAGTTGTTGTCGCAATTGGCTCCTTTGAAAGATTCTGCGTCTTTGTCCTTTGCTGAAATGTGCTCCCTTCTGTCCATCTATTTTCAAAAGCAACTGCATGTGGTAACCTCTCGTGTTGCCTTTTATCATTGTCAAAAACAACTGAATCAATCCTATCACACTTGGGCTGCTGATCTTCATGGCCTCAGTAGAAAGTGTCAATTTGTTACTGAAGTTCACAAAGAATCCTACACCGATTCCATGGTACGGGATGCTATTATCCGTTCGTTGCCCGACAAAGAAGTTAGGCAACATGCCCTTCAGTTGGCAAATCCAACTCTAGATGAAGTCCTATCCATTGCTCAGTCTTTTGAAACTTCTCGCGCCGCTGGTGCACAAATAGAGGCATGGGGCGACGTCGGGGCAATAGAACCTCTGTGCGATGTTGACGAAGCATGTGGCGTGTAACCGCCGGACGACGTGGCCGCAGTATGCTCCCAAGTGCAGCCTCAGCGTAACCGTAAACAAACCTCTAAGAAACTACAGCCAAACCCACAGCAACT
Source organism: Schistocerca nitens (assembly GCF_023898315.1). Classification (NCBI taxonomy): domain Eukaryota; kingdom Metazoa; phylum Arthropoda; class Insecta; order Orthoptera; family Acrididae; genus Schistocerca; species Schistocerca nitens. The sequence goes on along the minus strand of NC_064621.1, from coordinate 302,990,562 downwards.
TCCTTCATGTCCGCGGTATTTTATGAAACATTCACTAGAAGATTGTCCACAAGTTTTGGCCATGTGCCACAAATGCAAAAAAAACGGTCATGTGTCATCCATTTGCAAATCCGACCGCATATATGATGTTCATGAACATGATGCTGATTTTGATCCTGTGTTGTCTGTCAATTGTACTTCTTCCCTTTCAGGGAAGTTATTCCTCACTGTCCAAGTACTTAGTCAAGATGTTCGCATGCAGGTGGATACTGGTTCTGCTGCCACTATCAACAATTCTCAGACGTATCTTCAGTTGGGTTCTCCAATCCTGTCACCTGTCACTAGGCAATTATGGACTTACAATAAACAGAAGATTTCTCTCTTGGGACAATTTGATGCTGAGGTATCTTACAAATCCGTCATTTGCACTGTTCCCATATTTGTGGTCAACCATAGTAACGCGGAGAATCTTTTGGTTTCAATGCCTTTCGCGTTTTTGGGTTCTCCATAGATGACTCTGTCAATATCGTCTCTGATGCTATTCCTTATGCTCAATTGGATTCCTTGTCGATGACATTTTCGTCCCTTTTTTCTCCTGGGTCAGGCCGTGCAAACGACTTTGAAGCTCATATCACGGTCAAACCCACTGCTCGGCCTAAGTTTTTTCGGGCTCGGCCCATTCCTGTGGCCCTTCGTGATCAGGTCAAATGGGAGCTGGATCATCTCACTGCTTCAGGCGTCTTGCTTCCTCTCACTTCCAGTGAGTGGTCCTCTCCTGTCATTGTCGTTGCTAAGCCAAATGGTGATATTCATCTCTGTGGCGATTTCAAAGCCACTGTAAATGCTCAATGCCTTATCGACACTTACCCTATGCCTCAATCTGAAAAATTGTTCACTAAACTTGCTGGAGGCCAGTATTTTTCTAAACTTGACCTGTCAGAAACTTATCATCAACTTCCTCTCGACACTGCTTCCTGGCAGTTTCTGCTCCTTAACATGCCTTTCGCCCTCTATCAATACCAATGATTGCCATTTGGGGTTGCCAGTGCCCCTGCTCTCTTTCAGCGATTCTTGGAACAATTATTGCTCACTGTCCCTGGGTGTATAAATTACCAGGACGACATTGTTGTCGCTGGCTCCACCACTGACGAACATCTTCAAAATCTCCACACACTTTTTCATGTATTACAGACTGCCAGTCTTAAGTGTAATCTTCAGAAATCAAAATTTTTTTCAGGCGTCTATCACGTACTTGGGGTTTCAACTCTCTCGGGATGGTATTCGTCCACCTCAGCAAACTGTCGGTGCATCGATGCCCTTCCTCACCCTACATCTGTTAAGGAACTGCAGACCTTCTTGGAGAAAATAGCACACTATCACAAGTTTTTACCGTCTGCTGCTTCGGTGGCTCAGCCATTGCATCGCCTGTTGCATAAAAACGTGCCTTTTCACTGGTCCACGTCATGCGATGCAGCTTTCCAGAAATTGAAGACTATGCTGAAACAGGCACCGTGCCTGGCTACTTATTGACCTGACCAACATCTGACGGTTCTGAACAACCCATTGCTTATGCCTCCAAAACGCTCACGGATGCCCAACAAAAGTATTCTCAAGTTCAAAATGAAGCTTTGGCCATTATTTATGCTCTTCATAAGTTTGGTGTTTTTCTCTATTGAACCAAATTTCACCTTGCTACGGATCACAAACCACTTGTTTCCTTGTTTCATCCATCAACGTCACTTCCTGACAAGGCTGCCCACCGCCTCCAGCGTTGGTCTCTTTACTTGTGTCGTTTCAATTATAAGATTCATTTCCGGCCGACAGCTCAACATGCGAATGCTGATGCACTGTCTCGCCTTCCCATGGGTCCTGATCTGGCATTCGATAGGAACGAACTTTTGTGTTTCCACCTGGAAGTTGTCGAGCAGCGGGTTGTGGACGGGTTCCCCATCATCGGGGACCGGCTGGAGGCTGCTACAGGTTCTGACCCTACCCTCTCCCAGGTTTTACGCTGTATTCAGAGGGGTTGGCCAGATCGTCCGTCCACTAAGACTTCTGATCCATTGCAGAACTACTACGCTTTGCGTTACCGCCTCATGGCTAGGGATGGTGTTATCCTCCTTTCCACCAACAATGCTTTGCCGCATGTTGTGGTACCTGCGTCTTTGCATGCTTCGGTCTTGCGCCTACTTCACCAAGGGCACTGGGGTGTCTCTCACACAAAATCTCTGGTGCGCCGTCATGTGTACTGGCCCGGCATCGACTCTGAAATCGCCCACATGATCGCTGCCTGCAGCCCTTGTGCGTCACAGGCTGCCACCCCGAAGTCATTTTTTTCACCGTGGCCTTCGCTTGAGAAGCCCTGGGAGCACATTCATGCTGACTTTGTGGGACCTTTTTTAGGTACTCATCGGCTTCTCGTTATTGATGCCTACTCTAACTTTCCTTTCATTGTCCATTGCACGTCACCTACCACTGCGGCAACCACCAATGCTCTAGCTTGCATTTTCTCTTTGGAAGGCCTTCCCTCTACTCTTGTTACTGATAATGGTCTGCAATTTGCCTCTTCTGATTTTGTGGATTTTTGTGCCCTTCACAGCATCATGCATGTCACGGCTCCTCCGTTCCATCCACAATCAAACGGTGAGGCTGAACGACTGGTCCGCACATTTAAGACTCAGATGAGGAAACTCCTGACTTCTTCTTCTGCTGATGATGCGCTCCTCCAATTTCTGGCTTCTTACCATTTCACTCCCCATGGGCAACCACAGCCCGGCTGAGCTCTTACATGGCTGACAGCCCCACATGCTACTTCATCTTCTGTGGCCTTCCACCTCACGGCTGCGGGTGCCTTCGCTTGGCCAGTTCACTGCCGACGACCTTGTACGGGTACAGGGATATGGCAGGCGGCAAAAATGGAGTCCTGGCCACATCTTACAACACCGTGGCCAACGCCTGTATGAAATCCAGACGGACACGGGTGTTGCAGTGCGTCATTCGGACCAGCTTCAGCCTCGTGTGCCGGCAACGCCTGTTCCGGATGCCGCTACACCTCCTTCGGCTCTACCTGACGCTCGGGATACTGGAATCTCTCATTACTCACAACGCAGTCCTCTCACCATCATATCGGTGCCAGCACAAGAACTGGCGCCACCAGGAGATGTGCCCATGCAGGAACCAGATGACCATCATCTGTTGGAGCAAGTCTACTCGCCTCCTTCTCCTACGGATGCAGACACATCGCCCATGTCTCCTGTTATAACAACCGGACTTGCCGCAATGGGCAGATTGGTGCATGGGGTCCCAGCAGATTCGACCCCCACGTCTCCTGTCATCTCGACCCGTTATCATCGAGGACACTTATGTCCATACGGGAAGCCTCCTCCTCAAGACTTTACGGCCAGTCAAACAACACCTATGGATGTTAGCAATCTTCAGGCCATCTCCATTAAGACCTGTGCAAAAAATTCAAAGGGGGGAGGGGGGGGGGGGGGGGGGAAGCGTTGTGAGTCACCGATCTTTCAAAGTGCCGCCGCGCAGTTACGCGCATCCTCTGCATGCGGCGCTGTCTGCCTGCCATGCAGCAGCAGTGCCACCTAAGCGGCCAGCCAGCCAGCGGCCGCTAGACTTGGACTCAGTTATGATTTGACTGTTAAAGTGTACACACGTCTTACTCTGTTTACTTGATCTGTGACTTTCATGTATTGCGTCTTCCTTGAAATATATTTCTTCAACTTGAAGTTATTACAATGGCACTCCAACATTGTGTTATGTGTGATGCCATGGCATTACCAATTTACAAAGAGATAGTGATTTCATCATAATGCACAGAAACAGAGATGAAATAATATGAATAAAGCAGTGATACCAGTGGGAAATCGCTAATAATTTTCCAGGTAACATAATTATATTCCATAACAGAATAGTACATCAATCCACCAATAGATGGTAAATAAGCAGGATAGAGAGTCTCCAGAAATTCTTAGCATAGATGTAACTGTTGGCTTCTGGCAGGTAATACAGCCTAATCAATTTACGTCATAGTTTCATTAAAAAGTCTGATGAAGTAGATGAGAGAATTGTTTCTATATGTCTCAATAATAATAAAATAAATTTATATTAATAATAAAACTCTATATGCAACCCAGCACTGTGGTACTAAGATATATATAATACCATCTCTGGCAGATGGGTGGTTTATAACACCCCTCTCTTGCTTTATAGAAAGAAATTTGTGTTTACAGTTCACACTGACATTACATAAAAACATTTACTACTTAGCAAACAATGTACATTCAAGTGCAAGAAAAATGAATTCAAATAATTGTACAATAGAAGTTCACTTACCTTTTTAAGATGGTGTCAGTGCTCAGTGGCACTGAAACATCGCGAAATATCATATTTGAGGTCCAGTGTGTTAAATGAGACAACTTGGAATTAACAATTATTCTGTCAGAAAATGTGGTTTATTTATCATTCCACATAAAATGTCACATGTAGTTTCATGTGTCCATATGAAAATCTCAACAGATAAAACACAGAAATCTTTTCATCATCTATCTGCCACATATATTGCAAAGAGCTTTATAGGTGTTAACTTCAACCCCATGAAAAACAGTCTGACACAGTTAGCATCTGCAAACAATAATACATGATAAGCTGTTTTCCTTTGAAGCTACTAAAACTTTTGATGAGTCAACACCATGTTAGTGTGATTTCCATTTTTAAATTATTCATAAAATTTAGTTTATTGAACATTTCTTGAAGACATGTATTTATGTAGAGATTTTTAGTAATAACAAATGATAACAAAGGTGAAACATTTGCACATATTGAAACTAGAAACTTCCTGCTTTGTTACAACATTAATTACATATTGATATAAAAAATATAAAAATATAAATCGTGACATAAGTTTTATGTGCAGTTGAAATATTCTGTGAAAATTTTGATAAATAGTGTACTTTCTTTTAAAGAAGATTTTCTGTTGAACATTCGTAAACTTCCTTCAAAGTGCACCTTTGCACAAAATGGACATATTGATATATAAACAAAAAATCTGTTTACAGCAAACTTTATGCTCAAGAGTTAGAAACGTTCATAAATATCAACAGTTATGGATTATGTGCTTTATAAACGAAAACAAGACCAACTCTGGCTAGAATTCAGGTAACACATACTTCCCTAGTTTGAAAAAAGTTCTGTCACCCTCCTTTACTACAAGATTTTGATGAACATAAGATTCTCACTATGAGTTTGTTGCCACTGAGAAAGTAGCCATTTTTCTGGAACTGTAATTGCTTCAATGTACACATCTTCTCCTCATATAACTGCTCATAATAACACAAAAAATAACAGTAATAATATTGTTACATAAAAATTCTTGAATCTATGGGAAAAAATGTCAAATACATCACTTGCTGATTTAGAAATGAAGAACAGAGAATTGTTGCTTAACTGGACATACTACATCATTCTGCAGGAAAGTAAATCACTGGTGCTTGATTAACATGATAGGAGAGTAAGCAAATCTTCCAATGAAAAGAAAGTGTGAACTGCTTAGCACTTGACTGTTCTACAGAGAGATCCACAAAATCAGAAATTCCTTTTCTTACATGGAGATGCAGTGCCCGAATTCTGTCTGTCTTTGCTACAGCAGAAGGGAATTTTCTATGGTATACACATATTATCCAGATTGAAACCAAAGTCTGATGACAAAATCTTGTGGGTTTTTCTCAAATGTTTTCTAAGTATTTTTTTGGTGTAAGGGACCAGTGGTCTGATGTATTCCATCACACTGAAATAACATACTTATTATTTATTCAGTTTGTTATCCAAGTCTCCTTTGTTTCTGTAAAAATAGTTTCACAGCAGTGAAACAGCTTATACCAGTCTATCACCACAATGTACAACACAAAGCACAGAGTAATGCAACAACTTTTAAGATGTGACATGTACACTTCTATTAAATTCGTTCAGTCTGTTCTCACACTGTACAACTATTCTATACTCTGGAAGCCAATTTATGATGTGCCGTGGAGGGTACTTTTGTGAACCACTGTCACTCCCCACCTTCCCTGTTCCAGTTGCAAATGGTTTGTCAGAAGAAAGATTGTTGGTAAGCCTCCATGTGAACTCAAATCTCTCTGATTTTACCTTCATAATCTTTTCATGAGATGCACAGGGGTGGGGGGAGGGGGGGGGGGGGAATCAATATATTGTTTGCCTCTTCTAGGAATATAAGCCCTCACAAATTTAATAATAAATAACACCATGATGTGGACTGCCTCTCATGAAGCACCTGCTACTGGAGTTGGTTCATCATCTCTGTGATACTTTCGTGCTTACTAACGAAACGTGTAAGGAAACCCACCGTTCTTCCTTAGATCACCTGTACTTTGTCTTCTATCAATAGTATCTCATAAGGAAGTCCTAGCTATTTTATGGATGTGAATGCTTCAATGATCATTCTGCAGTCATATATTCATACAGTAATAGTCCTTTCTATCTATTTCATACTTTATCCAGCTGAAAGTATAATATTTATGTAATCTAATTATGAGACTCTTAACAATAAAAATGATGTCATGGTTACCAAATCAACATATAAGCTATTTTTACAGCCCAGTACACAAAATTGCAGAATACATTTAGAACTACATAAATGAAAAACTTTAATAGGTAATGGCCTACATCTGCTTGACACGCAATGACTCTTTTTAATATAAGGAAGTCATGATTTGTTCTATATCTCCGCCAGAAAACATAGAAATTGGAGTTGTATACCACGGATTGTCTACCTGTGTCATAATAGTGTTCCAAACCTAGATTGCTGGATGTGGAGCAGAGGTGTTCCAATAATGGTGATTAGTAAGGTAACATTTCACCCTGATGTGCTGTTATGTCACACTTAGAGTAAAGATTATAATCAATGATGCAACAACATGGCTTAAATCAAGGAGAGAAGCGAAGTGTTCAATGTCACTCACAGTGGGCAGAACGAACTATGGAATTTCAAGCTAATGATCATGTGATAAACTTAGTAGTAGATGTATTGCAGATTGTAAGGCTCGGGACAGAATGCAACCATCTGTTATTGATAATGATCATGTGACTAGCGTGGACATACAAATAGATGTAGGAAGTAGACATGTGCCATTACCACACCTACACAGAATGGAAATTTGTCCAAATCCTTTCTGAAATGATCGCCTCAATACAGATCAGTTGAAATCACACTGGGACCAGTGTGGCCTAAATACAGCATTCTCAAGGTAAGGTTAGCATCATCTGATGGGTGGCCTTTCACTATTAAGCAGCAACCAGATAAGCTAAGTGAATTGTGGTACTTTTACACTGATAATAGTGATCAAACAGTGTGTTTTCATTGTGGTGGAAGTTTGAAGCATTGGCATGAAGAGGATGATCCATGGGCAGTGTTCCTAGAAATGTACAATTCCGATTTGTGTAAAGGGCACTGATTTTGTGGATGTTGTTGTTCTTGTTGTTGTCTTCAGTCCTGAGACTGGTTTGATGCAGCTCTCCATGCTACTCTATCCTGTGCAAGTTTCTTCATCTCCCAGTACTTACTGCAACCTACATCCTTCTGAATCTGCTTAGTGTATTCATCTCTTGGTCTCCCTCTATGATTTTTACCCACCATGCTGCCCTCCAATGCTAAATTTGTGATCCCTTGATGCCTCAAAACATGTCCTACCAACTGGTCCCTTCTTCTAATCAAGTTGTGCCACAAACTCCACTTCTCCCCAATTCTATTCAATACCTCCTCATTAGTTACGTGATCTACCCATCTAATCTTCAGCATTCTTCTGTAGCACCACATTTCAAAAGGTTCTGTTCTCTTCTTGTCCAAACTATTTATTGTCCATGTTTCACTTCCATACATGGCTACACTCTATACAAATACTTTCAGAAACGACTTCCTGACACTTAAATCTATACTCGATGTTAACAAATTTCTCTTCATCAGAAACGCTTTCCTTACCACTGCCAGTCTACATTTTATATCCTCTCTACTTCGACCATCATCAGTTATTTTGCTCCCCAAATAGCAAAGCTCCTTTACTATTTTAAGTGTCTCATTTCCTAATCTAATTCCCTCAGCATCACCTGACTTAATTCGACTACATTCCATTATCCTCGTTTTGCTTTTGTTGATGTTCATCTTATATCCTCCTTTCAAGACACTGTCCATTCCGTTCAACAGCTCTTCCAAGCCCTTTGCTGTCTCTGACAGAATTGCAATGTCATCGGCAAACCTCAACATCTTTATTTCTTCTCCATGGATTTTAATACCTACTCCGAATTTTTCTTTTGTTTCCTTTACTGCTTGCTCAATATACAGATTGAATAACATCGGGAACAGGCTACAACCCTGTCTCACTCCCTTCACAACCGCTGCTTCCCTTTCATGCCTCTCGACTCTTATAACTGCCATTTGGTTGCTGTACAAATTGTAAATAGCCTTTCGCTCCCTGTATTTTACCCCTGACATCTTTAGAACTTGAAAGAGAGTATTCCAGTCAACATTGTCAAAAGCTTTCTCTAAGTCTACCAATGCTAGAAACGTAGGTTTGCCTTTCCTTAATCTATTTTCTAAGATAAGTCGTAGGGTCAGTATTGCCTCAAGTGTTCCAACATTTCTGCAGAATCCAAACTGATCTTCCCCGAGGTCGGCTTCTACCAGTTTTTCCATTCGTCTGTAAAGAATTCACATTAGTATTTTGCAGCAGTGACATATTAAACTGATAGTTCGGTAATTTTCACATCTGTCAACACCTGCTTTCTTTGGGATTGGAATTATTATATTCTTCTTGAAGTCTGAGGGTATTTCACCTGTCTCATACATCTTGCTCACCAGATGGTAGAGTTTTGTCAGGACTGGCTCTCCCAAGGCCGTCAGTAGTTCCAATGGAATGTTGTCTAGTCCCGGGGCCTTGTTACGACTCAGGTCTTTCAGTGCTCTGTCAAACTCTTCACGCAGTATCGTATCTCCCATTTCATCTTCCTCTACATCCTCTTCAATTTCCATAATATTGTCCTCAAGTACATCACCCTTGTATAGACCCTCTATGTACTCCTTCCACCATTCTGCTTTCCCTTCTTTGCTTAGAACTGGGCTTCCATCTGAGCTCTTGATATTCATACAAGTGGCTCTCTTTTCTCCAAAGGTATTTTTAATTTTCCTGTAAGCAGTATCTATCTTACCCCTAGTGAGATAAGCCTCTACATCCTTACATTTGTCCTCTAGCCATCCCTGCTTAGCCATTTTGCACTTCCTGTCAATCTCATTTTTGAGACGTTTGTATTCCTTTTTGCCTGCTTCATTTACTGCGTTTTTATAGTTTCTCCTTTCATCAATTAAATTCAATATTTCTTCTGTTACCCAAGGATTTCTACTAGCCCGTGTCTTTTTACCTACTTGATCCTCTGCCGCCTTCACTACTTAATCCCTCAGAGCTACCCATTCTTCTTCTACTGTATTTCTTTCCCCCATTCCTGTCAATTGTTCCCTTATGCTCTCCTTGAAACTCTGTACAACCTCTGGTTTAGTCAGTTTATCCAGATTTTGTGGATACTATCTATAAAATAAAAAATGCAACAATTACAGCACAAATTTCGTTAAGTATTAAACTTGTAGTAAATATTCCAAACAAAGCAGTGCTATCTGATCAGCACATGGTCGAGGGTACTTGTTAGTGTAACATTTGTTTCCAAAATGAGGTGGGTGAAATATTCAATACATGTGAACACATTACTACCTGTGTTAAATATATAGTCTCCATTTTCTGGTGTGTTGTTTGCTGGAACCCTATAGCATCTACAGTTAGAATAATCATTCAGTATAGTTAAGACAGTATCAACAGATAGTGTATTTTTCTTTCCAACACTTATTTATTTTTGTATTTATTTATTTACTTTTGATCCAACATCAACTGATTACAAAAAAAAAAAAAAAAAAAAAAAAAAAAAAAAAAAAAAAAAAAAAAAAAAAAAAGTTTTTTTTTTGTTCCAGCCTTCTGGATAAGTCAGTGTGTTACTTACTAGAATTACATATTATTGGCTGGCACTTTTATCTACACAACCTTTTCTAAATTTGGTTGAGAGAACAGTGTTACATATATGGAATATACATAAAAACAATTTGTTATTGTAATACTTAGATTAAGGAATCTACAGCTTGTGACACAGTATTCAGATCTGAGATTCAAATATTTACAGTTTGTGACACAGTCTAAGATCTGAGATTACATATATTTTTAGATAGATGGTCTTCCATCATACGAGTGTACTAAATCTAGAAACTCATCTATTGAATACACAGGATTGTTTAGGAGCCATACTTTAAATTTTGTTTTTAGTTTTGTAATGGGCAATTTGTTGGAGATATTAGGATGGAAGCAATTCAGTAGTTTTATGCCTGCATTGTGAGGGCTTTTCTCATACAGTGTTGTTCTATGAACTTCACAGTTCACAAATTAATAAATATCTGTTGTAAAGCACAATAAATGCCTTTTTTGCAAACAAGCTCACTTGTGTAGTCACATCTACTTCAAATCCATAGCCCCAAACATCATGACTGCTATAAATCTATTAAGCAGTATTACTGGCATCTGAATTGTCACAATGTTGTTCAGACAATGATGCGCAGACTTTATTTGATAATTCATATTAGCAAGAATCAAGAATCAAGAATTTTATTCACCATAGATCATTTTACAATGATACTGGCTTCATCATACAGGCTGTAGTAGTACATAAATGATAATAAAATAAACTAATATCAGTACGTTTTACTAGACATTTTGAGCATGACAGTGTACCTAATTAGACACCAGGATAGTTTCTAAAAGTTAATGCAATAAGCTATTCTATAATATAATACAGTACAGTATAGGATGGTATAGTGTACCTTGTACATAGTGTATTGTGAATTGTATACGCTATGTAATTACATACGACTTAACCACAGCACACAATATGTTTAACTACAGAAAACTTTTAAACGCTAATATCCTCCCCAGGCATCTGAAAGAATTCTTTAATGTCATCAAATGGATGATCTGACAGCCAGCTGTACCAATTAATTTTAAAAAAAAAATTATATCCATTGACTGAACATGAATTGGCAGTTTATTGAACATTTTGAGTCAGTTTACTTTGTGGGAATTTCCTACTCTTACTAATCTGTGGCGTGGTATGTCTAAATTACCCTTAGCTCTGGTGTTGTTTTCATGTATTTCCCCTCAGGCAACAAATTCTGAAATATTATTTTTAATACAGAGTACAGACACATAAATGTATAAATTTATAATCGTGAGTATTCCGGATCTGCAAAAAAGAGGACGACAGTGTACCCTATGACTTCTTTTACATATTATGTGTAAGACTTTTTTTTTTATTTCAAAATGTTCTTGATGTTAGGGGAGTGTCCCCATATAATCAGACCATATGAAACATGTGATTGGAATAGCCCAAAGTATGTCACCCTAAGGTACTCCAAGCTCACTACCTCCCTTAGTTTCAAGATAAAGTATGTCACCCAGGATATTTTTTCACATATGTGATTTACATGTTTCTCCCAATAGAGTTTTGAGTCAATGTAAATACCTAAGAGTTTAACTGACTTAATGCCTACTTCATTTGACATTCCCATTAAAAGTTGTTGGGTTTTATCAGGATTGCACAGGAGCTTATTGGCTGCAAACCAGTCCAGGGCCTTATCAAGTGTTTCTTTTGTTACACTATTCAGATCTGAAATGTTCTGATGTGTGGTAAGTAGTGTCGTATCATCAGCATAACATATGACAGCATGAGCTATGTTATTAGGTAAATCATAGATGGCTGCAATGAAGAAGAAGGGTCCATGGAGAGAACCTTGTGGTACACCTGTGCTGATTTCCATCATGGAAGAATTTACATATCTGACTGAGACAAATTGTTTTCTGTTGCTTAAATAAGAACTTATCACAGCTAAAGTGGTCCTGCTCACCCATAAAACTTTAGTTTCCTCAGTAGTATATCAACTGGAATGCAATTGAAAGCTATGTTTGGACCACATAATACCAGTGATAACATGTTATTGTTTTCAAAAGCTGTTAAGGTTTGGTCAATGATTTCCAAGATGGCCCCTGTTGTGTTTCTTCCCTTGCGAAAACCAAACTGATTGTTACATAGGTGAGGTTGTGACAGTTAATTTCCAGCACCAGTAGCCACAGATCTGAATTCCCACTCAGCAAGTCCTGTGGGGTGTACACAATCCGCTGGAGTAATGCACATGGCAGCTGAAAGGGCTGGGAGGGCACTTCCCAAACTGGATGAGCAGCACTGTACTCCTGGTGGAGGCAGAATTTTTCCTGTGAACTGATCAACTTCACCATTTCACTTGAATGACAATGACAATGCTGCCACACCTGGCTATGTGTCAGGTTCCAATGGTGAGTGGGCCCATGTATTGTATGCGCAGAGCACTTGTTCTTGAGAAGCTACTATACTGCATATCAAGAAAAAGTTGTTCTTGCATGGTTTCAAAGCAGTTTTATCTTAATATTCCAACTCATGGGCATCTTGTTGAACCAGAAGGTGAATGTATTACTTTCCATGTTTTGTTATTTATGGGCAAGTGAAGTTAAAACATTTTGTAATGCAACTTCTGAGGCCAGTGTTAGTGGCTGATATTTGGTACTAGTTTAAAAAAGTACTAGTTTACTAGTTTAAGAAAGCTTTATTTGTTCTTTAAAGTATCTCTAGGTGTCTTCAAATATCATCACTTCCTATTGAATAAAAAATGTTATGTGTGATTATATTGTTTTAGGCATCCATCAGATAAACTGAAAGGAACATTCAAGTTTTACATTGTCCTTTTGTATTCATACAATGTTAACATTTATATATGTTGTTCTTTCTGGATAAATGTTGGTACCAATGCTCTAGAAAAAAGTGAAGATCAGCTTTTGCCTCTGCATTTCATAACTTTCAGTTTATGTGAGTTAACTATGGTCCACCCATAACATCTTGTATTTTTTCTGTGCAACCTGGATTCAGTGATCAGATATGATTCTGTTGTGCTATGTGTACACCAATAGTTCTTAATTCAGAGTTTCACATAGAAATAACAGTGGCAATTACATTTTCCTCATAAGCATTTTTATTACAGAGCACTGTTATGTCCACTTGGTACAACCAGCTCTCCCAGCATCTCATCATGAGATCTTTGAAACCATTTGAATGATTATGGCTTGTTGGTTTCTTAATTATTAATAAAGGACAAGGCAGGTCTGGAGGTCACTCCTCCTGGTAGAGAACTTGTGTTGAATATTTTTTTAAGAAAATAAAGAAATGTTAAAGTATGATCTACCTGTTATGCTCATCTCTTTAATCCCTGTAACTCCACTCCTAAAATTATTACACGTTAGCAAGATATAATGGATGGGTATGCTGAATTTTAGACATTAGTAGTTTTTAATAGTAGCAAATAACGCTCTGATTTTGCTAGGTCTGGTGGAAAATACTTGTTGTTTTTTGTATTTCAGGGGAAGTATATCTGTGAGGGAGGTGCCTGGGGTCATGGAGTTATGCAAAGAGAACATTATTTATGAACTGACTATTAGAGAATATGACATTTCTGGAAGCATGTCCAAACTGTTTCACCAGCTGAGGGCAGCAGCTGATTGACGTGCAGCCTGCCTAAACTATCACTGGCCGAGGTGAGTGAAACATTTATTAGCATTGTATGTGCACTATGAGAGATAAAGTCATTAGTCTGTTTCTTTGAAGTAACAGATGCCTCAGTAGAATCAAAGCTCATCTGGTGCATTATGCTAACAGAGTTTTTGATTTGTGTGGTGCCAACATCAAGGATGTGCATTATATACAATTATAGGAAGCAATCAAAGGGTTAGTTGCAAGAAAGCATGGAATTTGCTTTTCGAGGTACTTGGGACCAGAGAGAGGAATTTTATCCGCAGAACCAATGTGCTGTGTGCATACTAGTCAAGAATCAGGCATGCAGTTTTACGGGTTGTTTACCAAATTGCCCAACCCTTTAGCAGTCTGCTGAGGGAGGACAGAGTATAGCAGTGGCATGTTGTAAGGAGGTTGAATGGTCACTTTATTATCTGGTGGAATTTCAGGATTGGGGACATGTGTTCGGTTTGAGTGATGAACAGCTTTATCAAGTGTTGTGTCCCATGGTTAAGGATCATTTACAGCAATCTTTGAAGGAGGCAATGTGTAAAAGCCTACCTTTTTTTGAATTTAGGTAATGAGTATGTGACAGTTACCTACCTACATCAGGGCAACATCATTTAATACAAAGAAATTACTTTGGTGTGCAGCATAATGATGAATTGCTGCAGGATTATGTGAAGAGGGTTGAAGACACAGATAAAAGTCTGTTTTTAGATTTCCCAGAGTGTGAAATCATTTATGATATTTTGGAGTGGATGTGTCATAATGACAGACCTAGAGTGGCTTTTAGAAATCATTTTAAAATTTTTCAAGGATTACAGAAACTAATTTCAGAAGAGAAGGCAATGCACCTCACTTATGGCACCTATGTGGATAGTGGAGTAAGGAACCAGCATCTGGGCAGGCAGGAGGCATCCAATAATCAGTCACATCTATTTAATATTAGATGTTATAGGTACCAAAAGAAAGATCAGTTGATGATATACATCCTGCAAACAGAGAAATAGTTTAATATCCAACAGAGGGGGAAGGGATTTGCTGTGAGGACTTTTTGTAAAAAAAATCGTAGCATCACCCAGTTTGCAGGTGTCATCTGTGTGTAGTAACGAATCAGCACGGGCCGTTTTGGATTCTGATAGTTCATTGATCCTTCTTCATGCAGAACAGTTAGTGGCCCACTGTGCAAATGCAATGCAAGCTTCCTGTTATGGCTGGGGAAATAGAATCATGTAGAATGGCTAATTTTTTCCAAAATGCAATTGCTGGGGGGAGGGGGTGAGGGAGGAGTTCCTGTTAAGGTGCATATCCTTAACTTCACTTGTGTCATTAAGATGAAGGTGGCTCATCATTAATCAGTTCCTGCCATTTGCCATTCTAGGAGCTCATTTTACCCATAAGGTAGGTCCAATCTCAGACTGGATTGGAGGAGAGAGACATTTTCTTTCAAATTAAATAAAACCCATAATTATGAGTTCTGCAGGCACCAGTTGGAAAGTTGTGCCAGAAGGCCAAACAGACTGCTTTTGACAAGTGTGAGTAGCACGCAAGATTATGATTTTAGTCACTTACCTCCTGAACAGGCTGGCTGGTTGCACCAACTGTGTAATCGATTTCCGGCATCTTGTCCCATCATTTGGGTGAAGTGAAAGTGGAAGAATATAAGACAGAACTTACAGAAAATAACCCAGTAAGACTTCCTTTGTATCAGCTTCCCCACCTTGCATGAAGCAGCTGAAAGTCGCCATAGAAGAAATACTTAGGCAAGGAGTTAATTGGCTGTTGAAGTTGCCCTATTCTTCTCCCATATTTGTGGTACTCAAGGTGCAAGGTGTGTACAATCTGTTGTGGACTGCCACATGTTAAATAAAAAGGCATTTCCTCCGTTCATACTGCTACCCAATCTGCACACCTATTTTGGATGGTTTCCCAAAGCAAAGATTTTTACTACTCTTGACCTGAATCAGGATTATTATCTAGCTGAAGAATCAAAACCTGTAATGGCTTTTACCACTGACTGGAATGTCTATGAATTTGACAGAGTTCCATTTGGGCTTTCAACAGAGGCTGTGGTGCCATACTAATGATGTCACGATAGATCAGAGACATAAACAAGTTATGCAGTCATTCCCACCCCAAAAGAATATGAGAGCAGTAGCACAACTTGTACGCATGATCAACTTTTTTCAGAAAATTTAGTTGCAATTTTGTCAAGCTGGTGCACCACTAAATGATCTCAGGACAAACAGGAGGAAATTCGAGTGGGGTGCTTTGCAAGATGTGTCATTCCAAAGTCTGCAAACTGCATTGACCAGTGTGCCAGTACTGGAAATGCCCGACATCAATAAGGGTCTCATTGTTCAAACAGACATATCAATGGCAGGGGTCAAGGGTGTGGTTTATATGAGAATAATGATGTAAGGAGTCTTACTGCCTTTGCATCATGAGCCATCTCACACCAGCCCTCTCACTCCTTGAAGCGAAGTACTCCATACATTAATGAGAGGAAGTACTCCATACATGAATGAGAGGTCTTCGCCATTTTATTCTCCATTGAAAAGTTCAAGATTTATTTGGAACATCACACTTTCCTATTAGAAACAGATAACCAGGCCCTCAGCAAGGTTTTGCTACACTGAAGCTTACCACATGTATTGCAAGGTGGATGGTTAGAATCTCAGCCTTTCAATTTAAAGTTAAGCATGTTTGAGGCAGTGACAACCTCCTGGTTGATGGATTAAGTAGGATGTTCCGGAGGATGATCACCTCCCAGATGAAGATCAATGTTAACCTAAGGAGATGGAAATAGTAGATTACATGGCTTGTCCTATTCTGAGTGGGTGTCCACTTCTTTTCAGAGATTTCTGGGAGCAGCAGGATGCTTAGAAAATCAAGAAAGGGTGAGTTGTTAAGCCATATTTTCTAAACTGTAACATTCTGTGTTGTACCATGTGGGTTAGTGGCAGAGATAAAATAATTTTACCTAAATATCTGGTACCTCCAGTCTTTAAAAATTAACATGAAACCCCCTAGGTTGCCACATTAGAGTCTTTAAGACCAGAATGAAGATAAGGAACATTGTATATGGAAGGGAATTGATAAACAAATTAAAGAATTAGTTCTCAGTTGTAAGATGTATATTGTAAGCAAACCTGTGATTAACACTCGGAAGGGATTTTTGTCATCTGAGGTAGTTAATCACCCCATGGAAAGAATGTATGTCGATTACATGGACCCTTTTCCAAGTTTGCAAGGGGGGGACCAGAGCACGCTTGTGTGCATGGGTGCATTTACACATTTTTTTTTGGTTAACCTAAACATGAGGCACTACCCTCAGTATTACCAACAAATGTCTCAAGTCAATATTTCACACGTTTGGCCTCTGGAGGGTGTTGGCTGTGGATAATGCCCTGAACTTCATTTTGGCATACTTCTCTAACTTCTGTTTTGAAAGCTGTATTAGCTATACCATGCCTGTGGCATATTATTCTAATCTGTCTTTCACTGAGTGATTGAATGGGAACTTGTGTACAGTGCCCATTGTCATCCAGAGTGCAGTCCACACGAAACCGGATAGCTCCCTACTCTGGCTGGGATATGTTTTTAACACCACCACGCACAAGGCCCATAGACAGACTAGGCCTGCTTTTATGTTTGCCTTTAGAACTAATTCTCTATTCCAATTTATGAACAGTGAATGATTTGCTTCCAGAGAAAGTAGTTGTCATGCAAATTCTGGATAACTGTAACTGCACACAGAGCAATCGTAAAATCATTCATGAGGTATCAGAGTGCTGCTACAATGTTGGGAGGAAGCTGATCTATTTGAAGCCAGGTGATAGTGTGTGGGTTTAAAATTTTACTGTAGTAATCCACGGGCAGGCTAAGGCAATGGGGAAACTCTTGCCCAGATTTGGGCCCCAGTTCAGACCCTGCATTTTTTTACGCCGTTCACCAGTCACTTTGTTCCTTAGGAATCTGCAGACCAACTGAATATTTTGTGTATACATTTTCACAAATTAGCCTTTCAGGAGTGAAAATAAATTGTTTAAATCTGTTGAATAAGTGCTTACTTATGAAGTGTTTTGTGTAAAGATTAGCAAGCTAGTCTCCCAAGTACTTTGAATCTTGTCACTAGCCATATAATCCAAACTGGAAGTTCTTCTAAGGACAGGAGTGAGTAAAGCAAATTACATTTAGAGATAGACTGTGGTAGTCTTTATAGGATGACACACTGCTGCAACACAAAGACTAATACACCTCGTGCAAGTTTCCGCATTTCTTCCTTTCCTCCTTCGTCTGTTGGCTACGGGAGCAGAGGGTGAGATGGTTCGTTTCTGTCACCGTAGCCACAAGTTAGAATTCCTGCTCAGCAAGTACAGTGGGGCACACACACACACCACTGGAGTAATGCACATGGTGGCCACAAGGGCTAGGAAGGCACTTTCCAGTCTGGATGAGTAACACTGCATTCCCGATGGCAGCACAATTTTTCCTGCAAATCAGTCAACTTCACCATATTGCTTGAATGGGGATGATGATGTTGCCAATTGCAAATGTGCCCACGTATTGACTGCACACGGCACTTGTTACTGAAAAGTTACTACACTGTAAATCAAGAGAAAGTTGTTCTTGCATAGCTTGGAAGCAGTTTTATTGTAATATTCTGACTTATGGGCACTTTGTTGAACCAGAAGGTGAATGTATCACTTTACATGTTTCGTGATTTATGAGCAAAGTGAAATTAAAAAATTTCATAATGCAGCTGGTGAGGCTGTTCTACGTAGCTGATATTTAGCGCTTACTTTAAGAAAACCTTATTTAAAGTATCTCTTGGTGTCTTTGAATATCATCACTTGCTATGGCACATTGTTTTCTGAGTTCATTTCTTGTCTGCCTGTGTTCAATTAATATCCTCCAGGCCCAGTCCTGGCTAAAAGTTAGTTATTTTTAATAAGATTTATTGGTGTAAAATTATTTTGTTTATTACTAGAAAGTTCTTTAAAGGTCTCTGTCACAACTAGCCAACTTTTAAGAGATTTCTTTGATACAATTTTATTGATTCTGGCTTGTTGGTTTCTTAATTATGAATAAAGTACAAGGTTAAACTGGTAGAGAAATTGTGTTTAAGACTGTTTTGAGGAAATAAATAAACATTAAATTATTATCCAATTGTTATGCACACATCTCAGTCACACTCCCAAAATCTTCACAGCATACTCTGATGAGTGACCTTTTAGTGTCAAGCAGCAACCAGACAAATTAAGTGGAGTGGGATACTTTTACACTGATAATGTGTGTTTTCATTGTGGTGTAGGTTTGAAGCATTGGCATGAAGAGGATGATCCATGGGCAGCACATGCTCTGAGTTCCTACAAACGTAAGGTTCTGATTTGTGTAAAGAGCACTGATTTTGTGGATACTATCTGTGAAATGAAGAATGCGACAATTACAGCAGAAATTTTGTTAAATATTAAACTTGTGGTAAATATTCCAAAAAAAGAAGTGTCTTCTGAAGAGCATTTGGTTGAAGGTATTTATAAGCATAAAATTTACTTCCAGGATGAGGTAAGTGCAATACTGAATCCATGTGGACATATTACTACCTGTGTTAAATGTGCACTCTCATTTCCTCATGTGTTCTGTGCTGGAAGCTTATAGCATCTACAGTCAGAGTATTCACTGAACATAATTAAGACAGTATCAGTAAATAGTGTATGTTTCCTTTGCAAATGTAAATTCCACGGTTCACAAATTAATATGTTCTGTTGTATAGCACACTAAATGCTTTTTTTAAGGAAGTATCCACTTCAAATCCACACCTGTAAATTTCATGATGTGTTATACATTTATTAAGCAGTGCTATTAGTGTCTGAATTGTACACAATGACATTCAGACTATAAGGTGCAGATGTTATTTGGAAATTCAAGTTGAGGTAAAATGATAAGCTTGCTAAATGCTATATATACAGCCTTCCTTTTCAAGATCTATGTGAACTTTGTGATATGTTATTCATGGAATGACCTGGTCTGAGAGCAGTATCAAACTTGATGCAGTAGAGAACAGAGTTGGTTTGCTGCTGATTCAGTTATGATGCAAATGGTTCAGTAACATCATTACTATTCCACTTATTTGCTATGTCAATGATGTTCAGTTATGGTACTTTACAACATGAGATGGAGTACCCATAGGAAAAAAAAACAGTGAAATGGTTGAGTGGCAGCCACAACGTCCTGCCATGTGGTGGGATGGTATGGTGGAATGACACATCAAGTGCCCGCCTCACAGAGATGAGTTTTACAGTTATTGTTGGGAGACAGTGCAACAATTCTCTCTCTCTTGTTACCAGTAATGTGCATTATATATGTAATTTTCACTTAAAAGGAAACACAGCATTTCATTGTTCAACAACAAAGTTTGTTTTTACTCATGTTCATTTTTACATTAGATTTCTATCATATGAGAAATCTGACAGCACCAATCATGCCACCTATGTTTCAGCTATTTCACATTTGACTCAGCAGTCACTGTTTCATTGTTGTCAACACACAGTTTCAGTTGGAGAGTAGACGGTAAGGGACACCCCTCATCTGCAATATTATTCCGGGAACAAGTCCTTAAGCCAGTTCACTGTCTCCACATACTTCTCGAAGACGAGACTTGGCTGGTATGCTATTGGAGGTAGTGCTGAACTAAGTATGCTCTGTTATTCTCAGTTTTCCATATACAAGTGTAAAAAACAGGAGAAGAAGAAGAATCAGCTCATTCTGGCTGTCTGCTTTCCCAGCAGCAAGAAACATATAGCGAGAGTCTTACATCCTTCACAGCTGCCCGTCTGCCTCCGGCCACTGAAGGGGTTACCTCCCTGCACGCGCACTGGTATTATGTAAATATTAATGCTGCAGGGTTGAGTTATATGTAATTTTAGTTAGTATTATTATTATTATTATTATTCTTTCTTTCCTTTCTCAGGCCTTAGGTCTGGTTCGAAATGAAAGTGATGCGGACCTTGATCAAGCGTGACTTCCTTTTAACTGTACGGTATATGTTACATTGCGTTTAGGAACTTTCGGGTAATTGAACATGTATCAATAATTACGGATTTCTGTAGTTGTATATATACGTTTGGATGTAGCTGTATTGCGTTGATGTACTGGTGGATATTGTGTGGTATGACTCCTGTAGTTGATAGTATAATTGGTATATTGTCAACTTTATCCTGATGCCACATGTCCTTGACTTCCTCAGCCAGTTGGATGTATTTTTCAATTTTTTTCCTGTTTTCTTTTGTATATTTGTTGTATTGGGTATGGATATTTCGATTAGTTGTGTTAATTTCTTCTTTTTATTGGTGAGTATGATGTCAGGTTTGTTATGTGGCGTTGTTTTATCTGTTATAATGGTTCTGTTCCAGTATAATTTGTATTCATCATTCTCCTGTACATTTTGTGGTGCATACTTGTATGTGGGAACGTGTTGTTTTATAAGTTTATGTTGTAAGGGAATCTGTTGATGAATTATTTTTGCAACATTGTCATGTCTTCTGGGCTATTCTGTATTTGCTAGTATTGTACATCCGCTTGTGATGTGATCTACTGTTTCTATTTGTTGTTTGCAAAGTCTGCATTTATCTGTTGTGGTATTGGGATCTTTAATAATATGCTTGCTGTAATACCTGGTGTTTATTGTTTGATCCTGTATTGCAATCATGAATCCTTCCGTCTCACTGTATATATTGCCTTTTCTTAGTCATGTGTTGGATGCGTCTTGATCGATGTGTGGCTGTGTTAGATGATACGGGTGCTTGCCATGTAGTGTTTTCTTTTTCCAATTTACTTTCTTCGTATCTGTTGATGTTATGTGATCTAAAGGGTTGTAGAAGTGGTTATGAAATTGCAGTGGTGTAGCAGATGTATTTATATGAGTGATTGCTTTGTGTATTTTGCTGATTTCTGCTCGTTCTATAAAGAATTTTCTTAAATTGTCTATCTGTCCATAATGTAGGTTTTTTATGTCGATAAATCCCCTTCCTCCTTCCTTTCTGTTTAATGTGAATCTTTCTGTTGCTGAATGTATGTGATGTATTCTACATTTGTGGCATTGTGATCGTGTAAGTGTATTGAGTGCTTCTAGGTCTGTGTTACTCCATTTCACTACTCCAAATGAGTAGGTCAATATTGGTATAGCATAGGTATTTATAGCTTTTGTCTTGTTTCTTGCTGTCAATTATTATTATTATTATTATTATTATTATCTGCTTCATATGGGTTTTTAACAAAGCCATGACTAAACTGATTAAACTGTATTAACTGCTAGCTGACAGTTAAGCTACGGAAAGAACTTCCAGAGACTCTTGATACTGCTTATGTACTGGGTATCGGGGGGGTTGATATGCTACTCTGTTACGGAATATAATTATGTTTCTTTGACAATTATTAACAATTCCTCAGGGATTTCACTGCTGAATTTGCATTATTTCATCTGTGTTTCTGTGCATTAGTACACTGAAATAATCATCTCTCTGCAAACTAGTAATGTCATGATGTCACACATAATGCAATGTTGAAGTACCAAGCCTCGTAATATTTAGAACCAGTTTTGTTTAAGTTTTGCTTCCCATGTAGAAGGCTGTCTCATACTGACAGTATACATAATTTCCAGTATTACTCGTGCTGTTGCACTGCCATTCACATGTAGGAGGAACAGTAGCTTTGGCTTGACACCATGCCTCATAATTATGGACTTGGAAAACTTACTAAATAAATTACTAAACTTATGGAGCCTTGTGCAGGGCCCCACAAACAATTCATTCTGTTACCAGCTATAAGACTCTATTCCCCTCTTTATTTGGATACTGGATGCTGTGGTATTCTACTCCAATGCATACATACTACAAATAAAGTCCTTGTGGCACTTAACTAAGGTTGGGTGCATAAGCGGCATGACTATCTGCTTTGTGGAATGCTGCAAAAGTGTTTTGACATTGCTGCTTCCATGCCAAACCATGCTCACAAGTTACAACAGCACCAAGCACAAATAATGAAAGGGTTGTTTTCTGTGTGTAAATGTATATGTAGTTTTGTAGAAGAATAATTGGTTTTAGTGTTCTCTACCCTGCCAAAAATTCCTAACCACATCTCCTATTGATAATGGCCTACATGTATGTATTGGAGGTTGGAAGGTAGGTGGGTTTGGAAGATAGGTAGCTGAAAGTATAGTAGAGGTTTTTTCTTACCTATATGACATCTTTATTTTATACTGTCTGAGGATATTGCTATGCTTCTCACTACAGAGCCCTCGAAAGGAGAGCAACGGTGCATAGTTCATAAATCCTAAAGGTACTTTTGAGCACTAAATTTCTTATGGATGTTGTCCTAACATTACACTGACGTGTGAAGCACCTGAACTACCTGGCCACTGAGGAATTATGGACATTAATGTGACATTACACTGGTGTGTGTGTTCGTGTAAGGCATCTATGTTACACAAACATGAAGCATGTGTGATGTCATTTGAATACTTTTGTGGAATAATAAATTAATTTGGTGGTATAATGAATATTCAAGCATTGAGCTAGAATGTAGAGCATATTGCCTGAAATCAGTGGGAGCCCCCTGCTCACATGCCATTGACAATGACATTGATAGGCGGGTGAACGGGGTGCAGGGCACCGAGGCATGGGAAGCAGGCACTTGGGACACGGCGTCTGAGGGTGTGAGGATGGCTGGATTGGTAAGTAAATGCTGATGCTGGTGTCAACAAAATATGAGATTCATGTGAACTACAGTGAACTCCCGCTTTCACGAATGTGTAAATGCTACAACTAGACCAGCACTGCCCTATCTGTGCATTGGAACAAGGATGTGGGGATGAAGGGAGTGTGTGTGGGGCAGGCTTATGAGAGTATGGGGTGCTTCGGACAGCATACGATAACATACATGCAAAAATTAAAAAACAAAAAAATTGCATGCCATTGACTGCCTCCTCCTCCACTGCCTTGGCACATGGCCATATATGATGATACTGAGGTCATGGTTTCTGATATGTCCTGGGAGATAAGGAAGTGGTGATAATTGTATCAGTGGAATATAAGAAGTGCAACTCCCTCAGCTGTAATATGATACCATGGATAATGTTGATGTCAGTGAATTGTTATCCAGAAAATAGACTGCATCATTACCTTCTGTCGATTTTAAATACTGCAGAGAGTTTTTCAGTTGCTGGATGCAGACTGTTACGTTTTTATGACCTCTCCAGTGGATGGATTGTAGCAAGTATACATTCATGGTACACGAATCTAGCACAAAGGAAGATGAGTTAGATAAGTGTATAAGTGCAAGTGTGTGTGTGTGTTTTTTTTTTCATTATATAAAAAAAGAATAACATTATTTTAACAACAGAGATTTATTTTTCATAGTTAATGAACTACAATAACATATATTAACAATATGCTTAAAATGTCAAAACATTCATTGACACTGAATTTATTGCAAACAAAAATGCTCTTACTGTAGCTAAAATATGATTCTGACATGCAGCACATGAAGAACAACAAGGTGCACATTTAATACAAATAGAAATCTGTATGCATGGAGAGAAGAGCACCCCTACCTCTTCTTGCAAACAAATTACACATGGGTGAGATTTGACAATGGCCCTCCCAGTCACTTGCTTTTCAGATGACAGAACACTTTCTGTTTTTAGATTAACAACCGTTACAGCTTCCTGAAGATTTGAAGGAAGTTTAATGTTATCTGTGTCATTTACTATACTTAACACGTCTTTGTTCTGTTGTATAGTATCCACAAAATCTTTATGCTTCACAAGAATCACAAATAAATGCTTGGGAAGCCACAGAGCATGTTCAACCCATGGATCATGTGTTTCTGTAATGTACCGTAACTAACAGTTTGATCTATGTTAGCTGTGTAAAAGAATCCAGCTACACTGAGTTTGTCTAGATGCTGCTCAATAGCTGCCAACCAAGTCACTGGAGGATGCTAACCTTGCCTCTTGTGTTATAATTAGGATGAGCTAACCTTAAATAGGTGAGGATGTTTTATAAATCATGCATTAAACTGCATGGCAGTGTTAGTTCAGAAGATGGATATGGATGTATTTCCATTGCAGGTGAGGATGCCTCCCATATCATGCACTAAACTGCGCAATGGTAGAGATGAAAGCAGACTTCTATATTTGGTTACATATAAGCATGTTCCCATACTCAGCAAAATATGACATGCTTAAGGATTGCCTCAATGTGCATGAACAGACATCAGCAAGTCTAATAAAGTCATCAGCTAAAAAAGTTGAAACTTGGTCCAGCAAATTGTGACAAGCAAAATCGAGTTGAGAATTATCAAGTTAAGATTTGTCCCCACAGTGCAGTTTGTGTCAGCTATTGGGGGAAAACTATATTTCTTTAATTTCCTCTGCCACATATTTTAATAATGTTGTCTTATTAACGTAAGCATTACAGACATAGCCCAATCAATGAAGGCCAAATAAGGTCAAATAGGGAAAAAAATCATGTTATGACAAATTTTTGCACGGTATTAGGAGGGAGTTCCACCACAGTGCAAAAATTTGTAACAGTGCAATTTTTTCGCCCTATTTGACCTTTTTTGTTCTTCATTGAGTGGGCTATGCCTGTAATGCTTATATTAATCAGACAACAACATTACATAGGAGGTAGGAGGGAGACCCATGAGGAATTGCTGGTCCTGCATTGGGCACCTCCTCAGGTGGCGGATAGGGGAATGCATGGCCAGACAGTGGTCTGGTGGGATACCTGGGAAATTAAATACCCAGGGTGGACCAAGATCAGTGAAGAGGATGTCAACAGCTCAGATGATGGAGGAGAATTTTTATGACATTCCAACAGCAGACACATTCCAATGGCAGATGAAATCTCTACAGGGTAGGCAGAGCTCGGAGCCTGAGAAAGGCAGTCTACCTAGGAAATAAATATTACTCAGCTAGCTTGGAAGCTGTGAGATGGCAGCCCCATCACCAAGCTTTACCTGCACAGCGCTTGTAATGCGGCCAGGGGATTTTATACATACAGGCTCACATCAATGATATGCCTTGGATAACGGATTTAAGGAAACAGACCTAAGCTACAGAATAGGAATTCATAAGATGGAAAAATGAAATGGGATTTCACATTCAGGACATGGAATTATCATAGTCTTAATAAACCAGCTGCGGCAGTGACTGATATCTGAATTAAAAATTTACAAGGCAGACGTTGTAGCTCTACAGGAAATTAGGTGGCTTGGAAAAGAGATACACATGGAGGATGATTGTGTTATTTTTTATGGAGTAGATATAAAATAGCATGAGCCTGGTACTGGCTTTGCTGTCAAGAAAAAAATTGTTATTATGGTTATAGAATTCCATCTCATTAACAAAATAATTCCTTACATCACAATCAGACACCAGGGGCACAATACAACATTCAAGAATCTTTGTATACTGACTGAAGATGCAACTGAAGATAAGAAAGATGAGTACTATGAAGAATTAGATAGGATAGTCGAAAGTATTCCAACAAGAAATATGGGAATTATCCTAGGAGATTTTAATGGGAAAATAGGTACAGAGGATATGTTCACTCCCACAGTAGGAAAATACGGCAATCATTCTACCACAAATGAAAATGGATTAAAAATAATCAGCTTCACATTGTCAAAGAATATGAGAATTTGCTCCATAATGTTTCCTCACAAAGAAATTCACAAAGGTACATGGTGCTCTCCAGATGGCAAAACTGTAAATCAGATTGACCATGTTATGGCAGACCAAAGATGCAGTTCATTTATAAGATATGTAAGAACATACAGAGGAGCAGATTGTAGGTCAGATCGCTTCCTAGTCATAAGAAAGATGAAAATCAAGATGGTGTGAAATCAACCACCAAAATTCGCACCA
This sequence comes from Schistocerca nitens, assembly GCF_023898315.1. Classification (NCBI taxonomy): domain Eukaryota; kingdom Metazoa; phylum Arthropoda; class Insecta; order Orthoptera; family Acrididae; genus Schistocerca; species Schistocerca nitens. The sequence goes on along the minus strand of NC_064621.1, from coordinate 302,963,942 downwards.
AAACCTAAGTTCAGTGTAGAAAGACTGAAGGAACTGTCTCTTAAAGAAACCTATGTGACTGAAATTAGAAACCTATGAGACTGAAATTAATAACAAATTCACAGCATTGCAATAAGTTGGGGGAGGAAAATAGTGTTGTGAAGACTTAGGAAAGAATAAAGACAGTAGTAAAGATACAGCAGAGAAAACAGTTCAACAAAAAGGGTCAGAGAGCAGTGGAAAAAGGAAAGAAGCCAAGATGCTGTGGCTGAAAAATATGGAGAGTGAGGACAGGAGAGAGACCTTCAACACAGTGAGAAGAGAAATAGCAAGAGTTCTACAAACAGAAACAAGAAAATATCTAACTGGAGTCTTGGAATCTACAGAAGTGGAAGGCAGAAACAGAGACTCAACACAGCTGTTTCAGTATACAATACACAGTATAAGAGGTTATCAGAGAGAAGACCTATTCATAAAAGACAAAAATCAAAACATGCTAACCCAGCTGGAATATATTCTAACAAGATGGAAAAAGTATTTCTCAGAAATGTTAAACTGCACTGACCCTCACATAACCTTCAATCATGCAATGGTCGAGAGTAACAGCAGTAGTACTAATGAATACAGCATCTCAGAACAGGAAGTAGTACACACCATTCTGTTGTGACAGTGCAACGAGATTTAAAAGTGCCGCTACGTCAGTACGCGAACACGGCGATAGAGCCGCTCCGCAGCTCGGCTGAGCGCGGGAGCGCCACCTAGCCAGGCCACCGCCTGTCACGGGACGGCAGTTGAGTGACAGATACGGAGTTGGTAGCATGTAACTCGCTATTGTTTCTACGTTTGTATATCCACGCAATTTATTAGTGATTAAAGGTTATAACACTTTTTGGCGACGAGGTCGGATATTTTTTTTCCTGCGTTGTGGAATTGTGTGTTCGTGTCGGGGCAGACATGGAACAGCTTCTGCTAGCGCTCATTGAACAACAAACACAACTGACGGCTGCTATTCAGGCGTTGTCGACATCGCTTACTCATCGTCTGTCTTCCTCTTCTCCGCCTCCATTCCCTCCTTACGACGAGGCCGCTGAAGACCGGGAGGATTATGAGAAGCGTTTGCGGCAACACTTCTTGGTTTTCGGCGTTGTCGACGCTCCTATGTGTAAGTCGTTATTTCTATCTTGGATTTCCCCACGGATCTATCAGCTGCTATCTCAGTTAGCCCCTCTGCGGGAACCTGCCTCTCTGTCCTTCCAAGAAATGTGTGACTTATTGTCTAACTATTACCACAAAAACACCCACGTCGTTGCCGCCCACGTGGCGTTCTACCGGTGTCGTAAACAGCCCCATCAATCTTACCGGGCTTGGGCAGCGGAACTACACGGTCTGAGTAGGAAATGTCAGTTTGTCACAGACACTCATCATGAGTCTTATGCTGATTCAATGGTTAGGGACGCTATTCTACGGCTTGCTCCTGATAAAGAAGTTCGGCAACATGCCTTACAACTGCCAAACCCATCGTTGTCAGAAGTTCTAAGCATCGCTCAATCTTTTGAAGTGTCTCACGCTGCTGGTGCGCAAATAGATGCGTGGTGTGATGTAGGTGCTGTACAGACCACTTTCGACACGGACAATTTGCCTGTTTCACAGGAGAATGACGATGTGGCGGCGGTTCACTCACGTCAACAACGTCGCGTTGGGCCGCCGCGCTCGCAGCAAAAACAGCAACCACAGAAGCAGGTTCGTTCCGCACTTCCTTCTTGTCCACGTTGTTTCGTACAGCATGACAGGGACGCGTGTCCAAAACGTTGGGCCACGTGTAATTCATGTAGGAAAAAAGGCCACATTGCTTCTGTGTGTCAGTCCCCTAAAGTTCCTGTCGATGAGGACGAGGCATCGGACATGGATGTTAACTGTGTGCTTTCTCAAACAAATAAGTTGTTTGTTACTGTTCGTGTTCTGGATAAAGACATTCGCATGCAAGTGGACACTGGCTCTGCAGTAACTCTCATTAATTCTCGCACGTATTTGGAGTTGGGCTCCCCTCCCTTGTCTCCAGTTACGCAAAATCTGAGAACTTATAATAAACAGAAAATTCCTATCGTTGGTCAGTTTGATGCTTCCACTGCCTACAAGTCTGTTGTTAGGCCCCTCACGTTTTATGTGGTGGATCTTGCGGGCACTGAAAACCTGTTCGGTTATGATGCTTTCCAGTTGTTCGGATTCTCCATTGATGATGATGTGCACCTCATATCTGAGGATATTCCGTATCAACAGCTGGATGGATTGTGTTCTGAATTTTCGTCCGTGTTCTCTGCTGGTCTGGGTCGTGCCAAGGATTTTGAAGCCCACATTACTCTTAAACCTACAGCTCGCCCTAAGTTTTTCCGGGCACGCCCTATTCCGATGGTGTTGCGTGCACCTGTCAAGGCTGAGATAGACAGGTTAACAGCTTCAGGGATTCTCCTTCCTGTTACCTCCAGCGAATGGGCATCGCCAATCGTGGTGGTTTCTAAACCAAACGGGAGTCTGCGATTGTGTGGTGATTTTAAAGCCACTGTCAACGCTCAGAGCCTCATTGACACTTATCCTCTTCCACGTCCTGAAGAGTTATTTTCCAAGCTCGCTGGGGGCCAGTTCTTTTCCAAACTTGACTTATCGGAGCCGTACCATCAGTTGCCGTTGGATGCGTCATCCAAGGAATTTCTCGCCATCAACACTCCTTGTGGGTTATATCAGTACCAGCGGTTACCATTTGGTGTCGCTAGCACGCCGGCCATTTTTCAGCAGTTTTTGGAACAGCTCACGGCTTCTGTTCCCGGCTGCATCAACTACCTGGATGACATTGTTGTCACGGGGGCCTCCACTGAGGAGCACCTTCGCAATTTGCGTTCACTGTTTCGGGTTCCGCATTCGGCTGGGTTGAAGTGCAATCTGGACAAGTCCCAGTTTTTCCAACCCTCCATTGTGTATCTTGGTTTCCAATTGTCCCATGAGGGTATACGTCCTCTATGTCAGCACGTTGCGGCCATTACCGCTCTACCCCGGCCGTCTATGGTCAAAGAACTTCAGGCGTTTCTAGGCAAGATTGCTTTATTATCACAAATTCATTCCATCCGCGGCGGCGGTGGCTCATCCTCTGGATCAGCTGTTACGCAAAAACGTTCCTTTCTGTTGGTCCGACGAGTGTGAGCAGGCTTTTGTCCGCCTGAAGGTTCATTTGCAGTCGGCGCCTTGTCTTGCCACATTTTGTCTGGGTCAGCATTTGGTTCTGGCGACTGACGCGTCACAGTATGGCCTAGGAGCTGTTCTCGCCCATCGGTATGAGGATGGGTCGGAATGACCCATCGCCTATGCTTCCAAGACCCTCAACGATGCCCAACGGCGTTACTCTCAAATCGAAAAGGAGGCGCAAGCTATCATTTACGCTCTAAAAAAGTTCAGCGTTTTTTTGTATGGTTCTAAGTTTCACCTCATCACCGACCACAAGCCGCTGGTCTCTCTGTTCAGCCCCTCGGCATCGCTTCCGGATAAGGCAGTTCACCGCCTGCAACGTTGGGCCTTATACTTGTCTCGTTTTCACTATGAGATTCACTATCGCCCCACGGCCCAGCACGCCAACGCTGACGCGTTGTCGCGTTTGCCGATGGGCCCTGACCCGGTTTTCGATCGAGATGAACTACTCTGTTTCCACATTGATGAGGAAGAACATCGTGCGGTCGAGGGTTTTCCACTTACAGGTTCGCAGGTCACGTCGGCTACTGCGTGGGACCCGGTCCTGCGTCAGGTGATCGGTTTTGTTCAACGGGGTTGGCCGGACAGGACCAAGGGCCGGGCATCGGATCCCCTTCGCAACTACCATGCCTTGCGCCTTCGTCTGTCTGTTTGTGAGGGTGTTGTTCTTCTGGCCACGGATGGCGCATCTCCACGGGTCATGGTGCCAGCCTCTCTTCGCAAAGATGTTCTCAAACTATTGCATGAAGGCCATTGGGGGATTTCTCGGACTAAGTCCCTAGCCCGCAGGCACGTTTATTGGCCCGGTATTGATTCGGACATCGCCCACATGGTCGCTGCGTGTGGTCAGTGTGCTCAACAACTGGCTGCACCCCGTACAATGCCCTCTCCGTGGCCTGATCTGGCGCAGCCATGGGAACGGGTGCACGCTGACTTTGCCGGCCCCTTCCTCGGTGCTTATTGGCTACTGTTGATTGATGCCTTCCCGAAGTTTCCGTTTGTTGTTCGCTGTCCGTCGCCCACCACTACGGCGACGACGCTGGCTTTGTCCAAAATCTTTGCGCTAGAAGGTATTCCACCCACGATTGTCACGGACAATGGCCCTCAGTTCTCTTCGCAGGCCTTCCGTGATTTTTGTACTGGACAAGGGATTCATCATGTTACAGCACCGCCCTTCCATCCGCAATCGAATGGGGAGGTTGAGCACCTTGTCCGCACTTTCAAAAGCCAGATGAAAAAATTCCTTAGTGATTTTTCCACAGATGACGCTCTGTGGCAATTTCTGAGTTCTTATCGCTTCACGCCTCTGGGTGATCGCAGCCCTGCTGAACTCTTGCATGGCCGCCAACCGCGCACTCTACTGCACCTGCTTCACCCTGTCAGGCCTTGTACTGTGTCCCCTAGTGCGGGAAAATACTTGGTAGGCACCGACGTGTGGGCACGAGGGTATGGATCTCGCCCTAAATGGATTCCAGGGGTGGTCAAGGATCTTCGCGGCCGCCGGCTTTGTGAAATACGTACGGACGACGGCACGGTTGTTCGCCATTACGACCAGATGCGCCCACGAGTGGTGGCCACACCAGTGCCACCGTCTCTTCTTTCGCCTCCACCAGCCCAAGAAGCCAGTCCTGTCGCTGCTGCCGATCTTCCGTGCGTGTTGCTGCAGCCGACGTTGCTATCGCTTCCGAGTACGCCGGAACTGGCCCCAGTCGCGACGCCGCCTTCTCCGGGACCCATCTCGCTGGCGCACACCCCCAGGTCCATGACACCTATGGATGCTGCTCCGGAGTTTTCACCCATCATCTCATCCAGGAGGCACGTTCCACGCACAAGCTTCCGTCCTGGACATTTTTGGCCATACTCTCGTGTTTCTCTGCGGGATCTTCTCAGGGCCTCCCAAGAGGCCATGGATGTCTCCGCACTGTCCGTGTCTCCAAGGAAGTGAGTGCTTTTTTTCAAGGGGGGAAAAGTGTTGTGACAGTGCCACGAGATTTAAAAGTGCCGCTACGTCAGTACGCGAACACGGCGATAGAGGCCCTCCACAGCTCAGCTGAGCGCGGGAGTGCCACCTAGCTATGAATGGCACCAGCTGCATGTCACGGCACGGCAGTTGAGTGACAGATACGGAGTTGGTAGCATGTAACTCGCTATTGTTTCTACGTTTGTATATCCACGCAATTTATTAGTGATTAAAGGTTATAACACATTCAAAAGCTGAAAAACAACAAGGCTGCAGGTGAGGACCAGATATTGCAGAAATGTTAAAAGAGGGAGGAAACAAACTACACAAAGAAATTTATAATGTTATCACAATGATCTGGAAAACTGCAGTAATTTACCCCTTACACAAGAAATGAAACAAAATGGAATGTGGAAATTACAGAGGAATCAGTTTGCTGAACATCACATACAAAGTACTGTCACCGATCATTCTTGACAAAATTAAGCCTTACACAGGAAACATTATTCAAGAGTACCAGGCTGGATTTCGACCACACCATTTCACAAATGATAATGTGTTTACTCTATGTGGTAGATCTTCTTGAAATACTAGGAATTTTACAAAAATATCCACTGTCTGTTCATTGATTTCCAGTGAGCCTATGACAGGATCCACAGAAGTAGCCTCTATAACATACTAATAGAATTTACCCAGTAAAATCATTATGATGATACAAATGTGCGTGGATGGCTCACCTGCAGTACTGAAGTTCAGAGGATCCGAATCCTCCAAAATCCCAATCAAAACAGGCTTACAACAGGAAGATGCACTTTTGTTCACTTCAACCTTGCATTAGAGAAAGTGGTTTGAGAGAGTAATTTACAGCTACCATAATGGTCTCAGATTTGGACACAGTCAAGTAAAACTCCTAGCATACACAGATGATATAATCTTACTCAGTGAAACAGAAGAAGAGCTGAAGGACATGTACAGATCTCTCAGGCACAGTGCCAGTAAAATGGGACTTTTGATAAACCAAGAAAGAACGGACTATATGGAAATAGGTTGAGTCATAAACCCAAATCCACACTTTGAAATTGACCACCATTCTAGATTCAAAAAAGTTCATCAGTTTAAATACCTTGGATCATGCTTCAGCAGTAAAAATATCATAACTTTGGACATAAATGAAAGAATAGCCTCAGGATCCAGATGTCTGTACACTCTAAGTAGCCTACTCAAAAGTAAAGATTTGTCAGTCACCACTACGATGAAGATATATAACACCATCATCTGTCCAACAGTACAGTATGGTTTGTAAAGCTGGACACTTGCCAAGAAAGAAAGAGAAAAACTGAATGTTTTTGAAAGAAAAGTGATGAGAAAAATCTGGAGACCTGTGTTGCAGAATGGCATATGGAGAGTTCAAAAGATCACTGAAATTTATCAGTTAGTGATGCAGCTCTCTATTGTCCAGAAATTAAAAAGTAGGAGACTGCAATGGGCTGGACATGTGGCTAGAACGGAAACTGACAGAATTCCTTAGAAGGCATTTGAGGGCACTCTCCATGCAACAATACTATTGGGCCGACCTTGCACACAGTGGAAAGATGACATAGCGAAGGATGTTGCAGCATTAGGAATCCCCACAGGGTGAGAGAGAGACAGCAATAGACAGAAGAAGATGGAAGCAGATCGCTGATGCAGCACATGGTCTACAGGGCCTATGATTGCTGAAAAGAAGAAGAAGAAGAAGGTAAGAGGGAGTGTCATAAACAACATCCTAACAATCCTGATTGGTGAGGTGTGAGTGTTGGGCTGGGGGGAGGGTGGTGGGGGAGGGAACAGTAAGAGGTCAGATTCTTAAGTTTTTCTTGAATATTTCAAAAACCACCACTTCTAGCAAACATTTTTGCTACTACAAAACTAAACTACATTAAATTTCCTACAAAAAAGATGCTATTTATTTTTTAGTAGTTTCAATGTTAGCGGATGGAAAAATTGCATATTATTAAAAATAATGTTTTAATGGTATGAAATGTTTCCTGTTAAATGAAGTGCATTACGGATTGGATGTTTAATGTGTGTACAATGTCTAACCACAGTAGAGCTGTATTAAGGGATAAATTATGGTGTGGGTGTGTAACAGGATGGAAGGCTAGAGTGTGCAGTTGTAATGTCTCTTGCAGCGGTCTCTCTGCGATATTTACAGAAATTTTATAAATCATATAACTCAGTACATATCTCGAAATATCTCTTCTTATCTTACCGATTATCAAGGCAAAGTAGTTTCAAGCCCAATTATTCCTTGGAGCGTCCATTTACTTCATGGAATAGCTTCTCTGCTATCTATGTTTTCTCTTAGGAAAAAGAATAGAGGACTTCTTGCCGATTAGTCGTAAAAGAAGGATGTATATGTATGTATTGTTGATCTAGTCGCCATCTTCATGAGATTCTCTATGAGAAGGAATTTAATACATGAACTAAACTAAAGTAAGTGTGTTCGCGTATTATTTAACGGATTATTATTATTGACAGTGTCTGCTTACTACGCTGTGTTGCACGGGATCAGTGGGGAACGTCTGATTTACACTGGACGAACCTGCCGTTTTGCATGCTCAAGATATCCAGTTACTTCAAATAAATAGGCTAACACGGTCTTACCAGCAGATCTCCGGTCTTCCCCATGTGATCACCGAAAGTTAATAATTATTACAAATGTTTCCAGGAGATCGACTGACAATTTTCGTCGCACCGAGACTTCAAAATTGCTTCACTGCCTTATGGGATTTAAGTTAAGCTTAATTTAATCAGGATAGAACAGTATTGAACTGTGTGAATGTGATAAGCCTGCTTTGTCAATGAAAATTCCCTTAATATACGCATGTTTTTACTATCCTGATCAGTGAAGCTAAATCAGGCCGGTGTGAGAGAGGTTTTTAAATTTTAGATCCCATACGAAATATACTAAATTTGGCTTCACTGTGACAGGACTCATTTTTGAGCATTACTTAAATATTGTGTGAATTTTATGTTGCATGTGCATGAGACAAAAGAAGACGAGGCCTGTTCCAGAAGTCACAATTTCGCCACAACCTACGAGAACGTCGTTCAGGCCAGACAATATACAATTACATTTTTGTAGATAGAAATTTATAATAACTATTTAAATGTCTATCGGTTTGAATCAGATTGATTGGGTTGAGCTTTAGATATGAAGTGTTTATTAGAAGTGAGTATTATGCAAAGTTTAGGTCAGTGACATTATTAACTCAGATGCGAGTGACTTTATATGTTTGTTGTTCTGTGTATTACTGGTTCTTACTAGGGCGGCTTATAAAATAGCAATGCAACAGCAGAGCGAATCACAACAGCCCTCACCTGTTTCTGCGGTTAGTGAAACATTAGACGCTAGCTTAACTGAAGTAGTGCCTAGCGGCAGCATTAGTCAGGCCCCACAACAAAGCTTAAGTGTTCCGATGTCATCTGAGCAGGACGAAATAAACCCATTGACTGTAATCATGCAGCAGTTAACACTGTTAGCCAAAAATGTAACAGACTTAACTAAAGCGCAAATAGAGACTAAAAGGGAAATAAATGAACAATTAGCAGCCAATAAAGTGGAATTAAATAAGAAATTAGTAGAGAGTTTCCAGAAACTTGATGATAAATTAAATAAAACTGCAGAAGAATTGAAAATTCAGAATGAAAAGACAGAATTAAAATTAGCTGCTCAAATTGAGCAAGACACTCAGCAGTGTAATGAAAATGCGAAGAAGTTACGCCTAGAGCTAACTGAGTATGTTGCTACTAAGCTTGATACTATTAAAGAGCAGGTCGAGTCAATCCCACATATAGTTCAAGCACAAGAACAGATGCAATGTTCTATCGCAGTAATTCCGGTATTAGTTGAAGTTCAAGATGAGTTAAAGCAACAAGTAAACGAGATGTCAGCAGATATGCAGGATTTGAGACAATCACAAGACAAGATCCCGAAGGACATCCAAAATTTGGATAAATCCATAAATAACATAAAGGAGAGACAAGACGAGGTTGATCATAAGGTAAACATTCTCGCGGGAAAATTCTCGCAGTTAAGTTTAGAAAGGAAAAGCATTTCTTCAGACAATATTGAACATACGGTCAGAGCAGCTATACAATCTATGACCGAGAGTTCTGAAGAAAATTTATTTAATAAAAGTTTTCGAGAAGCCAAAGAACAACTAGGCGAAGAACTTAAACAATGGAAAGAAAACATTGAGAGATCTTTAAATCTATCTCAAGAAGATTTGTGTTCCACGCAAGGAAATGAACCCATGACAAGATCTATCAATGAAGCTACATTATTTACCCAATCAAGTACAGACAGGGACATTAATGCACACATTCGTTTTTGCAATCAACATCAATCACAACACTATGAGGGTAGTCATAATGCCTGTAATTGTAAAAGCAATACTGAGGAGAAAATGCTGAAACAACGCCAATTCCAGATCTACAACCCAAACAAGAAAAATGTTCATCCTGTAGTGTTTATAAGAAGTTTTAGGGGAGTATTGCCAAAAATTTGGAGTGAGTGGCAAAAGGTTAGTTTCGTGACCGGTTATATTCAGGGGTCAGGAGCTATATGGGCATCTGATATGATATCAACTTGGGACACATATGAAGATTTGGAACGAGCATTTTTATCCAAATACTGGTCCGAAGGAGTACAAGAACGTTTAAGGCAGGAGGTATTATACCCGGAACCTTTTTCTTTTTCACGTGGGTCTTTAAAGAAATACTTTGAGAAATATATAAACAAATCGCGGTATTGGGATAAGCCTATGCCTCTACAAGACGAGATTGGCATATTAAAATCTCGACTTCCGGCCAGCATCAGAAATAGAATGCTGTATATTAATGAGCATGACCTTGACTCTTTCATGACTACGCTTGACACTATAGATATGATCGAGGAAGATGAACATCGGCCAAGACAACCGGTTATGCAGAGGAGAGCGATTGAGGCGCCAAATGCAAACCGGAATGGAAACGGATTTAATAATTATTATACTAGGAATAGTCAGAGATTCAACGGAAACAATTGCAATGGAAATGGAAATTTCAATAACAGTGCTGCGAGGGGCAGATTCAGAGACAATCGAACAGATCGCAGATACAACCCAATGTTTGGAAATGCAAGAGATTATCAGAACCAGCAGTTTTCAAATAATAATAATGCGTACAGAAATTCTGACACTCGATTTGAAGCAAATAACACAACCAGTCATCAACAACAACCAGTCATAACAGAAGTAGTAGATGATTCAAGAGGAAATAATAATCGACATTTAAACTGAAGAGGGCCGCTTTATGCTCCGTAAAGTTGGCCGGGGAATACAAAAGGGGCAAACCTGTTTTAAACGAAATTAATTCCATGGCAATGTTGAGATATAATGAAGGCGAATTAATGACAGATGAATTGACAAGAGACTTAGAGGCCTGTGTAGTCGAAGATGAAAAGGTTCATGTGTCTGAGATCATCACAGAAGTGGGAGGAATTTTAACCAATGTTGTATTGGACACAGCTTCATCTACAGACGTAGTATCCGGAACTTTGTTTCGCAGAATTAGTAAAATTAAGAAAATCCCTGTCCTACCAGTACAAAATTGCCGAGTTATAGGTGCAGTGGGAGCAAAATCCAGGAACGTCAAGATACAAACGCTTATAGAGATAAAATTGAGAAATGTAGCTAAACAATGCACATTCCTTGTAGTGGAAAAGTTGTTAGTAGATTGTATTCTTGGCATTGGAACTTTGCAAGCCTGCAATTGCAAGTTGGACTTGGTAGAAGGAAAGGTGCATTTTAAAATCGAAGATCAATTTGTTACACTGATCTTACTGAGAAAGGAGGCAGTGTATGAGCGATATTTCCGTGGTGCTGCTGTGCAGTTGATTTGTGCTGAAAATAATAATATGTGCCGACGACCGATCAAGTCAATTCAAGAAGAGGATTTCAGACAAACAGTCGAACAGAAGATTGCTGAGTCAGATTGCCTAACGGATAGTCAGAGGGAACAATTATTCAATATATTAACAGAATATGAGTCAGTTTTCGATGAAAAGCCCGGAATTATTAGAGGATATGTTTGTACATTACAGATTAAGCCCCATAAGATATTTTGCCGCACACACTATCCCATTCCCTGGCGATTAAAACAACCAGTTCAGGAAGAGATACAAAAAATGTTAAACTGGAATCTTATTGAACCGTCGAACAGCCCATATTGTTCTCCGTTGCTTGTTGTACCAAAGCCAGGAGGAAAAGTTCGATTGGTAGTAGATGCAAGGGAAATTAACAAAATTATAGTACCTGTGCGCACACATCCGGAGAACATTGATGAGTTAATACAGAAATTTCAAGATGTATCCTATTTAACCAGTATTGATTTGAGAAGTTCGTTCTGGCAAGTCCAGTTAGACAAGGACTCAAGAAAATATACTGCTTTTATATATGGAGGGAGAAGCTATCAGTTCAAGGTCGTTCCGTTTGGTCTCAATATCAGCTCTGGAGTTTTTATTTCTGCGTTGGACTATGCCCTAGGACCAGAACTATGTAGTCGAATAACAATTTTTGTGGACGATCTATTAATTGCCTCTAAAACTTGGGAGGAACATGTACAACTTATTAGGAGGATTTTTGCTGTGTTCAAACAAACTGGTATAACTGCAAATCAAAAAAAATCCCAATTTTCTCTACAGAGAATTAAATTCTTAGGACATATGATTAATGCAAAAGGCATTATCCAACAGAAGCGAAGATTAGTGCGATAAAAAATTTTCCAACTCCAAGAAACAGAAGACAACTGAAAGGCTTTATAGGCTTGGCTTCATTTTTTCGTCGATTTATTAAAACTCAAGCAATGAACTCTGAAGCACTAAACCGGCTCCTGAGGAAAGATGTGCCATGGCAGTGGTCTAATGATTGTGAAAAGGCTTTTTGTGAAATTAAGGATCAACTGATAAATGCTCCGTTATTATAACACCCTGATATGAATGTTGGATTCTGTTTAGCCACTGATTCATCAGATGTCGGATTAGGATCTTGTTTATTTCAAATTAGGTACATCGATGGTGTAAAAACCTTTTGTCCAATTGCATTTGCTAGCAGAGTTTTATCCACCTGTGAAAGAGCATATACCACTACAGAATTAGAAGCTTTAGCAGTTATTTGGTCTTTGAAAAGGTTTAATTATTATGTGTATGGCTCAAGGATAGCTGTTTATTGTGACCACCAATCACTAGCCTTTTTACAAACTTGTAAGTTGCTGCATCCTCACTTGTCAAGGTGGACGCTGGCGCTGCAAGAATATCAGTTTCAAATTATTCATGTAGCCGGAAAAGAAAATATTATAGCTGACGCGTTGTCAAGATCTCCAGAAGGAATAACACCTGAACTGGATGTAAATAATAAGGCAGAATTTCCAGTGCTTCTTCTTCAAGAAAATAATTACAAGTTATATTATATACATTTATGTAAGACAATGGCTCAGCTTCAGAAGAAGGATTGACGATGGAATGCTATAATATGACAATTCAATCAACAAAACCCTATGGTCAATTTTGAATACTACCGGCTTGTAAATAATATTTTATTTTTTAAATCTGGGAAGGCTGAGAATCCAAAGTGGTGTGTCTGCATACCCGAAGAATATGAAGAACGATTAATTTGGTTTACACATTTGACCTGGGGTCATGTTGGTGTTGTAAAGTGTGCTAATAAGATTAGATATTATTGTTACTTCCCAAATATAAGGCGAAAAGTGCACAAAGTTATCCAGAAATGTATTCTCTGTCAAAAGGCTAAGCCGGACAACAAGGGAAATAAAATTGCGCTTCACTCAATAATACCTGAAGCACCAAGATCACTTATATCATGTGATATTTGTGGACCACTTCCTAGAGCCAGAGGTGGTCTTAAGTACATTATTGGATTCTGTGATGTGTTTACAAAATATGTTAAACTATATCCTATAAAATCAGCAACTGCAAGAGCTGCCGCAGTAAAGTTTGTAAATGACTACATTCCTCATGCAGGGATTCCAAAATCTATAATCTCCGACAATGCGAAGATATTTACTGGATATTTATGGAGAAAATTAGTATCACAACTAGGAATAAAACAGATATTTACATCTTGCTATCATCCACAAGGGAATTTAATTGAACGGGTTTTTTGAGAACTAAACAGATTCATGAGAACGTACTGTCATGATAAACAAACTACCTGGATAAACTATTTGACCGAGTTTGAGCAGATTTATAATAATTTACCTCATAGTTCTACAAACTTTACCCCGAATGAACTGATGTTCAGAGATAACGAAAGAAACTTTTTGGTAGATAACTTTGCCTAAACTCGAGGACACCAAAATGTCATGGGAAGAAAAAATTCGCAATGCTCTCATTAATATTACGGAGAAAGCAAGACAGCGAAAGGAAATCCATGACAGAAACATCAAACGGATTCAGACTTTCAATATCGGACAAAAAATTCTTTTAAGAAGACACATCAAGTCATCAAGGTTGAAGAAGACCATCAGAAAATGGAATCTAATTTATACAGATCCATATATAATAGTTGATATACCGAATCCTGGTGCGTATTTATTAGCATATCCGGATTCTGGAAGAATAAAAGGATTATTTCCCCATGTAGACCTAAAGAGGTACTTGTAAGAAAAGTGTTTCAAATTAAATGAAAAGTCTATATGAAGTATTTGGGTGTTAAAAATGAAGTACGAAGGACAGTATGCCTCAGCTACTGTGATAGGTCAAATGACAGCATGCCAAGCATCTGTGATAGTTCAATGAACAGTAAGCGATTGCTTCTGTGATAGTATAGGAATATTTAGAAAAGTAAGTGGAACTGTAGCTATTGCTGCTGTGAAGACTTACGGTTTATCTGTCTACACGATGATCACCAAAGAAGCTTGTGCGTGTGAAATAATATACATTCAGGGAGTGTTAATCTCCAGTGAGAATAAGTTTACTGAAACTATATGGTCGAATACGGCGCTTGCGTGTGAAGTTAGTGTTTGTAAACTGACAGTTCACAGGAGAACAAATGAACCGCGTTAGGAAATTAGAATCGATTGCCACTGTCCACAGATATAAAGACTCGCTGGTCTTTTTTTTTTTTTTGGCGCAAGCTAAATTCTATTCAAGAGAATTTAATTAACCAGCTTAGTGTGTGTTTATAAAATTAGAGTTAATAAGAAAGTTCTTCATTGAATTTATAATAATGTGTCATTTTCCAGTTGGATTTGTTTATTGTTATATTGCATTCATATATGTTCATGAGAAAATGCGGCATTTGGAGTATAAAAGAGAAAAATTAATTTCAGCTGGAGAGGTCATGCAGCAAGACTTAATCAAACGTTCTCTTTCAGCAAAATTTCATTTTAATCATGTATGAGTAAGATATATTTTTTTTTTTTGGAAATTGTCTCCAATAATAAAGTTTTTAACATTCTGACATGCTATCCACATTCGTACTTGAAACCAAATTAGGAAAGATTCAGATCTACTTCCACCTGGAAAAGCCAACGAAAAATAAATAAATAAATAAATAAATAAAACCAGGATTAGAACCTTTCGGCTTACTCAAGAAGATGGATGAAATTATCCATGTTTTCAAAATTGTTTTCCAATCTGGAGTTGTGATATTGTGTAACTACAGTATCGATTAAGACACCTAAGTGTGGAAAGTATAAGACGAATGGATTTTCCCATTCCTCAGATGGAAGATTGGATGGATCAGGTCCATATTTGAGTTCAAAATGAATCTGGAAAATTTCGACTAACCATTCTCTTCCAGGAATCTTTAATAGTTGACCATTCCTTAGACGAATTTCGATTGTTTCATGCCACAATCCTGAGTACCTGTTCCTGAGGTTCCTTCTGGTTTCTCAAATCCGTTACGTCTCCTGTCCGGTACGCCAATGCGACGCCTGTCCTCCGTGCAGTGTCCCATGTTCCTGTTCGATCAGTTTCACCGCAGTTCAGCAAGACATCGATGAAGAAAATTTTTCAGAAGATTGTAAAAAAAATTTGCATGTGTAAAGTTTTTTTTTTGGCTATGAGGCAGATTTTATCTTTCCTATGAATTCTAGAATATCTCTCAAATTTCTAAATTATTCTGTCTTTCCTATCATCTGTGATACCTAGTTGGGGTATAAGCCTCCAGGTTTTCCGGGGTTTCCCTGTGAAGGCCAGTTCCTGAATAGGTAGACCTGATGAACAACTATATAAGTCCATCTTCCCTGGTTGTGTACGTGGGATGCGGGTATGCCCCAGTACACGTGAAAGCAACAACTAGGTATCTAGGTAACGAAGATACCAAATCTCTTTCAATTCTTGTAATAAAAAAATTCTTACTAACTTCTTAAAATTTATAGGAACGTATGTTCCACAAATTCTAATGAGTTAGCTAAGCCAATAGTTAGCTCGCAAAGTGGATACATATCAACTTTGCTCGCTGCGAGGGGCGATGTAATGTCTCTTGCAGTGGTCTCTCCGCGATATTTACAGAAATTTTATAAATCATATAACTCAGTACATATCTCGAAATATCTCTTCTTATCTTACCGATTATCAAGGCAAAATAGTTTCAAGCCCAATTATTCCTTGGAGCGTCCATTTACTTCATGGAATAGCTTCTCTGCTATCTATGTTTTCTCTTAGGAAAAAGAATAGAGGACTTCTTGCCGATTAGTCGTAAAAGAAGGATGTATATGTATGTATTGTTGATCTAGTCGCCATCTTCATGAGATTCTCTATGAGAAGGAATTTAATACATGAACTAAACTAAAGTAAGTGTGTTCGCGTATTATTTAACGGATTATTATTATTGACAGTGTCTGCTTACTACGCTGTGTTGCACGGGATCAGTGGGGAACGTCTGATTTACACTGGACGAACCTGCCGTTTTGCATGCTCAAGATATCCAGTTACTTCAAATAAATAGGCTAACACGGTCTTACCAGCAGATCTCCGGTCTTCCCCATGTGATCACCGAAAGTTAATAATTATTACAAATGTTTCCAGGAGATCGACTGACAATTTTCGTCGCACCGAGACTTCAAAATTGCTTCACTGCCTTATGGGATTTAAGTTAAGCTTAATTTAATCAGGATAGAACAGTATTGAACTGTGTGAATGTGATAAGCCTGCTTTGTCAATGAAAATTCCCTTAATATACGCATGTTTTTACTATCCTGATCAGTGAAGCTAAATCAGGCCGGTGTGAAAGAGGTTTTTAAATTTTAGATCCCATACAAAATATATTAAACAGTGTAGAAGCGTGAAGGAAGGTAGGCCACCAGATTGTGGTCACACTCTTCCCTCTTTCATAGGTCTGCAAACAGAAGAAGGAGCAAGTGATTCCCCTAGATTGAACTATATGGTGTTTCACAAAGTTATACTGAATACATGCCGGAGGGGGGGGGGGGCGGGGGGGGGGGGGCGGGGTTTATTCTCCATAAAGAGCATTAACACTACATGGAATACATGTATAAGTTACTAATAATATTAACACAAGAAAATATGAAAATCTACGTAAATCTCTGCACACTGAATGTTAGTTATCTGATAAACAGCTGTAGAATTCTTCCAGGAAAGGTAACTTTCCACACCATGAGCACTGCTCACTTTTCATTTTGCAGATACACTATACCTCTCCAGCATTTCCTGTCCAATTTTTTTTTCTATGAATAGCCAAAATAACTCTCTGAGCCTGTGGTTATATAGTGGAGATATTTTCTGTTTATTCAATGAGGGCTAATCTGCAGTATCAAGTAAGTTGTTATGTAAAAATGTTGAACAGCAGGAGCAGTCAACTGCCTACCACACTAATGCCTTAAGTGACCTATTATGTAAAAATTTTGAACAGAGGAGCTGTCAATTGTCTACCATACTATAGAGCCTGTCCCAAACACAACATGCTGTCAATATGTATTCAACACTGTTGATTTCATTGTCTCCAGTATCACTGACTGGAAACTTTTCACAGCATGTGCGTACTAAATTTATCACCCCAGCCTCAGCTCTCCTAACATCTGAAGAGACCCAGAAGCTTAAATTTTCTGCCTTTGTAACAGAAGTGGGTCACCTAGGTGCTAAGGAACTTCAGATATCTCAACTTAAGTCAAGCAATGCATTACAGTAGAATTTTGTTCTAGACTTGAACATGATCAATCTCATTCCCTCAGACATTTCACACCCACTGTGGTAGGTATACTGTGGGTATGATAAGTGGCTCTACTCTATGCAGCCTATTCTGCACATGCCAGCAGTCCAGAATGGAAGATATTTACACAATTACTGGAGAGAGAAGTGCAGTGTTTTCCTGGCCAGTCATTATTCACCACCAAGTGACTACAACACAAATACATGGCAACGATGTGCAACGATAAGAATGCAGTGGGAATGTATTCACATCTGTTGGACGAATGTTATGAAAACAAACACTCCAAACCAACATTTCACGTAAGTCACATCCAATGAAAAACCTGTAACGCAACCATCTGTGTGGTGTGCTTATAATTATGTATTATTTATATTTTAGGACAATTAATCTAAAAAAATGCACCACATGTTGTAAGGAAAGCTTGTAAACTGTCTGAAGATGAATTATAACAATTTGAAACCAGTAACGATACCCTTTGAATAATGGAACTGAAAGTAAATTTGTGGCTGGTTGCTGTCCCAACACCATCAACATTTGTCTTCAAATAACAGCCATGGTCTCCAGCCATGTCATCATATGACAAAATTGCACAAAGTGACTTTTTGTCTCAACTGAATGACAGCATTACATTATCAGCAGCAAACAACAAACATTTGTAGGGGAGACCAGGGGAATACCAACAGGCAAGGCAACACTATTTTGTCAGCAGAGTAATGCTATAATGACTGGGAGATAGTGCAGCAGCATAGCAGATGATGCCAGAAGTAGGGTGCAGAGGCAATGAGCACTTGTAAACAATATTCTTACTGTGATTAATTTTTACTGAATTTTGAATTATTCTTAAATAGAGGTAAGTGTTCCAATACTTAAGAGTAATATCTATAAGGTATGTAGATAGTATGTTTCCTAGTTCAGGTTTTAGCAAGGGTTTTGTGATTTTTTCAACATTAGCAAAGTCTGTTTTGTTTGGTGAGATGTCAAAGTGGTTTAATATCAACAGACAAATATGAGGCAATGTTGACAGGGTGTCAATAATAACCCACACTCTAAACCTCAAAAAAGTTTTTTATACATAAGTAATATCTTACACCTAATTGCAAATGTCTACGACAAGAAAAATAAAATCAGAGACTCCTAAATAGACTGAAGAAATAATAAAAAAGTTCACAAGTTCAGTGGTCAGAGATCACTGAACAGTGCACCAAAGCAGCTGCACACACTAAAAATTGCACTTTATGATTGACTATAATCAAATTTGCACACGAAACCTTCAAGAATTTATTTATTTATTTATTTATTTATTGGTCCAAGAATAAGTTTTGTACATTGTTTGTATATGTGATATAGGACAGTGGTAAACCTAGTTAGTTTACAATACAGTAGTCATTTTGGCTACACTGTTGACATAATAAAAATGCATAATAATGTAGGAGAAGATAATGTGGAGAAGATCTGTTTTTGTGCCTGAATAAGAACAGCAATTAGCCAACCATTTGATTTCATAGGCACAATTACTCTGTTGCATTTCTCTGGTTACATTGTGCCAAAAGATTAAGCTGTAATCACAATTTCAATGAAATTAGGAAAATGGCTGGAGAAGAGGACTGGGTTTCTGGTTTTAAAAAGAGAAATTCTAAAATAAGTTTAAGAAAACCATCAGAAACAAGTATCAACAGAGTTCTAGGTTTCAATAAAGTTGTTGCTAGTTGTGTTATGACAAAAATTGGCAAAGTTGACAACATGAAACACATAGAAGAAATACAAAGACAAGAAAATGTCATAAACAACAATGTAGCAGAATCTTAACATCAAAAATACAGATGCGGCTGCCATTGAGATGAAGGCACAAATACATCCACCCCCAACAGAGGCAGTTCGGAAGACATCTACTGTACCAGATCCATTTGCAATGCTATATCAAACATTAGAAGCAATGATAAGTGCTACATCGAATAATATAGTGAAGGAACAAACAGAACAGATTAAAACAACACTCTATCAGGGCATGAAAGAAGAATCAGAACAGATTAAATTGACACTCGGTCAAGTCGAGAATGAACAATCTGATCAAATTAGATTAAGGTTGGATCAGGTCACAAAAGATCAGGCAGATCAACTAAACAAAAATTTTGTAGGGATACGTTTTGAGATAACTGAATTGAAAAAAGTATGTAAAGGTATACAGGAAACAATAAAGCAATGATCCGATGAAGTTAGTGCAACAACTCATGAACCAGTTCCAAAAATTAGATGTGAAACAAGAAGGAAAGATCAAAGAAATCTTGATGGGCACCATCAAGAATGTGCAAATGATTTTTTGTCATGATTATGAACACAAGAAGCACAAATTAATGAATCACTTAGTACTGAGTTATGTCCAACAACACAGAGTGAAAACAAAAAAGTGGTGCTTGGATACAATGCATTGAATAATGATGTAAAGAATGTGTTAATGCAAATTAAAGCTGAATTACAGTGCAAGATACCACAATGGTGTGACAGCGACTGCTCAGGTCAGCGGCCTGTGGCAAGAATTAGCAGCTATAAAAGGCACCATGCGTGAACCATCACCAATAAGCACATACACTGGGAATGTCATTTTGAATGCACATTTGTATGAAAGACAGTACAAGGAAGCAATGGGACTGGTCAGCCCTGTACAAATAGTTCATTCAGTCAGGCAAGTGCAGGACCAAATATGTCAGCTACCCTGTTAGGAGAGAGCCTACTGAAATACCAGCAATTTCAGGTGTTTTTTCCACAGTAAGTCTCCAAATTCGGTTGAATTCATAAGAGGATTCCAAGGTATCTTATTTCAGACACTGAATGGACCAACAAAAAATTAAGCTACTCTCCATATATATACAAGTAGATGCTGTCCTTTGGCTACAGAAACAGCTGAAAAATGTCAAAGCTATGAAGAGTTCAAAAGAGCCTTCTTGGACAAATACTGGTCTGCATCTATACAGGAATGACTCTGAAAAGACGTATAGAATCCTGAGCCTTATGACTGAAAGCAGGGCAGTTTAAAGAAATATTCCGAGAGACACTTAAACAAGATGACATACTGTGATGAACCCATGTCTCACAAATACGTTATTAAATTACTAAAATTAAAGTTGCTCACAGATACAAAAGAAAAAATTAATCTGCACATGGGAGGCAGATCTGGAGCATTTCATGTTGGTTATCCTCTCACTGGATCTCATACATGAGAATTTAAAAGGTAGTTCTGGCAAAGGCACTGGTCAGCAGACGGCAGCCAGCAACACCCACATCAATCATGGTAAGAACATCAACAGGTGCAAGGACAGCACACAATAGCACAGTGGATCTGCAAATATAAAAAGACTGGCGAATCAGAATAACACTCTAAATTACAACAAAATGAGGGAAAATAGTCATGGATTTAATCCAGTGTATAATAACCACCCAAACAGCAACGAGAACCAGAACTGGCAGAATAAACCCAGTAATGCTTGGGGACAGCACCGAATGAATACAGGACCACCTCATGTGAACAATGTGAACACAGGAGACAGGCGGTAAGTCACTACCCCAAAATAAACCAGTTCGGATAGTGGAAGTGACAGATAGTCAGGCTTCACTGCCCCTGAGGGGGTCAACAAAGTAGAAACAACCATACTCAGTCCCCAGATACATGTGTCAAGAAGGAGTGAGGGTACTAGATATGATAACAGCATGAATATGGTGTGGATGACTTAGACATTTGCAATGAATAATGTAATGATACTGAGCCACATAAGGCATAGATGGAAGATGTAGTACAAGCCACTGGTTATGTGGTAGTGAAGGAATTCCTACTGCTGTTATTGTGGACACAAGTGCCATGATAAATGTCATGGCCAGTCACTTTTATGACAAAATCAGTGAGACAAGATGCACATCCATCTTGTTGGTGCAGAACTGCAGTATTTCGGCAGCTATTGATAGATGGTCTTAGATGACTTATGACGGAAATATGGTCAGCTGAGATCATCGCAGAATGGAAAAAGGCATTTGTATGCCCAATTTTTAAGAAGTGCGATGTCACAAGTGTATAATTACAGAGGGATCTCACTGCTGGAGGGAGGACACAAAGTTTACAACACTCTGCTACTAAGTCAACGAAAACCGTTGCTCAGAAGGACTGTACAAGGGGCATTCAATAAGTAATGCAACACATTTTTTTCTCACCCAATTTCAATTGAAAAAATGCTGAATTTGTTGTGGGCATCATGGAATAGTCCTGCTTCAGCCCCGGCACTTTCGATAGGTGGCAACACTACATAGCCTTCAAAGTGGCATCTGCAATAGAGGTGCGCTCCAAACAGAGTGTTGTCATTGAGTTACTTTTGGTGGAAAAGTAGAGCACTGCAGATATTCGTAAGTGCTTGCAGAATGTCTATGGAGTTCTGGCAGTGAACTATAGTACAGTGAGTCATCAGGCGAGGCAGCTGTCATCATCGCAACAAGGTGTTGGAATGTGCGGACACTCTCATTCGAGATGATCAATGGATCACAATCAAATACTTTGCTGCTCAACTGGACATCTCTGTTGGTACTGCTGACACACTTGTCCACCAGTTGGGGTACTAAAGGGTGTGTGCCAACTGGGTTCCTCACTGCCTAACAGAACACCATAAAGAGCAACAAAGGATCTTCTGTGCACAATTGCTTGCACATTACAAGGCTGATCATGACACTTACTTGTTGAACATCATCGGAGGTCATGAAATGTGGTTCATCACTTCAAACCAGAAACAAAATGGCAATCCATGGAGTGGCATCACATCACCTCTCCTCCGAAGAAAAAGTTCAAAGCCACACCCTCAGCCGGTGGTCATGGCGATGGTCTTCTGGGGCTTTGAATGAATTGTTCTGTTTGATGTCCTTCATGGTGCAATGATCAACTCAGAAACAAGGAAAGGAAGATTGGGTTTAACATACCATCAACATCGAGGTAATTAGATATGGAGCACAAGCTCAGATGGTGCCAAGGGTGGGGAACGAAACTGGCTGTACCCTTTCACTGGCTGTGCCCTTTCAAAGGAAAATCTAAATCTGGCTGGCCAGATGCGGGTTTGAACCATCATCCTTTACAATGCAATAGCCACTGTGCCACCTTGTTCGATCAACTCAGAACTGTATAGTGCTACCCTCACTAATGACTTCAGCAAATTGGTTGCCTAAAAGATGCAAATAAACTTCTCCTTCTCCATGACAGTGCAAGATCTCACACAAGTCTGTGCATCTGAGAGGAGCTCACAAAACTTAATTGGATTGTTCTTCCTCATCCACCATACAGCCCAGATCTTGTAACTTCCAGATTCGATCTTTTTGGCCCAATGAAAGATGCACTCCACAGGAAGCAGTAAGTGGATGATGGGGATGTTACTGATGCAGCAAGACATTGGCTCTAGTGTTGACCAGTAGAGTGGTATCATACAGTCATAGAGGCCCTCCCAATATGGTGACACCAAGACCATCACAATGAATGGAGATCACATTGAAAAATACGGCTTTGTAGCCAAAAGACTGGGTAATAATATGATGCATTGGAATCCTGAATAAAACCAACCTGCTTTCAGAAGAAAGTGTTTCATTACTTATTGACTGCCCCTCATGGGCACATACCAGTGTGGATTTACTCCAAGACACTCAACCATCAACCATATCTTCACACTGAGACAAATGATGAAGAAGTTCTATGAATTTGATAAAGACCTTGACTTCCGGCAGGCATACAACAGCATTAACTGGCCAGCACTCTGCAAGATAGTGCAGGAGTTCAGCATACCAACTAAGTACATTACGTTGACCGCAGCAATGGATCAAGCTGCCAAGTATGATTTGCAAATCAATTTTCGGCATTCTTCATGGTTAAGAATGGGTTGGGACAGGGCAATCCTCTGTCACCAGGTCTGTTCAACATTGTGTTGGAAAAGCATAGATGTGCAGTTGGCATAACAAAATGATGGAGATGATTCGAAGTGAGACAATCCTTACATTTGGGGCTGATAAAAAATGTGGTGAATGTAATGAAACTCTGAATGAAGTGACAGGAGATTTATGCTAGAAGCAAGCAAACTAGGCTTACTGGTCAACAATGAGAAAACAAAGCAAATCAAACAAAGGAAAATCCAGGATGGAATGTAACATTACCAGAGAAGGAAAGTTGCTACTCATCATATAACGGAGATGCTGACTCGCAATAGGCACAATAAAAAGATTCATACAATTAAAGCTTTCGTCCATTAAGGCCTTTGTCAGCAGTAGACTCACATACACGCATGCACACACACACCCACTCACATAAACACAACTTGCACACACATCAGCAGTCTCAGAGAGTTGAGACCACACTGCGAACAGCAGCACCAGTGCAAGATGGGAGTGCCGACAGGGTGGGGGTAAGGAGGAGGCTGGGGCAGGGAGGGGGATGGGGAGAGTATGGTGGGGGTGGCAGACAGTGAAGTGCTGCAGTTTAGATGGAGGGCAGGAGAGAAGGCGGGGTGGGGGAGGGGGTAAGTAGCGGAAAGGAGAGAAATAAAAGAAATTAAAAGTCTGGGTGTGGCAGTGAAATGACGGCTGCGTAGTGCTGGAATGGGAACAGGGAGGGGGCTGGATGGGTGGGGACAGTGACAAACGAAGGTTGAGGCCAGGGGAGTTACGGGAACATAGGATGTATTGCAGGAAAAGTTCCCACCTGCGCAATTCAGAAAAGCTGGTGTTGGTGGGAAGGATCCATATGGCACAGGCTGTGAAGCAGTCATTAAGATGAGGGATATCATGTTTGGCAGCGTGTTCAGTAACAGGGTGGTTGGTCCTCCTGTTTCTTGGCCCCAGTTTGTCGGTGGCCATTCATGCGGGCAGACAGCTTGATGGTTGTCATACCTACATAGAATGCAGCACAGAGGTTGCAGCTTAGCTTGTAAATCACATGACTGGTTTCACAGGTAGTCCTGCCTTTAATGGGGTAGGTGATGTTAGTGACCGGACTGGAATAGGTGGTGGTAGGAGGATGTATAGGACAGGTCTTGCATCTAGGACTATTACAGGGGTATGAGCCATGAGGTAAGGGATTGGGAGCAGGGTTTGTGTAAGGATGGATGAGTATTTCTGTAGATTTGGTGGATGGTGGACTACCCAGGACATTCCTCATTTCAGGGCACGATGAGAGGTAATTAAAACCCTTGCTGAGAATGTAATTCAGTTACTCCAGTCCTGGATGGTACTGAGTTACGAGGGGAATGCTCCTCTGCATCCAGACTGTGGGACTTTGGGAGGTGGTGGGAGACTGGAAAGATAAAGCATGGCAGTTTTGTTTTTGTACAAGGTTGGGAGGATAATTATGGCAGTGAAGGCTTCAGTGAGACCCTCGGTATATTCCGAGAGGGACTGCTTGTCACTGCAGATAGGATGACCTTGGGTGGCTAGGCTGTATGGAAGGGCCTTCTTGGTATGGAATGGGCGGCAACTGTCGAAGTGGAGGTATTGCTTATGGTTAGTAGGTTTGAAATGGACGGAGGTACTGATGTAGCCACCTCTGATGTGGAGGTCAACATGCAGGAAGGTAGCCTGTTGGGTTGACTTGGACCAGGTGAAGTAAATGGGGGAGAAGTTGTTGAGGTTCTGGAGGAATGTGGATAGGGTGTCCTCACCTTCAATTCAGATGGCAAAGATGTCATCAATGAATCGTAACCAGGTGAGGGGTTTAGGATTCTGGGTTTTTAGGAAGGATTCCTCTAGATGGCCCATACATAGATTGGCATAGGCTGGTGCCATGCGGGTGTCTATAGCCTTACCCCAGATTATATTCATTAATTACTAGTTATTCCCTACTTTAATCATTGTGACTTCTCACCAATTTAGTGAGTTTTCGCCATCGGCTATCATCGTCTTCCTAAGATTTAATCTCGTTTTTTCCTCTTTTGCATCCATTTCTTCCTTTTCGTGATTTTTTCACATGTATTTTTCATAATTTTTCAGATGTAATTCTACTTTTTTTATGTAATTTTTTGCACCATCATGGACCATTGCTCATTCCATCTGCGTCAATACAGAAAAATTTCCTTATCCCTAGCCAGATCCCAGTCCCACATATCGTTCCTGCATTGTTGCTTGGCTCATGAAATCCCTCCTAATGGCCTTACCATCAAATTACCCATCTCTGGTTGCCACTCCTCCTTCCACGATGACCTCCACCTGTTCAGATTCCGCCAATCCTTAGCCCTCACCAACATAGTCCTGCAAAACCATATCAACCAAGCCCAAACCTCCTTGCAGTGCTTTCTCTCCATCCAAAAATTTCTCCTGCTGTGTAATCCCAAAATCCTGTAACCCATAACACACATTGAAACTCTTGCCCTGCAGGAATTTGAGTAACATGCACAACACCATCTCAAAAAGCTCTCAGTCCTGCTCACTTCCTACTCCCGCCTCAGAGTACCACTGTCCATCACCTGTACAAAATCTCCAACCCCCCCCCCCCCCAAATGTGCCCTCATAGCTGACAAAGCCTGTCTCGCAGACCTATTACACTTACCCCATCCTCCAACACTTCCTCCCACCACCACACGGAAGCCAGAACCTGAACAGTCCCACAGCACAGTCATGAACCTTTCCTCCAGAAGCCTTAGTCCCACAGAAATATCAGTCCTTTCTAAAGGCCTAACCTTTTGCCCCACTCCCAAATTCAATCATCCTGGACTTGTTAAAGACCTTCTCTTCTTATCCCGGTCTCTACAGTGGCAACACGTTTGCCACCAACCCGACCAATCAGACTCAACCAAAGACCAATATTGAACCTTGCCTAACTCAGTTCACTCCTCTATCCAGCTGTGATCCACTCCCATTGCCCCATAACCACCCCCGTTAACTTTCCAGAATTTCTTAACCTCGAACCTTGCCTCACCATCATTCCCCAAATCCCTTGACATGCAAACTAACCTTACACCGGCAGAAAGAACTGCAGTCCACCATCTAAAAACTGATTCCAACCTTATAATCCTACCTGCGGACAAAGGCTCCATCACCGTGTTTTGAACCGCAAGGGTTAACTGGCGGAAGGGCTCCGTCAGCTGTCAGATACTTCCACCTACAAACCTTGCCACAGTGTCCCCATTCCAGTAATCCGGCAAGATCTCCAATCAGTACTCAAATCCTTAGGCCCATCACAGAACCTCTCCTCAGAGTCCATCTCTCTACCCCTACCACTCCCTGCACACCTACCTTCTACATGCATCCTAAAGTCCATAAACCCAACCACCCAGGACACCCCATTGTGGCCAGTTACTGTGGCTCCACTGAGAGAATCTCTGCTCTCATAGACCAACACCTTCTACCTAATACCCAGAACCTACCCTCCTATATAAAAGATACCAACCATTTCCTCCGCTGACTCTCCACAGTTCCTATCCCTTACCACACGGTGCACTGCTCATCACTATTAATGCCACCTCCCTGTACACTGACATTCCTAATGCACATGGCTTTACTGCTATTGAACAGTAACTTTCCAAATGCCCTATGGACTCCAAACCAACAACCTCCTTCCTAGTCACCATGACCAACTATATCCTCACCCACACTTACTTCTCCTTTGAAGGCATTACCACAAACAAATCCAGGGTACAGCTATGGGCTATGGGCACCCAAGAGGCACCATCCTATGCCAACCTATTCATGGGTCATCTAGAAGATTCCTTCCTAAAAACCCAGAATCCTAAACCCCTCACCTGGTTCAGATTCAGTGATGACATCTTTCCCATCTGGATAGAAGGTGAGGACACCCTATCCACATTCCTCCAGAACCTCAACAACTTCTCCCCCATTTACTTCATCTGGTCTAACTCCACCCAACAAGCTACCTTCCTAAATGATGACCTCCACCTCATAGATGGCTACATTAGTACCTCCGGCCATATCAAACCTACTAACCACCAGCAATACCTCCACTTTGACAGCTGCCACCCATTCCATACCAAGAAGGCCCTACCATACAGCCTAGCCACCCAAGGTAGTCCCATCTAAAGTGACGAGCAGTCCCTCTCAGAATATACCGAGGGTCTCACTGAAGTCTTCACTGACTGTAATTATCCTCCCAACATTGTACAAAAACAAATCTGCTGTGCCTTATCTTTCCAGTCTCCCACACCTCACAAAGTCCCACAGTCTGGCTACAGAGGAGCATTCGCCTTGTAACTCAGTACCATCGAGGACTGGAGCAACTGAATTACATCCTCCGCCAGGATTGCGATTACCTCTCGTTGTGCCTTGAAATGAGAAATGTCCTGGCCCACTATCCTTCCCACCCCTCCTACCGTGGTATTCCACCGTCCACCGAACCTACACAATATACTCTTCCATCCTTACACAACCCCTGCTCCCAATCCCTTACCTCATGGCTCATACCCCTGTAATAGATCTAGATGCAAGACCTGTCCCATACATCCTCCTACCACCACCTACTCCAGTCCGGTCACTAACATCACCTATCCCATCAAAGGCAGGGCTACCTGTGAAACCAGTCATGTGATTTACAAGCTAAGCTGCAACCACTGTGCTGCATTCTATGTAGGCATGACAACCAACAAGCTGTCTGTCCGCATGAATGTCCACCGACAAACTAGGGCCAAGAAACAAGTGGACCACCCTGTTGCTGAACACGCTGCCAAACATGATATCCCTCATTTCAGTGACTGCTTCACAGCCTGTGCCATATGGATCCTTCCCACCAACACCAGCTTTTCTGAATTGCGCAGGTTGGAGTTTTCCCTGCCATACATCCTACGTTCCTGTAATCATCCTGGCCTCAACCTGCATTAATCACTGTCCTCACCCATCCAGCCCCCTCCCTGTTCCCATTCCAGCACTACACAGTCGTCATTTCACTGCCACACCCAGTCTTTTAATTTCATTTTATTTCTCTCCTTTCCGCTACTTACCCCCTCCCCCACCCCCACCCCCCTTCTCTCCTGCCCTCCATCTAAACTGCAGCACTTCACTGACTGCCACTCCCACCATACTATCCCTCCCCCTCCCCACCCAGCCTCTTCCTTAACCCCACCCAGTTGCCACTCTCATCATGCTCTGGTGCTGTTGCTCACAGTGTGGTTTCAGCTGCACGAGACCACAGACGAGTGTGCGAGTTGTGTTTGCGTGAATGTTTGTGTGCATTTGTGTCTATTGTTGAGAAATGCCTTAATGGCCATAAGCTATAATTGTGTAAATCTTTTTGTTATGCCTGTCACAACTCAGCATCTCTGCTACATGGTGAGTTGCAACTTTCCTTCTCTAATATTGAAAACATGTAAAAGTATACTGTGAGCACAAATCTCTGAGCTCTCTGCTCAGCTGCAAACTGCTACATCCAAGTTTAGCAAGATGATCATTATTCTTGCAAGAATAAGATTTTGAAATATTACACAAGGATATCAAAATAGCAGATTCCCTGTCTATGTTACCTGAAGGTTTGCCAGGATTCATAGAACAGGAATCAAACTTAAAGGTGTGCTTAATCAAAGATAATAAACACAGGTGGTACTACCTAGACATATGGGGAATATGCACGACAGTTACAACAGACGGTGCAAACTGGTTGTCTGGTCTGATCAAGACAGAAGTGTATCACTGTCAACAAGACAATGTCTACTACAGCACTCTGTATTGATGACAGCTTTAATCTGTAATGCATTAAGCATTAAGTGGAAAGCACTGAGTTTGCTTTTCATCCTTTATATCTGTTGGAATGTAATGTTTGCTTTCCAACAGAGAACATTAGCTCAAGTGAAAAAAGTTGACACTTTACTTTCAAAATTAGAAACCAAAGCCTATCAGTGGGTTCCTCACATTTGCAGGAACAATGCTTCTCCAAATTTTCTTTCAGGCTAAGAACACAGTGGTATTTGGCGAGGAATGATAAAAAAACTTATTGTAAGTGAGTGGATGGTGCCTTTAATAATGTAAATTAAAAATAAAATTAGATTATAATGCCCACATAACTTCAGGATTTGGTTAAATACACATTCTGACAAACTCTGGGTTTTCTTAAACTCCTGTATGACAGCACAGTGTCTCTAATGAGGTTCAATCTTGTTCTCATAAGAAATTTGCAGAGCACTTATACCTGTTTCTTAGGAATTTCACTTACACATTTGATCCAACATGACACACAAACAGATAAGTACAAATTAGTTAAATGATCTTGTTAGACTTGGAACTTCCAAAATCTAAAGCTAAGCTGTCAGTGTCTTGACTTATCAAATCCACTGGACACTAAATCATCTTTAATTTCTACACTCACTAAGCTCTGTGAAGATCCTGTATCACTGAGATGAGCCTTGGATGACTAAATAAATATACAGGGTGTCCCAGCTATCTTGTCACCCAAAATATCTCTGGAACAATAACAGCTATTGGAAAATGACTTTCACCAGTACCAATGTAGGGCTGGGGCCCATGAATGTACATACTTGGAAACATTCTAAAACGAGAGCATATGTGTTTTGTAACACGAACTTATGTTTTTTTAAATGGACCTCCTATATTTTTTCTTCAGCAATCCATAGCATGACAAAGCACATACACAATGGCGTTGATTGCATCACAATATTCCCATTACATCCCGAGATATTGAGACGCGAAGTTGACGCCTGAAACACCCGACATGTGCTGCTAGCGCACGTCCTGAGGCACAGGCGTGAACCCCATGCTGCCCATAATCGCGATGTGATTGACATGTGTAATCACACTTCCATACTTATCAAGAGGTCCGAAATGAATAATACGGTCTGCTGCCATCAACTCTCATAAGCACATAATGGTTTCCCTCTTGCACGTTTTACGTATCTACGTACACAATATGAACCAGTACTGATCGGTGTACACCCGTCAGGTTGTCTTATTTATCCTGCACACCCAAAATAAGGTTTATCTAATGTGTTATATGACCCATTGTGCCTGTCGCGCAGGGCCTGGCTCTACCTAGTCAAGTGTCCAACGTAGTTCCCACTTCGCCTTGTTTATTATTTGCGACCCATGCAAACTCCTGTACTCCACCATCCTCCGAGCTTTTGACATGGTGGACCATAAAATTCTGCTATCAAAGCTAGAAATATATGGTATTCGAGGTCTGTCCAACAAGTGGATCAGTTCCTTCCTGACAAATCGTATGCAGGCAGTGTGCGTCAAGCACACAAATATTGAACTAAAAACTGTATCTAATCACTTATCTGACTATAAACAAATAAAATGTGGTGTACCTCAAGGATCCATATTGGGACCCCTTCTGTTTCTTCTGTACATAAATGATCTAAGCTTAAATATTGATGCACACAAATCAATCATATTTGCAGATGACACCACGATTCTACTAAAAGGAGACGATGATGAACAGTTACAGCAGACAGTAAACACGGTCACTAAACAACTTAGCAGCTGGGCACAGAGTAATCAGCTTGTAATAAACAGTAAGAAAACCGTTGCTCTAAAATTCCACAATGTTCCTAACAAGGACATGTTTATCCCATCAGTCTCTATCAATGACGAACCAGTTGGTAACAGTACTGAAACCAAATTCTTAGGACTCTGGCTGCAGAGTAACATCAGATGGAATAAGCATATTGAATATCTCAATGCAGAACTGAGCAAAACATGTTATCTTCTTTGTTCATTAAAATCATGCTGTAGTGAGAAAACAGTATTGAATGCATATCATGCGTACTTTCATTCTTGTCTTAGATATGGGGTCACCTTCTGGGGAAACACTAAAATAGCTAATAGCACTTTTAAACTACAAAAAAGAGCCATTAGAATCTTGTTTGGGTACAAGCCTAGAGACTCTTGTAAACCCCTGTTTAAGAAATCTGGTATTCCCCCATTACCGTGTGTGTACATTATGGAAACCCTTTTGTTCTTTAAATTAAATGTAATAGGCAAGGACCAGAGACTACATAAAAACTGTGATATACATGAGCACTTTACCAGACAAAACAGAAACTTACATATGACTCAAATCAGCACAGCACTGCGCCAAAAAGGTACTTTTCACATGGGGGTTAAGCTTTATAACAAACTTCCTGAAAACATAAAAGCTATCACTGAGGTCAATACATTTGGAAAACCTCTAAAGTCATATTTACAGCATCACTGCTTTTACTCCATTGAAGAATATTTAAATTTATGAAATGTGTTATATAAATACTTACGTGTAAAGTGTATTATTGTAAGCTTAAATATGTATGCCTTGAAATTACTTTCAGCCTGTATATTTATAACTTGACTTGTCCAATGTCTTACGCATAAGCTGCTATGTAGACAACAGGACCAATAAAATACAATCTACAATCCTATTTGTCGTTGCTTTGGCGTGCAGTACACCGCTTGCCAGTGTAGTCGTGCATCAGAGTAATCTAGTGACGGCACCGAGGTAGTACACATTGTGAATAAACATTGTGTTGTGGAACTTATAATGTACAGTATAATGCACACACATGAAGATATGGTAGAAATGCTGCTGATCTATGGAGAATGTACGTTGATGGGAAATACGTTATGAGATTGCTTGTTTGTTGATAGTACTGTTAATGAACATTATGATTATTAAGTTAATATGTCTGTTCTCTACCCTATTCTACATACCTGTACTGTAACCTGTTGTAGGTGGATGAAATGCTGTTCAGGCAGAACGACTGTACAGAAGACGATTCCCTGACAAGCCATCGCCTTCGCGCCGGATGTTTGGTCGTCTCACATCTCGTCTACGTGAAACGGGAAGCTTAAATCCAAGACCTCGACATCGTCCTAGAACACGCACAGATGAAAGTGGTGAAGTTGCTGAGCTCGCTACCATAGCTGTGAATCCTCAAATCAGCACACGTCAAATTGAACGTGAAGTTGGTGTGTTGAAATCAAGTGCACAGCTTATTCTTAAACATCATAAATTTCATCCTTACCATGTTCATTTACACCAGGATCTTCATGGAAATGACTTCCGCAATAGGTAACATTTTGTCAGTGGGCTCAGCAAAAACTTCTGACTAATCCAAATTTTTTTGCAGATGTTCTCTTTACCGACGAGGCATCATTCTCCAACAAAGGAATTGTCAATATAAGGAATATGCATTATTGGTCCGCAGACAATCCAAAATGGCTCCGTTAGGTAGAGCATCAACGTCCGTGGAAAGTTAATGTTTGGTGTGGGATTATTGGAGATACCATTATTGGACCTTTCTTTATGAATGGCATCCAAAATGGCAGACAATACTCCAGATTTATACGACACAATCTTCCTGTTCTCTTGGACACCGTACCTCTGAACCAGAGAATGCTCATGTGGTATCAGCATGACGGATGCCCTGCACATAACGCCTTATGAGCACGACGACTTCTGAACCATAAGTTCCCTGGTAGCTGGATTGGACGAGGTGGCCCAGTTAGGTGGCCTGCCCGATCTCCGGACCTTACACAACTGGATTACTTTCTTTGGGGAGCAGTGAAGGATGCTGTTTACCAACATGAACCAACAACACCAGAGGACATGAAGCAATGCATTATTGATGCTTGTACAGCCATCAAAGAGGAAACAGTAGCACGAAGTAGGGCATCCTTCATCTGCAGAGTGACACTGTGTATGCAAGCCAATGGGCATCACTTTGAGCATGAGATGTGAACACTATGTTTAGTATGTAGTGCTGGTATCACAGTGGAAGTTTCTACAAAGGGCCATTTTACCCAGGGGTGTTAAGAAACATTTGTTTGCAACAAGTTGTCATTTAACGCATTAGATAAACATAACATTGATAATTATGTGATAATAAAACTATTTGGTTAAACATGTTTACATTCATCTTCTATGTCCTACCTGAACTTCCCAAATCAAAACATTTTTACCTAAACAATGGTAAAACTTTTAGTCCACTTGCTCGTTTCACTAAAACCATCAACATGAATTTTACTATTACGAGTGAATGATTAACTGTCACTTGCACTAGATCTACAGTAAAGTAAAGTTTTAACGTTGAACGGCATTACCTTTTTAGTAACGGATTAACGATAAGCAAAGTTAACTTTGTGACTAACGTTGCGGTACACAGATATGTTACAGAACCGCATCACCCCTAGCCTATGGGATAAATACCTGCTGGAATGTATGACGTTAATGCAGGATGGCAGCAGACTGTATTATTCATTTCGGACCTCTTGATAAGTATGGAAGTGTGATTACGCATGTCAGTCACATCGCGATTACGGGCAGCACTGGGTTCACGCCTGAGCCTCAGGACATGCGCTAGCAGCGCATGTCGGGTGTTTCAAGCGTCAACTTCACGTCTCAATATCTCAGGATGTAATGGGAATACTGCGATGCAATCAACGCCATTGTGTATGTGCTTTGTCATGCTATGGATTGCTGAAGAAAAAATATAGGAGGTCCATTTAAAAAAAACATAAGTTTGTGTTAAAAAACACATATGCTTTCGTTTTAGAATGTTTCCAAATATGTACATTCATGGGCCCCAGCCCTACATTGATACCAGTGAAAGTCGTTTTCCAATAGCTGTTATTGTTCCAGAGATATTTTGGGTGGACAAGATAGCTGGGACACCCTGTATATAAATAAATGAAAATTTAATAGTCACTCCAATACAGGGAACTCTTCTCTAACAAACATTTTATATAGCTTTAGCCAATGAGAGAAAATGTTGCTGAAATTCACTTTCACACAGTAACACCACCCATCAATAAAATTGGAAATATGCGAACATTTCTAGCTCATTGTACTCCTTCCAGGCTTTTTAAAAGTTTTTGAGAAAGTGAGCTAATACTGACTCATTTATCTCGAAGAACTTGTTAAATGCTTCTCACTTTGGCTTTTATAAAGGATTCAGCACATAGCAGGCAACACCAAAACTCCCAAATGGAGTCCTGGCAGAACTAAACATGAAAAAATAATAACCTTGGTATATTTTGTGACCTTTCCAAATCTTTTGATTTTGTGGATTACAAAATTCTCCTTGGCAAACTCATGTCATGCCATTAAAGGGATCCCTCTTGCATTGATGGACACATTAACCAGTTGTGCCCCAGACATGAAACTAACCTTAGAATCAGGGAACATAAATGTTTGCTAATGACACAAACGTAATAATCAAAGGTTCACACTCAGTCTTAGCAGAACAGCTAAACAGGCCTACAAATGGTTCAGTATTAATACTCAACAATAATGTTTATTTAATGGTTTGTTAAGAACCAGCTTTCGGCTTCTTAGGCCATTGTCATATAACTTAATACCAAACAGATAGTCCACCAAACTTCAGTGAGAATTCATAGCTGTACAAAGACAATTGCATTTTATGACTGTATTGATACAAAACACAAGCACAATGTGATACCTAAGCAGAGTATGAACAAACAAATATTATATTAGAGTATATTCAAATGTTAAAACTATATGAATGTATAAGCCAAAAATGTTGTGAGTAATGGCACAGGCTATTATGTCATAAGGACAAACTGGTGAATGTGACGAGCAGATGGGAAAAAAAAGGTGGGGGAGAAAGAAGTTTATGGAATGTGGGTGTGGAACAGTTACAACAAGCTTATTATCTAATGCCGGAAGAAATAATAACTGGGTGCTGCTACTTTAATAAAGGTGAGGACAAGGAACTGGATCTGGACATTAAGGACCAGGTCAGAATTCTTTGATTGGTGTTTATCAGTGGCCAGAATTTCACGTAAATTTGGTTTTCTGCCTTTAGTTTCTTAAAGGAGAACATCACATCATATGAATGACATTTACTCAGAGCATGTTCAGCAAAAGTGGAATATTTCTTTTTCAGCATCAAATTCCTTTCATGCTCAGTCAGTCTAGTAGTCGTAGCCCTACCTGATAGTGATTCCAAATACCTCACAAACAGGAATCTAATGGCACCCTGATTATATTGGCTACCTAAGGTTCAAAAAAAAGGTGTTCTAATGAGGTCTGTAGTGCCTTCAGTTTCAGCACCTTGCCATAAATTAGCACAAGAGTTAGATTCACTAATTAAAACAAAACCTAAATTTCAGTCAAAATTTGGAACACCTCATTCAGTTGCATTACTAAAAAAATAAAAGACTTACCCATTTCACCTTCTGCAAAACTAATCTCACTTGATGTTAACAGTCCATTTTCTAATACTCCTGTGGCAGAGGCAATGGAAATGTTAACAGAATTGTTACATAAAACCAGAACAAATCCAGTGGAGACAGAAGATATAAGGATGTCTTTTGAAATGTACTTAAAGTAAAATTATATCCAATCTGACGAGGCTCTGGGCAGCCAGTCAAATGGGTTAGCAATGGTGTCCCCACCTAGCCCCTTATTAGCTGAAATGTTTATATATAATTTTGAGTAAACATTTTTGCATAAAGAGCCTCGAAGTTCTAAAAAACAATATTGGACCAGGTATGTGGGTGATGTACTGTGCTTGTGGACAGGTACAACCAGACAATTAAAAATAATTTTTTTTCCAACATCTGAATTCACATCACAGTAAAATAAGTTTACAGTGGAGTTGGGAGGAGACATTATCAACTTTTTAGACCTCACCATTGATGTCAATAAGCAACGACATTTTAGGAAAGTAATCTCAACAGACAGTAATACCAGCCAGTTCCCAGCATCCCACAACACACACACACATGCATCTTTTCACTCCATGGTGCACCATCTACGAGGGCTGTTCAATAAAGATTTACAACATACCTTTACCCATCCTCATAATTTTGATGGCCCTTCTCAAAGTAGCCTCCCAAGAATGCAATGCACTTGTCCCAGAGTTTCTGCCAGTCTTCAAATACATGGTGGAAACCATTTTTTGAGAGGTCCTTCAAAATCACCTCCACAGTGTTCACCACTGCTTCTGATGATTGATAATGCCTCACAAGAAGGCATTTCTTCAAATTAGGGAAAAAAAGGCACATGGGGATAAATCCGGACTATAGGGAGGGTGAGGGATGTATTTCACATTGATTTTTGCACGATATTCCGCAACAACATTGGCAAGATGGGGCCTCACATTATCATGGTGCAGCATCCAGCCTGCTTTATGGAGATGTGGTGTTTTGCACCTGATATGGATTTGCAATGTTTTCAGGACATCCCTGCAGTATTTTCCAGTTACTGATGTGTGTGCAGGTACAACATGCTGATAAACCATTCCATGAATATAAACAAATGAGATGACCTTAACTTTCCCACCAGAAGCAAACACTTTTGCTTTTTTGGGGGTTGTTGATGAAGGAGATTTCCACACTGAGCTTTGCTGTTTGCTCTCAGGATCAAAATGATGTAGCCAAGTTTCTTTAGCAGTGATTACATTTGAAAGAAATTCTGGATCTTCCTCCAACATCAACTTTAACTGCATGCGGACCTGCACACAAATGTCCTTTTCTTCAGGGATCAACAGCCTTGGAATCCATTGTGCACAAACAAGTGTCATGTGTAATTTTTCTGTCACCAACGTGAGGGTGGCACTCAATGAAATGTTCCGTATTTCAGAAAGTGATCTTAAGGTAATTCGTTGATCCTCTCTCACAATGACAGCAGCAGTGTTGATGTTTTCTTCCGTAAGAGCAATAACAGGAGCACCAGGTTCACCTTCCTTTGAAACTGATTGTCTCCCCTCGTTAAAAATTTTAAACCACCTTCGAGCTGTGCTGTAGGGAAGAACAAACTCTCCTGCAACATTGTTTAGGCCTCAGCTGAAGATTTGTTGAGTTGAAAGCAGAATTTCAATGGCGCATATTGTTCCTCGCACGTTACCTCCACTTCAGCAGTAAGCGATACTGAACATGTCTGACCTTGTCTGCCTCTCAGAGGCGGGAACCAGGAGTCCCAACAATGAAACTACTGTGGCGTGTTTGTTGCACATTAAGCTAACAGTATATCATAAGATTAAATTTTAGCACAAGAAATTATTACCATAAAAAAATTATGATCGTTACTTATAGAACAGCCTTCGTACTATCTATATCACAAACCCAATCAGATTTTTAAAATGATTTGAAAACAACTAAAAAAATACTTAGCCAACACAAAACCACACTGATAACAAATGGGTCCCTGCTACACATGGGTAGGACTTCACATGCTCTTGCCAGGAAGATAAAATCCAGGAAATATATTCCAGTTTTTTACACTAGGAATACTGTTGCCCACATTCTGTTCAACAGTAAAGGTAAGATTCCATCTTTAGAACACAGTAGAATTTGTAGAATTTCCTGCAGCCTGTGCGGAAAATTATATGTAGGTCAATCAGGTACAGCTATAACTCCACCTTCGCTGAACATGCTCTGAGAATGAATGTCAATGTCAGTCACATGACATGAGGGTTGTTGGGTTGTTTTTGGGGAAGACCAGACAGCAAGGTCATCGGTCTCATCGGACTAGGGAAGGATGGGGAACGAAGTTGGCCGTGCCCTTTGAAAGGAACCATCCCGGCATTTGCCTGGGGCGATTTAGGGAAATCACGGAAAACCTAAATCAGGATGGCCGGACGCGGGATTGAACCGTCGTCCTCCTGAATGCGAGTCCAGGGTCTAACCACTGCGCCACCTCGCTCAGTCACATGACGTGAAATATGATGTTCTTCATAAAGGAAATAAAGGCAGGCAACTGATATTACTTGAAATTCTGGCCATAAATGAACACCCATCAAAGAATCCTGACATGGTCTGCAGTTCCACTACTCACCCTTATTAAAGTAGCTGCAGCCAGTTATGATTTCTCTCACCATTCAATAGTAAGTTTGTTATAACTGTTCCACACATGGAATTTATCGATTTCTTTCTACCTTTGCCCCTACCCTTTTTTCAGTCAGTTCATCACATTTATCAGTCTGCCCATATGGCATAGCATAGTAGCTTGTGCCAGTACCTACTTGTACAACATTTTTGACTTATACATTCATATAGTTTTAACATTTGAATATACTCTAACATAAGATTTATTTGTTCAGAGTCTCTTTAGGTATTACA
Source organism: Schistocerca nitens (assembly GCF_023898315.1). NCBI lineage: Eukaryota > Metazoa > Arthropoda > Insecta > Orthoptera > Acrididae > Schistocerca > Schistocerca nitens. Next base: position 302,925,536 of record NC_064621.1, on the reverse strand, counting down.
TTATGCTTGTGTTTTGTATCGATACAGTCATAAAACGTTACACATCTTTGTACAGCTATGAGATCTTGCTGCAGTTGTGTGGACTATCTGTTTAGTATTAAGTTATCTGCTGATGCCCTAAGAAGCCGAAAGCCAGTTCATAATGAACTATTAAATAAATATTATTGTGGAACATTAATACTGTGTATTCAAGTCATTAATATGTCTACATTTCTCATAGAACCAATGGAATATTCCATAAATATTAAGCAAAAATGATTTAGTAACACCAGAAGCAAAATTAATATACCCCACAAAAAAGAAAAAAAAATCTGCTCAATGTTCTCACTGATTTGATGCAGCCAGCCGCAACTCTTCTTCTCTGCCAATCCCAGCATTTCAGATTAGCATGTACATCCGATGAACACAGTTATTTGTTGGATATATTCCAATCTCTATCTTCCCCTTCAGATTTTGCCCAATGTGTCTCTAGTATCATGGGATTTCTTCTCTGAAGTCTTATCATCTCTCTAGTCAGGAGGAGAACCTCCTCAAATCTTATCTCCTACTTAATTTTGAGTATCCTTCCATAGTACCACATCTTGAACGATTCGGTTCTCTACTTTTCCAATTTTGCCTAGTCCATGGTTACACGCTAAATGAAACACTGCATGAAATTCCTTTCCATCTAGTCTGACAACAAATTAAAATGTTGTCAACACAGATAAACTAATGAAGATGCTCAGTTCGAAATATTTTGCCTTCGCAGGTATCTTACATTGTGTTGACCTCAAGACTAATGTTGGTTTATATTGCATATTTTCTCTTCCTGTCGATGTGTGGAATTATCTTTTGGGGCAGTGCATTTAAAAAAACTAGTACTTACTCAGCAGAAGTAAGCTGTAAGAATATTGTTTATAGTAGATAACCAAACATCTTGTAGAGTTCTCTTTGAAGATCTTGGCATTGTTACACTCATTTTTGAGTGCATTTACCCCTTAATGATTTCTGCTCCTGATAACAACACTTGCATATGCACTGTCAGCTACAAAACCACAATACAAGATAGAAAATTTTCATGTAGACTTTGCCTCCTTGTCGATGGTCCAGCAAGGAGGTACGTACTCTGGTGAAAAAGTACTCGGTAACTCCTATTTAATACAAAACAAGAAACTGGAGATCCCAAGCAATTCAAAAGAAAATTAAAACCACATGACATAAGTCACATTAGTAACACAATGAATTACACAAACAGAAAATTTTCTAGAACTGCATACTACAGGGAAATAGTATATGGCATTTTACAAGTAAATGGTAGATTTTCAGGTGTCCATGCACTGTCAAACGCATTACATAAGGGCCTCATGTGCGTTATATCCTTAAGTTGAGGCCTCTGGTTGGAGTCCAAGCAATAATCACACATAAAACCACACTGATCCAAGCACACCCGCAAAAACAGAAGAAATGATAAACAGTGTTCTTACAAGCATCACTGACTGGTTTTCTGCAAACAGTCTCACCTTCAATTTTAAAAAGACACGGCATATTCACGACTGTACATCCAGAGATTCTACACCAATGATAAGTTTAACACATGGTGAGGAAATAACAAATAGGATGCAAACTTCAAAATTCTTAGGTGTCCATACTGACGAGAATTCAAAAAGGAAAAAGTACATTATAACTCCTAAAACATCTTAGTTCAGCCACATTTGCACTTAGAATTATAGAATCTTGGGAAGAGGCAAGTCAGTAGGTTCAAATATTTTGATTATTTACTTTCAATAATGTTGGTACAGCTGATTCATGGAAGGACAAGAGGTTCCCCTGCCTAAACTCCAGACAACAGGTTCCCCTGTCTAAAACCTATCTCCAACAGTTTAAAAAAGACTGAAACAATCATCCACAAGACAGATTTTAACACTTCAAATATCACACATACCAGATGTCACACAGAAAAACAACCCATGGAAAGAGTAACATGGGGCATTTCACATACTTAACAATCCTCCATCAAAACATGCAATCAATAAAAAATAAAATACAACTATTAGAAGTTGAGTTCCAATCTTTGAACAGCACAGTAGTTTGTATTACTGAGCACTGGTGTAGAGACACAGAAATCCAACATGTAGTATTATCATTGCATAAATGGGCAAACTTTTATTGCAGAACTACTTCAAGGGGTGGAGGATCATGCATTTATATCAGAAAAGGACCTCAGTACAGTAAGAGAAGATAAACACTGAAATATCAGCTATTGAATTAACAGGGCTTGATATCACCAAGAAATTAATTGTTTTGTGTGTGTATAGATCTCACAGTAGTAATGTGGACACTTTTTTCAATAAATTAACAGAAGTTCTAGATAAAGTCTCAAGAACAAAGGTCAATATAATTCTGTGTGGGGACATTAACATCAACACTAATATCGTGAATGAATTCAGCAGCACCTTCATAAACATCCTTCATTTGTCATGTCCCTATTGGTCAATAGTGCAACAAGGATTACTACAATGACTGCATCAGTAATTGACCATGTGCCCACAAATGTGGACAGGGGAAAATGTGATGTAGCTGTAAAACATCTTGAACTATCAGACCATCTCTGTCAAATAGCAACAGTAAACTCAGGCATCGAATCATTCCCTAAACTACAAGCCTACAAACGAAATCTATCAGAAATCAAAATAAAAGATTTTTCAAAAGAATTAGAAAAACAAAGCTGGGATGAAGTGTATAAAGAAACCAATGTGAATAAGAAATTATCTAAATTCACCACATTGTTTAAATTGAACTTTGAAAAGGCATTTCCAAAGGTATGCATGTCTGTATCAACATCTCACAAAAACAGATGGATAGCTGCAGGTATTAAGAAGTCCTCCCTAACACTTAAACACCTCAGTTCCATGAAAAAGATTTGCAATGATACAGAATTCTTAAACTTCTATCATAGATACAAAAAGGTCAACAGTAAGGTGCTGATTGCTGCAAAAAAAAAAAAAGGTCATTTAATGGCAAAATAATATATAATGCAGAGAATAAATGCAAAGCAGTCTGGGGTGTTATAAAAATGGAAACGGGGAGAGGCAAACAAACACAGAATAACATACTGCTAAGGGAGGGGGATAAGGTAATAAATGATCCACAACACTTAGCAAACTATGTAAATGAGCTTTTTCAAATATTGCAGAGAAGTCACAGCAAAAATTCCCCAAAACAAATATAACACCTGGACATAATGTTGCACTAAATACAATGATGTTACTTCCAATCACAGAGATTGAAGTCAATAAAACTGTTCAAAAACTCAAAAATAAAAAGTCAGTAGGCTTAGCTGAAGTACCAATGTGTGTACTGAAACTGCATAGGGATTATACAAGGCCCCTTAACAAATATAATAAATGAATCCTTCACGTCAGGGATATTTCCAGAGCAGTTAAAACAGGCAAGAGTTGTACCTTTGCTTAAGAAAGGTAATGCATAAGACATAGAAAATTACTGGCCCATTTCCCTGCTGTCAGCATTCTCAAAAATAATAGAAGCAATTATGAAAGACAGATTAATGTATTACCTGAATAAATACAAACTTTTAAGTGAATCACAGTTTGGTTTCCGAAGTGGCAAAAATACGGATTTAGTTAAAAACATGCTGTGCAAATAACAATGGTGGTCATGTGTGTGTGAGATGTGCTTGCTACTGTGAATAAATGGTGTTTCTCTTTTTCGTATGGATGCTGTGGCAAACAGTTAATGTGTACGTGTCTTTTAATTGTGCCTGTCTGCAACTTAACATGTTATCTTTATCTATCTTTACCTACATTACTGATATTCCTACCTGGAGTTGCCACTGTTTGGTATTCCCTCATGAAGTTTGTTGCAAATAATTCACTGCAGTTCAAACAGAACAATGAAGTACATAATTATAATACCAGAAAAAAAATGACATTCATTACTCCACATTATGGCTGTCTTTAGCACAAAAGGGGAGCATAATAAAGCAATTAAAGTTTTAGATAACTTACCCAGTGATATAAAATGTCTGACAGACAGAAAAATATGGCAACAAACTGAAAAAGTTCTTCCTTGGCAACTACTCCTATTCCATATTTACAAAATAAAATTGTGATGTAAATGTATAAATGTCTTGTTCTCCATCATTATGATTTATCATATAAATGATCCATGAATATGAAACTAACTAACTAACTAACTGATGGGACCTGACAATGATAAGAATTGTTGTCAAAAAACTGTCCTAACTATAATTTTGTAAACCTGATTGGACACCTGAAGATCATGTTGGGAAAAACCTATAAAATAGGCCTAACAATCTGGTAATGCTTTTCATGAAACTGGGAACAAAATATCTTCAGAGGTCACTTTTTCCACTCTCAATTGGAGCTATTCACTAGAAACTGAGCAGTTAGTAGTACGTTTGATGACGTATTGAGTTCAGCAACCAAGATAACATCAAAGTGTTTCAACGCCGACTCAGAAACAGAATTGTTGCCCATTGGAACCATAAATGAATATGTTAATGACCAGAAATTAGTGGCTGTTTAGAGATTCAACAACTGAACTTCCAGGAAATAGTGTGTAGACTGGAACCTTGATTCAGACTGTTTCATGGTCTTGTTTCCTGCTATTAGAGTGGAAGCCACAAAAGGCACAAATATAGCTTTACTTCCAAGCTTGGGAAACAATTTTGTCACTAACATACTTTTGCTAAATACTGATACAACAATTACGTCTCTTATTACCTTTCACAATGTTTGTATTTTAGTAGATACTACATTTTTACTCTCTTTCCCAGGGTGTTACCTGCTCTGAAAATTGTGACAAGATAAAATTGTGTTTTACATCATCAGAGTCACAGAGTACATTAAGTGTGCCTAAGAACAGCTCTTCATTTGTGCAGCTCAGCACAATCAGCTTGAAAGGTACGCAGAATATTTTGAAAACATATTATGTAATATTTTCTAAGACTGACAGATATAATAAAAATAATCCAACCAGGATTAAGAAGCTTACTTCATATATTTGATGATAAATTACAGCAGATTAGTCATTGACAGGACAACGTTCAGCAATATGTACATGGCAAATACAAGGTACAATGATTGTCTAATTCTCTTTGTTAAACATTTCTGCCAGTTTTGAACAGTTCCTTACAGTTTTTAGTAAGTTGTGAAGGGGATGGAAGACACAAGCTGTAACATATTCCTACTTACATTAATAAGTATGTAGAGCACAGATGAAAACTTGGGTGCATTAAATGTTATAAATGATGTCAGAATTGGGCAGTTACACAAGTAATGGAAAAAACTGCACGAATCATTATAAGGGATAAATGTTTTTACTGAATTTTCTACATGAGTACAGAAATACAATTTTCATAGAGCAATAGCTTATATTTCATTCATATAATGAGACTTGCGCAAAAAAACAACTTTCTAGTAACAGACTGATATAATTCAGGTACGCATATTGTTCTCATTTATAACAATAATTCAGCTCAGCTCTTTCCCATAAAAATTCACAAAAATTCTATTATGGAGAGGAATAAAATGGAAAAGAAGATGGTATAGAAACAAAATGCACTAAATAAATAATTAATGGAATTAAAAAATCTTCAGTAATGGACTGACACTTTACAGTAATATAATGACACTTTCACTTTTAAAGTTACTAGTTTCATTCTGCATCACTGTTGTGTGGATAAATGGTACTTATTACTCTGATTTACAGTAGGTGCAGCCAGTTTCTCTACAATTTGGTATTTTTCCACCCAACATTTATCTCACCTTGAGGAAAATGTAAACATCTTTCCACTTGCATCACTCTAAAAAAATGGAATTCCATAGCCAACATAAATCACCTGCCCCACAAAAAATCTTTACCTTTTTTTTCAGCATAGGCAACCATAATAAAATTACCTTGAAGTAAGACAGTATGATTAATCATTTATGTGAATCTGCTTTTGCTGAAGTTTGCTTTTTGAAATTGTGTGCAAACCTCTGGGAAGGGGGGTAATAATAGTACTTCATAATAAAAGGAGAAGTAAGCATAACAACATAGATGGTTTTGGAGTGCTCTACTGGAACTACTCACATCCACATTTGACCTAATTCTTCCTCATTCATTATATTTTTCAGGGCACAGATATAAATAATGTTTATGCCACAAAATCTTTCATTTGTAATTTTTGCAAATTCTTCAGCACCAGCTTTGCATACACTCCACACTGCATGTTTTACAGTTCCGCCAGTCCCATCCACGACACCTTGGCCATGTGATGTGGTAGAGAAGTGCTATGACTGTCAAGTTGCCAAAGAAGAAATGCTACTTTTCAAAATAAAACATATAACAGTATTTTATGTGCAATAGCTCAAGAGTCAAGGAACGTTAGTCATTCCATTATAAAATTAATGTCATTCTTACTCCATTTATGTTCTCCTGTAACTGCATGTGTGTGTACTTCCATTACCATTAAGAAACATCGTTAAAATTAATACTTTCTTTTCCTGCTGCGAGATTTCTGTTTATCTCATAAATCTGTATTTGCACGTCTATTTTCGGCCTTGCATAAAATTGCATTTGTACTGAAAAACAACTTTTATGCTTTTTTTCGGCAATAAAATCACACAAAATAGTAATAAAAAACAAATAAGCCTGAGGGCTATACTAAATAAATAAATTCAATAAAAGCTATTGACATGGACTGGCTTACGATATTAGTATAGTTTTTCACAGATGTTTTGTTAATAGTTGCCTTTACAGTGCTTTCTTGCATTACCTTACGAAATTAGTTTTCAAGGGTAATTAGAAGCTGAAATTTTAAATAAGTTCTAATGCTCAGTTCCAGCTCTTCTTAACATAAAAAATGGAGCTTCAAACAAAAACAAAAATGGTTCCACTAATACAACTAGTAATCAGATTTGTAATAGGGAACATTTTTTAAAACTTTTTACTGGACTCTCATGAGCTTCATTTTACTACCTGAGATAGTCTCTGCACAATATACGTAATATGCTGAAGACAGGAAATGCTTCTCTTAGGGAATGTAGGTCTTTCAAAAGAGAGATGCGATATACTGCTAACAAAAATTTTAATTAAGCTTTATTAACAACATCAATAGATACTTGTGAAATTTGTAATAACACAGCAATAAAAAAACACTAAATTTATAATTGAAAAACACCTACTTAACTGAATTTGTGTCTTTGGACTATAATAGTACATAATTCTTTGTAACACACAGAACATTTGGACAAATAGAAAATGTTCACTTGTGACAGCAGATAGTAATAAAAAGTTATTTGCTTTAATATCAGTATTACCAAAAGTCATTTATCATTAAAACAATTATCCTACTTGTGCCTGACCATGTCCACCCAACTTATATATTCAGTTGAAGTCATGAAAATGAAATTTATTTAAAGTTGTTCAATTTTACACAACTGTACTTAGTCTAATTAAGTTCACCAATTTAAGTGTTTCCACAAGTTAAAGCATATACATATATTTTTTTTAAAAATGGCTGTATTACCTGTTCATTACTGATACAGTCTCCTTCGTGCACTCAATATCCTTTCTCAGAAGACTTATAACTAGTACAGCTCCACAATTTGATAACTCTCTTCATATCAATAAGACAGCAACTTAATCTTTCAGTTATATTGTTCATTTTAACATTTTGAGATGTCTTGGCCACAATTTTACTAGGCCATATTGCAATATGTATTACACTTTTCAATATTACGTCATAATCAAAGGCAAATGCTTAATATCAGTTTGCAATTGCTTGTTATGAAGGAATGGTGACTAGATACCAGGTACCCATTTGGACAAGTTTCTACTGATTCACAGTAATAATGGCATAAAGCATTTGCCTCTGATAATGGTGTAATGTTGAAACATGTGAGGTGTACTGGAATAATAAAATTGTGATCAAGATATCTGAAAGTCTCCCAAGCACTTTTACGCTGATTGTAACTTCTACTGTTCAGCATCAGCCTGTTCACTTCACAATAACTCTCAGTACACAAGTTATTCATTTCACGAAACATACTTTTAAAAAAATGACAAAGGTGAACATCTGCCTGCAGTGACCAGAATTACAAAAGAACAAAATTTTTATAACTGTATGACAAGACATATTAAATGTCAAAAGGTATCACAAGGGAACTGTAAATAATTATAATGATAACTGTACACACACACACACACACACACACACACACACACACACGAATAAAAGTTTACATACCTTGAAGCACAGAGTTTAAAAAAATTATGAATTGTGCACATCATATATAATGCAAAATCAGCTACACTGGAATTTGTGCTTAAGACTTTCAAATAGGAGTACCATTTGTCAAATGTTATTGCAAACATGACTCATTTATTCAGAAAATGTAAACACTAAAGTTACTGGCAGTATAAATAACATAATAAAAAGATCTCGATGACAAAATAAACTTATACAATGAAGGCAAGTATTTATAATAATAACAATAAAAAAATCTCTTATCAAAACATATGTGAGCATCAATTTTTCCCATTTCTTGGCAGTTTTTCGGTTTGACACACACGGGAAACTTCTTTATTTTCTTTGCAAACAGAAAAAAAGGACAACAGCTGAGTGGAAATCACAGTGGAAGTATAAGCAGCTTTTATGCTTCTAACAACCATAGCAAATGCAAAGAAGAATTAATTGCTCATCATATGCAATTATGGAACGAGATTAGAAAAATTTTAATATTAAAAGAAATATAGTTATAAGTTAAAGTGATTAAACCTCTACAGCAAACAGCATCTCTTCTTTTTGTGGGTTCCTCTCAATCTTTTTCGTTTTTCTCGTCCTCTGTGCTCCTTATCTTTTCTGATTTCTCGTACAAGGGTATAGAATGCGTCGTCAACACCCATACGTGTTTTTGCTGATGTTTCGACGAAGGGGATTCCATACTGCTTGGCTATTTCGCGTGCTTGATTTGTATCAACTACCCACGATGGTAGGTCACACTTATTCCCAACTAAAACCATCGGGACTTCTTCTGCATCTTTAACCCTTTTGATCTGCTCGCGATAAGTTCCAATATCTTCAAAGGATTTTGCACTGTTAACTGCGAAAACTAAAAGAAAACCTTCACCAGTCCTCATATATTGGTCTCTCATAGCACTATATTCTTCTTGACCTGCTGTGTCCAATATGTCTAACAAACACGTCTCTCCGTCAATCACAACCTGTTTCCGATAAGAATCTTCTATTGTAGGATCATATTCGTCCACAAAATGATTTTGTATAAGTTGAATTGTCAATGCACTTTTCCCAACGCCACCCGCACCCACAACAACCAGTTTGTATTCAGTCATTCTCGAAGATGCAAAGCAAGAATAGCAATACCGAAAACATGCAATTGTGAAAACTTTTTTTTACAACATCATTGGAATATATCACACTTAAATAGTAACTTTTCGGTCGCTATCACTTTTATTCCCATAAACAATGTTCTACCATCTCATAACCGCAGTTATCTTTGGTCAAAGATCACGTTAATCATAAAGGGGCAATTATTTTTGCATGTTTACCAACCACATTTAGTGACTGACTTGTATCTGTTGTTGGTGTAGCAATAGTTATTGATCGACAAATGTTAAGAGACTAATGCGTATGGAAATTTAATTGCTTGATGTTCGTCATGTGTTGCATGTATGCGCTCGTAACCATTCTGCATGTTCACCTCGTTCTTACTTTTTAGGGCGATCTATACTTGTGGCCACTATATGGCCTGATGTCTGTTGCCTAGTGGACAGTGGTACAGTCTTTATATTGTAGTTAACTAGACAGGTTGCTTTAGATTTAATGGTTGCAACTACAGGTAGATGTACTGTGGTAATAATAGGATTTTTCTGCGTCTATGCGTATTTGCGGACATTTCGTGTGCAGTTTATTTAAGAGTCAAGATACCTAATGCAGAGTCAGAAAAGCTATTAACAAACAACGAATTCGTCCGAAAGTCACCAACTTTCATCAAACTTATATGTTGTGAAGCATTCATTATTCGAAACATCGATGGCCCCGCGTTAGGAAGGAATATGTTCAGATCCCCATGGTTGCTCTAATCACCTTGCATGAATGTTCAGTTAATTGGTTTGAAAACGGTTTGAACACAACAAGTCTTGCTTCCCTCCGAATCACAGTATTAAAAAAGGCAACTTTTCTAATCATACTTTAAATTCACCAGTGAAACCATTGCACGGAAGTGCATTATCACATAAATATGAAGAAGAGGAGAAATTTGTAGCGGTAGTTAATGTTTAAAACATATTGTCAAACCGTTGTGGAAACGCGTCTTTAATCTGTATTAATCACCTGACGTATGAACAAGAAACAAGTGCTCAGTGTGTCTAATCACAGTTTAATAGACGAACAAAAATTGTGATCTGCTGGCACAGTCTTGAACGTTAAAGAATGTACACAGCCTGTTTTAGCCTTATTTAGCTGCTTAAATATCGTACACATCAGATACCAATAATTTGTTGAGACATAGAGAGCATTTGAAACACAGTTGCAAGGATATCATAGCTAAATAATTTCACAAAACCAATAGTCAGTGGCAAATCGGATAACAACACGCAGTTTCTTTTGTAAAGCGTTGTACTTAATCAGAGTTTAAAACTGGTTAAATCTGAATATATGTGGGTGGTTAATAAGCAAAAATTAGCCGTTTCTGGAGACTTCTCAAAGTCCTATGATGCACAGATGTTTGAAGCACTATGGATGTCAATGTGAAATATAGCTTATCCCTTAAGATTTTTACACTGATTGGTAATGAGTTTTTAACAGTTGTAACCCTGATTAAACAGACTTCACAAAATTGATTATCTTAGGAATAAAGCTTTCCAGTCACATTCATTTAGGCCTATCTGTTTCTCTGGTACCATGCAAGCCAAAACAGCTTGGCCGGCCAAAACAGCTTGGCCAACCAAAACAGCTTGGCCATGAAATGAGTTGATATGTATTTTATAGAAGTCTGATTAGAAAATCTGTAAATGGGTTAATTAATTTTGTTTATTTATTGAGATTTCCCTCTATACAAAGGTTTTTCTCCAACATAACACCCAGAAATTATCACATCTGTTACATAAGATCTTAATTTATCTCCACAGGATGCCCCTCTGTGTTTCGCTATTGCATATCTTCTTCCTCCGCACTAATTCTCCTCATTGTTTATTGTACATGTCGGAGCCATGTCACCCTAGGGTGACCTCTTCTCTTGTTTCCCCTCCAGTTGCCATTTGAGTATAATTTTCCTCCATTCTTCTTACGTGCCCGTGCCATGTAACTTCCTTCTCTCCATCATGCCACGTATTTTCTCTTACTTCCATTCTCTTTATTGTCATTTCTTATTTTCTCTTTTCTAGAAATTTTTGCTGATCTCCAGAAGTCCTTTTCAAACTGCTTATAGTTTGTTTTATATATTTCAGTTCTGTAGTCCATCTGTCCACTACATACATAGCTATGCTCTCTAGTATCAATTTATATATGCTACATAAGATTGAGTTGAGCATCCCAATGATCTTCCTTCCTTCCAACCCATGATTAATGTGATTTGAAGAGAAGTAATAAAATGATCTCTAACATGGAAAGTAAGCGTTTCTGGACACATGTCCACATAACATATTTTCTTTCTTTCTGTGTGAGGAATGTTTCCTGAAAGTTTGGTCGTACCTTTTTGTAACACCCTGTATAAGGACTTGCCGTTTAGGGAGGACAAAACTAAAGCCTTATGAAAAACAGACTATGCATTTAAAATAGCAGGCAGGGATGTATATAGGCTATATTAATTTCATTGTATTATTTTGTTTTGTACTTTTTTACGTGTATATTGTTTGTGTCCCATTTCTTTGAAATGGCTTACATGTACCCTTGACAACATCCATACAATATTTATTGTCAACAGATGGACAAATAAATGTAGGCCATAGCACTGGCCATGTGCTATTGCTGGCACTGCTGAGAGTTGATGGAGTCCTGTGTTAGCCAGTCCTTAGTTGACTGCCTGACATGGCTTCTGTCACCGGGAATACGGCTGGCTGTATCTGTCCCCAATGACACAGGGTGAAGGGGTCACCCATTAGAATTTTGTCAGAGGCAAGGAGGAGTGGACCCTGCGTTGTACATCCGTGAAGGCTGCAGAGTGCTGAGCTACCCAGGTACCTGGGCGGTAAGGCAATGGCCAGAGATTTGAGGCTCGGTGACAGCAGCATCTTCGCTATGATGCTGACAAGCACATACTGGATGTCATACTACTGCCCAGCTGTTTGACAATGATAGCTTGGACTCCATGGGTCTAAATGAAGGTGTCTGATGCGGACTCAGCTGACAGGACCATGTTTTTGTGGTTTTTGTGTTTCAAGGAACTTGTGTGCATAATAGTTTGTAATGAATACGTGGATTTTATCATTGTTTTTCAATTCTACTGGAAGCCCATTGAAAATGAAACTTGCCAAAAGTGCTCATCATTCTGTACAGTGCTTAAGGAAGTGTTATCCAAGTGCATTTGGTTTTTCTTTCTAGTATACACTGGCTGAATATTGCAGTTTTTTTGAATGAGTTAGTATTGTCAACAACAAATACTGTGATGAACTATATATGTACAGAAATGACAGAGTTAGAATTTCCAAGATCTGAACAATGGCCAACACTAAGTTCTTGAAGTGATACAAAAGGTCACCGACCATCTTCTAACTATAATCTGTCAAAGATCCCTCGAACAAAAAAACCATGCCCAATAGTTGGAAGATCCCTCAGACAAAACACCATTTTCAGTAGTTGGATGAAAGCACAGATCACAACCATTTACATGAAGGGTAGTAGAAGTGATCCACAAAACTACTGCCCAATATCCTCAACATCAGTTTATTGTAGAATCTTGGAACATATTATGAGCTAAATCATAATGAGGTATCTTGAACAGAGTGACATCCTCAGTGCCAACCAGTGTGGATTCTAAAACATCGATCTGTGAAACCCGACTTGCACTTTTCTCACATGATGTACTGAAAGCCTTCGATCAAGGCAGTCGAGTAGGTGCTGTATTTCTTGATTTCCGATAAGCGTTTGATGGAGTGCCTCACCTGTGCTTATTGTCAAAAGTGCAATCATATGGACTATCAAGTGAAATATGTTACTGGATTGGGGACATTTTGGTAGGGAAGATGCAGCATTTTATCTTGGATGGAGTCATCGTCAAATGTAGAAGTAACTTTTGGGTGTGTGCTAGAGAAACGTGTTGGGACCCTTGCTGTTCCTACTGTAAATTAGTGACCTTGCTGACTAGTAATATTAAAATCGGGCTTTATGTAGATGATGCAGTTATCTATGAAGTATTGTCTTAAAGAGGTTGCTTAAACATTCAGTCAGAGCTTGATAATATTTCAAAGTGGTGCAAGTATTGGAAGCTTGCTTTAAATGTTCAGAAATGTAAAATTGTTGTTGTTGTGGTCTTCAGTCCTGAGACTGGTTTGATGCAGCCCTCCATGCTACCCTATCCTGTGCAAGCTTCTTCATCTCCCTGTACTTACTGCAGCCCACATCCTTCTGAATCTGCTTAGTGTATTCATCTCTTGGTCTCCCTCTACGATTTTTACCCTCCGCGCAGCCCTCCAATGCTAAATTTGTGATCCCTTGATGCCTCAGAACACGTCCTACTAACCGGTCCCTCCTTCTAGTCAAGTGTTGCCACATACTCCTCTTCTCCCCAATTCTATTCAGTACTTCATCATTAATTATGTGATCTACCCATCTAATCTTCAGCATTCTTCTGTAGCACCACATTTCGAAAGCTTCTATTCTCTTCTTGTCCAAAATATTTACCGTCCATGTTTCACTTCCATACATGGCTACACTCCATACAAATACTTTCAGGAACGACTTCCTGACACTTAAATCTATACTCGATGTTAACAAATTTCTGTTTTTCAGAAACGCTTTCCTTACCATTGCCAGTCTACATTTTATATCCTCTCTACTTCGACCATCATCAGTTATTTTGCTCCCCAAATAGCAAAACTCCTTTACTACTTTAAGCCTCTCATTTCCTAATCTAATTCCCTCAGCATCACCCGACTTAATTCGACTACATTCCATTATCCTCGTTTTGCTTTTGTTGATATTCATCTTATATCCTCCTTTCGAGACACTGCCCATTCCGTTCAACTCCTCTTCCAAGTCCTTTGCTGCCTCTGATAGAATTACAATGTCATCGGCGAACCTCAAAGTTTTTATTTCTTCTCCATGGATTTTAATACCTACTCCAAATTTTTCTTTTATTTCCTTTACTGCTTGCTCAATATACAGATTGAATAACATCGGGGAGAGGCTACAACCCTGTCTCACTCCCTTCTCAACCACTGCTTCCCTTTCATGCCCCTCGACTCTTATAACTGCCATCTGGTTTCTGTACAAATTGTAAATAGCCTTTCGCTCCCTGTATTTTACCCCTGCCAACTTTAGAATTTGAAAGAGAGTATCCAGTCAACATTGTCAAAAGCTTTCTCTAAGTCTACCAATGCTAGAAACGTAGGTTTGCCTTTCCTTATTCTATTTTCTAAGATAAGTCATAAGGTCAGTATTGCCTCACGTGTTCCAATATTTCTACGGAATCCAAACTGATCTTCCCCGAGGTCAGCTTCTACCAGTTTTTCCATTCGTCTGTAAAGAATTCGCATTAGTATTTTGCAGCTGTGATTTATTAAACTGATAGTTCGGTAATTTTCACATCTGTCAACACCTGCTTTCTTTGGGATTGGAATTATTATATTCTTCTTGAAGTCTGAGAGTATTTCGCCTGTCTCATACATCTTGCTCATCAGATGGTAGAGTTTTTGTCAGGACTGGCTCTCCCAAGGCCGTCAGTAGTTCTAATGGAATGTTGTCTACTCCCTGGGCCTTGTTTCGACTCAGGTCTTTCAGTGCTCTGTCAAACTCTTCACGCAGTATCGTATCTCCCATTTCATCTTTATCTACATCCTCTTCCATTTCCATAATATTGTCCTCAAGTACATTGCCCTTGTATAGACCCTCTATATACTCCTTCCACCTCTCTGCTTTCCCTTCTTTGCTTAGAACTGGGTTTCCATCTGAGCTCTTGATATTCATACAAGTGGTTCTCTTTTCTCCAATGGTCTCTCTAATTTTCCTGTAGGCAGTATCTATCTTACCCCTAGTGAGATAAGCCTCTACATCCTTACATTTATCCTCTAGCCATCCCTGCTTAGCCATTTTGCACTTCCTGTCGATCTCATTTTTGAGACGTCTGTATTCCTTTTTGCCTGCTTCATTTACTGCATTTTTATATTTTCTCCTTTCATCAATTAAGTTCAATATTTCTTCTGTTACCCAAGGAGTTCTACTAGCACTCGTCTTTTTACCTACTTGATCCTCTGCTGCCTTCACTACTTCATCTCTCGGAGCTACCCATTCTTCTTCTACTGTACTTCTTTCCCCCATTCCTGTCAATTGTTCCCTTATGCTCTCCATGAAACTCTGTACAACCTCTGGTTCTTTCAGTTTATCCAGGTCCCATCTCCTTAGATTCCCACCTTTTTGCAGTTTCTTCAGTTTTAATCTACAGTTCATAACCAATAGATTGTGGTCAGAGTCCACATCTGCCCCTGGAAATGTCGTACAATTTAAAACCTGGTCCCTAAATCTCTGTCTTACCATTATATAATCTATCTGATACCTTCTAGTATCTCCAGGATTCTTCCATGTATACAACCTTCTTTCATGATTCTTGGACCAAGTGTTAGCTATGATTAAGTTATGCTCTGTGCAAAACTCTACCAGGCGACTTCCTCTTTCATTTCTTACCCCCAATCCATATTCACCTACTATGTTTCCTTCTCTCCCTTTTCCTACTCTCGAATTCCAGTCACCCATGACTATTAAATTTTCGTCTCGCTTCACTACCTGAATAATTTCTTTTATCTCATCATACATTTCTTCAATTTCTTCGTCATCTGCAGAGCTAGTTGGCATATAAACTTGTACTACTGTAGTAGGCGTGGGCTTCGTGTCTATCTTGGCCACAATAATGCGTTCACTATGCTGTTTGTAGTAGCTTACCCACACTCCTATTTTTTTTATTCATTATTAAACCTACTCCTGCATTACCCCTATTTGATTTTGTGTTTATAACCCTGTATTCACCTGACCAAAAGTCTTGTTCCTCCTGCCACCAAACTTCACTAATTCCCACTGTCTCTAACTTTAACCTGTCCATTTCCCTTTTCAAATTTTCTAATCTACCTGCTCGATTAAGGGATCTGACATTCCACGCTCCGATCCGTAGAACGCCAGTTTTCTTTTTCCTGATAATGACGTCCTCTTGAGTAGTCCCCACCCGGAGATCCGAATGGGGGACTATTTTACCTCCGTAATATTTTACCCAAGAGGACGCCATCATCATTTATCTATACAGTAAAGCTGCATGCCCTCAGGAAAAATTACGGCCATAGTTTCCCCTTGCTTTCAGCCGTTCGCAGTACCAGCACAGCAAGGCCGTTTTGGTTAATGTTGCAAGGCCAGGTCGGTCAATCATCCAGACTGTTGCCCCTGCAACTACTGAAAAGGCTGCTGCCCCTCTTCAGGAACCACACGTTTGTCTGGCCTCTCAACAGATACCCCTCCGTTGTGGTTGCACCTACAGTACGGCCATCTGTATCGCTGAGGCACGCAAGCCTCCCCACCAACGGCAAGGTCCATGGTTCATGGGGAATATTGTAGGTGTCACAAAATGAAATAAAGTAGTATCCAATACTATAATAGCATTGAGCTAGAATCGGCCTACTCATGTGAAAAATGTTTGTAACATCTTGTAGGAATATGAAATGAAATGATCACAGAGATTCAGTCTTGAGTAAAGCAGATGGTAGGCTTAATTTTATTGGTAGAATACTGGGGAAGCACAGTTAATCTACAAAGAATATTCTGTAAAATAGCTCAAGTGTGTGGGACTCGTCCCAAATAGGACTAATTGGGGATATTAAAGGTATACAGAGAAGGACAATATGAATGGAGAAACCTTGCTTACAAACTTTCAAAAACCGGCCTTAAATGATGGATCTAGGAATGTCCTACAGCACCTTAGGCATTGCTCCCATAGGGATCGTGAGTACAAGATTAGATTAATTACAACACACACAGAGGCATTTAAACACTCATTCTTTTCACGCTCCATATGCAAATGGGTTGGGAAGAAACCATGATAACTGATGATAGCCTCTGCCATGCACTTCAGTCATCTGCAGGTTGTAGATTTAGAAGTAGGTTGACTTTACTATTTGACCACCTTAGGAAAATGAAAAACCTCCTTTTTTACTAGGGTTCTGTGTCAGAAACTGTATTTATTGAACTTTATTGCAGTTAAGCATTAATCCGTTCCCTGAAAGCCACATGCCAATGTTGCCAACTACCCTACTAGCTAAATCCCATGGATTACATTTCACATATTTCACAGTAACACTTGGCATCACCAAGCAAGGTGGCACACAGGTTAGTGTACTGGAGCTGCTCTGAAAGATAATGGTTAAAACCCCAGAGCAGATACCCAAATGTAGGCTTTCTGCAATTTTCCTAAATCAGTTAAAGCAAATGCCAGGATGATATCTTTGAAAAGGGCATGACTGATTTCCTTCATTATTCCCTAAATTGAGGTTATTCTCTGCTTCTAATGATCTCTCGCTCAACCAGGTTTTAATTTTCTTTCTTTCATTGTATCATACACAAAGAGAAAAATCTTTGTGTTGCCTGCTGTTTGTAGTAGCGGATCTCTGATACATATCAAGAAAAGCAACAGACCCAAAACAGAACCCTGTGAAATCCCACTGTTTACATGACCCCATGAGATTCAAACCTCTTACCTGTTTGTTGACACTTCCTACTTCCCAGATATGAAATGAACCATTGAGCTTTGTCACTAATGTCATAACATTCCAACTTCTGTAGAGTACTGCATGATCCATAGTAAAAAATGTAGTGTGTTCATCCTATTGTTTAACCCTTCCAGTGCCTCACACACAGAAGAATAAATTGCCAATTTCTGTGATACTCCTTTCCTGAAGCTAAACTGCAAGCCTGACAGTAAATTGTGTCTACTGAAGTACACTACTGGCCATTAAAATTGCAGACAAATGTCTAGCAGATCGGGTACTGCTGCTGTAATGGCAGCTTACCAATATTTAAGTGAGTTTGAACATGGTGTTATAGTCGATGGGACATAGCATCTGCGAGATAGCGATGAAGTGGAGATTTTCCCGCACAACCATTTCACGAGTATACTGTATCAGGAATCCGGTAAAATATCAAATCTCCGACTTCACTCCGACCCTAAAAAAATCCTGCAAGAACGGAGCCTATGACGACTGAAGAGAATTTTTCAACGAGACAGAAGTACAACACAGTTTTAATCTGCCAGGAAGTTTCATATCAGCGCACACTCCGCTGCAGAGTGAAAATCTCATTCCAGAAGTACAACCGTTCCGCAAATTGTTGCAGATTTCAGTGGTGGGCCATCAACAATGTCGGCATGTGAACTTTCAACGCAACATCATTGATATGGGCTTTCAGAGCTGAGGGCCCACTTGTGTACCCTTGATGACTGCACGATACAAAGCTTCAACACCAACATTGGACTGTTGATGACTGGAACTACACTACTGGCCATTAAAATTGCTACACCACAAAGATGATGTGCTACAGAAGCAAAATTCAACCGACAGGATGCTGTGATATGCAAATGATTAGCTTTTCAGAGCATTCACACTAGGTTGGCGCTGGTGGCAACACTTACAACGTGGACATAAGGAAAGTTTCAAACCGATTTCTCATACACAAACAGCAGTTGACTGGCGTTGCCTGGTGAAACGTTGTTGTGATGCCTCATGTAAGGAGGAGAAATGCATACCATCATGTTTCTGACTTTGATAATGGTCGAATTGTAGCCTATCACGATTGCGGTTTATCGTATCACGGCATTGGTGCTCGCGTTGGTCGAGATCCAATGTCTGTTAGCAGAATATGGAATCGGTGGGTTCAGGAGGGTAATACGGAATGCCTTGCTGGATCCCAATGGCCTCGTATCACTAGCAGTCGAGATGACAGGCATCTTATCCGCATGGCTGTAACGGATTGTGCAGCCACGTCTTGATCCCTGAGTCAACAGTGGGGACGTGTGCAAGACAACAACCATCTGCATGAACAGTTCGACGACATTTGCAGCAGCATGGACTATCAGCTCTGAGACCATGGCTGCGGTTACCCTTGACGCTGCATCACAGACAGGAGCATCTGCGATGGTGTACTCAGCGACAAACCTGGGTGCACGAATGGAAAACATCATTTTTTCGGATGAATCCATGTTCTCTTTACAGTATCATTATAGTCGCATCTGTGTTTGGCGACATCGCGGTGAACGCACATTGGAAGCGTGTATTCGTCATTGCCATACTGGCGTATCACCCGGTGTGATGGTATGTGGTGCCATTGGTTGCACATCTCAGTTGCCTCTTGTTCGCATTGATGATATTTTGAACAGTGGACGTTATATTTCAGATGTGTTACGACCCGTGGCTCTACCCTTCATTCGATCCCTGCGAAACCCTACATTTCAGCAGGATAATGCACGACCGCATGTTGCAGGTCCTGTACCGGCCTTTCTGGATACAGAAAATGTTCGACTGCTGCCCTGGCCAGCACATTCTCCAGATCTCTCACCAATTGAAAACGTCTGGTCAATGGTGGCCGAGCAACTGGCTCGTCACAATACGCCAGTCACTACTCTTGATGAACTGTAGTATCGTGTAGAAGCTGCATGGGCAGCTGTACGTGTACACGCCGTCCAAGCTCTGCTTGACTAAATGCCCAGACGTATCAAGGCCGTTATTATCCGATGAATACCCGTTTATTATCTGAATTTCTTCTTGGTTAGCAATTTTAATGGCCAGTAGTGTATATTACTACTCTATTACATGTGGCCGTCTTAGAAACTTTTTAAAACATTGGTAGCAAGGAATCTGGCCAGTTATTGACTGGATTATCTCTCTCACCTTTTTACAAAGCGCTTACAGAATGTTTGTAAATTAGTTATACAGTAAATTATTTATACAAAAGTAACATTTAATTTTTAAAAGGGTATATAACTTATAGAAATGTTGGATACAGCACTGAATGCAGTATATCTTCAAGTTTTATTCCCATGTAACCCTGGTATTTCCTGCTAGATGGCATGCATAACTGATTTATTCTTACATTCATCATGGAGTCCTATAGCTGCATAGAGGATCCACAGTGTTCTGTATGGTTCCATGAATCCAAGTCTGCTACTACTTTTCAGAGACAATTCAGGACTAAATATTGCAAGCTACTACCTCAAAGACAAACTGTAATTAATTGGTACAATTGTTTCACCAAAACTGGCTGTGTGTCACATAAGATGTCGGGTCAGAGTCAGCCAGCAGTTTCTGACACAGCAATTGAACAATTTCAGCAGCCTGATATTCATAGTCGGGTAATCAATGAGATGAGCCAGCTTAGAATTGAATATGCGTCGTCTTACAATGTGGAAAGTGTTGCTGAAATGCCTGTCATTCAAACACAATAAACTGTAACTGTTGGAAGCTTTAAGGGAAAGCAACAAAGAAAAAGAGCTGAATTTTATGTAGAAGTGTTTAACAAAATGCAGACTGAAGATGATTTTCTTAATAAAATTGTATTCAATGATGAAGCCACTTTCCATATCTGCTATAAAGTGAATAGGCTTCAACAAGTGACAGTGGGTAACACAAGCAGTTGCCACTATAAATCAAGACTTGCTTCATAGGATTTGGCAGGACATTGATTGCATCTACATCCACAACCATACTCTGTAAACTACTGTGAAGTGCATTCATTGTATCATTTATTAAGGTTTCTTCCTTTTCCATTCACATATAGATCATGGAAAGAATGAGTGTTCAAAAGCCTCTGTGCACGCTGTAATTATTCTAATTTTATCCTCGTGATCCCTATGTGAGCAACACATACGGGGTCGTAATACATTGCTAGAGTCATCATTTAAAGCTGCTTGTTGAAATTTCTTAGCATTCTTTCTTGGAATAGTTTACATCTATCTTCAAGAGCATGACAGTTCAGTTTCTTCAGCATCACTGTAACACTCTCTCATGGGTCAAACAGACCAGTGACCATTTGTGCTGCTCTTCTCTGTATACCTTCAGTATCTCGTGTTAGTACTATTCTATATGAGTCTGACACACTTGAGCAATATTCTAGAACTGGTTGCATGAGTCATTTGTAAGTAATCTCATTTGTAGAATGATTGCACTTCCCCAGTATTCTACCAATAAACTGAAGTCTACCACTGCTCTATCCACAACTTAGCCTAAGTGATCATCCCATTCCATATCCCTACAAAGTGTTATGAAATGGAATGATCACCTAGGCCTGGTCGTGGGTAAAGCAGGTGGTAGACTTCTGTATATTGATAGAATACTGGGGAGTTGCAGTCAGTCTACAAAGGGGATTGCTTAGAAATCACTCATGCGATCCGTTCATGTCATGTTACAAATGGTAGCCGCATTGAATATTTATATATAAAACTTGAAGACATACTGCAATCAGTGCTGTATCAAATGTTTCTTTTATTTACCTTTTTCACAATTAAAGGTTACTGTTGTATAACTAATTTATAAACACTTGTATTTCAGTCGTGCAGGAAACTGACCACACCTCAAAGATATGTTGCGCAGGTAACCATGTACATAACTAATATATGGTGCATTGATCGACATAATCCTGCTTGGAATTTCATCATTCCTGTGGGAGTATTTACGTCTTAATTTAATTATTGGTTCTATTTTATTTTGCTTTTTTTTTCCTGTACCTGCATGTGACAAATTTGCCTCAGATCAGCAGCTTTGAAGAGTTTTGCATATTTACCTATGCCAATAAAAGGTTTATGTAACCTGCTGACTATTGGCACAAAGTGATTATTAAATTGCAAAATGAGGCCATTTGCACTATTCTGAGGAATCACTAATAGTTCCATTCTCACATGAGGGGTGTATTTTTGAAGCACCCAATTTTTAACCTGATCACAACTGATCCTATAGTTTTACCTTTCTCCTAAGGGCCTTGTATTCTCGGCTTAACGGCCGCGGTGGTCTAGCGGTCCTGGCGCTGCAGTCCGGAACCGCGGGACTGCTGCGGTCGCAGGTTCGAATCCTGCCTCGGGCATGGGTGTGTGTGATGTCCTTAGGTTAGTTAGGTTTAAGTAGTTCTAAGTTCTAGGGGACTTATGACCTAAGATGTTGAGTCCCATAGTGCTCAGAGCCATTCTCGGCTTAATGTGTTGCTGTAACCTGTCTGATGATATGTTTCAGCACTTTGCAATATTCTCTGTTGTGAAATTCTGTAACCAGACTGTACTAAAAGGAAACCATTGCTACCATCTAGGAAAGGCTCAGATTTAATTTGGTGTATTCACTGAAGGATCATCTTACAATGATGCAGGATTTGTCATCATAGCTCTATGAAAAGCAATAGCCCAGCATATACATACACTAAGAATATACAAGTATGCTTTTATGAAGATGGGATGTGTGTTCAGACGTAGCGTTGATGAAGGAACCGTTTGGCATTTGCCTGAAATGATGTAGAAAAACCTAAATAATATGGCCCCAGGGATCAGTGTTGGGACCAATTCTGTTCCTTATTTATATAAATGATATGCCCTCTAGTATTGTGGGTAGCTCTAAAATATTTCTGTTGCTGATGGCTCTAGCTTGGTAGAAAAGGATGTTGTGTGCAACATGGGCTTGGTTTCAAATAGTACAGCTCACTCCTTAGTTCATGGCTTGCAGAAAATAATAAATAAATCAACATTAAATCACAGTAAGACTTAGTTTTTACAGTTTCTAACACACAGTTCAACAAAACCTGTTGTTTTAATTTCACAGAATGGGCATATGATTACTGAAACAGAATAGTTCAAATTGAAGTGAGTGATCGTTCGACACGAAAATTCGTCTACTTTGCTTATTTTCATTCGCTTATGATATATAGACACACACACACACACACACACACACACACACACACACACACTTGAAAATTTCTTGGGTATTCAGCTGGGTAGTGTCATCCAAAAGGCAGAATGCCTGAAGATGGCAAGAAGTTGGCTTGCTGAAATATCGCTCCTTTTGGACAACGCTACCTGGCTGAATACCCAAGAAATTTTCATGATTTCTGTACGCCGTGAAAACCTCAGATCACATATATATAGCTTATTCCCAAGATTAAGCAGCTTTCACTCAGCTAATACTCGGTGGAAATCAAATGTGCATTTGGATTGGACTTCCGTAACTCTTGTGCAGAAAGGTGTGCAGTATACTGCTGCATCCATTTTCAGTAAGCTACCACTCAAATTAAAAAAAAATCCTAGCAGTAATCCACAAGCTTTCAAATCAAAACTGAAGAGTTTCCTCATGGCTCACTCCTATTCTGTCGAGGAGTACCTTGAAACATTAAGCTGATTCTTGTTGTAGTGTTGATCGGGTTTACTTAAACTTATGGACTGACTTTTTTCAGGTTCATAAACATTTCATTTTTTATCTGTTATCACTTTTATGTTGTAACTTCATGTACTGACATGTTCCATAACCTTAGAGATTTGCTTCTCAATCTGGCCCTAAGGAACTTGACATGTAAATAAATAAATAAATAAGCAAACTCCATTCTTCTGAGTATGTCAGTGTCTTAACAGCTCTACTACCTCATTTTGTTTGTCCCTATTCTACAATGCTTTTCAATTTGCACACAATTTTCTCCAGATAATTTGTAACATAAAACACAGTTATGCTCATCATTACTGCAAACACATAAAGGACACCCACTGGTGACTGCTAGACAACTAACATGCTACTATGTTCCTTGCAGTAATTCCAGTATTTTCAGAAAACTGACTACGATCCACAAACATGCAACTATGTCCCATGCACGTCTTCATGTCGTCCTCTCAATCGGCCCAGAAAACTATCCCCCCTCCCCATGATGAGTGAGATGCTCAGGTCTAGAGAATGCCAAGACAGACATTGGTGGTGTTATCTCTTTTCATTATCAAGCACTGCTCTTGAGTGCTCTAAGTAATCTTTCATTGTGTACTGTGCGTTACTTAAGAATAATGATCCAGCTGACTTTTTAAACAGATATATTTTAGTGCACTAATCTTTTACATCTCTTTGGGCAATTTATTATTATACAATTTTATTACCTGGTGGAACAGGCTGTTTCAATTTTTTGTTTATTTTTCTGAGGTAAATACAAGTACAAACTGGCTCTTGTTCCATGATTCTGTGCAGAAGTATTAGTGAAATACTTAGTAATGGTTTCTGTGATTTGCACAAGAAATTGGTAGTTGTACTCAGGTGCAGTAAAGTTACCCAGTCCTTTCTTAAAATAGCTCTTTAAAGTGAGCCTGACTACTACTTCTAGTTATAATTCTGATCTGCAGTTTAAAAAATGTGGCCATGTTTTGTGCCTTCAGTCCCTAGAAAAGAGTCCCATAAGTAAGAATTGAGTGTGAGTAAAGATAGAATGTCATCCCAAGCTCATCCTGCCTCTAAAAAGTAAAAGTTGATATGGGATGGATAATGTCTCCAAAAGACAGTAAAAAGCTGTGGCCCTATAATATGCAATGTTCTTAGTCACTCATGTAAAGCATCATTAACTCAGGATATTTTCCCAGAAAGATTGAAATACACCATTGACAGGCATCTCTATAAAAAGAGTGAATCCTAGATGTCAATAACTACCACCCAGTGTCACTCTTTACACCATTTTCTAAAATTTTTGAGAAAGTAATGTACTCTAGGGTTGTCACCCACCTGTGTAGTGATGGGATACGTAGCAAATCATAGTTTGGATTTCAAAAGGGCCATTCCACTAAGTCATCATTAAATACATTCACTGAGCATGTAATAAAATCTGTGAATGATAAAATATCTCCAAATGGGGTCATCTGTGATTTACTGAAGGCATTTGAATGTATCAGTCATAACATTTTAGTAGGGAGGTTAAGTTTCTACAGACTGTGTAGTTCAGCAAATGTTTGGTTTATTTGTGATGTAAGAAACAGAATGAAGGAAATTACCTTAGGCTGTTCGAGTAATACAAGGAGGGGCCCCACATCATATGCAGAGAAATTATGGTGGAAATCCGACAGGGTTCAATCATTGGCCCACTACTGTTCTTGCTTTATGTTAATGATCTGCGTTTTTTTGGAATCAAGAGCCCAGTTTGGAGATAATATAAGCATTGTTATGAAGCTGGGCCAAGAAGAAACAACAGAAAAAATAGTAAATTATGTTTTTGTAAAAGTTACTGAGCAGTTTTGCACACATGGGCTAGCTTAAAAAAATAAAAATAAAAA
Organism: Schistocerca nitens; assembly: GCF_023898315.1. Classification (NCBI taxonomy): domain Eukaryota; kingdom Metazoa; phylum Arthropoda; class Insecta; order Orthoptera; family Acrididae; genus Schistocerca; species Schistocerca nitens. The sequence goes on along the minus strand of NC_064621.1, from coordinate 302,900,061 downwards.
AAAATTTAAAAAAATCTCACCCAGTTTTGTACTGACAAAAATATCGTACCTCCTTTTAGCAATAAGAAATAATAAACAGTGTAGAAAATTGAAAATTCTTAGGCATGCGTACTGATGAAAACTTAAACTAGAAAAATCATATATCAGGTATTTTTCCCATAAAAATAATTGACCACTTTGGAGATACAGAAGTCAGTCAGCAAATTAACATATTTTGCATATTTTCAGTCATTAGATGGAATAATATTCTGGAGTAAGTTCTCACTCAGGCAAAAAGTGTTAATTGCATAAAAGAAAATAATTAGAACTAGGTGCAGAGTTTGCCCACATACATGTTACAGATAACTCATTAAGCAGCTGGTGATATTAACAACAGGATCACAGTACATTTATTCACATATGAAATTTGTTAGTAACATTCTACCTAAGTTTGAGAGTAACATAGATATTCACAAGTCCAACACTAGAAGGAAAAATGATCAGCGTTACCCTTAAAAGAACCTAACTGGCAAAAAAAAGGGAGGGGGGGGGGGAAATATGCAGCTACAAAACTCTTTGACATTCTGCCCGTTAAAATAAAATATCTGGCAGATAGCAGAGATGTTTTCAAATTTAGATTAAAGACCTTTTTCCTTAACAACTACTTCACAGTAAGTAAATGTTGTAAAACTATTTTTCTGTTTGATGATGCATGGCTACAACAGCCTAAGAATTATCAAATGTAACTGAGTGTATGAAAAATTTACATGTTTTGTGACAAGCTATTTTTTACGTTTTGAATGAAAATACATTTAAGATGTTTTTACTTATTCCATATCTGTGATAACCATTTCATTTGAGATCTATGGAAGGTACGTTAGCATATTTGTTTTTGTTTGTAAATATTTATTGTGTATTGTTGTTTTTCTGATACGTTCTACATCCTGGAGGATCTCCTCACTATGACTCTATTAGAACAAAAGTACATATAATCAAATCTATGACAATGGAGTGGAGATAATTGGTCAATTTTACAGAAAAATTGGAAATGGCCAGCCAGCATGCAGCCATATAAACATTATTTTTATTTTTTTTTTATTTAGTTGTATGTGAGTATTCTGTTTTCATTCTATTGACTTGTTTCAGATCATTGTTTACCATGAATAATATCTATGAAAAAAAAAACTGTTAAAAATTGACGATAGAAGCCTGATACTGACAATATTCTTTTTGCCGGCACCTTTGTCTATTAATTCCACGTTAATTGACGATCAGTATTCATTCCTGAAAACTTTGTGTTTGTTACACAATCTATAGATTTATTATTTATGCTTAATGGAACAGAGTCATTTTCCTTTTTTTTTAAAATACATACTGTTTGTTTTCTTTATGTTCAGTGTTAGCTTATTACATACGTTCCATATGCAAATGTCCTTGAGGGTTTAATTTGTTTTCTCTAATAGGAGTTCTGACGTTTGACTGTTTACTATGATGTTGCTGTCATCCACTAAGAGAACTTTTCCTCCATGTCTTATGCTCTCTGCAAAGTCACTGATACATTCCAGAACAGAATCGGACCCAGTACGCTGTCCTGAGAAACACCTATGTGTAAACATTTCATGTCTGATAAGTGTTTATTTTATTTTATTTTATTTTTTTAATCATTAGTAGTTGTGTCTACTACATCTGCCATATGCACTTAGGTTACCATCTGCCCACATCTCGTGGTTGTGCGGTAGCGTTCTCGCTTCCCACGCCCGGGTTCCCGGGTTCGATTCCCGGCGGGGTCAGGGATTTTCTCTGCCTCGTGATGGCTGGGTGTTGTGTGATGTCCTTAGGTTAGTTAGGTTTAAGTAGTTCTAAGTTCTAGGGGACTGATGACCATAGATGTTAAGTCCCATAATGCTCAGAGCCATTTGAACCATTTTTTAAGATTGAAACTACTCATTTGCTGTTCTTCTTATCCTAATGCTTCTACCTTGTTTAGTGTATTTTATGGTCAACAATGTCAAAAGCCTTGGGCAAATATACAAATGTGCCTGTTACACAGTCACCCTTGTCAAGACATTAAAAACGATTCTATTTATTTGTTTAACTCATTAGTGTATCTTTCATGATTGATTCAATTATTTTTGATAATGCAGATAGCAGTGAAATTGGCCAGTAGTTTCCAGTGCTTTCTGCATTACCCTTCTTTAGTAAGGGCATAACTCATGCAAGCTTTAGGTATTCCTGAACCAAAGATCTCATTTATTATATTTGTTAATGGGGCTTGTATGGTCTCTAAGCATACCTTCGGAACTTATTATTCTGTAATTTTTGTATTATTTGCCCGGCAGCAAGCCTTATTGTCAGAAACATCATAATTGTGCTTTCTGTGTAAGTCATTGTAAGAACTGTGGTAACCTGCAGTTGCCACATCAGTCGTACAAGTATCTCACCATCCATCAAAGTTCAACAGGATGCGAGGCGCCGAATTGTCATATGTCGTTCGATCAGCCTGCGCCAGAGTACAGTGGCCAAGATGAGCTGCCAGAGATGCCACCTTGAGACAGCACAGACAGCTGTGCCTGCCAGGTGGTGTGCGCTGCCACCGTCCAGCTCCGCTACGTGGAACATCTAATGTTTTTAACCCTGGACCAAACTTTTCTTAATCACATACTGTAATGTTCCATGTGCTAGCTTACACTATTCTGCTTCAGGATCACTTCTTGTCTAAATGGTACCAACTCAGCAATGTATTGACCACATTTTTGGTTTCTGTATCATAGTGATGTTATTACTGACTTTCTTGGTGGTGTGTGTGTGTTACTATACAAGTGGCAACATGTAAGGTTCATTCTTCTTATGTTACTGAAAAAAATTATGGCAGTATTGAGAGGTGCGTCTTTGGAGGTCACTCTATAAAGTTTAGTACAGCAAAAAGTGAAAAACTAGCATCTCTTAGAAATGCAGCTGGCCATGCAGTACATGATGATGACAGACTTGTTAACAAAGCTTCAAACTTTATTGGACTACCCACCTCTGTTTCCTACCTATGCCATCACGACCAACGACTGGGAATCATATTAAAAACCCCTATGCAAACATTTCTTGGCCTTCACAGTAACATTAAAGCGCTTTTTCTGTCCAAGATCTTCCCACAAATGTATCATTTGTTAGGGAACTTGGCCTCCTTTAAGATGTGGAATCTCTATTATTTGACAAAATGTGTCATCACCACAAGCATACTCATGTCATTTTCACAAGTCCACAAGATTGGAGTTTTGTCAGTGCAGAAAGCAACACCATCAATCCTGTTGCACTTGGGATGCGAACTGCAAGGGCTAACTCACAAGTGACATTTTATTACTGCTAAATCTCAGGAACCTTACGCAGATACTATGGCTAGAAATGCTGTCTTACTGGCAGCCCTGATAAGGAAGTTGGACAAAGGACACTGCAGTTCGAGGATCCCTCTTTAGAAGAAGTACTCAAGATAGAACAAGCATTTGAAGTTTTTCGTGCCATTGGTCATCAATTAGAGTTTTGGCCCAAAATAGTCACAGTCAGCTCTGACAGAAACAGGCATATGCCTTCCAGCAACCCTTCAGAAGAGGGATCATGGCAAAATGGCTTGCTAAGCCAGCACTTACCACACAAACATGGCCACAGTGGAAAACTTTCTGCAAGCTCCTGCCCTCCAGCTCAGCTTGTTTTGTTCAACACAACTGACCAGCTTGTCCACAGCATTGGGCATCATGCCATATATGTCATAAGAAAGCCCACATTGCAACCTTATGCAATACTTGGTCTACTTCCACTGTGCCGCTCACTTCTCCGTAAATTTATATTAATGTTGATAGTCAAGCATGTGAAGATATTGCACCCGTTTCTAACTAAACATTTACTAATGTGCATATTGATGGGACTCCCTTACACCTTGAGGTGGATACTGACACAGCAGCCTCACTATTGAATTCTACTACTTATCTACATCTTGGTTCTCCTCTGCTGTTGGCTGTCACACCATCTTGACAGTTGTGGCAGATTCCTCTTCTCGGCCAGTTTACTGCAGAAACAACTTAGAAAGTGATGGTCCCATCAGTGACATTTTTGGTAATGGACAGAGCCTTAACTGCTTTGCTGCCTTCTGGGGTTTTGGCATTATGGTCTCAGATTCCATCCATTTAGTGTCATCTTGTACTCTGTCAGAATTTGATGGTTTGTGCAAATAATATTTGGCCCTGTTTTTGCCCAGCCTCAGCAAGGCTACTGATAACATAGTGCACATTACTCTCAAATCTACAGCGTGCCCTTTTCTTCTGTGCCAAGCCTGTACCTCATGCACTTCATGCTCTAAATAACTCATTCCCACAATCTAATTGAACAATGATGTTAGTTAATTGACTAAATTTATTTCTTTGACATTTGTGTCTAAAGTAATAGACATAAAAATGTTTGTAGTTCATGCTGTGGGATAAGGTTTGTAGATAGGCACAGCCTATATTAACTGTTGTAGAAATCAGAAGTTAAAAAGTTATACTCATCTTAATTATCTTAATGTTGAAGCAGATGTTACTGCTCTTGTTCTCCTGTAGTTAAATGGGGCGTGTTCTCAGTGAGAGAGGCCAGGGTTTGCCACATTTCAGGACAATATCTACTCTTTCTGGAATCAATGTTTAGACATAATCCATTTATCAAATAATGCATTATAATGAAGTACTGTTCATTTATGAAATAATGTAAATTGGTAAACTCTAGATATTGTTGAATGAAACACTTTTTAAACCACCACATCTTGAATGCAACCACTTTCTCCACACCAGCGTAACTTTCTTCTTCTTCTGCTTTTAAAAACTTGTTGGACCACATGAGTCAATCATTTTATGGTCATCATCTTCAGTAGGTTTTCCTTCCGAATTACCCACTGTCTTTTCATTTGTTCTGATCTTCGTGGCCATTGCTCATCTATGAACACCCTTTTTATTGTTAATCTGTTTTTGGTTTAAATTTTATTTTTATTTTTTCAGTTTCTTTAAATTTTCTGTTTTGTTTTGCAAATTGCCCAGGGTTAGTTCTAGATCTTTCATATCCTTCCTGATTTGTTTTATCCATCCTATTTCTTGCTTCATCTTCCAAAGTTTCATTACAATTTTTTGTAGTAATCTGATTCTGATGTACTCATAATGTACTCATAATGTGGCCAAAGATGAGATCGTTTACTTCCGTATAGTATCTGTAATAGGACGAGGAGGAGGAGGAGATTGGTGTTTAGCATCCTGTTGACATTGAGGTCATTGGAGATTGAGAACAAGCTCAGATTAGGGGAAAATGGAGAAGGAAAGCGGCAATGTCCTTCTGAAGGAACCATAACAGTGTTTGCCTTAAGCAATTTAGGAAAATCATGGAAAAACTAAATCAGAATCTGCAATAGACTCCAATTTGCTGTATATCTCTCTATTTGGCACTACCCACCATTGTTTCATCTTTTTGATATTTCTTATTTATACATGTTCTAGTTATTTTTCTCTCTGGTTTTAGGATTTTGTCAACTCTGTTTTTCGAAAAGAGTTTCACTTCTGTATGTCACCTCTGATTGAACTACTGTCTTGTAATGTTTTAGTTTAGGTTTGATTGATAGACAATTTCATTGTATGTAGACCATGTTATTTTTTAAGATTTTGTTAGTTCTTCTTTGCTATGCATGTTTCTTGTCTAAGATGTATGTTATAGTTCTTCTAGGTATTTAAATCATTTCACTATTTTTACTTTCCTGTTATTTTTTGTTTGAATCCCAAGCAATATAAGTTTATTTTATCTTTCATGGTTCCAATTCTTACATTTTTAGGATTTTCCTTATATTATTCCCTTATCACAAACCTGTTTCAATTATAAATGGTTCAGATATTTCTCGTCTGAACTTTACTTGAGATCTGGCATTTGTTAGCGTTAAGTTTATCATTTTTATTAATTTGGGTGGAGACCAATATTCCACAGTATCTGCATCATTGAAGATCTGTATGTACAAATCATAAGCTTCTTTGGAGTCTACAAAGGTTATTACATTTTGTTTTTGTCTGATCAATTTCAAAGTGATTATCTGTTCTGGGCAGCTTCTCCAGTATCTAAATCCTCCTTGGTATGCCCCTAGTTCTAGTTCAAGTTGATCTTTACAACAAGTGTATAGAATTCTTGACGCGACTGTGTGGTGCACTGAGCTTCCACACATTAGGAGTTTGTGACAGGTGGTCCCAGAAATACTGTGGATGTCCACATGCAGCAGGAACATCAGTGTGTGCAAACCAATCGTGCTGCCCATGAGAATCACTCACCCTGAAGCGGCAGTGCCACCAGGAAGAAAGACACATGCTTAAGTAACTTGCACAAGCAGGAGTTGTCAGTTGCAAGTTTTAAGTCAGTCTGAATCTTGTTAGGGAGTTCCTGCAGAACGTTTGTCAAGTGACAGTGGCTGATAGACAGTGGTTAGTCTTCAGTAGAAACACAATAATGATTAGAATTACTGTTCATGGACGGAGACCAGCTGCCTGCAGATTTAACTGATTACTATTAGTTTGGAACTGTTTTTCGAATAGTACTTCAAGGCAGAAGATTAGAAAATTATTTAGTTTGTGCTTGTGGAACTGTACACAATACAGGACAGATAGGCTAAAGCTGCATTCTACACCTGCTGTAACCAACATTACCAAAGTTGAGTAATTTATTTTACTATTCACAGTTCTGAATTACTTTAATTGTGTATGTGCTGCCCTAGAACCTACACATCCATCTTACCAGAACACCTTTACTAGTCTTTTTCAATGTCAGTGATGTTTTCACCAAAGTGGACACACCCAGCCCACAACGATATGTGATATCCAAAAGAGATTTTTCTCTGTAGTTGTCTGTATTTGATTTGTCTCCTCCTTGTATAACGGATGGATATAGCTGTAGTCCAATGCTCTGGTAACTCTTCTTTGTTCCCGATTTTCACTATGCATTGTTGTAATGATGTCGTCACCGGTTCTGCTGCATATTTACAAAGTTCCACAAATACTTGATTTGCTCCACATGCTTTGTAGTTGTTGAGCTCTTTGAAAGCTTTGTAGACTTAATGGATTGCAGGTGGGTTTGTATTTTATGCTGGTGTCTTCACAGGGGTACCTCTGTTTAATTGAAGTAGTTGTGGGTGATCTTTTCAGTTTAATAAATTGTTAAATGTTTCTGCTAAAATTTTGTATTTTTTCTACTGCTGTGAGCCATCTTACTATTTTTATCCTTTGATGTTAATGTCAGCAGCCAACATGCAATGGAAGTATTTTAGAACCTGTAGCTACAAATAGGTTGGACCATTTCGACACAAATGGTGATTAGCAGTCGTGATGTCATTATAGCAACTTTGATTATGAAAGTTAATAAAACAATCAATAAGGCTAGGAGAGCATTCCTACTAGATACAGCAAGTAAACTGTTATTAACAACTCACTTAGATAATTAACTGGCATCACTTAGTTCCAGTATGATGGATGTAGAGTAATTATGGGCAAAATTTAAGCAGGTTGTAAATCATGATCTGGAGAGTTATGTGCCTAGTAAGTGGATAAAGAGTGGAAAAGACCCACCATGGTTTAGTAACAAAATTCGCAGGATGCTGAGGAAGCAGAGGCTGTTGCACTCGTGGTTGAAAAGGGAGTGCACAAATGAAAATTAACAGATTCATGTGTCTGTATAAAGATCTATGCACAAAACATACCACTACTACCACCATCACATACAACTACTACCACAATCACACCTTAAGTAAAGAGCTGGCAGAGAAACTGAGGAAATTCTGGTTGTATTTAAAATTGCTGAGGCTTCCATTCAGTTCCTAGGACCAGTCTGGTGTGCCACTTGAAGATAGCAAAATGAAAGCCAAAGTCTTAAATTTCACGTTCAATAAATCGTTCATGCAGGAGAATTGTAGAAACATACCATTGTTGACCATAGGGCGGACTCCCATATGGACTACTTATTAATAACCCTCCCTGGCATAGAGAAACAAGTAAAAAAATTGAAAGCAAATAAATCACCAGGTCCAGATGGAGTCCAGGTTCGATTTTACAAAGAGTACTTTATGGCATTGGTTCTTTACCTAGCTTGCATTTATCGTGAATCTCTCACCCAGCACAAAGTCCCAAGCGACTGGATAAAGGTGCGGGTGACTCCAGTATATGAGAAGAATAAAAGAACAAACCTGCAAAATTACAGACCAACATCCCTAAGTTCTGTCTGCTGCAGAATCCTTGGAACACATTCTCAGTTTGAGTAAAATAAACTTTCTTGAGACTGAGAAGCTTATGTCCACAAATCAGCGTGGTTTTAGAAGGCATCGCTCATGCAAAACTCAACTTGCCCTTTTCTCACATGATATACTGCAAACTCTGGATGTAGAGCAGTAGGCAGATTCCATATTTCCGGAAAGCATTTGACACAGTACTCCATTGGAGTCTGTTAATGAAGGTACGAGCATATGGAATAAGTTCACAGTTATGCCTGTGGCTCGAAGACTTCGTAAATGATAGAATCCAGTATGTTGTCCTCGATGGTGAGTATTAATCAGAGACAAGTGTATCGTCAGCAGTGCCACAGGGAAGTGTGACAAGATCACTGTTGTTCTCTATATACATAAATGATTTGGTAGACAGGGTGGGCAGCAGTCCACAGTTGTTTGCTGATGATACTATGGTACATGGTAAGATGTTGAAATTGAGTGGTTGTAGGAAGATACAAGACGCCTTAAAAAACTTTTCCAGCAAACCTGTAATGTTCGGATACGTATTACTAGTGTTCTGCTCGAAACAGCGAAGTCATTTAAATATAAATTTGCATAATGTTGCAAAGCAATATGAGGTGGAATGAGCATATGAAGACTGTGGCAGGGAAGGCGACTGGTCGACTTCAGTTTCTTTTAGAAGAATTTTAGGAAAGAGTGGTTCACCTGTAAAGGAGACCGCATATAGAACACTTGTGTGACCTATTCTTGAGTACTTCTTGAGTGTTTGGGATCCATACCAGGTAAGATTGAAAGAAGACATTTTTGTACTTTCTTCTTTCATCAATCAACTGAATTATTTCACCTGTTACCAAAGTTTCTCCGCAGTTACCTTCTCTGTACCTATGTTTAACTGCATTGTCCAAAGTCGCGCAGTTAAAAGTCCCATACAATGTGAACATCAGCTGTTCTCCTGCCTGTGCTATTAAGTCTTGAGAGACTGACAGCTTAACAAATTCAACAGCTAGCACTTTGAGAGGAGCGGCTGTTGCTCCATAAGGCTTTGTAATTTCCCATTTCCTTGGTTAAAAAGATAGATAGATAGAGAGAGAGAGAGAGAGAGAGAGAATATGTGGTATCACATCCCATGAAGGCATGGCTGGAAAGGTCAAATGCAGGACTGAAATTGGAAGAATTACTGGAATACCACTCTGCTGCTGATTTCCCTCTTCCCGATTTATGGAAGTACAAGCTGTTGTAGTTGTTTCCTCGACCTAACAGGAGAACAAGCATGCCAGTGGCCTCACGTTTAATACACTGTCAGATTCAGTAGCTTAGAAAATAGCTGTTTCCACAATTAAGAAACCACATCTTCTCCCCCTGTGGGTCCGGGGATAGAAGAGGCCCGAGGTATTCCTGCCTGTTGTAAGAGGTGAGTAAAAGGAGTCCCACACTTTTTGGCCCTCTGAGTTCAGGTCCCATTCTATGGTTTGACCTGCCACTTTCAAAATTCTACAGAAGTGTGGGTCATATGGGGAAGGATGCCTTACATGGTGCATGAGTTATCCATAGTGTCTTTAGATTCAATCTCCTGAATCTCTCATCAAGGCTTTGCATCTCCACCTGTGATTCAACTTTCTGAGGTAAGTCATCTTCTTCTGTTGTCTCCTGTGCTCTTTCACTCCCATGACAAATTGCACTTATCTGTGTATAGTGGCCAGTCTGTTGTGGTGTGGCTGTCATGTAACCATTTGGTGGTAGCCACCTGACAACACAGGGATCGCACTGCTGATGCCTGAGCTGTAAACTCCCCACGTATGCCAAAAAGTAGATGCCTCCTTTCCTGGGGCACCAGGACTGCCAGCAATGGTCATCATGCCAGTTGGCCTTTGCTGTGGCTGGGTGGCGCCCGTGGGGAGTGCCCCTGGTCAGAGTAGGTGGTATTAGGGCGGATGACACGCAATGAAGTGGACTAAGTCATGTCTTGCTGGTGACTGTACGGCACCAGCAGTCTCTAAGAAGGGCAAGATCGAATACAGTGCCGACAAGTATGACCCTAAATCGTTTCCCTCCCTCACTACACCATGGGAGGAATGTAGGGCTACAGAACGGAGAGAGAGCGCCATATTCACCTTGGTTTTTAGTCTGTAGCAGAACTGATGGGGACTCCTTTCTACCTACAAAGCCTCAATTTTTTGTTGAACACCTTGAGGATAAGTTTGGAGAAGTGACTGCTATCCAAGATGCGAATCGGCGCAGTCTTGATTCAGACAGCATCCCCAGCCCAGTCCTGAGCGATACTCGCCTGTGACAAGCTGGGTGGTATTCCTGTTTCTGTCACTCCCACTCCCCATAAAAGCCTCAACATGGTCCAGGGGATCATTTTCCATTGTGATCTCCTCTTGCAGTCTGACGATGAGCTCCGTGCCAATTTAGAATGGCAGGGTGTTCATTTAACCTGGTGTGTTTACAGAGGACCCAAAGACAACAGGGTTGCTACCGGTGCCTTCATCTTGGCCTGTGAGGGTGATTCATTGCCCGAAAAGGTCAAGGTGATGGTTTACTGCTGTGACGTTAAACCATACGTCCCTCCCCCTATGTGTTGCTTTACTGCTGAAAGTTTGGGCATGTCTTCCTGCTGCACTTTCAGCACCACATGTCGAGACTGTGGTCGTCCACTGCACCTAGCTACTCCAGGTGCACCTCCTCCAACTTGTATCAACTGTGGAGAGCAGCACTCCCCCTGCTCGCCAGACTGCCCATTACTCCAAAAGGAGCGGAAAATCATGGAGTACAAGACCCTGGACCAGTTGACTTACACAGAGGCTAGTTGTAAATTTGAAAGATTACACCCCATTTGGTTGACATCAACATATGCTGCAGCTATGTCACGATCGCCATCCCAAGTGCCGGTGCTTCCTCACTCTGTGCCACGAACAGTGCGTGCACTCTCTGGGCCACCAGAATACATCTGCCCCTGTGGTGTAAGGGCAAATCTTCTTCCATTGCTCCCAAATCATCAACTTTGGGAAGAACCCCCCCCCCCCCCAAACACAGGGACATCAATCTCCTTCCCCCTGCTAGAGAAGCAACAGCCTCCTCCGGCTCCTCTCATGTGAAAGGGGTCCCTTGGGGCCCTCTCTCCCGAGGTCTCCAATAATGCCATTTCGGACACTCGCCAATGGAAGGAGCCAAAAGCTGCTGGACAAAGTGCTTCACACTCTTCCCCCATGCCTAAAACTGCTTCGGAGAAATCTTCCCAGCAAGCCCCTAAAGAGAAGTGAGGGAGCAAGCAAACTAGGAAGTAGTCTGCTAAGAAACAGGATCCTCTGGTGGCTCCAACACCACCACTACCTATGCAGTGGAGATCTTATCGTCCCCTGTGGACCTGGATCTCATTGATGCCTCATCCACCATAAGAATGGCTACAAATACTCAATTGGTGGGAGCAGGTGACCCTGAGGCATGGAATGTGTGGAAATCCTCCATTGCGGCATGAAGACCTCCCTCATTGTCGATGCAGCGCCTGGTTGACAGTGGCCCCCGTTCTGGTGCACTGTCCCACTTTGACTGCCCCGCAACGAAATCTTAAGTTACCAGACTCGTTGCTGCTAATTTTATCTGACAATGCCTCATCGAATGATTTAGTTTTACATTTTATGTGTGAGGGTGGGTTTTATCATTTTATCTAAGTTTTAACCCATGTCCTTTGTCTCGCTGTGTCCTACACCCTAGTGCTTTCAGGGTGGAGGTTATAATGTGTTGCAGAGTGGCTGGCTTCTCTTTTTTATTCTCATGATCAGCCGGCCATGATAATCTGTAATGTTGTTTTAATCTCTTTTACCTGTTTCTTGTGCTTCTGTGGTTTTCTTCTCTCCTTTTGTCCATTTAAGTGTTTGTTGCCCTTCTGTCGTTCTTGTGGTTTTTCCTTTTCTCTCTGTTTTGTGTTGTCAGTCTTGTTTGTTGTATTCCACCCTTGTGGCATTGTTTTACTCAGAACAAGGGACCAATGACCTAGCAGTTTGGTGTCCCCCCCCCCCCCCTCCCCGTTTTAAACCAACCAACAGCATCTTCTTCTGCCTGTTGCACTTGAATACCAATGAAGAACATGGTGTCTTTAAACGATGAGATTTTTCAGAAGTCTTTGTACCCCCTTGCAAAGCATCGCTTTGGAGACAAAAATTCAGAAGTTGGATGTCTTGTTTCCTGATCAATGTTCTTGTCACACTGGTCAGTTCACATCAACGACCTATGTAAAAGACTGAATTAAACACCATTTACCATTGCTCAATTTCATCTATTTGTGACTTGGAAACAATTAAAGCTGCATACCTAGGATATTTCCATTCTCTTATGACATATGGAATCATATTTTGGGGTAACCAGTCACAAGCAAACAAAGTCTTTATTGCATAGAAAAGGGTTATGGCTAGAGTGCACCCCAAATGCTCTTGCAGAAACTTATTCAGACAGCTCAGGATCCGCACTATGCCATCTCAGTACATTTTTTGACTAATGTGCTTTGTGTGAAGAAGAATCATACAATTTACAAAACAAACAGTGAATACCGTATCGTGATTATGATACAAGAAGTAAATCAGAAAGATACAAAAAAATCTCAGCATGGTACAGAAAGGAGTACATTTCAAGCATAAAAGTATACAATAAACTTTGTTTCATGTTAAATCAGTCATTGGACATATGACTAAATTCAAAAAACAGCTGAAATGTTATCTTTCAAATAGTTTTTCTGTTCTTTACAGGAATTTTTTTACAGTGTGTAGCAATTAGTACAATGTATTTAGCAGTGAACACACAGTGTGTTGTAGGGACGATCACTCTGTTGTATAAATAATTCAAAAGCCAAGATCACTCAAACACTGTTTAAACAGTGTTTAAGTGATCTTGACTTTTGAATTATTTATACAATGTATTTAATTTTAAGCATTCCTGTAAGAAATGATTATGTAGCACTGCATATCCATTGATGACAGAATGCTTTTTTATGTATTGGAATGTAAGACATAATTTGTTTGTGTAACCATTATTAATACTATGATTTGGGTTGTTGAAACACTTGAACCTCATATATCTGTTTATGTATGATTTAGTTTGTAATCCTCATGACCATTTAGATATGGTTATTACTGTAATAATCTGACATGTTCTACATTCTAGCGATACACTCGCATCAAGGATCCAGAGAAAATGAAAATAAATAAAATCCATAGCTTGGTAGGGAGAGACTGCCATGATTCCTCCCATGAAATGGAAAGTATTCAACCTGTCAATCACGTACATATTATAATCAGCATTATCAGAGAGGAGCTGGTTGTGTTAGGATGCTCAGGTCGTGCACTCGAGGACGTCTCAAATAGGGAAGCTTCCTTTTATGGAGCTGTGAATCCAATTGCACTAAGGGCATCAACAATAAGCCTTGAATTTAATCTTTTTTACATGAATGTACTGAGTCCAATCAATAGTAAAGACAAAAATGACTGTGGCCTTACTGCAGAAATCACTGCATGTGACAAAGCAACACACTTTTTTTCCCATTTGTCTAGAGTTTATCGTTTGTTTTTCGAGATCAATGACCCAAGGAAATGAAGAAATTATCCAGGGATGAGAAATCTACACATGAATGGTATTGCAATGTATTACAGACCTGTGTATGGACGTCCTCACAAATTATATCTGCAGCAGCCCTTACGATTCTCAGATACTTTTCTTGTGTATCTGATAGCTTGCTGTGATGAAAACTGTCAGACAGTATCTTATAGTCGGTACTTCTGAAACAGGCTGTAAGATACTGTCTCAAAGTTTCTTCGCCATACTTCTGGAAGAGTCGAGTTTTTGTGGTCTTTACAACTTGTCCCAGTCATTCGTGACTTGGTCCTTTAACTTTTGCAAAATAGACTGGCACTCTTCCGATTGTTCGAGGTAGGAAGAAATCATTTCCATAGTTTCATCTGTCCTCGTGTATCCAGGACTTCCTTGTTTCCCTGCACCCCTGACTGGCCAGTGAAAACCCCTCTGACAAAACCTATCACATTCAGTGCTTTCAGCACACATGTCCTCATCACTGATGCATTCCAATAATTTGTGAGCCCAGTCCATCACCTCGTCTTTCAACAATCCAAGTAGCAATAGGGGATAGGCAAAACGTGAACACCTGTATTTACTTGGGAATGATTTATTAATAGGGGGTTGAACCCCGACTTGCCTGTAATAGAGCTGTGATTCTTGGAATACTGGCAATAATGATTGTTAAGTCTCTAGTGATATGTCATTCTTCAATCAGAACCTCTTCTAACTCCTGTAGTGTCGAGGGAGGCAGAAATGTGCTCCAGAGTAATACGATTCACAAGGGTTCGATTGTGCTGGCCACAGAACATGCTGCAGTTCAGTTGCATACTCCTCAAACCACAATTGCACTGCCCTGGCTGTGTGAATTGGTGCATTATCATCCTGAAATATGGCATCATTGTTGGGCATAACATTTGAATCATGGGGTGCACCTGATCACCTGAAATGTTCACATAATCGTTGGCTGTAACAGCGTTTGAGAGTAATGGTGGTATCAGCAGAATAGCATGATGTGGCTGCCCACACCATCACACTTCCACTTCCATGCTTAACCGTTGGAATCAAGCAATCAGGATTGTAGGATTCTTTTGGCGTTCTCCAGACGTAAACCCCGCCCGATGTTAGAAATAACGAAAATGTTGACTCTGCGAACCATTTGACATGTTTCTACTGATGAGCTGACCAGGATTTATGATCCTGACACCATGTTTTACGCTTCTTTGCGTTGGTTGTCGTCACTAATGGTTTCGATGTAGCAGTTCGTCCATGAAAATCCGCTTTATGGAGTTCTCGGCAGACAGTGTCGATAGATACAGGGTGTCTGAAGATGGCTTTTAAGCTCTGCAGTCATTTTAGCCGCCATAGTTTTGTGTTGTTTTAACACAATTCGTGCTAGTGTATGACGATCTCCGTCATTTAGTTTTGCTTTGCGCCCACTATTACGTTTACATAATAATGTCTTTCCATGTTTAGTGTAGGCTGTCATGACTGTTGAGACAGTTGCTCTTGAAATAGTGCCGGCTGGAGTGGCCGTGCGGTTCTAGGCGCTACAGTCTGGAGCCGAGCGACCGCTCCGAATCCTGCCTCGGGCATGTATGTGTGTGATGTCCTTAGGTTAGTTAGATTTAATTAGTTTTAAGTTCTAGGCGACTGATGACTTCAGAAGTTAAGTCGCATAGTGCTCAGAGCCATTTTCTTGAAATAGTCAATAAGTTAGCTGTCTTGGTTACAGATGCTCCAGCTAATCGGGCCCCCACGATCTACCCTCTTTGGAACACACTTAGGTCTTTCATTGCGCGTCGACCTCGGCCTCTGAATGCAAATACTGTTCATATTGTTTTGCTTATCCCCTGTATCCGTTAATTCAAGTATCATCACTTTACGACAATATGTTGCTTTGCATAGGGAAGTCTGCTAAGTTTCTCCCAATTAGCATCAATTTCCTGGCCACAATAAAAGCTGTGTTTATTAAAACCAGATACCTTCTTATATGATCGAAGATTAGACACTGACGGTGCAGGGTCTTCTGCCAAAGACGATCTAATCAGTTTTGGGTTACTATACTTCTTCTGACAAGCGTTATGGACTTCAGCCAGATCAGTTAAGAACTGACGAGGTGCGGCGATTTTCTATCCTTACTGAATTGTAGTAGTGTTTCCAGTCCTTTCTGTTTCACTTTAACCATCACCATCTGCCAAATTGCCGCCGCATATAAAATACAACTCCATACAATTTGAAGCACTCATTTTTAAAGCACTGACCACATGAAAAAAGTAAACTCAAATGATTAACGAGAATTTTTCAAGACACAAGGAGTTTGCACGCGTCCCTCGCACAACACAGGAAGATGGGTGTGGCTAACAGTGGAAATAGTAACAAACGAACGGAAGGGATGGTAGCCTCGGCTGTTTACGACATGACAATCGATAGAGATCTATAGATACCACTATACCAGAAGATGGGGCGGATTTATGTCTTGCAATTGGAAATTCCGCTTCACTGAATAACGTTGACTTAAAAAAAACTGGAATTACTTTGACTTTCACGTGTATGAACTTTTAATAGTGCCTAAAACTGAAAAATTAGATAATTTTGTAACATGAAATTTCATGCCCTGCAACTTTTTATAACTTGACGTTTTTCATTTGGAGTAACCGTTTCTGAGTTACAGGCGTTGGAGCCGACTTTTTAGCTGATTTCGTAAAAATTAACGACCCTTGGAAACTGATTACGGCCAAACGGTGTACCTGTTTTGACATTTAAGTAGGTCTTTCGACGCAAAATTTAATACTCTTTCAGTATGCCATAGGTAACAATTTCAGTAGAATGTGTAGTTTCCGAGTAATAGGCGAAAACCTGGAAAAGTGCCAAAATGTCTTTGTTTTCTGGCCATAAAAAGTTGTCCCGATGGCTTTGGAGGTCGAAAATTACTCTCAGCTCTATACACAAGATAAAAAAATAAAATCTTCAATCTTCTACCTTTTTTGCAAACGAAGGGCCTCTTTTGTAACGGATCTCCTCAAAACACGCTTAGTTCTTCCGACATAGGATTTGTATGCTGCTCAAAAGATGGGAGAAAATAGGGGTCAGTAATGGTCAATACTTTGAATTGTAGTATTTTTGTAAGTTTTTCCACAATAAAACCTGGAACTTCGATAAAAAATGGTGGAGGCAGACTTGTAGACGTAAAACTAAATTTTGCTTGTCGACATTTGAGTGTTCTTTTGTGAACTGAGACCGCAACTATCTCTGCTTCCTCAGCATTTTTCTGATCTTACTATTGAAACACAGTGAGTGTTTCCCATCCTTAATTCATTTACTCGGCCCCTCCTAATCCATGGCACGATTTACAGCCAGCTTAAAACTTGCTCATAATGCTTGTACGTCCATCAGCATGGAAATAAATGACGTCCATTTATTCTCTAAAACAACTGTCTATTTGCTCTTGCTTGCACTGGTACTCCTCTAGCCTTCTTAATGGAATTATTAAATTTAGTTACAATCATCGCTATGATATCATCGTCACTAATCCCTGTTCCATTGTTGATACTATCGATAAGATCAGGCCTGTTTGTAACTACAAGGTATACAATATTCCTGGAAAAAAAGCACAGGTCACACCTGTCTACAAGAAGGGTGGTAGAAGTGATCCACAAAACTACCGTCCAACATCCTTGACATCGAATTGTTGTAG
This sequence comes from Schistocerca nitens, assembly GCF_023898315.1. Taxonomy (NCBI): domain Eukaryota; kingdom Metazoa; phylum Arthropoda; class Insecta; order Orthoptera; family Acrididae; genus Schistocerca; species Schistocerca nitens. Next base: position 302,882,569 of record NC_064621.1, on the reverse strand, counting down.
AATCTTAGAACATATTCTGAGCTCAAACATAACAAGATGTCTTGAAAAGAAAGACCTCCTCAGTGCCAACTAGCAGGGATTCCGAAAACATTGATCATGTGAAACCCAGCTCACAACTTTCTCACATGACATACTGGAAAGTCTCGGATGAAGACAAACAGTAGATGCAGTATTTCTTAATTTCCGAAAAGCATTTGACTCGGTACTACACCTAAGCTTATTGTCAAAAGTACGATCATATGTGGTATCAAGTAAAATACATGATTGAGTTGGGGACTTCTTGGTAGGGAGGGAGCAGCACATTATCTTGGATGGAGAGTCGTCGTCAAGTGTAGAAGTAAATTCGGGTGTGCCCCATGGATTTGTGTTGGAACCCTTGCTGTTCATATTGTGTATTAATGTTCTTGCAGACAATATTAATAGTAACATCACGATTTTTGCAGATAATGCAGCGCAGTTATCTATCATGTTCTATCTGAAAGAAGTTATGTAAATATTCAGTCAGATCTTGATAAGATTTCAAAGTTGTGCAAAGACTGGCAACTTGCTTTAAATGTTCAGAAATGTAGAACTGCGCTCTTCATCAACCGAAAAACTGTAGTATCCTATGATTATAATCTCAATGAGTCAGTGTTGGAATCGGTCAACTCGTACAAACACCTGGGCATAACACTTTGTAGGGATATGAAATGGAATGGTCATGCAGGTTCAGTTGTGGGTAAAGGTTGTGGTAGACTTCGGTTTATTGATGGAATTCCATGTAACCTACAAAGGAGATTGCTTACAAATCACTCATGTGACAGGTTCTATAATAATGCTCAAGTGTGTGGGACCCATATCAGATAGGACTAACAGACGACATTGAACGTATACAGAGAAGGGCTTCACGAATGGTCACAGATGTGTTGAACCTGTGGGAGAGTGTCACAGAGATACTGATGGAACTCAACTGGAAGACTGTTGAAGACAGACCTAAACTATCCCAAGAAAGTCTTTTAACAAAGATTCCAGAACCGGCTTTATATGACTACTCTAAAAATATACTACAATTCCCTACGTATCACTCACGTAGGGATTGTGAGGATAAGATCAGAATAATTACTGTAAACACAGAGGCATTCAAACAAACATTCTTCTCGCGTTCCATACGTGAATGAAAAAAGAAAAAGCCCTAGTAACTTGTACAATGGGTCATAGCCTTTGCGCTGCCCCTCATGGTGGTGTGCAGAGTGTGGATGCAGTAGACAATGTGTCATTGTGGATGGGTTGAACTAGCTGTTCGAGACAGTTTTCGGAAATGTGTTCAAATTACTTCACAAAACTCTTTGGCTGTACCACCTGCAGTGAATCCATAGACATCCTAGTCTATGCTCGGTAGATTCAAGTAACCTAATACTGCATGAGCTGGGTATTTCCGTGCTATTGAGTGTAAACTTTCTTTGAACAGTTCTATATCTGTTATCGTGGAATCGGGTGGCCAGTAAAAAATCTGACAATTAACATCCTAGGTGGGCTACTCACGTCCAGGTAATTTCACAGTCATAGTCAATTTCGACCTTGATAGACACAATACTCCCCATCCTATGACATATAATCTGTTTCAATACACTTTATATGCCTTGCTCAATATTTTGGAGCTATCTACTTTGGGCTTCAACCAGATCTCAGTTCTGAGAATGATTTGAGCATGACAACTTTCATGCAGTACGGTAAATCCAGGAACTTCGTTACGAATATTTCGACAACTTTACTTTTAAAATTTTGACAATAGAAATGTCTTTACCTTGTACATAGTCTGATCTCTTTCTATGTATCGACTAGCGAACGTTCAGCAGAGGGCATCAAAGCACTGCCTAGCCTACAGGAAACCTCATGTCCACTCCACAAGTACTTTGCTACCTGAGTAGCTACTTTCTTTATGTACTGTACGTTCGACTAATCAAAGGGTCTCCTACAATTTTCCTCTCAGTGACGCAGGTCCAGAAATCTGCAGCCAATGCCGTCACAGAATCGACAGTCTGTGGTTGAGACTCTCCACTCGGCTCCAGACAAAAAGAGGCATCAACTCTACTGATGCACTTGATTTTGCTCCTGCACTCCTTATTGGTGCTATGAATATTTTATTTTGCAAGTTTTATGTATTTGATAGTGTGGACCCGTATTATTATAACTGGAGCATGTTCTCAGTATGTCGATGATACGTTTGTAATTTTACACTGACGGAAAATCACACCATCAAGGACGAATTCTGCGACTTAAACGAAAGGTGTTTGGTGTGTTCCTACATCTGGAAAATGTTGTCTCCACAACTTTCGCGCCAGTCACATAAGAGTAGCGTTAGTAGCGCCACTACCCGAATGCGAATTAGGTTTGTTTTAAATACACGCTGTAATGATTGTGAGAGTTGGTTACATTTGAGTTTGGACGTGGTGAGTTGATGTTAGTCTATGAATACCTTTTTGGTGGCAAAGAAACCATAATCAGCACCTCACTGAATTTGAGTGTGGTCGTCTAATACGGATACAGAAAACCGGATGTTCCTTCTGTGATACTGCAGGAGGACATGGCAAGAATTTAGCCACTGTGCTTGACTGCTGGCAGCCTTGGTCACGAAAATGTGTGGTCATAAGATGACTGGGACCAAGAGAGAAGATTATCGTGTTCGGTGTATGGCCCTGGCCTAATGCACTACATCTGCAGCAGCAGCAGCAGCAGTCTGAGCAACAACTGTCACCACAGTGACACAACGAACTGTCACAAATCGGTTACTGAAAGGATAGCTCCAAGCCATATGCCCTGTAGCGCACATTCCACTGACCCCAAACCAGTGCCATTTCCCACTTCAATGGTGTCAAGCGAGATCTCATTGGAGGCCAGGGGGGAGGTATGCTGTATTTTCTAATGAAAACTGGTTCTGCCTTGGTGCCAGCGATGGCTGTGTGTTGGTTAGGAGGAGGCCAATTGAAGCCTGGAACCCACCTGTCTGTGTGCGAACATTGAACCTACAGCTGGAGTTATGGTCTGGAGTGCGGTTTTGTATGACAGCAGGAGCGCTCTCTTGGTTATCCCATGCACCCTGGCTGAAAAATTTGTACGTCAGTATGGTGATTCGACCTGTTGTGCTGCCATTTATGAACAGTATTCCAAGGTTTTTTTTTCCAAAAGGATATCGGTCGCTCATATATCACTGTTGTAATCCAGCATTATTTACAGTGTTCCGACATGTTGCCTTGGTCCTCTCGATCACCAAATGTGTCTCCAGTCAAGCACATACAGAACATGATCAGACGAAAACTCCAGCATCATCTAGAAGCAGCACTGTCCGCCCCTGTATTGACTGAGCAAGTGCAATAGGCATGGAATTCCATCCCACAAACTGACATCCGGCACTTGTACAACACAGTCCATGCACTTTTGCATGCTTGCAACGATCTGGCAGTTATACCTGTTATTAATGCTACAGCATTTCACATTTGCAATGGCTTATCTCCTGCTTACATAAACCAGTGATCTTACATTGTTAATCATTTAAATATGCTACCTAGACAAATGTATCCCCAAAATTTCATCACTGTACATTAATTATTTTTTGGTATTGCGATTTTTTTCTCCATCAGTGTATTTCTGGGAGATCTGAGAATTTGAGGACATCAGCTAGTTACTGTCGAAACTGGCCATGAAGTAAACTATTTCACATCAGACAATCTTGGCTTCTGATATTAGAAATTACTGTTTATTGTGGCTAGTACTGTTGACGTTGCTCAGCGCTCTGACTGTGTTGTTGTTAAGGACAACTGACCTTGTGATTCTGACCACTTCAGCCCCACTGTCCCCTAACATTTTTTTACTGCAGTCGGGCAAAGGCGGACAATCCAATGTAGTCTACAGCCCTCTAAATTTCAAATGGTCTCAAGTATCGAGAGAGAACATTAGGTTCATACATACCTTCCATGCCTATGATACAACTTCATGGTTTTATGGCAAAGGAAAGCTGAAACTCGTCAAGGCAATGGAGACAAAAAAAAAAAAAAACCACAGCTTTCAGAAGGCAGTAGACATATTCAGCAACTTCAGTGCTACTGGGGATGATAAGGTTGGGCAGAAGTTCATAGCAGCCCTGCACTGCGAAGATGAAACAAAGCATTTAAATGTGCTTTGCTATCAAATCTTGGGAAAATCTGCATCAAAGTCATCATTCAATCTCGCTTCTTTGTCTCCTACAGAAGCAACTGCTCGACAGCATTCCCTAAGAAGTTATTTGCAGATGCAGGCTTGGAAAAACAACCCATTAGATCAGTGGTCGTCAAACTGGAGCGTGCAGGCAGCATGTGCCTCAGATAGAGATTAGATTAGATTAGATTAGATTAGATTAGATTAGATTAGATTAGATTAGATTAGATTAGATTAGATTAGATTAGATTAATACTAGTTCCATGGATCATGAATACGATATTTCGTAATGGTGTGGAATGCGTCAAATTTTCCAATACATGACATAATTAAGTTAATTTAACAACATACTTAAGTTAATATAACAACTTTTTTATTTTTTAAATAATTTTTTTGTTTGTTTTTTTTTTCTTTTTTTTCTTAATTTATATCTAAAAATTCCTCTATGGAGTAGAAGGAGTTGTCATTCAGAAATTCTTTTAATTTCTTCTTAAATACTTGTTGGTTACCTGTCAGACTTTTGATACTATTTGGTAAGTGACCAGAGACTTTCGTGGCAGTATAATTCACCCCTTTCTGTGCCAAAGTTAGATTTAATCTTGAATAGTGAAGATCATCCTTTCTCCTAGTATTGTAGTTATGTACACTGCTATTATTTTTGAGTTGGGTTTTGTTGTTAATAACAAATTTCATAAGAGAGTATATATACTGAGAAGCTACTGTGAATATCCCTAGATCCTTAAATAAATGTCTGCAGGATGATCTTGGGTGGACTCCGGCTATTATTCTGATTACATGCTTTTGTGCAATAAATACTTTATTCCTCAGTGATGAATTACCCCAAAATATGATGCCATATGAAAGCAATGAGTGAAAATAGGCGTAGTAAGCTAATTTACTAAGATGTTTATCACCAAAATTTGCAATGACCCTTATTGCATAAGTAACTGAACTCAAACGTTTCAGCAGATCATCAATGTGTTTCTTCCAATTTAATCTGTCATCAATGGACACACCTAAAAATTTGGAATATTCTACCTTAGCTATATGCTTCTGATTAAGGTCTATATTTATTAATGGTGTCATACCATTCACTGTACAGAACTGTATGTACTGTGTCTTATCAAAATTCAGTGAGAGTCCGTTTACAAGGAACCACTTAGTAATTTTCTGAAAGACAGTATTGACAATTTCATCAGTTAATTCTTGTTTGTCAGGTGTGATTACTATACTTGTATCATCAGCAAAGAGAACTAACTTTGCCTCTTCATGAATATAGAATGGCAAGTCATTAATATATATTAAGAACAACAAAGGACCCAAGACTGAACCTTGTGGAACCCCATTCTTGATAGTTCCCCAGTTTGAGGAATGTGCTGATCTTTGCATATTATGAGAACTGCTTATTTCAACTTTCTGCACTCTTCCAGTTAGGTACGAATTAAACCATTTGTCCACTGTCCCACTCATGCCACAATACTTGAGCTTGTCTAGCAGAATTTCATGATTTACACAATCAAAAGCCTTTGAGAGACCACAAAAAATCTAAATGGGTGGTGTTCGGTTATTCAGATCATTCAAAATTTGATTGGTGAAAGCATATATGGCATTTTCTGTTGAAAAACCTTTCTGGAAACCAAACTGACATTTTGTTAGTACTTCATTTTTACAGATATGTGAAGCTACTCTTGAATACATTACTTTCTCAAAAATTTTGGATAAAACTGTTAGAAGGGAGATTGGACGGTAATTGTTGACATCAGATCTATCCCCCTTTTTATGCAAAGGTATAACAATAGCATATTTCAGTCTATCAGGGAAAATGCCCTGTTCCAGAGAGCCATTACACAGGTGGCTGAGAATCTTACTTATCTGTTGAGAACAAGCTTTTAGTATTTTGCTGGAAATGCCATCAATTCCATGTGAGCTTTTGCTTTTAAGCAAGTTTATTATTTTCCTAATTTCAGAGGAAGAAGTGGGTGAGATTTCAATTGTATCAAATTGCATAGGTATGGTCTCTTCCATTAACAGCCTAGCATCTTCTAATGAACACCTGGATCCTACTATATCCACAACATTTAGAAAATGATTATTAAAATATTTTCAACTTCTTACTTTTTGTTCGTAAAGTTTTCATTCAATTTGATGGTAATACTGTCTTCCTCTGCTCTTGGTTGACCTGTTTCTCTTTTAATAATATTCCAAATTGTTTTAATTTTATTATCAGAGTTGCTGATTTCAGACATGATACACATACTTCTGGATTTTTTAATAACTTTTCTTAATATAACACAATAGTTTTTATAATGTTTGATAGTTTCTGGGTCACTACTCTTTCTTGCTGTCGGATACATTTCTCTTTTCCGGTTACAAGATATTTTTATACCCTTAGTAAGCCATGGTTTGTTACAAGGTTTCTTATGAGTATATTTAACTCTTTTCTTGGGGAAGCAGTTTTCAAATGCATTTACAAAAATGTCATGAAATAAATTATATTTTAAATTGGCATCAGGTTCACGGTACACCCCATCCCAGTCTAACTGCTGTAGGCTTTCCCTGAAATTTGCAATTGTTAAATCGTTGACTGAACGTACTACTTTGGAGGACTGTTTAGTATTGCTGAATGGAGCTATGTCATATATTGTAACTAGCTGTGCACCATGATCAGAAAGAACATTCTCAACAGGCTGAGCATTTATCTGGTTAAACTTATCTTGGTCTATAAAGAAGTTATCTATCAGTGAGCTGCTATCCTTTACCACCTGAGTAGGAAAATCAATAACGGGTGTCAAATTGAAAGAACCGAGTAATACTTCAAGGTCATTTTCCCTATTACCCTCTTTCAGAGAATCTACATTGAAGTCCCCACAAATAATAATTTGCTTCCCCCTGTCTGACAGATAGCACAACAAGGAGTCCAATTTTTTCAGAAATAGATGAAAATTTCCTGATGGGGACCTATATACAGTTACACATGTACACTAGATAGTTCGTGGCTGACGCTACAGATCTTTATTTATGAAAATACAAAGTACAATCAGCTTCAAATTTTACATATTCACATACACCTTTACCTTTAACCCAAATCCATCGACGAGGGCGTGGGCTGCAACACTCTTCACTGCAATGCGATTTTTTTTTGTCTCCTGATGTTGTACACTAGAAACTCCGCTACCACCTCTTACTATGGCAACGGTGAACCATCCATTTCCATGAGAGAAGGTGTCGTTTATATCCAAGCTAAAATTTAGAGAACATCCAAGGAATACACAAGGTCCATCGACGAGGGAGTGGGCTGCAACACTCTTCACTGGAATGCGATTTTTTTTTGTCTCCTGATGTTGTTGTAAGTTCTATATTTTCAATGTGTTTGTAGACTGTTCTGCGGGTACGACTATACCTCCTGTAGGGCATGTTGGCGGCGTTCAATGCAGTTACCTGTGCAGCAGCAAGAGACAGACTGAGCGTAGCGCGAGAGCGCGATCGCTTATATACTGTGCGAGGTCATTGACCTTAGATAAGGACTTAGCGCTTTCGCAGTGGCCAGCGGAACGTTATCCCGGACGTTTGCTGTAGTCGCTCTAGCAGCATGGGTCCCCGCTGGCGCGCCGCCGACGCCAAGCGATAAGAGTGTTTACATCAGAAAACTGTTGCATCCTTGAGCCTCCGGTTCTAGATGTACACTAGATAGTTCGTGGCTGATGCTACAGATCTTTATTTATGAAAATACAAAGTACAATCAGCTACAAATTTTACATATTCACATAAACATTTATATGTGCCTTTCTTTTATTTAAGCTCACAGGCACATACTTCTATATGTTTCTCTACACAAAACTTTTTTGTTTCTATACTTTTGTACAATGATAACTTTTGACATATATGGCAACTCCTCCTTTCTCCATATTTTCTCTCATTACATGTGCATAGAGCTTATATCCACTTACATTTACCTTATCCTATATCCACTTACATTTACCTTATCCATATCAGTAACAATGTGATGCTCAGACAGGCATAGTATATCTATTTCATCCTCAGCTTCTAAATCTTCTAAACAAACCAGAAGCTCATCTATTTCATTCTTTAAACTCCCAATATTTTGATGAAATATACTTACATTATTTTTAATTATACTTTTATGAGAACCTTTCCTTATTCTAACATTTGCAGTGCTCTCCTGTCTGAGTTTCTCATTGTGCTTAGGCCTAGTTCGAGCGATCCGCTGTTCACAGCTGGATTTTGTAATAAAATGCTTCTGGCAACTATCTAACAGCAGAATAAAAACTTCAACTAACATTGAGTGCTTCTTAACCCTAGAGTGATCGGTTTGGCTCTGTGAGACCCACTAGTTTTTGTTTCACTGAATTGATTTTGTTATAATTACTGATTTGACTCGAGCACTCTGCCAGCTTCCTGAAACACCCGAGAGAAACCATTCACGTCGTGAATCAGTTTTGCTTTGTTTAGTCATTGTTTGGCAGTCTTCTAAAAAGCGCGCGGGCCTGTCCGACCCAGCCCAACAGTTTATGTTACTAATCTCTGCCAGTGAGATACCATTTGTTTGTTTTTGGTCTAGGCCCATCGTTGGGTTACTTTGCGAACTCTTTGTGACGTCCTAAAACCGAATTATCATTGTCAATAGTTTACAATATAAAATGACAAGAGACAATTTTTCATATAGTGAAATTTACGTAACTTTATATGATGATGAAAGTGAAGAAGACGATTGTGATGCGGACCCAGACTTCGAAATAATCATTGATCGTAGCAATAATAGAGAAATAAGTGGTGATGAAGAGGAAGATGTTCAGCCTTGTGCCAGCATCGATGCTCCTACGCTTGTTGACTTAAGAACAACTCCTGTAACTGACTCAGATGCGTTACCTATGCGTTTTTGTAAAGGAAGGAATGGAGCAACTAAATGGAGAAAAACTTGTTTCCCACAAAGCCTTTGAACAAGACATCACAACATAGTTACCATGCATTTTCTTGGAAGTACTTGAGCTGCAATGAATGTACGTTCACTGTTAGAATCATGACAGTTATTTTTTAGAAGTTATTGATTGATTTAGTTCTTGACTCAACCAATATCTGTATTAATTCAGTTTGAAACAAATATACAAGTTACCCAACTATGGCTAGGCCTACAAGTGTTGAAGAACTGAAGGCATATTTTGGCTTACTTTACTTAGCTTGAGCATTGTATGGTGCTAAAATGAATACTGAAGACTTTTGGGATGCAGATGAGATTGGAATAGAAATCTATCGAGCAAGTATGTCACTGGAAAGCTTCAGATTTCTGACTCGTTTTATCAGGTTTGACAACATCCATACAAGCGAAGAATGAAATGCACAAGATAATCTTGCTACCATAAGATCCATTCTAATGCAATGCATGTTTTGCTTCGTCAGAAAACGTTACTTTTGATGAAATGCTCCATCAATACAGAGGCAGGTGCAGATTCAGGATGTATATCCCAAACGAAACTGCCAGGCATGGGTAATGATTTTCATCCTGGCTTGTTCTAAAACGTACTACATGAAACATTTGGGAAGTCTATGCAGGTACACAACCACAAGCATCTTACAAAGTCAGTAATAAGGCAGACGATGTTGTTTCGCGTCTTGTAGACCCAGCAAAAGTGTCTGGAAGAAATCTAACAACACACAGTTGGTTTAAGTTTTTCCCAATCTTCAAAAAAGTACTACAAGAGAAAAAAATTTTACTGTGGTTGGTACATACAAAAACTAGCCTGAAATTCCAGTTGAGGTTTTACGCAAAACAATCTAGAAAAGAGTACTCAAGTATGTTTGGATTTCAGGAAGAAGTTACATTACTTTCACATGTATCAAAACGAAACAAATCAGTACTGCTTATTTTTTGGATGCATCATGATGATGAAATCAACACCAAATGGTGGCGAAAAGGGAAAAAAAGTATAATAACGGGCTATGACAAAGCAAATCACGGCGTAGATGTCGTAGAAGCTGTGTGAGGTGGATACATTGTTGCTAGAGGGCTTCCTGTCTCTTTTTTTCAGTTGAACATACCATTTCTCAAGGACTAAGTTGTATTCAAAGCAAACAAAAACGTTTCAGGCACATAGTGGTATGTAGGACAGGCACTGTGTAGTTAAAGGGCTAACAGAAGTGAGAGGGGGAATACTTTATAGTTTGTGTTCCAGTGTGGACGACCCACTAGTGTGTGCAACTTCCACCAATCAGCTGCTATGGTATAGATGTCAAACAGAAGTAACATGGATTCATGAATGCGCATTCTACAGTCGGTAATCTTCAAATGTGGTACAACTTGGTACCAAGTAATTTGAAATCAAATTACGGCTGTCATAATAGAAGGCAATGAGTAACAGGAAAATTACACTCCAAACATTTAGGAAACATTTGTGACAGTGGCTAACAATGCAGTTGTTGCTATTAATTAATATAATGTAATGATTTATGTAGGTTACAGGTTAATAATAATATCGATAGGGTAAGGTGTGGTTCAGTTTTTGCTTTTAACAGTGCTACTACCTGTCGAGAATTGGTGAAACTAGTTCTGAAACACATCGTCATTTTTGTCAGTACAGGACAGAGAAAGTTTGTTCCGTTCTTTTTTTTTTAACTTTTCTGAATTTGATTTGTCTGATGTAAGGTAAGTCATTTACATTATTCTCGATACCTCTTACAGTAGCGATGTTTAAATAACATTTTTAACCTACAAATGTAGGTCCTTGTTATTTCTTTCAGTGTGATAATTTCTTCTGTGTATCAGAAATTTCGACATAGCGTCAGATAGGGAAAAATGGAGACACTACTCATTGAGAAAAGTGCCCAAGATGTTTGACTCAATAACAGTCACTTACTTACAAAATAATACAACTGATAAAACTGACTTCTAAGTCATCTTATGTATAAAGCTGTCATCCACCGTTCTATTCCTTTGAGGCGATTTTGAATTAATAATGTTACATTATTTAAAACTGTAACTGTTCTGTTATATCTGGCTGAATACATTAGTCCAGTTGTAGTAGTAGTAGTAGTAGTAGTAGTAGTAGCAGAATTAGCTTTATTTGTCTGTAGATCTCTTTTTACAAGGATATAGGACATGTCAAAGAATTTACAAGTTTAGATCAATATAAAATAAGCTAATTCGTATACATATATATTTAAAGACTTCTAGTTAGACATAATCATTAGATTTACTCCTCCTGGTATACAATACTTTTTTTACAAATTTATTAAAATAATGTAATGCCACACCGTTCACTTATATCTCAATATCAGTCACTGCACACACTACACATACCACATACATTGTTTCATAACACTACACACACACACACACACACACACACACACACACACACACACACACACACACACACACACACACACACACACAGATGATCTCTCGACCATTTTCCCATTTGCAATCCTGAAAAACTGAGTCAGCATCCCTCCATAATGGGTGAGATGTTGAGCTCAGAAAGAAGAGGAGGTGTTAGTATTGTGCTATGCATAGCTTGGGGGTTAGTATTTCTAGAAAGGAAAAAAGAAGGAAAAAAGTGAAGGTGTTATGTGGAATGTTGGGTGTTTTATTATTATTATTATTATTATTATTATTATTATTATTATTATGTATTTGTACAACATTTTTATCAAACTGTTTTTACTCTGTTTTATCTAAGAAATCCTTGACTGAATAAAATGTATTGCATAACAGGTACTTTTTAGCCACCTTTTTAAACTAGTGTATTTTTGATATTTTCTTTTATTGTACAGTTTTATTCCTTTGTAGAAAATGCTGTTTTGAGTTTTATGTTCATTTTTTCTTGGTAAATGTAAGCTGAATCTATCTCTTGTAGCATGGTAATGGACAGAACTGTTTGTGCAGTAATTACCAACGTTATTTTGGATGTGTACAACTGACTGGTAAATGTATTCACATGGAGCAGTTAAAATCCGCAGTGTTTTGAACAGATCTTTACAATGAGCTTGACTAGTATTTTTGGTCATTACTGTTATGGCTCTTTTCTGGAATTTGAAAGTTGTGTTTATGTTTTGTACTTTTGTTCCCCAAAAATGGAATGCCATAGCTAAGAATTGAGTGTACATACGAATAATATGTAACTGAAAGACACAGCATGTTACACACTGATAATAGGATTCTAAGGGCATAATATGCTGATGACATTCTGTTTGCCATTTCCTTTGTGTGTTCACACCACTTCAACTGAGTATCAGTATTCATTCCTAGAAATTTTGCATTTGTTACACAGTCTATAGAGGTGCCATCTACATGGAACAGTTTTCCTCTTCAAACTGAAAGTCATAGCATTAGTTTTCTTTATGTTCAATGTCACTTTATTGCTTATTGACGAATCATAAACTTCCTTGAGAGTTTCATTTCCTTTCTTTGCAAGGATTTCTCTTGTTTTCTCAGTGACTATAATATTGCTGTCATCTGCGAAGAGGACTTTTTCGCTATGAGTAACACTACTGGGAAAGTCATTGATGTATATCAGGAACAGTATTGGCCCTAATATGCGACCTTGCAGAACCCCTATATTAATGTATTTTGGTTCTGATAAGTGTTTTACTAAATGTTTCCATCTATTTGAAATATGTGCTATCTCAACTCTGTACCCCATCTGCTAGGTATGATCGAAACCAGTCATAAGCTACCCCTCTTATTCCTAATGCTTCTAATTTATTTAATAGAATCTTGTGGTCGATTGTATCAAATGCCTTAGAAAGATCCAAAAATATGCCCGTGACACATTCATCTTTATCAGGAGCATCAAGTATAACTTTTGTGGATTCTACTATGGCTAACTCCGTATTTTTGCCACTTCGGAAACCAAACTGTGATTCACTTAAAAGTTTGTATTTATTTAGGTAATCCATTAATCTGTCTTTCATAATTGCTTCTATTATTTTTGAGAATGCTGACAGCAGGGAAATGGGCCAGTAATTTTCTATGTCTTATGCATTACCTTTCTTAAGCAAAGGTACAACTCTTGCCTGTTTTAACTGCTCTGGAAATACCCCTGGCATGAAGGATTCATTTATTATATTTGTTAAGGGGCCTTGTATAATCCCTATGCACTGTTTCAGTACTCACATTGGTACTTCATCTAAGCCTACTGACATTTTGTTTTTTAGTTTTTGAACAGTTTTATTGACTTCATTCTCTGTGGTTGGAAGTAACACCATTGTATTTAGTGCAACGTTATTTACAGGTGTTATACTTGTTTTAGGGAATTTTTGCTGTGACTTCTATGCAATACTTGAAAAATGCTCGTTTACATAGTTTACTAAGTGTTGTGGATCATTTATTACCTTATCCACCTCCCTTAGTGGTATGTTATTTTACATTTGTTTGCCTCTCCCCATTTCCTTTATTAATACATCCCAGACTGCTTTTCTTTTATTCTCTGCATTATATATTATTTTGTCATTAAATGACTGGTTTGCAGCAATCAGCACCTTCCTATAGATATTTTTTAATCTATGATAGAAATTTAAGAATTCTGGATCATTGCAAATCTTATTCGTGGAACTGCGGTGTTTAAGTGTTAGGGAGGACTTCTGAATACCTGCAGCTATCCATCTGTTTTTGTGAGATGTTGATACAGACATGCATACTTTTAGAAATGCCTTTTCAAAGTTCAATTTAAACAATGTAGAGAATTTAGAGAATTTCGTATTTACATTGCTTTCTTTATATACTTCATCCCAGCTTTGTTTTTCTAGTTCTTTTGAAAAATCTTTTATTTTCATTTCTCGTAGATGTTGTTTGTAGGCTTGTAGTTTAGGGCATGATTCAACGCCTGTTTTTACTGTTGTTATTTGACAGTGATGGTCTGATAATCCGAGATCTTGTACAGCTACATCACATTTTTCCCTGTCCATATTTGTAGCCGCGTGGTCAATTACTGTTGCAGTCATTTTAGTAACCCTTGTTGCACTATTGACCAATAGGGAGATGCCAAAACTTTGAAGGATGTTTATGAAGGTGCTACTGGGTTCATTTATGATATTGGTGTTGATGTTAATGTCCCCACACAGAAGTATGTTGACCTTTGCACTTGAGACTTTATCTAGAACTCCTATTAATTTATTGAAAAAAATATCCACACTACCACTGGGAGATCTATACACACACGAAATGATTCATTTCTTGGTGATATCAAGCCCTGTTAATTCAATAGTTGATATTTCAAAGTGTTTGTCTTCTCTTACTGTACTGAAGTCATGTCTTGATTTGAACTGCGTTCCTTTTCTGATACAAATGAATGATCCTCCACCCCTTGAAGTAGTTCTACAGTAAGAGTTTGCCCTTTTATATAATGTTAATACTACATGACGGATTTGTGTGTCTCTACGCCAGTGCTCGGTAATACAAACTACTGTGCAGTTCAAAGATTGGAGCTCAACTTCTAAAAGTTGTATTTTATTTTTTAATTATTGCATCTTTTGATGGAGGATTGTTAAGTCCGCGAAATGCCCCATGCTACCCTTTCCAGTGTTTTTTTATTCTTTGTGACATCTGGTACGTGTGATATTCGAAGTGTTAAAATCTGTCTTGTGAGTAATTGTTTCAGTATCTTTTAAACTGCTGGAGATACTTTTTAGGCAGGGGAACCTGTTGTCTGTATTTACCCTAAAAAAGACCTACTTTTCCTACCTATGATAATAGTTAATTGACCATGTGTGGCCCGGGATCCACCCCCTATACTTTCATGAATCAGCTGTACCAATCTTCCCTTCCCAGTCCTGTTTAGGTGTAGGCCAAGCCTAGGGAAACCCCCATCTGTTGATTGTCCTGATGGGTATCAGAGAAACATTAGCAAAGTTGGCTGCCCTCAGAGCCATCCCTAACCCACATTGATTCGCCTCACAGCAACATCAAGGTGTGATTTATCATGACGCCAGAACAGCTCAAAAAAGTACGTTGATGCCATGAATCAGGGAAGCTATCTTGTCCAGGTCGCCACCTATGTCATATGCCGCATTCCTGTCCAAACTGTTTCCTGACCCACCCACTGTCAGTACAAGGTCGTCTTTTGTGAAGTCCTTACATAAAGACCCTAGGTCTTCTATCACATGACTTAGCCCTGCATTTGGCTGCCCCTAAACTTTCTTGTAACTGAGGGCTACACCTCGCCCATGGCTGCCACCTAGCAGCAGCACTTTCTTCTTCCTAAGCATTTGTGCATTCCTAGGCTTCTTGGCCTTGGTTGAAGTGTGCTGCACATTTCCTGCTCCTCGTTCTACCTGAGGCTCTTCTCCACTTAACTCTGGCAGTGGTAGAAACCTATTTTTGGTGTTGATGATAAAACTGTTAGATCACGTCCTTTTTCTTACTATCCTCCTACGAGCTGCCAATGCCCAACCACCCTCCTCCACCCTATCTCCCTTGATACTTATCAGTTCCTTCCTTGCTTCCTCCAACTGTGCCTGAAGGGCTCAGATTTTCCTTTCCTGTTCCATAATCAAAATGTTCCTACTGCATACTCTGCAGTTCCAGGAGAGAGCCTCTTTTGTTCTCCCAACATTCCCCCCACTGCATCCCCCCCAGTGAAAATATTTCCTACAAGATTTGCAACAAATCCCTCTACTCACTACCCTCTAACAGCTCCTACATTTCTCACTCACAGTCTGTTTCGAAAGAATAATAAACTTTAAAGAATGTTTTTAATGTGTCAAGGACGCGAGATTGGCTGTGTGTTAACATAAAACGACACAGAGGTCTTATGTGCGGTGGTTTTTGTTCTTGTACTGATTTAGAGATACAATGACAGAAGAATGAATTTGCAATTACTTTGCTTTTAGAGAATTTACGTTATCAGACATGTTTAGTCAGGTTTTTAAATGTTTATATTTTGGAACATTTAGATCGTGTCTACATAACTAGTAAACAAATACGAAATGTGTTAGTTACATATGATTTAGAAACGTTTAATTACACTTTTATCGTGACAAAAGAAACTGATGAAACTATTAGCTGTCTTTTTTAAACGGATTTTGCACTGTCAAGAAAACTTGAATAGAATATTTTGTGTTTATGTCATGCAAAATTTCAGGTTATGTCACAATTATCGGGACTTCAGCTTAAGAACAAGTTTTTTCAAGAACAAGCTCTACTGGGACGCTAATTTTCAGTTGTGTGACAATAATAGACACTACAGCAAGTACACAAAACAAAGAAAATTTAAATTTGACACTGTTTCCTCTGAAATAAGTTCTTTTAATGGACGAAGAATATACCTGTGATGTCACTCGGCGGTCATCTTGGACATCTTGTATACGGTATACTGCAGCTGCTTACTATTCTTTCAGATACTAAGTGAGAAGATGCCTAGAAAATGTATCCTGAAATTGGAGAAACAAACGTGGGATCATATTTTGATGGCACTAACTGGCCATAGTACCTACTCCAGTATGGAAAATATCACTATAAAAGCCTGCAGAAAAATAAATGTAATTCCTATACATTATTTTATTTTTCACTCAAAAACAGGCTTGTTTGGTGTGATATCTTTGTAGCATGTAAATTCAAAATGTGTAAGACATAAGCTGTCAATATCGATGGAGTGGTGAAAATTTTGATTGCTCTCCCCCTCCCCACCTCACCCCCAATCCCACTACAAATGCAGCCTGTGTTATCGTCCTACAGTATCAATATTGGCTCTTAAACAAAAAAAAATGTCGGACACAGCACTAGATATACTGCAATATGCAGAAGGCTTCACAATTTGGCCTCTTGCCCGCTCTCACTACTAAAGGAACAGCACCTACAAAACTGTTGAAAACCATTTACTGCAGATGTCACACAGGATGCCATGAAGGTTGTTCCTGCACGAAAAACAGTATCAAGTGTACTATCATTTGCAAACAATGTGAAGGCCAACCCTGCACCAATGTTAATGCTATTGGACCCCCATCCTCCCACCATTTAAACATACTTTGTTTTATTGTACTACTTTAATACAGTTTTATATTATCATATGTACCTCAATTTATTGTTAACTGAATAAAATTTTTTATTACTAACAAAACAGTAATAAATCTAACATATTTCTTAATATTCTTGCATACAAATTTTTGTATCATATATACAATACCAACTTATTTCCTGCTGCTTCACTTGCATAGAATGTAGGGTATGCACAGATTTCTTTGTTTTTCTTTAATCAAAATTTTATGTTGTTCACAAATAGCAACATCTTCTAAACTTCAGTGCTAATTAAGGCCATAGAGGCATGGTTTTTTCCTCTGATGTACTTTTGAACAAAAAGCAATTCTGATAGCTGGAGTTAGAGATCTTTCTTAGTGATGGCTTTTGAATTCTTGTGGTGAGTTTCAATAGAAACTTTCCTTCCTTAACACACATTTCTTTAGAAGTCAAATACCAATTTTGACAGATGTAACTTCAAAAATGTTTTAATGTAACGAAATGTTTTCATAAAAAATTTCACCCGCTATTTCATCCCCTTGGAGACAGAATTTCCAAACAACACTCAAACACATTTTTTTATTTCTAACTAAAAAGCCAAATACAAACTTACATACATGTAGTTTCAAAAATGCTTTTGTGATGAAATATTTACGGTTTAATTTCCAAAAGAGCTGAAACACGTATTTTTTTTTATTTCTGACCGAGAAACCAAATACCAATTTTCGTAGTTCTGACCTCAAACGTGCCTTAACAGTGACATATTTTCAAAAAACTTTTCATCTCCTATTACTCCCCTCTTAATTCCTCAGCACACGTGACAAGTTAGCTAACATTGACATGGCACCCTACGAGTTTTGTGACATCACTTTCTGATAATTCACATTGAGGAGACATTTTGCCATGTGCATTTCTTTACTTCTAACTGAGAAGTGAAATACCAATTTTCATAGGCTCAACTTTAAAAATGTTTTAAAATAACAAAATACTTTGGTAAAAATTTCCGTACATTACATCTCCCCCTTAGTGCCTGAATTTCCAAAAACATATAATTTTTAATTTCTAACGAAGTTGCCAAATACAAATTTTCATACATTTAGTTTAAAAAATGCTTTTGTAATGAAATAGTTTCTTAAAATTTTTCATGATCTGTGTCACGCTCCAAACCTCTCTCCCCCCCCCAGGGCTTGAATTTTCAAAAATGCTGAAGCACGTATTTCGTTATTTTACACACAAAAAAAATACAAATTCTCATAGTTCCTGCTCAACGATTGCTTTGATAGTGACACTTTACAAAAAAGCCTTTCATCCCCTATTTCAACACCTGAAGAGTGGAATTTTGAAAAGTCGCTTCTTAGACGATGCCTACAGTGTCATATTAACATACTATCCAGTTTCAAATTTCTGTCCATAGAGATTTGAGCTGAGTACTGATGAATCAGTCAGCCAGTTAGTTAGTCCAGACAGTTCTCATTATATATAGATATAATATGTTACTGATACTCATCTAATTCCATAGTTCCCAAAACTATTATTTCAATAATATGTACATTATGGATTATGTACCAGTACCTAAAGCAAAAAAGTTAATATTAAAAAAATTCATTTAATGGAAAGTAGATTGTTGATGTTTAATCATGGGATGTACTTATAATTGAAGAATGGCTATATTTATTAGGTTGGTGCATACATTTGTAGTTCTTTTATTTTGCTTCTTTGTATACCGGTTTCTAAGGTTTTTTTTATAGATTTCTATTTGTTATTTGTAGTACTCTGTTGTTATTTGAGTTTACATTTTGTCATCTGGAGTCAATGAGTGGAGCTGTGGAAGATAGAAAATGGTGTACAAAGTGGAGAAATTAGAGCACTTCCGACATATTTTTCTGTTTGAGATCAGTAGAGAGGGTGACAGCAATGGAGGCAGCCAGAAACATTTGCACTGCGTATGGGGGTAATGCTATTGGACAGAGAATGGGATGAAAATGGTTCTCTCGTTTTAAGGAGGATTGCTTTGACATTAGTGACTCTTCACATTCACGAAGACCTTCAGGTTGTATTGAAGATCGTTTAAATGCGTTAATCCACAATTATCCATATTAGTGAGCTTGACAACTGGCGAATGTGATGAACTGTGATTATTCCACCAACGTGCAACATTTTCATGCAATGGGGAATGTTCTAAAATCAGGCATATGGACACCGCATGCTCAAAAACAAAATCACAAAACTCAGCAGGTGCATCTCTGCTTGCTCATCATCAATTAGCTTCTGAACGACATACAAAGACAAAAAACTGAACTGCCTTCAACTGACAGCAGATGACTGTGGCATTGCTGAACGATACATCAAAGATTGCTACATCCATCTGGTGGTAGAAATATGAACTCTATGCCTCGAGAGGACGGTAATGATGTGTGAAAGCTCTGGTCACTAGGTAGTGTCAAACATAATTCACACACATAATCACCATTGGCTGCGCTCCATCTGTCCAGGCAGACCTATCACTTCTGGGACTGTGCACACAGACTCCACGCACGAGTTGCCACTACATAAAGACTTGTAGAGTGTACATAGTGGCATTTGTATAGCTTGCAGCTTAGAAGAAGTAACGTGAAAGTCTGCAGCTTGGAATATCATCATAATTTCACATGTTCCTTAGACACACCGACTTCACTGTATATATGCCTTGGTGTGATGTAATATTTGATATCAACACAGACGAAATGTTACATCATCCAGTGTCATGAACAAACAGAGTTAATCCCCTGCCATTAAGAACACGCCTTTCGCTGAGAATTCATCAATTAATTCATAATTTCCTCATAAACATTCCGTATTTTGCTCATGTTGTAAAATTTCATAACTGTATTTAACACACTGAAATATACTGCAAAATAATCAATTATCCACATATCTGATGTGGTCTTACACTTACTACACTGAGTGTTGTACCAACACACTCCATCTCTCTACTTGTGTTTTACAGTTTAGACTTACCAGATGTCTCCGTAGGATTTCTAAATGGCAGCAGGTGATATATATATATATATATATATATATATATATATATATATCAAGTCATTGAACTTTCAAGTCAACTTAATGATGCAGTCGACGAATAACATCTAGAAATCAATGAAGTTTCCACGTAAATAAATGTTAACCCTCTTTCCAGGTGTAGTCTTATGCTTTTAAAACAAATATTGTTCTGACGACACTGAATTTTGTCATGTTGATGCATCTCTTTTTGCACCCAATACAGTGTCATGGTTCTGTGCTCCATGTATTGGACAGGCTCTTGATACTTGATATAAAAGTTTTCTAAGTATCATACAACATCAAAATGCAAAAGACTGTACTGGAGAAACCAACGTTTCTGCAACAGTTATAGTGGCCTTCTTCTGGGTCTACTGACATCAGTATTCACAGAAGAAGGCCACTGTAACTGTTTCTGAAATGTTGGTTTCTCCAGTATTGCTTTTTACATTATGATACAGTGCAACACATAGAAAAGTTTTATATCAACTGACTGTGGCCACTGAAGTCTACAAAATTGTAAAATCTCTTCATGGGTTGAGAAAGATAGAAAAGATGTGTTGTTGTTATTTTGTCTCCAAAAAAGAACTAGATTGTTTTTCGAAACTGGGCAGCCAACTAGTGATATAGACCTTTGGTTGTGTGCCGTGATATCACTCATTGTTCCATCCATTTGCTAATAATGCTCTCAGTACTCACTCCATTCAGATTGTATTAAAATGTATGTTATTTAAGAAAAGTGAGAGGATGATTATAAAGGAAAAATAAAATGAAATCAGAACTCCTTTAATTTTCTCAGTATTGCAGATCCAACATTTAAACTATTTTTAATAAAATTACTCATTATTTTCATCTTTGTCATAGACTCTAAGTTTTATTGAAGTATAAAATTCCTATCAGTTTTACTTTAAATTATTAAACAGAAACTCCTTTTAACTAATAGAGGTGGATAGACCTTGCTAACACCTTGGAAGTATGACTGATAAATCGTCTCCTTTACCTAACACTCTAAATCACTAAACAATTAAAATGAGCAAACTACAATAATCTCTAAATGTACAAAAAGCAATTTCGCAAATACTTTTTGACTCTTGAGTCATTTCTGATTCAGAATCATATACCAAAAATCTTTTCCTCAATAATATTCAATTCTTAACTATTCTCTTTTTTTCAAAATTTCTGCTCTTCAAAAGGAAACCACTTTATCTGATCCAGTGCTCCTTAGCTAAGCCAACTAATCACTGTTATATTTCACTCTCACACAATTGTAAAGCAGACTACTATGTAAGTGACAGAAGCGACCAACAGCACAGCAGCTTCAGATGAACACAACGCAACCGCAGGTGCAGTTACAGAAGTGTCCTAGGTGAACAATGACTCTCGTGCCGCCTGTCCTGTGCTACAATTTGCGACGTTTGAATTCAAACGAGTCTGAGTCTCATCACCAGAGTTCCCGCAAGAGAGAGACAGTTAAGTGTGTTCTCGGCAAAGCACTGGAGTGGTCGTGCCGGCTGCTGTGAAATACTTATCATCTAATTTTAAGAAAACTATTCGTTGAAAAAAATTGATTCTTCCGCATCTTACAGCTTAATATCGTTAATTGTCGTAATTATTGTGCTGCACAAAACTAAGTAAATGACAGGAAATTTTTTTTAAAGATTTTGCAGTGACAAAATCACATTATGTAGACTTTACATACAGCTCATTTTAGGCCACACATTCACTGCACTTACCTGTGACACATCTTCGGAAAAGACATAACTATTGTATTTACATATTAAGGTCTGAAGCGGATTTGCCAGCCCGGTTAAATATGGCGCCTGGAAAACAGCTGTTACAGTTTCTGGTTTAGTAAGCACAAGCACTTTCTCTTCAGTTAGATGAGATGTAAAGAACTTCGGTCTAATATTTCTACTTATCCTTCACTGTAAAAAAAGCCACTCCGTCCATATTAGCCGATTAAAAAAAAGACAAAATGTGACAGCCCAAGCACGTTTCAAAACCGGTTGCCTTTACATGAGGGTGAAAATCGATTGTTGAATCGGAAAACTGTAAACTAGAAGCGGATTTTCAGAATCGATTTTGAAGTGTTTACATGACGAACCAAAAGCGATATTGGGAAATCGACTTACGAAATACGGTTTTGGTAGCTCCATGCAAACGGGTAGCATTCATCTCACGCTAGGTGAGGAGAACCCTACGTCATAATAACGTAACGCTACATCATCGTGACATAATTAACCTAAATCGACTAAATGAGTACGTATATCGATCTTTGAAGTTGTACCTATGATGTCAAAGCTAAATGTGAACACACGTGTACAAACGAAGTGGCGGGAGTTGTGTGATATGCTCATCCCAGCTGAATGAGTTGTTAAATGTAATCCCAACAATTTGCGATTTTATTGTGTATTTCATGAACGTAATTAATGTCTGAGCGAAGGAGGCCATAACGAAATAAAAAAAAAAGCTTGTCATTCTTTTTAAATCCGATGAATCGCGCATAAATCGTGTGGACAGAAAAGTGAAGTAATTAATTATTAAGCTGCAATCCAAATAATGTGGGATGTTATTGTGTGCTTCGTGAATGTAACGAATATCTGAATGAAGGAATCATAACCATAACGAAAGTTTAAAAAGTGCCTTGTCATGTTTTCAATCCGATTAATATTGAATAAATCATGTGGATAAAAACGTGAAATAGGAAGAAATTAAATTGTTTCGTATTTTTATAAAATCCAATGAATTGTACATAATTCATGTGGGCAGAAACGTTAAACTGAGAAATTAAAGTGGTTCTGAAGATAATTCCGATTGTTGCTAGAAACATTAAACCATCTAGTCATTTAATTTTGCCTTCGTGTTGTAAACCAACTAAGAAAGATAGTGAAATCTTTCAGACCATCTTCATGGATCTGCTCGAAAGTTCTCTCATCTCCGTTAGAGCCCATGTTCAGAACGACGTACACGCTAGCATCGGACATAGGAAAATGAAAGTACATAAATAACAATGCCGATTCAAGACGCACACAACAGTCGATATATACAGAATGCACACAACAGCCGATAGGACAACTCGTGAAACTCATGATGACGCGTGCCTACGTCACTATGACGTAGGGCTCTCCTCACCTAGCGTGAGATGAATGCTACCCCATGTAAACGGGGTGATTTTTCGTTGCGTATCAAATGCAGCCAACATATCGAAATTGTTTTTAAAGTCGAGAGCGGAATGGTATCTCTTTTCATTCTCCAGATATAGGTTATAATATCCGTGGACGGTTCGCTCGCAGCCGACTCGAATCGTTTCATGCACGTCGGGAATAAGATATCGAAACGAGGTTTTTATGGAAATCACAACACGCATAAAGGACATATATCATCGTATGATTAACACTCGAAACGTATTGGTCAAATGTTTGAGCGGAGCGAAACGAAAACAAGACTCCCTACAAACAACGCAATGCG
Source organism: Schistocerca nitens (assembly GCF_023898315.1). Lineage (NCBI taxonomy): Eukaryota > Metazoa > Arthropoda > Insecta > Orthoptera > Acrididae > Schistocerca > Schistocerca nitens. The sequence continues at coordinate 302,858,928 of NC_064621.1, read as the reverse complement.
TATTTGTCCGAATTTTCATAGCCAAAGAATGGGAAATGGTCAAATGGGATATCAAAGCGTCCAGAAGTATAGTGCTACAAGGAAATATTTAATTGCTTGAAAGTGATTGGGGTAATAAAGGAAAACTTAATTACCGACTTGAGGAGAAAACTGAAATACTTCATAAGCAACTGTTGCTAGTTATATAAATGAAGCTTCAAAAAGTTCATTTCTTCCAGGTCTAGATATCTTGCACATAGAATGATACATTGGTGTGCTATTTAACTGTCAGACAGGCTTCCTGCGAATTAAATACTAACTTTAGGAATTTCGAGATGACGCTAGGAAGGTAAATGAGGTGTCAATAAGATATACTTTCTAAATAAAACTTGAAAAAGTTAAAGAAATCGGTCAAATATTTTGTAAAATGGTTTGTCTGAAAAGAAAATAGTTCAAAGAAACATTTGACCTTGAACAATGCTCGAAAACATGTACAGAAAATGAGGAGCATCAAATGGTTCTCTAATGTGTTTTATTTCTTAGTTTTAGACAAGTCGTTTCACAAAACGGTTAGCTTTATTTTCAAAAAGTTTATATGTTTTACTTATGCAGACCATTTAGATTAATTGAAACACTTGACCTTAACATTGACTGCTGATGAATTACGTTCCCAACAATCACATGTTAGTAATATTCCATCGTTGTTTGGTGTGTTTTATTCGGAATTGAATGTATGTGATATTCTGGGATACGCATGTACACACTTGAAGATCAAGTACTTTGATGAGACCTTAAAAATATACGTTGTGATGCAGTGTAAACATTATGGATAAAACTTGGTACACAGCGTTAGTGTCAAGGTTGTCACTGAGTCAGTTAGAAAGTTAGAGTCAGAATCGAACCCAGATCCCACCAACGATACCTTTTACAAGCTTACGACGCTACCATTACACTATGGATACTTGCGTGCAGCATTAGACATTCTCCTGTATTTCTGGTGGTCAGTCTTCCTTCCACCCTCATCAGCTGTTTAAAGTTCTTAGTCATGTAAGAAAAATTTTTCTTTAATTTCTTGATGAGCACTTCTGTTCAGCCACGTATTTGCGAAATATTTGTCTGGTAGTAGTTTTGTAGTTGATAATACAAATTATGATATTCTCCACAAAGATCCCACCCTCCATAAATTTCATGGACATTGCTCCTTTATCTCCTTATTTTCCCAAATAGAGTTAATTTTGCTGCCTTATTCTAAAGTTGCAGTATTCTACTGTTTAAGGGTGCCGTTTTACAGAAGCAGCTGGTAGTCCTCTAGTAGTCATCTTGTAGTGGGAGAACGTCACTTGGACGCATTACATGAGAGCTTATTGCCCGATGCTGCCGCTTGTTTCTGAAGTGTCACATATCCATAAGTCACTCACTGTCGGTGGCTTCTGACATTTAGGCAGGACACGGCGTGAAACTGACTTTCCCTGCTACTGCCATTCTGCTTACTGCAACTTACTTTGCTCAACAAAACTCTTCTTAATGCGCAAAGATAATGCATCCTTTCACATTTTCAAGCTTTACAAATGCATCTGTGGAAGTTAAAGTGTTTGCAGTCGGTCTGTTACACAAATGACAGAAAGTCGTGCTGTGGAAAATTGTGTCTCGGTAACTCGATACATTAAAAATACCGTCAACAAACAATTTTTGTGAATAAAATTTCTTAATGATGTAAGTTGCAGACAACATGTTTCTCTAAGACTCTTGTATGATACAGGTCAAGCTGATCTATGAAGTATTCCTAGACCACGCAAAGTAGGCGACTTCATTCCTTTCAAACACATAAAAAGCCAATGTGAATATATCCTTTTGTTAATGAGAATAAATTTTCAAAATGAGTCAAATTAAGCATGAAAAAATACGTAATTCGTGCAGTGTTTCATTATTTAAGTTATGAATCATGTGGTTGTAGGCTTTACAAAATATCGGTTATGATCAATGAAATTAAGAAATGACATTCTTAAATGAGTATTATGTATGCAGATATGAGGGACTATTTTCTTCAGGGCAGACTGAAATGTTTGTTCCCCTATTCTCAAATAATTTTCGTAGTTCTTTATGTCCTCGAACTGTAGCTCACAAAACAAATTCTGGGGAACATTTCAGGCTTCCCTTCTACCTATGGTTTCACCTGCAATGATTTCCAATTTTGTTTATTTTCAAGTGAAGTACTCAACACCTGTTATAAAGGTGATATGCTGTTTAGCAACTATTCCCAAACAACTATGATGAAATATTGTACGATCATGTAATAGCTCCAGTGAAGGAATTTGGTCAAACAAGTTTGACAAAATCTTTGAGAAAAATCACTATCAAAAATAAATCTTTTACAGCGTAATAAGGGCCTCTGGCTTCCTGCATTTGTGCTGTCAGTTACACTACATTGCTGACATCACATAGACGTCCGATCAGGCCTGTATTTATCATTGGTCATGGGCACTAAAGAAATGTCATCACAAACCATCTACCTCAGCTTCAGGTAGGCAGTGGTGGTGAGAGTCTTGGCACAATAATGATGGATGCAGCAAGCAGATACTTTGACAGCTGCAGATGCATATATTTGCATGGTGGCACAGTATTATTTTTTAGGAATACATAAGTGACAAAAGTGATACAATGTGATAATCAACTGCATCTTGATTATGTTGCCATTTAAACATGGAAGTCAGAGAAATGAACATTATGCAGAGTTTTTGTTTTTTATTTATGAAGTTAAAGGAACTAAAAAACAAAGCTGCAGACTTGAAATCTGCACAACCAACAACCACTACAAAAGTACACTATATTGACACAGGATGTGGAGTTGGAATTCTTCATTATTGGTGGTACTTCATGTTAATGCCATTTCAAATAAACATATGTAGATCTGCAATCGTGGATCCCATTGGTTCAAAGAAAAAAGGGACAAAATAATGAACAAAAACCATACTTTAACTTGATACATGAAAACATATTAATGATTATAATATAAAAATGCATACAACAATAACAGTAGTCATTTGGAAACACACATTAGCTTCATCCAAAAAAGCAGATTGCAATATAACTGCTACAGGATAATGTCAGAAAATTTAATTTCCTACTTACTCCAATTATGCTTTCTCAGTTACAATACAAAGTAGATAAAATGGATAATCGTAAGAAACTCAAACAGATAAATTAATAATGAGAGCTGCAGCAGGGAAAAAAATAAGTCTGAGGTGTTGTGAAGATCAGTGGATTCACAAATACACACATGACTCCTTAATGGAAAATGAAAGAACTTTTGGCATAGGAATGTATGGCATTGAAATTTTGACAGTGAAGTAGAAGCAATAAGTCAGGTAAACAATTAATTACACCCATTTCACAAAATAGTCAAATTTGTGATCCCAGAGCAGCAATATTGGCAACCAACATACAAGTTCCAAAAATAGTTCAGGTCAAAGAAGTGCGAGAAATAACGAAAGCTTTACAATAGAAAAACGAGACTGCTGCACTTCAGTGGATACCAAATCACTGTGGATCAGATGGTAAAGAAAAATCATATTTTCTTGCCAAAAACGGTGCAAAAATTAAACCGTATGGAGAAAGTAACATGTTGTATTTTGTTGTGAAACCACTATTGACAACATATTTCAAGAAGAATTAAAATGATCCAATTAAATTTCACATGGGGAAAAGAAATGAAAAAACCACATGGAGTATTGGGGGAGGGTGTTGTGACTTAGGACACTTTTCAGGCTTTCCCTGCCCTGTAATAGAAGTTTAATTAATTTTCTTATCTCATTTTTTAAATGATAGCATTCACTTTATGTGTGCTGCAGTCTTTTTCTGTCATCAGGAACGTCATTCTGGGAAAGTATGGTTTCCCAAAATGTGGAAAACTGTTCCAAGGCACAACATAAGCATCTGTGTATTGTTTGAGCAATGTATCTAAATGTAACTAAAGAAGATAAAATCGTATTTTTTCTTTTGTTTTGACGATAATTTTTTTTATTTTGTAAAATTATGAATGAAAACACACACAACACTGGTGTAGTATTCTACAATATTTATAACTTGTATGACAAACCGGTTTTCAGCTATTATGCTATCATCAGGTACAAAGATAAGTATGTGGTGCAGCGAAATTTTTTTGGATCAAAGATTTTAAACTAGTACATCTCCAGAGTATCTCCAATAGGTGAGATGAAAAACATTAATTTTAGAATTAGGAATGAAACAAGAGAGAATATCTCAGTGTAAGTGCAATGTAAAATTATTTAACCAACTCATAGTCATTGTCTATAGTTCATTAACTAATGAACCATAGCGAAATTGCAACAGTTGTTCAAAGAAGAAAATAATTGAACAAGAAACTTTGGTGACATATTCTGAAGATGTAGCTGAACAAAATAATTTTATCTCTAATAGATACTAATCTACAAACAGATAAGATATAATAGTGATATTAAACAGGTGAGTGAAGCAGCGGTGATTATACAAAGTAAAATTATTTAATACAACAGGAGAAATTATAGTTACTGAAATAAAAGGAAATGGGATATGTGAGTAGGAGGGGTAATTTGAAACATGATCTGCATTAGATTATGATGTGTATCTGGAGTCAGAAGTGGCATGTAAGGAAACTGTGTCTGATCATTCAGTACTAAGCTTGGGATGATGGACATATGATTATTAATTTTCATTCTTTCAAGGTAGTGCATCTTCCCTTCTTTATCAGTGTGGTGTAATACTTCATGTTTCACCTTGTAACTATGGCCTATGAAACAAATAACATCATAAATATTACACCAGTGTTGTGTGTGTCTTCATTATATATATATATATATATATATATATATATATATATATATATATAATGAAGACACACACAACACTGGTGTAATATTTATATATATATATATATATATATGTCAAAATAATGCATTGCACAGCCTACAGACATGCAAACCAATTTACGTCCAGGGAGCCAAACAACTCTTAAACTGTCAAAATAATAATCCATCTGAAAGACTCTGCAAACATGCTTGCTAATCATCAACTGTCGAAATCATGCACCAGTCTTTATTTAAACGATTAGAGGCAGCATCACCATCCAGTGTGCTCGTCACGAGGTCCATACTCCAACTTACCTAGTGCACTGTACAGGCCCCAGACGGCACTGTCGTCGAAGATGGCGGCCATGACGTCAGTTGATGACGCAAATACAGTTATCCATGATGGTGGCAAACAGTGTGTTCACCATGAGGTCTAGTACTCAGTACCACCAGCAGAGGGCGTTGTTGACCATTTTGTGATGTAACCCAAGATGGTGGGGATAAACAGTGGGAAAAAGAATCTGGACACAAGTTTTTATTTTGCAGGCAGTGTCTGCACCACAAGGTCTACACTCTAACTGACCTAGTACACAATACAGCCACCAGAGGGTGCTGTAATCCCTCCTGTCATGTAATCCAAGATGGCATGGGGAAATGGGGGTAAAACGACTCTGGACACAAGTCTTTATTTTGCTGGCAGCCTCTACACCATGAGATCTAGATTCCAACTGACCTAGTACACAATACTGCCACCAGATGGTGCTGTCATCCCTCATGTGATGTAATCCAAGATGGTATGGAGGGGAAAATGGCGCGAAAATGACTCAGCTTGCTCTAGGCTGCTGGAAAGAATAACGAAGGAGTGAACTTTATTTATTTTGAAAGAAATTATTTAGAGATGGAGTATGTTTATCACACTGACACAAAACACTCGTACTGTTGTGCTTCGGGTCACAATACACAGTCTGCAGACACGCAAACAACTCCTAATTTATCGAAATAATTTCAGTACACACTTGCAGACTCCTCCTAAATAATGCAACACAGTGATGTGTAGATACATAAGTACTCGTAAACTGTCCAGATAGCGCATATCATAACCTACAGACATGCTCGCAAAATAATGCAATCAACGTGCGCAAGCACCCTCTGTCAACCCCGGTCCCTCTGCAAAGTGATGCAGCCATCAGCTGTCAGACCACACACAGACGCTCATTCAAGACCGTGTGCACCATTACACCCGCGAACCGCCGCCACCGAATGCAGGTGAAAGTTGATTCTATACAGTCTCCATTATACCGACATCACAGAATTCCAAGGAGCGCTCACGCCAGTCTCATATGCGAGACATCTCCAGACACCACTTGTCTTTACCATTGATGTCATAATAGTACTGGGCCCATTGCTCCTAGCGCGACACGAGACATGCATTTAACCATACTCAGCTACCCAGCGTGACTGACGCAACACCGCAAAGTGCACTTGCATAGTTACAAACGCATCTAACAATGTTCCCAATGTTATTCTTAAGTCACATGGCTTTGTAAAAATTAAAAAAAAATAAAAAAAAAGATAGCCATGTCGACACTCTGGAATTGTATAGCGTCCCAGAAATAGTTAACACTCGCTGAACCTGTTTATGAAAATAAAATCGAATGTACTCTTCCCAGCACTCCTAACGTGATACCATTCCTGCTCTCAACATACGCAAACGTTCCCTTATCCCAGCACAAACGATGTGAATGAGTCGAGCATTCTGATTGGCTCTTATCGTATTTATCCGCCGAATTTCTGAAGGCACTGGTATCGAAGCACCATCCACCTCTTCTTTCTGAGGCTTTCAGGGGTGAAAATTATTTTGCACATATCGCTAAATTGCTTTTACAATTAAACTCACAAAGTTGTCTACAGATTATCAAATACATACCAGACTCACAAGAATATTGGAAGCCAGGAAGATATTTACCAGTGTAACTACAATTAGACAAACTGTAGATCTGGGATGTCTTGCACGTTGTCTGTTAATAAGAGATCTCCATCCACTTGTATTCTTACGGATTTATGGACAGTACTGCAGGATTCATGGTGTCACTTCCCTCCAGCACTACTTCAGACATTAGATGACTCCATGCCACGTCGTGTTGCAGCACTTCTGCGTGCTCACTGGGCACCTACATGTATTAAGCAGGTTACCAGTTTCTTTGGATCTTCAGAAAATGAAATGATGGTGTGGCAATGTTGGCCGTGAAGTCCCATTCGGGGTAGTTCGGCACCCGTGTTGCAAGTCCTTTTTAGTTGACGCCACTTCGGTGACTTGCATGTCAATGATGATGAAAATGACGATGAAGGACACACAACACCCAATCCTCTGCCGGGAATCAAACCCGGCCCCCCTGTGTGGAAGGCAGTGACGCTACCACTATGCTACGGAGGTGGACATATGGCTCTTCAGTGTACATAAGACGAGATGCTAGAGTAAACTTGTTTCGCATATAGACATGTTAAAGGTCTTGAAAAGTAGATTGCCTCAGGACTTGCGAGAGATATTTATCACTATACCTGAGACAGACCTTGAGTAATTTCTCTGGGTATAGAATTCTGCAGATCTAATACATGAAATTCACGGAGCTCAAGGAGATAATTCGATTGCAAGATCAAATGTTCAAAGCAATGGAAAACATCAAATCGGTAACAAAAATAACCATGGTTGGCACACATACGTGTCGCCACCAGATAACAGGCTGAGAAATTTCGGTTATCGGGGAAACAATGCTTATGAAAAGAGAGGTGGCCGTGGGTACATACCAAGCTACAGGAACCAATCAAATCCTAACAACAAAGACAGGTGTAATGATTGGCAAGGCGCTAAAGCTCCTAGGAGACCAAATAATGTAAACTGTAATGAGTACATACCAGTAACTGTTGATCCTGGGCAAGGTACAGAAACTAGGCAAGGGGAACAGGATCTGGGCAATAAGCAAGACACAAATTGGCATAACATAGGGCGCGTGGTCCATATAGTCGCGGTAGTTGACAATAACGGTGCTACCTCGATGGCACCACTGGAAAACTACAACTGGTCACGTTAGGCTCCCTTATCATGACCTAAAGGGAAAGTTGGGCTATTGAATTCACAAAACACGTATTTTTTACGTTATGATAAAGACCAAGATGTATGAGATGAGTTATACGCAGGCAAGGTACTAAATGGCGAAAATACTGACGATATAGTACAGGCGATAATAAATGCCAAAGGAGGAAATATTTTAGTACCTATTGTACTCTACACTAGAGCTTCGACCAATATAGTATCAAAGAGTTTATTTTACGAGATCAAAAAGAGTGTGCATGTACCAACATTACCTATTCAAAGTTATAAAATTCTGACCGCCGTGGGAGGCAGGTCGAGAGGAATAAAAGTACAATGTGCATACCCCTTACCCTCAACGAGATACAATCGAATGTAAATTTTTTGTGGTGGAGAAGTTAATAGTTAACTGTATTCTTGGAATGGATTTCTTATAAATAAGAAAAGAAAGATTGAGACGACAAGGATAAGAGTATAGATAATACTTACATACTTAAAGAACTAACTATACTTGTTGAATAAAATGTGTGATTAATTACAAAAGAACATGAAATATAAGGTATGCTGTGTTACAAGCTGACTAAATCCATATTAATACAATTATTTAAAAAAATTATAGACAACAAATATAGCAAGAAGAAGTGTCATGGCAAGATGCAACTAGGACAGAGAAAGGGAATCAACTGCCACCATGAGCTTGACAAAATGTGTAATACCACAAAAGACACATGATTTAATATTCATTAAGTAGTAAGTGTAGTCATGAAGAACATTATGTGTTGGGTAATAGAAGCTACAATATATGAAGTCCCAAATAGAAGTTTTAATGGAATAAGTATAGTTTTAGCTCTGGCAGACTCTGTGAGACACAAGACTAATATTTAGCGAGTACAAGAAGTTACAAGTTACAAGCTACTCTCCTAAAAATGTTTGAAGTATGTATGTTATGCTGGTTAACATACACATAGCTAAGCATTTGGTCATTTTAAGTAGGGATTAAGGATTTAAGGGGATCATGCGAGTGCATGTCCAAATAATTTAAGAAAATAAATAAAGTATGATGGTAGGTACCAGGAGGGCCTCACTAACAAGAAATATGGTTATGTGTGAATGTACAAGTGTGTGTGAAAAGGAATGCAAAGTCGAATAGTGAAGTACATGTGAATACTCATTACCATGTATACTATAGTTCAATTCTTTCATCTTGGCGGCTCGCGCATGCCTGCCTAGACGCGGGAGATTGCTGCGTTGCCAGTTGCACACGACGCACGCGCCAAGAGAAGCAGCGCCATAGTATAGCATAGTTCGCAAGCTTACGTTTAGCGGGGAGCGCGCAGTTCATGAAGTAAAGCCACCACGGCTGCATTAACCCTTTTGCTGCTACAAAGACGTGCTCCCTGCATTCCGCGATGTGCGCGATTTTGTCACTGCACTGCTCGCCTGTGCAGACACATTGTGTTCCGACTGCTTTGACACTCTTTATCATTCGATTCCACAAAAACTATTTGGCTCAAAAATTAGATTTTTACCTATCTACTTGACTGATACCTTCCCCCCCAAATGACTTAATTTTGTTTCGATGTGCAACGCAGTTATTATGCAGCATTAAATATAGTAAACCATTCCACGAAATTTTGAAGAGTTTGCAGAGGTAAATTCCATAGAGTATACTTTCCGGATGGTCGATTTTAGTTGCCACAGTGTTGAGAATGAAATGTGGACAAGATACCTATATATTTCATTTAAGTACCACATAAGTGTCGTATGTAATATTCAGAAATATTCCACCTTTCGCGACTGTAACAAAAGTTTTACTTACACTGGGCACGTTTGGCTTTACTTTAAAGCACTTCAATCAATCAAAAGGAAGTAGACAAAATACATTAAACAAAACTGTGGACTTACAAAAACATTAGGACTTGAATATACCGTCTGTCAGTGAAGTGCTCAGAGCTATGTCAAATATAATTTTGTGTGTGGCACACACAAACAGCATTTATTTGCTAAAACACTGATGAGCCAACACAAACGTTGAATATTGTGCTACCGCAGCACAAAACTACGAAAGGTGACTTGGCAATGGAGGACACAAAATACAGTCCTCTTATGATGCTTCAAAAGAGAGAAACGCATCTGGTCTAAGTAAGTCGCTTATTACAGTTGCAGAAGAGGGATATATTTCAATACCATTGGTAAAACTGCGACTGTGGAACAAAAACAAGAAATAGAACATGAATACCATTGTGTATGTGCCATACCTTTTCACCTTTCACTTTAAAATAAACCCAAACGCGCCCTGTGTAAATAAAACTTTTATTACAGTCGCGAAAGACGGAATATTTCTCAATATTACATACGACACCTATGTGGTACTTAAATTAAATGAGATATTGTTATACAGTAAATATTATATGAAGTTTAGGTATCTTGTCCACATTTCATTCTCAACATTGTGGCAACTAAAATCGACCATACGGAAAGTATACGCTATGGACTTTTACCTCTGCAAACTCTTCAAAATTTCGTGCAATGGTTTACTACATTTAATGCTACACATCAAAACAAAATTAAGTCATTTATGGGGGGAAGGTATCAGTCAAGAAGACGTGTAAAAATCAAATTTTTTGGCCAAATAGTTTTTGTGAAATCGAATGATAAGTGTGTCAAAGCAGAGGGAACACCATGTGTCTGCACAGGCGAGAAGTGCAGTAATGACAAAATCGCGCTCAGCGTGGAGTGTGGGGAGCACGTGTCTGCAGCAGCGAAAAAGTTAATGAAGAGGCAAAGCACTAGAAATTTCATTCAAACGAATAAAAATCGTGAAGTAAGGCACTCCAATATTGTTTTTAAATAAAGAAAATTTCAAGTACCACACAACTACATTGGCTCATCGAACAGAGTAACTCCATAAGGACTCTAACTCCTCACGCAACTACTTATAAACACTGTTGGTATGACTACGAATTACTCACGCTTCGTCGAAGTACAATAGGAAATAAACAATTACCGCTGTTCTTTATTGCGAAAAAGCAGTTCGTGAGATTCAAACAAACACCTTTCCTTGCTATCGCCTGAATTAGGAGTCTTATTGCTTGTTTGGTTTAATTAATTAATAGAATATGAAGCAATTGGTATAAAGAATGCTTTTTCCAAACTTTCTATAAAAGAAAGTCTGCTATCAAGACATTGCTTTTGTTCTATTACTGTATTTATGACTGAACGTTTCTAAAACTGAAGAGACTCGTCCGTGCTCTGCACTGCAGTCCAGATCTGGCAACATCGTTCTCTGTTCATTGGCTGACTGTGTTTTCTGACGTCAGATGCGCAGAACGAACCTAAACTCGGCCGCCAAGATATATGACGCGCACTTTATAGTAACAATAATCATACTGAGAGAATGAGAAATGAATGATATAATGAATCATACACACACTGGGCTATGGAAGAACTGAGTCACAAATCACTTGGTAATATTCGTTTCACAAGTCAGAGCAAAAAATAAACTCTAACAACCAACACTGCCTCCCCTTACTCAGATGCAATCATTTGCATGTTCATATACTGCACTATAGTACAATAATCACCTATGAACTTCCAAGGGATTACATGAAATACATTTTTCCACTGCAATGTCTGTTACATTATGTGAGTTCGAAAGTCATATACTCTCAGATTATAAAAATGTCAACATAGTAGTGTAATCAAACATACATTCCATAAGAAAATGAATTAGAGATTTGCTTTAAGACAATTTACCAAATAAGTAATGGCATAACTCTGTAAATACCTATATAATAAGAATCATTAATGTAAAACTGACTCAAGGTGAAAATTTTATTGTATCAGCATAAACAAATAAAAATAAATATTTGTGCATAAACAACAGTAACAGTAAAATTGAGACAATGCAAATAGTATCACTGTGTAAATAGAAACAACAAAGCTTTGACAATGTAGAAGGAAGCCACAATGTCGATTCCTCATTGACCTTGTTCAAGTAAATATGTACATAACACCATAGAGTAATTCGATACTATGTTACACTGTATTATTTTTCCTTTGTCCTTTTGCAAAATATTTTTTCCTTAATAGAATAATCACACATTCTACTGACATGTGCACTCTGACACATGCAAATGTATTGCATCTTCTATGCACATACTGTAGAAGTTCTCCCTTAGATACTCTTGAATGTATTTTCAGATGTAGATGTGACAGAATTCGGATGAAAATCGTGATAAGCATTGAAGAAGTGATCAAGCAAGATGTGCTCATTTGCCTGCAATAGGCAAGAACCTCGAATTACCCTAAATAAACTCCTTCTATCCTTAAAATAATGTAATATAAAGAAGACAGGCACACAGAAAACCCTCTTCTTTTTTAAAAATGTTGGTTTCAAAATGTTTGTGGTACAAAGCATACAGGTTATAGTAGTATGTATTTTAGAATAAACATCTGTCATAAATTGTACTTTAATGGATTAGTATGTGAAAATGGTGTAAAAGTGCTCAGACAATGTGGAACAATCACGCTTCACAAATTTGTAAAAATGGAGTACTGGCGTAATGTCAATTCGGTTTAGAGTAGAGCTCTTCAACAGAAAATGCTATACATGCTTTCATTGATCAAATATGAAATGCTCTGAATATCCAAATTCACCCATTTTGAGTTGTGTGATCTCTCAAAGGCATTGATTGTGTGAATGATGAAATTCTTCTAGATAAGTTTAAATATTGTGGTATGACTGGGACAGTGCACAAATTGTCAATTTATATTTAACTGCAAGAATGTAGAAGGTTGATGTTAACAGTACAGATAGTTTGCAAAATTCAACAGGGTTCTTTACTGGGGATGTATGCAGAATGGTGTCCCACAGGGTTCATTCTTGGATCGCTTATTGTTCTTAATATGGCATATTAATGACTTGACACTCTATATCCGTGAAGGTGAAAAGCTAGTTCTTTTTGCCAATGATACAAACATAGTAATTGCACCCAACAAACATGAATTTGCTGTGGATATTGTAAATAATGTCTTTCAGAAAGTTATTAAATGGTTTTCTGCAAATGGATCCTCACCAAAGATTGAGAAAACATAGGATACACAGTTCTGTACAGTAAATGGCATAACACCTTTAATAAATATAGGCTTTGAACTGAAGTCTGTTGCTGAGGAAGAATATTCAAAATTTCTGGTGTGTACATTGATGACAAATTGAATCAGAGGAAACACATTGATAATGTGGTGAAGTGTTTGAGTCAAGCTACTTATATTATAAGGGTTACTGCCGATTTTGGTGACAAACATATCAGTTTATTAGCCTACTATGCCTATTTTCGTTCACTGTATTCATATGGCATCTTTTTTGGGGCAACTCATCATTAAGGGAAAAGTATTCATTGCACAGAAGCATATAATCAGAATAATAGCTGGAGCCCAGCCAAGACCACCTTGCACACATATTTAAGGAACTAGGGATATTCACAGTACCTTAACAAGAAATACATTGCTTTATGAATCTTGTTATTAATAATCGATCCCAATTCAAAAATAACATCAAAGTGCATAACTACAATACTAGAAGGAAGGAAGGAAGATTTTCACTAATCTGTGTTAAATCTGACTATGGCACAGAAAGTTCTGAATTATGCTGCCACAAAAGTCTTTGGTTATTTAGCAAATAGTATTAAAAGTTTGACAGATAGCCAACCAGTACTTAAAAACAAATCAAAAGAATTTCTGAATGACAACTGCTTTTACTCGATATACGAACTTTTAGATTTTTAAGTAGTGACTGTAAAAAGAAAAAAAATTATATTGTGCAAAGAAACCTTCTGTTACGAAATGTCGTATTCATGACCTATGGAACAAACATTAATGTAATGTATGGCTTCAGAGGAAACAGGGACAATAAATTGAAATTATGACATGACGCATGAGTTGAATTTACAGTTTTCATACTAAAAATATGTTAAATGGATCAAATGAGAGTGCATAGACTTCAGCGATATGATCCACAAGGCGTGTATGATAAAGTGTGCCTGGACAGCATTGAGTCTACAACCGTTAGGAAGGGACGAACTCTCACTTCAGAAAAATGCTGATAATCGTGTGGCGATCTTACTGTATGACAGTTTTGGCTGTTTGGATCAATTATGTCGTCTTTTTTGCTCATTCAGCTGCTGATGTCCCTTTATATCTCTTGGAAGAAATGGTTATTAGACACCAGCCTATTACAGATGCATAGTTGGGTAGACTAGCAAGGCAAGCTACGAGCTTATTCCTGTTAGCTGACACTCTGACACCACTGTAATTCCGGTGCTTGGACTCAAACATTATGGCTTAACAGAGAGGAAAGTCAAACAGTAAAGCTCAGCTGCCCACTAACTCGCCAGTCGTTGTGGCCGAGCGGTTCTAGGCGCTTCAGTCTGGAACCGCATGACTGCTACGGTCGCAGGTTAGAATCCTGCCTCAGGCATGGATGTTTGTGATGTCCTAAGGTTAGTTAGGTTTAAGTAGTTCTAAGTTATAGGGGTCTGATGACCTCAGATGTTAAGTCTCATAGTGCTCAGAGCCATTTGAACCCACTAACTCTGTATTTCCAATGCAGACGAAAAGTGATAAAAACTTCGTAAACGAAAGATGAAAAGTAAATTACGTATAATAAAGACTAAGAAGGAAAAAGGAGGATAGTTTATATACTTACTAGTTTGTGAATATGGTAGCGAACACAAGATAGCCACATGTAACTACAAGTTGTAGACATTGTAATTTGTAAAGTAATAAAGATTTAAACTTAAGTTATCAATAAGGGCTAACCCTTGTCTAGAAAAAAATATGTAAAAATATAAACTCTAATGACGAACCTCATCCACTGGTCCACTGGTCCAGCAATAAAGGATTCAATTCCCAGTCGACGTTATGTGCACTACAAAATTTCATATAGTGAGACTGGATAATCATGACATGACTTTCACATATGAAATGTCATAATATCTACACCGTAAACTGTCATCGAAGTAACTTTAGTGATCGATACCTTTATCCAGTAAGGGAAAATATGATATAACGAATGAAGAAAGAGTCGCATTTTTTTGTTTTGATGATCTATTTTTATTATTTTACTACAGATGGTAAATTGTACAGAGTAATAACAACCAAGGGCATAACATCTGTGATATAGCAAATGCAAGTTGACAGTTAGATTACATTCATTTTTCAATTAGCTGCTTCTGTCTGTGGTGAGAGATTGGGTCAGTTGGTTGTATCAAACAGACTTAAGTGCCCTGTAATAAAAGTGCTTATGTGGAAAATGCAACTGACAGTGTTGTTAAAATGTAAAGGAAGAGTTATTGGTGTGCAAAAGTTGCAGCATGGTGGAAGACAAAATAATGTCCAATCGCTCAATCCAGGCTACATGAAAACAATACAAGAAGTGTTGAATGGACAATAATTAACACATAGGAACTGAAACATTACTAAATGCAGAGCTAAAAGCCGATCTTCGCTATTTTCAAACCTATTGGCACTAACATTTATGCAGGAATGGCAATATATGTAAATGTTAGCATTGTGTGTACTAAAAGTCATTGTAAAGTTCTTTTATTTAATGTTCCTGTGTGTGATGCCTTAAAACAATATAATCACACATTATTATATTATTCATTGAACTACTAACAAATATTCTATTGAAATCTAAAAGTGTCACAATTGAAGAAATCTTGTCAATATTGTATTTAATACTCTCTGTGTTACATTATTACTCTAGTAGATACTAATAATCAATAAGTGAAATCAGATTAAGAAGAAGTTTGGTCTTAAATCGCTTAGAAGATAAAGACATTTTAAAATGCGAGTATTGGCAGATGACAACCATTTTTCGAGGTACAAGATGGTGAACAACTGCCGAAGTATGGTCAACCTTCTACATGTTATGTAACTAGTTTTGAAATTATATAGAATTTTGCTCGCTACGGGACTCTGTAATAGAAAATTGAACAATGTTCTTAAAATTGCTTTAATAAAGAAGAAGCAGTCAAATTAAACCGAGAGAGATGGAAAAATTAAGAAAACTGTTTATTATTTCAAACATAATCGTCATATCTGTTAATACATTTCTTCCACTGTGAGACAAGACGTACCTCCATGGATAAATGTTTGTGGTTGCATATGAACTGTGATTGAATCCAGACATGCCCCTCTTCATAGGACAAAAGTTTTTGGGTGCTGTCATGGAATTTGATTCGCTTCAACATATTAACTAGCCATTGCAAGTATTAAATACGTGGTGAATGTTTATTAATGTATCTATGGTCTGTAACTAAAGTCTGTATGTGATTAAATGTTGTAGAAAAGCGAGCTTTCGACCACACTTGACAGAATGAGCAAGTTGTCACAAGGCGTCTTCTTACACTGGCAGCAGCAGATATCAAATGTCCGAGCCAGAGTTATCATCACATTGAGTTGGCCGCTATTCAGCAAGACGAAGGCACCTGAAGAGCTTAAATTTAATTGTTAAAAGCAACAAAACTGTGAAGTAATTGTCTCAATTGATTTCCCTATGTTTTTAGGATTTAGAAGTTCATTTCTGATTTGAGTCTTCCTAGAGAAGCCTACACTAGAGCTAGTAGGTGCAAGCTCTAATTAATTATTATGTCTAACAGTAACTAGGAGAAACAATAGATCGTGAATCTAGGTGGGATTGTGACTAATAAATTGTACGGGAATATCATAAAAAGGTTTTTTTTAAATTATTGAGTTGATATTTGGTTGGTGTTGTCGATCAGAACTTAGTGTGATGGAGTTGTCAGAGGTGTTTAGCAGTGTATCTGCGTCAATTTATATTGTTCCTCAGGAGAAAGTATGGTATGTTAAACTTATTGATTTGAGTTTATTTTGGGTTATAGTCCTGGAGAGACTTTTTGCTATGATCAAATATGTGGAGGAATTGGTTAATTTACTCTACAATAATGTGGATAAAGTTTATTAGTGTTCAAGTGGTGTAGGAAGAAACAGGCTAGTGTGCTGTTGAAAATTGATGCTCTAATTTCTATGAATCTGTGGTCTGTATTTGGATAAGTTGATGTTTGTAGGTGTTAGTCAGTCATTGGACTAGACTTAGAGCGTGAGTGGTATTCCTGGTGCGCACAAGACCCTAGAAGTTGTTATGGCTGATGTTGGCGAATGCTACATTCACACACACTCTAATGTAATTGAACAGATGTGGTATTGTATGGTTTTGGGGCACCAAGTCTAAGGTAGCTGAGTATTGAGCAGTTTATGTTGATGTACATATTTGAGTGCACTGCAGGGTTATTGGCCTAATATTTGTGACTTATGTAATAGAGGACACAGTCATTGTAGCCCATAAAATTTGTGACACTAATATCTGAAAATAAACTTTGTACCCTAGCAGAACCAATTAATATTATTCAATGATATTCAATTCCTTTGCTTGGTAGGGTGAGGGTGGCAAATTTAATGTAGTGATTATTAGAGGGAATGTGATTTCCAACACCTGAAGTGGATGAGCCTTGATTGTTGCATTAAAGTTATTATAAAAGTTGTGGTGGCAGATAGGATTTTTGTTTGTGTTTTTGATTTGTCTTATCTATACCGATTTGTGTGGGTTGTAGAGTTTTTTAAATGTCACTCGTTCAGTGTTGTTGTGAGATATTAATTTGATTCACATAAAGAAAAGTTAAACTGAATTCTGAGATCTGAATCTAATTCTACAGTGGAAATGATTGAATCCCCACTGACAGATACGAAAGTGTCGTAAATAATAAAGAACTTCATTGATGTGAAGTAGTTACAAGCCAGTCTTGCAATGGTATTTTGAATAACTAACTTTTAGTTTAATAGCTGTCACATCACACTCTGGAGCTATTTCCTGCATATGATCTATAATTTTTTTTATATATTGCTTGGTCTCACAAATTACGAAGTTTATTTGACTCGCTTGTTTGGTTACATATATTAAGTTTATTTATTTATTCCTTCATGGGATATGTAATTGGTTTTTGCACACACACACACACACACACACACACACACACACACACACACACGCACATACACACACACACACACACACGCACACACGCACACACACACACACACACACACACACACACACACACACACACCTGTACACTGCTGCAGAAAATCAGATATAGGTTGCTGTTCTTGTAGTTCTAGAAGGTGCAAAAGTGTACCTCTCCACCATTGTTTTCTCTTGTTTCGGAAATAAAATAAAAACACATTGAAATCGAATGGAGTACAGCAGCAATTACTGCATTGTAAGTTCGACAGAATGCTCGTGTTTCACAATACTGCCGCCACGGAGCAGTGGTGGTAGGAAAGTGGCGCAACAAAATACAACCAAGGTGAACTTTTTGTGGTGTGACAAAAGTTGTCTCTCTCAAGTTGCGCCACTATGAAATGGGAGTTCACATGTGCAACTGAAATGCAACTGTACTATGCCACTAGGTCTGGCAGCACTTTGGTTGTGCGTGTGAACCTGGCTTTACAGGTCGTAAGAGAATTAATAGCATTGCAGAGATAGCTATTGGTCTATTTCAGGTTTGCAATGAAATTATAACTTATTTTTCAAGTTCGAAATTATCGTAATATGAAACAGTTTATTATCCAATCAAAGGTATACGAAATTGAGGGTTACCATAAGAACAAGTGAAACATTGGTTACGGTAAATACTTATTACGTGTTTTTAGGTGATTTTGTTTTATAATAGTGAGTGAAAGATCTTCGTGCAGTAAATTATACCAATCGTTAGCGTGAAAAAAGTAAATAACCAGTGATAACTATAGTTATTTCGGGCTCTAAAGTTGTTTGATGTCAATAAGAGGTTTTAATCATTTAAGTAAATAATAACGCCATAATCGGCGCGAGTTATGAATTATAACGCACTCGATTTTACTGAGAATAGTTGAACTGTTTTTGTCAATAGCAACCCATGTTACAGCTCATTGAACGAGCGTATTTAGGTTTCATATAATGTGGAGTGTGCAAAAGATTTAATCAAACCCTAGTTATTGTAACGATAAGTACCGATACTAAGGTGTGTTGACCTTTCATGACTTTAATGCACTCCAACACTATTGACGAGGATAGTATTGACAGAGTGTGTACGATGTAATAGGGACATGTAACCTGCGTACTTCTGTTCTACACTCCTGGAAATTGAAATAAGAACACCGTGAATTCATTGTCCCAGGAAGGGGAAACTTTATTGACACATTCCTGGGGTCAGATACATCACATGATCACACTGACAGAACCACAGGCACATAGACACAGGCAACAGAGCATGCACAATGTCGGCACTAGTACAGTGTATATCCACCTTTCGCAGCAATGCAGGCTGCTATTCTCCCATGGAGACGATCGTAGAGATGCTGGATGTAGTCCTGTGGAACGGCTTGCCATGCCATTTCCACCTGGCGCCTCAGTTGGATCAGCGTTCGTGCTGGACGTGCAGACCGCGTGAGACGACGCTTCATCCAGTCCCAAACATGCTCAATGGGGGACAGATCCGGAGATCTTGCTGGCCAGGGTAGTTGACTTACACCTTCTAGAGCACGTTGGGTGGCACGGGATACATACGGACGTGCATTGTCCTGTTGGAACAGCAAGTTCCCTTGCCGGTCTAGGAATGGTAGAACGATGGGTTCGATGACGGTTTGGATGTACTGTGCACTATTCAGTGTCCCCTCGACGATCACCAGTGGTGTACGGCCAGTGTAGGAGATCGCTCCCCACACCATGATGCCGGGTGTTGGCCCTGTGTGCCTCGGTCGTATGCAGTCCTGATTGTGGCGCTCACCTGCACGGCGCCAAACACGCATACGACCATCATTGGCACCAAGGCAGAAGCGACTCTCATCGCTGAAGACGACACGTCTCCATTCGTCCCTCCATTCACGCCTGTCGCGACACCACTGGAGGCGGGCTGCACGATGTTGGGGCGTGAGCGGAAGACGGCCTAACGGTGTGCGGGACCGAAGCCCAGCTTCATGGAGACGGTTGCGAATGGTCCTCGCCGATACCCCAGGAGCAACAGTGTCCCTAATTTGCTGGGAAGTGGCGGTGCGGTCCCCTACGGCACTGCGTAGGATCCTACGGTCGTGGCGTGCATCCGTGCGTCGCTGCGGTCCGGTCCCAGGTCGACGGGCACGTGCACCTTCCGCCGACCACTGGCGACAACATCGATGTACTGTGGAGACCTCACGCCCCACGTGTTGAGCAATTCGGCGGTACGTCCACCCGGCCTCCCGCATGCCCACTATACGCCCTCGCTCAAAGTCCGTCAACTGCACATACGGTTCACGTCCACGCTGTCGCGGCATGCTACCAGTGTTAAAGACTGAGATGGAGCTCCGTATGCCACGGCAAACTGGCTGACACTGACGGCGGCGGTGCATAAATGCTGCGCAGCTAGCGCCATTCGACGGCCAACACCGCGGTTGCTGGTGTGTCCGCTGTGCCGTGCGTGTGATCATTGCTTGTACAGCCCTCTCGCAGTGTCCGGAGCAAGTATGGTGGGTCTGACACACCGGTGCCAATGTGTTCTTTTTTCCATTTCCGGGAGTGTAGTTGGATGCATAGTTTGTGCGCAGTTCCTATTACATTAACTCACTTAAACATTGTGGACTAAAATTTGACGATTTGTGTTAGTACTAGGGCGAGGTGTGTCTAGTTTTGAAAGCAGGGCTATTGTCAGAATACAGATTAGAGTGACGTCTCGACACTCCATTCTGCATAAATCAATGGGCATAGCGCAGTACAGTTTCTATAGAGGATGTGTAAGGGCTTCCCCCTGAAACTTCTGCAACGCAGCCGAAAAAACAGCGACAGCAGGTGGTTGGGCATTATCCTGCAACAGACCAAAATGGTACTGAAACAGAGGATGACAGACTAAAGGCCGAAATACTAAATGTCTTTTTCCAAAGCTGTTTCACAGAGGAAGACTGCACTGTAGTTCCTTCTCTATATTGTAGCACAGATGACAAAATGGTAGATATCGAAATAGACGACAGAGGGATAGAGAAACAATTAAAATCGCTCAAAAGAGGAAAGGCCGCTGGACCTGATGGGATACCAGTTCGATTTTACACAGAGTACACGAAGGAACTTGCCCCCCTTCTGGCAGCGGTGTACCGTAGGTGTCTAGAAGAGCGTAGCGTTCCAAAGGATTGGAAAAGGGCACAGGTCATCCCCGTTTTCAAGGAGGGACGTCGAACGGATGTGCAGAACTATAGACCTATATCTCTAACGTCGATCAGTTGTAGAATTTTGGAACACGTATTATGTTCGAGAATAATGACTTTTCCGGAGACTAGAAATCTACTCTGTAGGAATCAGCATGGGTTTCGAAATTGACGGTCGTGTGAAACCCAGCTCGCGCTATTCGTCCACGAGACTCAGAGGGCCATAGACACGGGTTCCCAGGTAGATGCCGTGTTTCTTTACTTCCGCAAGGCGTTCGATACAGTTCCCCACAGTCGTTTAATGAACAAAGTAGCATATGGACTATCAGACCAATTGTATGATTGGATTGAAGAGTTCCTAGATAACAGAACGCAGCATGTCATTCTCAATGGAGAGAAGTCTTCCGAAGTAAGAGTGATTTCAGGTCAGCTGCAGGGGAGTGTCATAGGCCCGTTGCTATTCACAATATACATAAATGACCTTGTCGATGACGTCGGAAGTTCACTGCGGCTTTTTGCAGATGATGCTGTGGTGTACTGAGAGGTAGCAACAATGGAAAATTGTACTGAAATGCAGGAGGATCTACAGCAAATTGACGCATGGTGCAGGGAATGGCAATTCAATCTCAATGCAGACAAGTGTAATGTGCTGCGAATACATAGAAAGATAGATCCCTTATCATTTAGCTACAAAATAGCAGGTCAGCAACTGGAAGCAGTTAATTCCATAAATTATCTGGGAGTACGCATTAGGAGTGATTTAAAATGGAATGATCATTTCTTTTATTTATTTATTTATTTATTATCATCCCAATGATCACATTTGTGCTACAGGATTTGTCAGAGTACATTTTAACAACTATATAATATCTTTACAAAATTTGTATCTGTGCTGAATTCATATTAATCTATCTTATGTTTAATACAATATACAACTAATAAGTGTTTTTATAACATAATTTATTATGCACTGATGTAATTTCATTTGTCACATTAAGTTAAACATATATTTTATACAGTTGCGCAGATATTCACTTATGCTGTAATAGCATTTGTCAAGCATGTGGTTCTTTATAGCAGTTTTAAATTTATCCTCATTTTCCAGCTCTTTGATATGTTTTGGTAGTGCATTAAAAAGTTTGATGCCTTGATTACATACATGTTTCTGGCTTCGGGTCCTTGTTACAGCTTGTATGTGGAGATCTTTACATTGTCGTGTATTGTAATTATGGAAGTCTGTATTGGTTTTCATTTTGTCCTGATTTATTTTGATCACCAACACACATTTCAGAATGTATAATGATGGAATTGTTAAAATTTTCAATGCTTTAAAAAGGGGCCTACAATGTGTTTGAGGTGGGCTGTGGGTCATTATCCGAATAGCACGTTTTTGTAATTTGAAAATCTCAGTTAGATGACAATTTGTTTTTCCCCAGAATACTATCCCATAGGATGCAATGGACTGAAAATAGCCAAAATATACTAATCTGGTACAGTCATTGCTACAGACTCTTGAAATTATTCTAAGCACGAAACATGCTGAATTTAGTTTTAGTGCTAAGCTCACCACATGGTCCTTCCAATTAATCTTCTCCCTTAATGTGAATACCCAGGAATTTTGCACACTGTACTCTTTCAAGTTGTTTGCCCTCCATGGTGGGATTTAGGTCGTCCTGTTCACTTATTTTTCCATATTGCACATAATTAGTTTTTTTTGCATTCAGTGTTAGCTTGTTAGCACTAAACCATTTTTGTATATCTTGTAGGACATGGTCCACAGTACTGTGCAATGACTGCTTCATATCACTAACTATTAACTAGCATCATCAGCAAATAACATGATTCTTGCTTTTCCCTCTGACACCTGAATATCATTAATGTAAATGAGGAACAGCAATTGGCCTAATACACTTCCTTGGGGTACTCCTACTGTGACCTCCCTTGGATCTGATCTTAGTTTAAGTTGATCGTCGGTAAAGCAGATGCCAGACTGAGATTCATTGAAAGAATCCCAAGGAAATGCAATCCGAAAACAAAGGAAGTAGGTTACAGTACGCTTGTTCGCCCACTGCTTGAATACTGCTCAGCAGTGTGGGATCCGTACCGGATAGGCTTGATAGAAGAGAGAGAGAAGATCCAACGGACAGCAGGGCGCTTCGTTACAGGATCATTTAGTAGTCGCGAAAGCATTACGGAGATGATAGATAAACTCCAGTGGAAGACTGGAGGAGAGACGCTCAGTAGCTTGGTACGGGCTTTTGTTAAAGTTTTGAGAACATACCTTCACCGAAGTGTCACACAGTATATTGCTCTCTCCTACGTATATCTCGTGAAGAGACCATGAGGATAAAAGCAGAGAGATTAGAGCCCACACAGAAGCATACCGACAATCCTTCTTTCCACGAACAATACGAGACTGGAATAGAAGGGAGAACGATAGAGGTACTCAAGGTACCCTCCGCCACACACCGTCAGGTGGCTTGCGGAGTATGGATGTAGATATAGATATCAGCATTCCTGGGCGTTTGGATTTGACGGCGGCTTCAGTTTTTGCGAAGTGTCCAAGAACGGTGCTGCCCATCGACATTACTGGGGATTTGGACTTAAAAGCATGCCTGAAACCAGCCATCAAGTCCAGACATCCAGGAATATTGACAGACGGCATCATTCTGCTGCAGGATAGTGCCTAACCACATACTGCCTAGGTTGTTTCGACTATGCTGTATAAGTTTCGATGGGAAGCCCTTACATATTTCTGTTCAGTCCTGATCTCTCCCCATGCGTTTCCCAAGGAAGACATTCTCGGCTGTTGATTTACTTCAGATGAAGAGGTACCCACCTCAGTGCAATCACAGTTCTGCAACAACTGAAAACATTTTTCCATGAAGGCACTGGCCGCCTTGTCCTACAGTGGAATAAATGTATTAACAGTTATGGCGATTACTTTAGAGATAACAGACATTTTACTTCCTTTTTTTCCATCTCTTACGTTTCCATTTGACTGTACCTTACATTGTACAGCATTCAAATTTGCAGTACTCATAATATTTAAAAACGGTGCACAAAATACAGCCTCGTGTCCCACAGCAACGAAGCTAGTAGGAAATACTGGAAACTGCTTATGTCAGTCTCTGGTGTGCATTCATTCACCTGACTGTATCAGTCACTAGACGGAAACACTGACGAGGAAACATCATGTGTTCCTAGGTACACTATCCTACAGGTACAACGATCTGCCCTGCCTCATTGACCAAGTGGACAAGCAGTAGCCATATTCCACTTGACTGCTGGATATGTCTGTTAGCCACTCACTTGCGTAAGATCTCCATCCTGCCATATGCGGAACACGTTCTGTGTCAGAAGTTCCTTTCTATCATGAAAAAAGGACGTTTAACCTCTTCTCTCCTGAGATAAAAATATTTCCAGAAAATTTTTATTATTATTTTCTCCATCAAACTAATAACACGCATTACATAAATGTGAATGAAATATTTTTTGATAAGGTGCCTAATGTGTAAATGGAGTTCCACACATGTGGACCACAAGTCTCAATTATTGTAAAAATGTGTCCGTCTTTGTTTCATGTTGCCTTTCACCTTTCTTCACTGAACTCATCTTATTCAGCAATAATTTGAACCAGTAAACTGTCTGGTAGTGCACACAGAAAATATATGATATCCAAAAGAGGGTTTTCTTGATGCTCTACAACAACTTCACAAATGCAAGAAAATAATAATCACACAGTAAGTATTTATTTGCTACTGCCAGTAAATAAATGTTTATCATACATTTTATGATAAGCTTCTTAACAATTATTTTTTGCAATACATAACTACATTTCACGTTCGATACACATCTCTTATCTTCGAATTGTAACCAGGTTTGCTGCATTTTGATGTATTCCTTGCCTCAGCAAATTTTAGTAACTGGCCAACATTGTAAAACTTGCCTCTTCTAATATGTTGCAGCACAGCTCTTCTTGACTTGTTATTCACATTTTCTACTTCATCTACACCTGCACTGTCAGTGTAGAAAGACTCCTCTTCTCCTAGCCATTGTCATGACATCCTGTGACAACGTTCTATTGTTTGGTAGTCAGTTTCATTAGGCTCAGCAGGACAGTTTTCAGTCAAAAACGAGAATTCGTTATCTTTCCAATCAGATAATCCCACATTGCTGTCATTAAGAAGAGTTTCTAATTGCTCATCAGTTAATATTTCATACACTGCTGTAGAGTGTAGAAATAACTGTTATTACAGAACTGCATTATCGAGGACCAAACTGAAAAAAGCAAATATGGATTATGACATGAGGTACACATGTAACGACCTTCAGTATATAGGTTATTTCATAGTAAAGAACAAAAGTTTTACAAATCTGAAATAATTCTCAACAATTGTTATTTGTTATCAATTGTTTGGTTTTGTTCAAATTTATAATTTTATAATAATTAATGAGAGATTAACTTAAGCAGTGAGGCAGCAGTCTGCATTGTTCAACATGAGTGTGCTAAATTACTTGCCATGTACTAAATTTATGAAATGGATTTTTATACATACTAGTTCCGTATTTGATATTTTATGATGAAATGTACCGCAGTATGGCTGCTACTTTAAGTGAAAAAAGCACTGTGGCAGAATCATATTGATTAGTAAGTGGAATTAAAGAATTCCACTTACTAATCAGTTGTTAGAAATTTTTAATGTATTATAAAGAAATAGACTACAACTTTCAGACACTCCAACAATGGCAAGATTATCATTTTGTGAAGTATACATCAAGTAATGTAATAAAGTTATTTGTTTAAATATGTGTTTGTGGTAGGCTTATTGATTGTTAAGTTGCTCTCTAGAATGTGTGTGAAACAGTTTTTCAAGCATCGATGGTCAATATTTATGTGTTTTCGCTAACTAACCCCAGAGCAAATAAGCCACTTGTACTATTAACAGCCAAATATAAGATGTAAAGAAAACCTTGAAGGGAAACGTATTGAGGGAGATACGAGTGTTGCACAAAAATTTGAACTGAACTGGCAACTAAACTTAACCTAAGCAAACCAGTTTTTCACAGGATATGATGGCCGCTCGTAACACTGTGTTCAGTAATTCTGGGAGCAATCTGACGTAATAAACGGAAATAGCCGGTGCTTCGACTTTGTAACATATTTATAAAATGCCGATTCCTCTCCCTTGAGCTTCTTTTATAGTGCACGAAATTCCCTTCTGTGCCATATAGTGACGTTTTTCGGACGTACACTCTTTTTTGCGTTGTTTTGTTTTCCTGTCTTCCGTCTCCGATATACAAGCAATCCCTTCAAGTTGCAAATCATTTGAGTTCAATATCTCATTTTCATACAAATATCCGCTACAGCATCCACGTACGTGAGGGTGTTCGGAAATTGTCGTTACAAACTGCTAGGACTTGTAGAGAGAAGTGGTCGCATTATATTCTGAATAGGGATCCATATTCGGAAATGAATCATTTCCGTTCTACAATGGTTTCAGTTCAGCTGTGTAACGCTGAGAAAAAGAAAAGTCTCAGGTATGCTTGGTCTGGTATGCAACAGGGTAGACATGTGGACACGTACTACGTTGGACTGAGCAAGGTGGCGCAGACAGTTCAAACCCGCATCTGGCCCTCCTGATTTATGTTTTCTGTGATTTTCCTCAATCGCTTCAGACAAATGCTGGGATGGTCTCTTGGAAAGGGCAGGGCCGATTTCTTTCCCCATCCTTCTCTTTGGTCCCCTCCCACGAATCAACCAACTACGTCAGACAGTCACTTGATATCACCTAACGTCTGTATTACTTGGGACTCCTGTAGTGACAGAGGATGATCTGCTGACAAACGTCCTGTCCGTTGCTCTAGAAACTGAAGAGACACCAGGTGAGATGGCGAGTATGAACCAAAACATGCTTTGTAGGTACAATGCGTGTAACAACGTTGGTGGTTGCCACAGCAAACTCCTGTTGTAAGCAACAGTACTGTTCTGTACGTAAAGTATGCTGGATTCTTTTTTTGTTTTGCAATAACGTAAACACATAATATTTAAGTCTTAAGCAAGCGAATGTGCTTAAGTGATAACTGGATGTTTCGTTATGTTTTCTTTCGAATTGTCACATAATAATCGGACTGCGTCAGTCAGAATTCAGTTTTTCAACCAGAAGTGGATGAGTTAAACATCTAAGTTGAAACCACCACAGAACGGAAACGGTAATTTTCCGAACATGGAATCGTATTCAAAAGTTTTAGGTACTCACTTCCCACTACAAGTTCTACAAGTTTGTAACAACCAGCATAAGCTATCGCTCAAAATGGCTCTGAGCACTATGGGGCTTAACATCTGAGGTCATCAGTCCCCTAGACTTAGAACTACTTAAACCTAATTAACCTAAGGACATCACACACATCCATGCCCAAGGCAGGATTCGAACCTGCGACCGTAGCAGCAGTGCGGTTCTGGACTGAAGCACCTAGAATCGCTCAGCCACAACGGCCGGCTAAACTATCGCGTTGTGTATGTGCTCTTCGTCAGGACAGCCGTGCGAGTTTAGATCACGTGACTTAAATTAACTTGACATGCTGTGCCGTGACGTGACAGACAATGTGAATACACCCTGACATGATGGTACTGTTATGTGACGGGGCTGTGACGATAAGTGAAATACCGGAACATAAAAATAATAATTTGACGCGTCCCTAAATTTCGGCGCTGTAGGAAACGTGCTACTGCAGAGCCAGCTGTAAGACAGGGGTTATTGGAATGTGAGAAGGAGCACAGTGTAAGTAGTGAGCGTGGAAATGAAGGAGGCGAGCAGATTGAGGTCGAGAGTGACGGTGCCGTAGATGCAGAAGGTGGGCCGCGTGCTGGCGATCTGGTGGGCGAAGAGGCGCATCTCGGCCTCGGGCTGCGTGCGCAGCGGCTCGTCGAGCAGCAGCTGCGAGACGACGCGGCCGGTGCGGCCTCCCTCGGTGGCGGCCGCGTGCGCGGGCACCGCCAGCACGAGGAACAGCCCGAGGTTGTGCGCCGCGGAGGCGGCGAAGCGCGGCCAGCTGGCGACGGCGCCGCGCGACACGCGGTACGCCAGCAGGATGGAGTTGGCGAGCGTGGCCAGCAGCGTGCAGAGCGCGCACAGCTGGTGCGCTGCCACGGCCGCCTCGGCCAGCTCGCTGAGCGCGTCGTAGCAGCGGCGCAGCGCGCGCAGCCCGGCGGCGCGACCGCGGTAGCCCGCCGCCATCCAGCGGCCGCCCGCCTGCCAGCGCTCGCCGTCGCCGTCCACTGCGCAGTCGCCGTCCTCCCCCGCGGCGGGCTGCGCGCGCAGGCTGGGCAGCCGCTCGTTGAGGCAGACGAGCCCGCTGCGCACCACCAGCACCGCGTCGGCCAGCTTGAGCGTCGTCAGCCACACGACGGCGCCGCAGCCCACGTCGGTCAGCCGCAGCAGCGCCTCCAGCGCGTTCGTGGCCGGGAAGCACGCGGCCACGTTGGCCACCTCCACCACTGCCACCGCGGCCAGCTCCGCCCACACCACCCTCTTGGCTGGCCACCTTGTAACAGCAACGCTGCATGTTAAAATACAGTACATGTCTTAATCCCAACAGCTGTTTATTTTGGTTGGCAACCAGTTTCAGCCTACACTACTGGCCATTAAAATTGCTACACCGAGAAGAAATGCAGATGATAAACGGATATTCATTGGACAAATATATGATACTAGAACTGACATGTGATTACATTTTCACGCAATTTGGGTGCATAGATCCTGAGAAATCAGTACCCAGACCAACCACCTCTGGCCGTAATAACGACCTTGATACGCCTGGGCATTGAGTCAAACAGAGCTTGGATGACGTGTACAGGTACAGCTGCCCATGCAGCTTCAACACGATACCACAGTTCATCAAGAGTAGTGACTGGCGTATTGTGACGAGCCAGTTGCTCGGCCACCATTGACCAGACGTTTTCAATTGGTGAGTGATCTGGAGAATGTGCTGGCCACGGTAGCAGTCGAACATTTTCTGTATCCACAAAGGCCCGTACAGGACCTGCAACATGCGGTCGTGCATTATCCTGCTGAAATGTAGGGTTTCGCAGGGGTCGGATGAAGGGTAGAGCCATGGGTCGTAACACATCTGAAATGTAACGTTCACTGTTCAAGAATGTGAACGACATAATTATAATTTTTACTGTTGAGAAGTTTAGGAATTTTTCTGTTTTGAGGTTAACTAAATGTGAATATATATTTTGTGGGGAGGTTACACTTGGCGACAACCGGCCAGGATCGTATTTCTTTGTGAATTTCTGAGAAGTAGTCAGTTATATATCTGCTCTTATTTACTTAAATGTAGTTTGCTTCTGGCGCAACGCATTTACTAATTTGTCACTCTTTCTTTCACAGATAATCGGCAATTTATTGCTCTTTGTTGTAATTGTGTTTGTTCCATTTTTGCTTCGTCTTTGTTTCATTTTGTGCTTATTTTTGATTTGTGAAAAATGCCGCGAAAAACTGTTAACAGTACATCGCGATGTGCAATGAGTGAAATAGCCAACTCGAATAATTTGACCGATAATTCTTGCGACACTCAGTGTAATAGTGATAATCGTCTAATTACAGATAATCAGTGCCTGCCGATCACTAGTATTGAGTTAAATCCTAATGATGGGCAAACAAATTCAATTATGTCCACAGTAAATTTAACAATTGATGACGCGGCACGTTCCGATACAATGAACGCTGCCCAGTTTGACACACCCGGTTTGCAAAATTTGAATTGTGAACAGATAAATTTTTCTCACGAAGATGAACAATGTAGTCAGAATACGTCAGATTTATTTGATTCCGATGTAGTGACCAACAGTGCACGTCCGATTGGCAAACCTTTTCAAGAATCAGAGAATGACCTAATGGTTACACAAATGTGACAAATGCACATACACCATCACACAGCACAGAAAATACAGCAGCTAATTTTGGCACGGATCGAGTTATGGCATTATTGATACAAATTAATGAAAATCTCAAACAACAACTTAATGAAAAACTAGACAACAATTCCAAACAGTCGAATGAAAAACAAGACAACAACTTCAAACAACTTAATGAAAATCTTAAACAGTTGAATGAAAAACACGACAACCTAAATGAACAGAACAAACAACTTAATGAAAAACAAGACAACAATTTCAAACAGCTTAGTGAACAGATTACAGCCGTTGCCGTGCAATGTCACGATACTAAAGAACAATTACGTGAGGAAATTAAGACTTGTGCTAAGAACAGTAGTGAAGAAATTAGATCTGTTGCACAACAATTAAGTAATACACATGCAGCCACAACGAAATTACTTAGAGACGAAATTAGTGCAGTCGCTAAACAATGATCTGAAAACGCAAAACAGTTACGCGACGAGTTTAAATTAATGTCAGCAGAACTTTCACGCACACTGGATGCGAAAGTAGACACTAAATTTGACCAACAGAACAGGCAAATTGACGAACGTTTTAATCACCACCTACAAAACAGTGAAACGCGTTACCGTAAATTTATACAGGAACAGAATAAAGTAAAGCAACAAGTCATGGAAACAATTACTGCACAGAGACAGGAAGATAAGCGTAAATTGTTTACGAAAGCAAAAACATACGTAGACAACAATATTGCTACAGTATCAGACGAAATGAAACAGTTGAACACCGAATTGCATGATGAAATCTCCGATCTTAAAACAAAAACAGACACACACACATTAGACTTTCAGACAATGACCAACAGACTTGAAAAGTTGGAGCTAATACAGGATCCCGATGCCATCAAAGCAGACGTTAAGAAATTGAACAAAAACCACACGTAAAATACAAAAACAAATTAATGCTTGTGATACTAAAAACGATGATCAGGTAAAAGCACTGACTGAAAAATATGATGAATTGGCCAGTCGTATTGATGTTATCGAAAATAATAATGACACCAAATCAGACGATACGTCACCAGTTTCGTTTAATCAAACACCCGAATTCCAAAATTTACAGCAGACGATCAGTGAGATAGGTTCGTCCAATAATACATTACGTAGAAAATTGTCATCTTTACAGCAAGAAGTGACGGAGATGAAAAATATTTCAGCCTTTAACACATCACAGCATACGCCACTCTCCGAACATTTGTCACATTCACACAGCCAGTGTAATTTAGGTAATTTATAGAGACTACGTGACGTAGATTCCGAACAGACAGAGACAAACAAATTATCATTCAATCCTGAACCTGTTCAGACATACAGAGACGATAATTTTGATTACAAGCACTTTCTATCCGTTAGAAAATGTAAGGCATTTAAAAATGACAGAACAAAGATTCACCCTTTTGACTGGATACAACAATTTGCTTTTGAATTTTCACCGGCATTGCCTGTAATGCAGAAACTAAAATTTATTTGCAGCGCGTAATAGACCTCAGGGGATTCATTACACTTCAATGAATATGTGCCGTAGCGTGTACAGGGCCCTGAGCCGTAGTAGTGCTATTTCATCTTTAGTTTTCTGCACTGCTGCCTTCTCTTTTACTATCCTTTATATCTTTCAAAACAACTCTTCAACTATTGATCTATCTAAGATTAGAAACGTGTAAAGAAAACCTGATATGACAAGTTTTACCGAAAGTGACAATTTTCATTAGACACTCCAGAACTACCAGCGTAATTTTAATAACAGACAAAATTTTAATCATCAGTATGTACATAGTTATCAGCAACAGCAAAGACAATTTGGCAACAATAGAGGCTTTTCCCCACAACATCAACAAAACCAGTCGGTTAGCATACCTAACCAACAATGTAGTCAGCAAGGTCAACCAAGCTTTAATGTTTCGCCGCGTACACATATAGCGTCGGCTCCACCAAATAGTAACTCACAGCAACAAGGAAATCACTACGTTCAGAAGACACATCATTTCAACTCGTATCGCAACGCGCCGTATAGCAATGATTATTATGACAGACGTAAATGTAATGAGCATAGTTTTCAGCGTAACAGTCGGTCTTACCAGCAACAGAATCACCCGCAACAACAGATTATCATGAATGAACCAGACAGTAGGTATCATCCCGAACCTAATGCGTCAGGACGAAGTAACAGAACAGTACAAATAGTCGAGATGCCACAGCATCCTCCCACAAATAACAGCACGTCAGAAAGAATTTGACTAGATACAGTACAGGTTGCACCTTCCAGCAACGCAAGCAATACTTTTGACACACAGAATCTTGTTCACGAAAATGTTATTACTTTTGACGGCATCCGAGACACTCTTTTGCATGAAAAACCTGTTATTCAAAAAACCATTTCCCACCCTATCATTGAAGTAAGGATTGGATCATCCAAATTTTGATTACCGTTCGGTTTAACTATTTCTTCAGCAGCATTTATTCGCGGTTTGAATAGTATACTTCCGACAGAACTTAAAGGCAGAATCACAACGTATGTAGACGACATTCTTATTGCAGAAGCTAACTGGTCTGAACACAATCTGATTCTGGAACAACTGTTGCAAACTTTTCGTGCACAAGGACTTACAGTTAATCTTAGCAAATCGCACTTTGGCAAAACTTCCATAAAATTTCTTGGACATGTAATTTCAGCAGAAGGCATTGCGCCTGACCCGGAAAAACTTCAAGCTTTACGTGACATTACTGTACCTACGACGAAGAGACAACTACGCAGCTTTTTGGGATTAATTAACTTTTTCCGTAAATTTATTCATTACTCTGCTTTAGACACCCCTAGATTATGCCAGTTGACGGGTAAAAACGCTATTTGGTCGTGGGATAGCCAAGCACAATCCGAATTTGTCAATCTGAAACAAGATTTGTTGAATGTACCACTTTTATCACACCCAGATCTTATTACAAATTTTTCCATTGCCATCGACAGTTCTAACACCGCTTTAGGCGTACACATTTTTCAGGAAATTGAAGAAGGCGGTACTACAGTAATTAAAAACATCGCCTTTGCAAGTGCATTCTGTCACCTGCTGAACGCAGTTATTCTGTTACAGAACTTGAAACATTATGTGTTGTATGGGCATTTACGAGATTTAGGCATTTTCTTTATGGAAGACATACGACCGTTTACATAGATCATAGAGCTATCCAGTTTTTACTTTCAGCAAAATTTTCACATGACAGATTAAGCAGATGGAAACTTTATTTACAGGAATTTAATTTTACAATTTTTCACATTCACGGTACACAAAATATTGTAGCAGACGCACTATCCCGTTCTCTCAGCAACAATCAGCAAGACATCGCAACCA
Source organism: Schistocerca nitens (assembly GCF_023898315.1). Taxonomy (NCBI): domain Eukaryota; kingdom Metazoa; phylum Arthropoda; class Insecta; order Orthoptera; family Acrididae; genus Schistocerca; species Schistocerca nitens. Next base: position 302,825,479 of record NC_064621.1, on the reverse strand, counting down.
ACTTCTGCCGAGCAAATTTTAGCGTCATGTATATTTACAAGTTGCATTCGAATATTTTATTTCGGCATCATTACGAGACATAGCACAGGAGCAGAGCAAAGACAACGTAGGAAAGAAATTAAACGCCTTTAGCAAGATAAGAATAATGTTACCATCAGAAACCATTACACTGTACGCAATAACATTCTGTTTCACCGCTCTCACCCTGACAGCAACAATTGGTTATTATGTATTCCTGACGAGCTTGTTAACAAATTAATTTTGTATACTCATTTAAGTTACGCACATTATGGAGCAAGAAAATGTTTTCTTAAACTGAGACAGAACTGTTATTTTGCGAACATGGAGAAACGTATTCGACGAGTTTTAGCGTCATGTAAAATCTGCCAGAAAGCTAAATCAGACACGACTTCACATATTCCTCCGTTACATCCCATTGTACCCGTTAAATTGAGACACATGGCCGCTGTAGACATATTTGGTCCGATTCCCAGAACTAATAGAGGTTATTGCTACATCTTTGTCGCTGTTGAACTAACTTCGAAATTTGTTACCTTCACTCCGGTACGCAAAGCTACTGCTAAATCTGTTTCGAATGCATTTGTAAAACATTTTCTATTTCATGTAGGACATGTATTGAAAGTAATTTCCGACAATGGACCACAGTTTCGATCTGCTATATGGACACGTATGTTACAAGCTAGAAACATTTCTCCGATCTATATATCCAGGTACCATGCTTCTTCGAACCCTTGTGAACGATTAATGAAAGAAATTGGTAAACTGTGTAGAATATACTGCCACAAAAGACATATTGATTGGGACACACACATATTCTCATTCCAAGATGTAATTAATTCCATTCCAAATGAATCCACTATGCTATCTCCGTCTGTCATACTGAAAAATGTTGAACTACCTAACAAAATTACAGAATTGTAAACTTTCCTACATCTCGTCGATTACGACACCACGAAATAATCGACATTGCGCTGAACAACATCAAACGTGCCGCAGAGCGCCGGAGAAGACAGCAAAAACAGGTTTGTACACGCTGTGACTTTCACATTGGACAGAAAATATTAGTACGTACACACTATTTATCCAACAAAGGAAAAGGTAGGTGCAGTAAATTTGAGCTTCTATACGCAGGTCCATATCGAATTCGCAGCATTCCTCACCCCAATGTAGTACATGTTGAAACTTTGAGACCCAAAAAAAGCAAAGGCAATCACCATGTCTCCAATATTAAACCTTTTATTGAATGAGCATACTTTATGATTTGTCACACTGTAATGTCATTTCCTGATATTTATATGACTACTTATGCAATGATATTTATGTGACTACTTACTGATAATGATCGTATTTTTCTTGGCAAGTGCCCGGCAAGGTAAGGTTAGCAGGTCGCTTTTCTTGTCGTTAGACATCAGACCGTGCACATTTTCCATTTTTTGTGTATATATGATTGTTTTCCTATCGAAAGTAGAATTTTTGTCTGTATGCACTATGTAATCTTTAAGATATAACAAACACCAGTTGACTTTGACATTTTTTCTTATGATATCATAATATCTTGACTATTCTACACTTTTTGCCACTACATTATGATACTGTGTATACATTTTTTGCACTTGAAAACTGTCTATGTTTTTGACATAATACGTTTTCTGTCATGCTATGCTGTACGCTTAGTTGTATCACTAGAAACAAGTTTTTATCTAATGGGTATATGATTTAAATGCAAGATATTAATCCTTATTCATCATTTTCAGAAAGCAATAACGTGTAAAAGGAATAAATTAAACAAACCACAGTGGATTACTATGAAATGGGAATTTCACCTTCGGAATGAACGAAAGAAAATGCAATACCTTGTCATGAAGAGTAAATGGATCAGAATTAACAAGCATTAACCAGAATATACTATACACATCGTATGATAGCAGTCTTAACTAATTATTTTTCTTTCAGAATACGAGGCGATTGATGCAGGCTGTCAGACAGAACTGCACATCTTAGTTTTAGTGATGAAATATGCTAGAAATAAGAAACTCTATAGTATGAATAGTTGTATGAAGTAAATGGTAATATGAATATTGAATAATGAAGTGTCCTTTTTTGCAGATGATAGTAAATGATGAGGAATAATTATATGAAGAATATGCCAATATGAATATTGAGGTTTTTCTTTGCAGGTGATGATAGTGATGAAGTTATGGTAATATGAATAATGAAGTTTTTCTTTGCAGATGATGATAATGATGACGTTTATATATTTACTATTAGTTAAAAGATGCTATGTAGTTATTTAAGTATTTGTTGCAGTTCGTTTTGACAGTATGTCTTATGTCACATGGTATAATGACTGAATGTTTTGGACAGGACAGCTAGAGTACATACATATTGAGTACACGTTTAATTACCCGTTAATTCGAAGTTCACTACTTTTCAGCATAATATGCGTTTCTTCTTTCAGCTTAACAATCCACTTTGTATTTTTCCCAGGAGAAACTTTTCATGATACTAATATGCCATAAGCACTTAATTATTAAATCTCTTCTAGTACTTTGTTTTTACCCATTTGTGTGTGTCATTCATGAATGTGATCACATATACTCTACTTGTTGCATAACCTTGCTACAGCTGACTCATGACGAATGACGTTATTAATCCTTATTTCCAGCAATAAGTCAAAAGCATATATTTTCATGCCCCAGCAATTATCGATCCCAACGCAATGCATTGCTAGCACAAAAAAAAAAAATTACCTGTCCCAACTGTTACCAGTATGCAACCAAATAATGCTACCAGTTTATGATATATTTCTAGTTCTAAATATAATGCAAATGTCTCAGATGTATTGAATCCATTATATCTATGTATTATTGGACCACAGACCTTGAGTAATAGTTACAGTGTGTTACATTTTAAATATGTCCTATGTCAATTGAATGATGAGTTCTGAGTTATACTGAATGATGACTTATGCATTAATGCTATTCCAATAATTAACTCTTGTTTTGAATGATGACTTCTGAATAATACTGAATAATGTTTTGTAAAACTATATGAATACTTTGTAAATGGCCAATGAGTGCCAATAATTACCATAATCAGATGAGTTATGAATAGTGTTTTGTAATATTCAATACTTGCTTCATGTTTAGTAACTGGCCAATGAATGCCAATGATTACTATAATTAGATGAATTATGTATAAATGCTATGCCATTAATTAACTCTTGCTTTGAATGATGACTTCTGAATAATGCATAAAAATGGTATGTAACTGGCCAATGAGTGCCAGTATTTACTGTAATCAGATGACTTATGAATAATGTTCTGTAATACTCCATACATAGTACAGAAATTTTTAGTAACTAGGCAATGAGTGCCAATAATTACTCAAATCGGTTGATAGACTAGTGTAATTCTCAATGATGACTAGCATAAGACTTCATGTCCTTCACCTTCTGACCTAATTACCAGAAATTACTGCAATATCCGTTTGTCCTGTCCATCCTCATGATCATGGAGCACTATATTTGGTTTTAGCACTAATTCTACGTTGGTGAAAGAGTATGGATTCTACAAGAATGTGGTGTTGACACATCATGCTGTCCACCACCTTGAACGATGGAGATGTTATTATGGTCCTACTGTTTGGTGTACCTAATGTGCTACCAAATGATAACATTGAATATTAATACAACATTTCAGTGTCTTGGCTACACTGATAAATACTTCAGGGAAGAGAACTTCAGATTGTCTCACTTGGTGTTGTGCTTCTGTAGAAAGATATGGACTTTCGGTGCAGCTACGTGCAACCTACTATGCTACAACCATGATGCAATCCCTCCCATTCCTTTCCTAGTTCTTGCAAAATGCTAAAGATTTTTACAGTGCGTGTGCACTTTATTTCATTTGTTAATATGATCGGTCGTCCTAAATATGCTAAAGAGTTCTACAGTGTGTGTGCACTTTATTTCACTCCATGATATGTTGTAAATACGCTAAAGACTTCTACACTGCGTGTGCACTTTATTTCATTTTTAGGGTAATCAGTTCTTGTAAAATGCTAAAGATTTTTACAGTGCGTGTGCACTTCATTTCATTTGTTAATATGATCAGTTGTCCTAAGTATGCTAAAGACATATACAGTGTGTGTGCACTTTGTCATTTGCTAATATCTTTTGTACTCATTGCGTATACATTTTGTCATTTCTTGATATGTTCTGTACTCAGTGCGTGTGCACTCTATTTCATTACTTAATATGTTCTGCACTTATCAATAATATACACTCCTGGAAATGGAAAAAAGAACACTTTGACACCGGTGTGTCAGACCCACCATACTTGCTCCGGACACTGCGAGAGGGCTGTATAAGCAATGATCACACGCACGGCACAGCGGACACACCAGCAACCGCGGTGTTGGCCGTCGAATGGCGCTAGCTGCGCAGCATTTGTGCACTGCCGCCGTCAGTGTCAGCCAGTTTGCCGTGGCATACGGAGCTCCATCGCAGTCTTTAACACTGGTAGCATGCCGCGACAGCGTGGACGTGAACCGTATGTGCAGTTGACGGACTTTGAGCGAGGGCGTATAGTGGGCATGCGGGAGGCCGGGTGGACGTACCGCCGAATTGCTCAACACGTGGGGCGTGAGGTCTCCACAGTACATCGATGTTGTCGCCAGTGGTCGGTGGAAGGTGCACGTGCCCGTCGACCTGGGACCTGACCGCAGCGACGCACGGATGCACGCCAAGACCGTAGGATCCTACGCAGTGCCGTAGGGGACCGCACCGCCACTTCCCAGCAAATTAGGGACACTGTTGCTCCTGGGGTATCGGCGAGGACCATTCGCAACCGTCTCCATGAAGCTGGGCTACGGTCCCGCACACCGTTAGGCCGTCTTCCGCTCACGCCCCAACATCGTGCAGCCCGCCTCCAGTGGTGTCGCGACAGGCGTGAATGGAGGGACGAATGGAGACGTGTCGTCTTCAGCGATGAGAGTCGCTTCTGCCTTGGTGCCAATGATGGTCGTATGCGTGTTTGGCGCCGTGCAGGTGAGCGCCACAATCAGGACTGCATACGACCGAGGCACACAGGGCCAACACCCGGCATCATGGTGTGGGGAGCGATCTCCTACACTGGCCGTACACCACTGGTGATCGTCGAGGGGACACTGAATAGTGCACGGTACATCCAAACCGTCATCGAACCCATCGTTCTACCATTCCTAGACCGGCAAGGGAACTTGCTGTTCCAACAGGACAATGCACGTCCGCATGTATCCCGTGCCACCCAACGTGCTCTAGAAGGTGTAAGTCAACTACCCTGGCCAGCAAGATCTCCGGATCTGTCCCCCATTGAGCATGTTTGGGACTGGATGAAGCGTCGTCTCACGCGGTCTGCACGTCCAGCACGAACGCTGGTCCAACTGAGGCGCCAGGTGGAAATGGCATGGCAAGCCGTTCCACAGGACTACATCCAGCATCTCTACGATCGTCTCCATGGGAGAATAGCAGCCTGCATTGCTGCGAAAGGTGGATATACACTGTACTAGTGCCGACATTGTGCATGCTCTGTTGCCTGTGTCTATGTGCCTGTGGTTCTGTCAGTGTGATCATGTGATGTATCTGACCCCAGGAATGTGTCAATAAAGTTTCCCCTTCCTGGGACAATGAATTCACGGTGTTCTTATTTCAATTTCCAGGAGTGTATATACTCTGTGACTGTAGACTTAGTAACTAAATAGATTTTAGAAAAATTTGTTGCTCATGGCAAGTCCAATTGACTCACCATCGCTGTCAAATTTTTGCCCCCCCCCCCCCCCCCCCCCCAGTGGTGGGTTATGTAAGAGGTCCGAGCAGATGTAATTTCGATGTATTGCTCACGAGCTGCCTGCGATATGCAAGATATAAGAGAATCTCAGACCAGAGAGCAGTGTTGACTGCAGTAGGAACTGTGTAGCTGTAGCAGTAAGTAGTTGCTAGCGAGCAGTCTGGTCTGGTGTATCGTGTTGGCTGGACCGGTCGTGGTGCAGCGATGCCGGAGCCTGAGCATTATTGTATAAGGTAAAACGCAGCCTCGTGCATATGTAGTATTGTTATCTCAAGTCCCACGTAAATGTTTTAAAAACGTCCTAATAATAATCTTTCTCATAAAAAATAACTTTTAACAACCATTCATTTCAATTTAAAGAATTTACTAATTTCTCCAATCCATGATCATTCCGATTATTGCAAAAGAAAAATCAGTTGTTTCCTTTCATAAATGACAAATCTATCGGCCAGCATTGCACACGGCTGTGCCAGAAAAAATTATTGTAAGAGCAGATATATATGCGTTATCCGGCGACTTCATTGAGGTAAGAATTTTTCTTTTTTTTATTCAGAATGATCTTTCAGGGCCATGACGCAGCACTGCTGACGTCCAAAATTTACCAGGTTAAATTTACAGTCAATTATTGAAAAGTTATAAGTGAGCGACTGGGGAGGTTACTGTCTAACCATCACGCCGGGTGACACGCTTCCAATGTGCGTTCACCGCGATGTCGCCAAAGACGGATACGGCCATCATGATGCTGTAAACAGAACCTGGATTCATCCGAAAAAAATGACGTTTTACCATTCGTGCACCCAGGTTCGTCGTTGAGTACACCATCGCAGGCGCTCCTGTCTGTGATGCAGCGTCAAGTGTAACCGCAGCCATGGTCTCCGAGTTGATAGGCCATGCTGCTTGCTGCAAACGTCGTCGAACTGTCCGTGCAGATGATTGTTGTCTTGAAAACGTCCCCATCTGTTGACTCAGAGATCGAGACGTGGCTGCACGATCCGTTACAGCCATGTGGATATCATGCCTCTCATCTCGACTGCTAGTGATACGAGGCTGTTGGGATCCAGCACGGCGTTCCGTATTACCCTCCTGAACCCACCGATTCCATATTCTGCTAACATCACTGGATCTCCACCAACGCGAGCAGCAGTGTCGCGATACAATAAACCGCAATCGCAATAGGCTACAATCCGACCTTTATCAAAGTCGGAAACGTGATGGTACGCATTTCTCCTCCTTACACGAGACATCACAACAACGTTTCACCAGGCAACACCGGTCAACTGCTGTTTGTGTATGAGAAATCGGTTGGAAACATTCCTCATGTCAGCACGTTGTAGGTGTCGCCACCGGCGCCAACCTTGTGTGAATACTCTCAAAAGCTAATCAGTTGCATATCACAGCATGTTGTCCCTGTCGGTTAAATTTCGCGTATGTAGCACGTCATCTTCGTGGTGTAGAAATTTTAATGGCCGTTAGTGTATAATACAGATCATCTGCAGGCCATAAGCCTTACAATACAACAGTACAGTAAAAATTTCCATAAGATGAGATTCAACAGCTGTAAAGTATTTTATAAAGTGCATTTTAACCATGAGCTGTTTATTTGTCCCATTAGTCATCTAACTGTTTCAGTTATTAACCATCATCCGGGATGTAGGGACATCAGATTTGTTGAAAGCATCCCGTATTCCTTTGAAGCTGAACAAAATCGAATGTATCCAGTGGAATTGTACAAACAATTCGTCTTAGAACCCTGACAGTCATATCTTATGTCAAACAGACTGACATCACGAACAATTACTTCGTCTTATTTCTCTTGTGATGTCGATCTGTTTGACATAAGGTTGACTCTGAGTATTCTAAGTCAAATTGTTTGTACAACTTCACTGTATAATTTAGATATTGTTCAGCTCCAAAGGAATATGGCGTGCTTTTAACTATTCTGGTGCCCCTACATGCCAGATGATGATTAATAACCGAAACCGACAGAGGACTAAAGGGACAAATAAACAGCTGATGGCTAAAATGTATATTATAAAACAATAGTAACAGGTATTAAGAGGGATTTTTCACACAAAGAGATGGTAATATGGCTAAAAAACATCTAAAATAAAAACTACAACAATAACAAAGTAAGATTTAATACCCATAATGGCGGCTGGTGGCGGTGAACGGAGCAATATCCGTAATAGTTCTATTGAATAAGGCTGCATTACTCGAAAATAATACTGTAAGCTTTGCCCGTCACATGCCATGTTTGTCAGTTGCAAAACAGAAAGAGCTTTTGAAGATTTTGCCAGTTCTTCCTCTACAGCACAGGTTGTTTTATAACAAACTTTACCTCTGATCTCAATACTGAAGGATTGTTTTGTTCAATTAAATTTTGTTACGCTCTTGTGAAAACTTTAAGAGAAGGGAGAAATGACTTTTGTTGCCTGCAGTTCTACTAGTCAAAATATTACTATTGTATTTCTGTATTTGTACTATCAAAAACAAACTGAAGGGTCTCAGTGTTAATGGCACTAGAAATGACAACTTTTTTTATTGGCGCTTAGAATCAGTCAGTTCCCTGATGTGACACGTAGAACAGTCTTAATACATTATTTATTTACTAATTTGTCTCACTACATTTTACAGTGATGAGGTAGGCTACATAATTCTGTGATATCTGAATGATTTCTCAGATTTTTAGATGCAAATACGTTGTTTACAAAACGAGACATGTTGTTTTTCTTATTCTCCTGCCAAATGTGAGATCTGGCAGTTACAACTTCTTCCATTTTTAATTCTTCAGTTCATTCTAAACAATGTTTTCCCTGTATTTTGTTTAGACTTTGTTACTGCTTACAGCCGCGCGGAGGCTAGAGGCGACATGTCACGGTTTGCGCGGCTCCTGCCGCCGGAGGTTCGAGTCCTCCTTCGGGCATGGATGTCTGTGTTGTTCTAGCATAAGTTAGTTTAAGTAGTGTGTAAGTGTAGGGACCGATGACCTCAGCAGTTTAGTCCCTTAGGAATTCACACAAGTTTTGTACTACTTACGTTCATTTCTCATTTTGTACCTACCATGAACAATTTCTATATATGTAACGTAATCTGTTTACCGGTCCATTTTTCGGGTCAATGGGCAGAAATGTGACGATGCGACGGCAAAAGCTGGAGTTAAGTCCTATGTTGAGGAGGCAAAAGTTCTCCAGTGGAGAAGGGGGGAGGCGCTAGCAGAGTGCACTAGAGGAGGACAAAGCACCAGTCAGCAGACATCCATCGTACTGAGCACATCGGATATGAGGCTCAAGTCTATATAATTACAAGGAATTGTTGCCTAGGATGGTTGCTGTTGCAGATGGTGAAAATATGAAATGTTTAAACAATTCCCCTCGGAGCCCTAATATCTCTTCTCCTATTTTTGTGCTCCTTAAGCGTAACGAACATTGACGGCAGTAGAGCTGTTGTGCAGTCAGCCTCAAATGGCAGTTCTCTAAGTGCTCTCAATAGCGTCTCACGAAAAGAACGTTGCCACCCCCAAGGGATTACCATTTGAGTTCCTGCAATAGCTTCCTAATGTTTGCATGTTCTTTGAACCTACCAGTAATAAATCTCGTAGCCTACCAGTAAACAAATCTAGCAGCCCACTTCTGAAATACTTTGATGCGGATCTCAAACTTTCAAGCAACACTGAAGAATGGGTCGTACTAGTGCCCTGTATGCGGTCTCCTTTAAAGATATACTACACTTTCCCAAAATTCTGAATAAATAGAAGTCGACCATTCGCCTTCCCTACCACAGTTCTCAGATCCTTGTTCCATTTCATACCACTTTGCAACGTTACACCTGGGTATTTAATCGACGTGACTGTGTGGAGCAGGACACTACTAATGCTGCATCCTAATATTACAACTTTGTTTTTCCCACTCATCGGCATTAACTTACATTTTTCTACATTTAGAGCTAGCTGTCATTCATAACCTGAACTAGAAATTTTGTCTAACTGATCGTGTATTCTCCTACAGTCACTTTCCCACTCCCCACAACATCACCAGCAAACAGCCGCAGATTGCTGCTCACCCTTTCCGCCAGTCTTTTATGTATGTATAAATTAGCAGCGGTCCTGTCACACTTTCCTGGGGCACTTCTGACGATAGACTTGTCTCCGACGAACACTCACCGTCGAGGGCAACCTACTGGGTGGTTTTACTTAAGAAGTCTTCCAGCCATTCACATACATGGAAACCCATTCCGTTTCCTCCTACCTATGGTAACAGCCTGCAGTGGGGCACCGTGTCAAAGTTTTTCGGAAATCTCGGAATATAGAATCTGCCTGTTGCCTTCATCCATGGTTTTCAGGTTATCGTGTGAGAAAAGGGTAAGCTGAGCTTCGCACGAGCGATGCTTTCTAAAACTGTGCTGATTTGTGCACAGAAACTTTCCCGTCTCAAAGAAATTTATTATATTCGAACTAAGAGAACGTTCAAGAATTCTGCAGCAGACCATTGTTAAGGATATTGGTCTGTAATTTTCCGAGTCCGTTCTCTTGCCCTTTTTATATACAGGAGCCACCTGCGCTTTTTTCCAGTCGTTAGAGCTTCGCGCTAGACGAGAGGTAAGCGATAAATGAAACCCAAGTAAGGGAAACATGCCATATAGTATTCTTTTTAAAACTGAATTCGTATCCATCGGGCCTGCCGTCTTATTTGCTTTCATCTCTTTCATTTGTTTCTCTACGCCAGTGATGGTCATTACTATGTCCTCAATATGGGAATCTGTACGGTGGTCAAACGTCTATATACGCTTCTTTGTATGAGTCTCCTGCTTGAAAGATTTCTTACTTGCGAAATTTAGAGCTTCAGCTTTCATTTGCCATTTTCCACTGTGACACCAAAGTTGTCAACGAGTGATTGGATAGAATCCTTAGACCCCCTTGCGGTTTTGCTTACGACCAGAATTTTCTTGTGTTCTAGGGAAGACTTTTTGTTAAGGTATGACGGTGGTAGGTGTTGTTGGCTTCACACATCGATCTTTTTATAGCCGTCAGAATTTTTACCAACTTTGCCTATCGTCGTTTGCGCGTCTCTTTTGAACCGAGAGCTCAGCCACCTTTCCTTCCTCAGCATTTTCCGAATTTCATTGTTAAACCACGGTGAGTCTTTACCGTCCTTAATCCATTTACTCAGCGCTTTCTTCTCCAGATCACGATTTCCAATCCATTTAAACTTTGCTCAAATTGGCCTACGTCCACCATAGTGGAACCAAATGATGTCATTTCATTGTATAAGTGGGACGGTAACAATTGTTTATCTGCTCTTTCTGGCAGAAATACTCTCCTAGCCTTCTTGATTAATTTATTAACTTTAGTAACCATAATTGCTATGGTGTCATCATGGTCACCAATCTCTGAATCTGTATTGACGCCATCGATAAGGTAAGGCCTGTATGCGGCTACAAGATCTAAAATATTTGTATTGCGCGTGCGCTGTCTAACTAGCTGCCCAAATGTGTTCAGAAGCATTTCACAACACTCTCTGCGTGTACCCCCTGCGATAAATCTATAGATGATTAAATTTGCAGGTAGCATTGTATTGAAACTTCCTGGCAGATTAAAACTGTGTGCCCGACCGAGACTCGAACTCGAGACCTTTGCCTTTCGAGGGCAAGTGGTCTACCATCTGAGCTACCGAAGCACGACTCACGCCCGGTACTCACAGCTTTACTTCTGCCAGTATCTCGTCTCCTACCTTCCAAACTTTACAGAAGCTCTCCTGCGAACCTTGCAGAACTAGCACTCCTGAAAGAAAGGATACTGCGGAGACATGGCTTAGCCACAGCCTGGGGGATGTTTCCAGAATGAGATTTTCACTCTGCAGCGGAGTGTGCGCTGATATGAAACTTCCTGGCAGATTAAAACTGTGTGCCCGACCGAGGAGAGCTTCTGTAAAGTTTGGAAGGTAGGAGACGAGATACTGGCAGAAGTAAAACTGTGAGTACCGGGCGTGAGTCGTGCTTCGGTAGCTCAGATAGTCGCCGGCACGGTAGCTCAGCGTGTTCGGTCAGAGGGTTAGCTCCCTCTGTAATAAAAAGACTGAGTTAATCGATCAACAATGAACTTAAACGGATGTCTTACGACGTCCGCCCCGAGCAGATGCAACGAACAAAATGAGTAAAAAAAAAAAAGAAAAAAGTGGTAGAGCACTGCCCGCCAAATGCAAAGGTCCCGAGTTCGAGTCTCGGTCGGGCACACAGTTTTAATCTGCCAGGAAGTTTCATATCACCGCACACTCCGCTGCAGAGTGAAAATCTCATTCTGGAAGCATTGTATTGTTTGCAAAGTGTTGCAGATGTCTGTTCATTGATATGTATTGCGTTTATAAAGCTTTTATGTAAAGAAAGTAAGGCTGCAGATTAATTTTCACATTTACTTTAGATGTTGCTTTTCTAAAAACCACCTGGAATATTTTTGTAACCGTTAATATGAGTGCCTGATTTTCTGATTGATTGGTGTCTCAAAATAGAGTGCATAACAGTATTACAGGTAAAAGTTTATTCAATAGCTTTCTCATGAAATACTGTGCGAAGACAGTTAATTAATCATCAGAATTTCAGGTTTAATTACTAACATTTATTTATTAATTGATTAAAAAGGTATGTCGAATTATCCTGGCGACCGTAATTTTACCTTGGTACAACTCGTATTTGCAGTCTGTACAGCCTAAGAGAAACGATTTACATCAACATTGTTTTGCATAAGGAGCAGTCAAATGAAAAACGAACATTGGCCACAACGGGACCATGGAATTGTTCCATTCAAAACAATCACCATTTGCGTTATTCGTTTACCCCCATAGGAGACGAGACAACCAAATCCTGAATGAAAGTTTCACTCTGTAGCCGCGTGTGTGCTGATATGTAACCTGGCAGATTATAACTGTGTGCTGCACTGAGACTCGAACTCGGGATCTTTGCCTTTCGCGGGCAAGTGCTCTACCGACTGAGATACCCAATCACGACTCACGAGCCATCCTCGCAGCTTTCATATCAGCGCACACTCCTCTGCAGAGCGAAATTTTCAAAAATATGGTTCAAATGGCTCTGAGCACAATGGGACTTAACTTCTGAGGTCATCAGTCCCCTAGAACTTAGAAGTACTTAAACCTAAGGACATCACATACATCCATGCCCGAGGCAGGATTCTAACCTGCGACCGTAGCGGTCGCGCGGTTCCAGACTGTAGCGCCTAGAACCGCTCGGCCAGTTCGGCCGGCTGAAAATTTCATTTTGGAAACATCCCCCAGGCTGAGGGAAAGCCATGTCTCCGCATTATCCTTTCTTCCAGGAGTGTTAGTTCTGCTAGTTTCGCAGGAGAGCTTCTGTGAAGTTTGGAAGGTAGGAGACGAGGTACTAGGAGAGTTAAAGCTGTGAGGACGGTACGTGGGCCGTGCTGCGGTAGTTTAATCGCCGGCACGGTAGCTCAGCGTGTTCAGTTAGAGAGCTGGCTGGTCTCTGTAATGAAAAACTGAGTGAAAGGATCAGCAACTGATGTCATGTGACGTCCGCTACGACCAAATACAATGGACAATAACGAACAAAATGAAAAAAAAAGAAAAATAGTCGGTAGAGCACACGCCCGCGAAAGGCAAAGGTCCCGAGTTCGAGCCTCGGTGTGGCACATACTTTTAATCTTCCAGGAAGTTTCAACCAAATCCTGTTTTGTAGAATGTGGTTGGCAGTCGAGAGATCCACAATCGCACCCACTCTTGCACTGCTTCGTCCGACTGGAACCAACATCCACTCATGTATTTCCTCAGGTCGCCAAAGATATTAAAATTACTGGATGAGGCATTCGGGACCCACGGAGGACACTGTAGTGTGCGGCTCACCGCGAATCCCTCTTCTGTGCCAACTTCATCTCAGAGCAGCACTTGAAATTTACGCCCCAAACTATTTGCTGGATGTATTCCAACCTCTGTTTTCCTCTACATACCATGGATGTTATTTCATGATGTGTTAACAAATGTCCTGCCATCCTGGCCCTTCCTCTTGTCAGTGTTTCCCATATATTTCTTTCCTCGCTGTTGCTGCGGAAAACGTCCTCATTCCTTAATTTATAAGTCCACCCAATTTTCAGCATTCTTCTGTAGCACCTCATCTCATACGCTTAAATGATTTTCTGTTCTGGTTTTCCCAGAGTCCATGTTTCACTGCCATACAGCGCTGTGCTCCAAAAATACGTTCTCAGAAATTTCTTCCTCAAATTAAGGCTTATGTTTGACACTAGCAGACTTCTCTTGGCTGCTTTGGGTGATGTCCTCCTTGCTCCATCCGTCATGGGTAATTTTTTTGCCTAGATGGGAGAATTAACTTCATCTACTTCGTGATCACTAATCCTAATGTTAAGTTTCTCGCTTTTCTCATTTCTGCTATTTCCTATTACCTTCGACTTTCTTCCATTTACTATTAATCCACATTATGTACCAATTAGATTGTTCGTTCCATTCATAAAACCCTGCAAACCTTCTTCACTTTCACTGGGGATAGCACTATCATCAGCGAATGTTATCAGCGATATCCTTTCACTTTGAATTTTAATCCTATGAACGTGTCTCGATTTTTGTTTAGTCTTGCTTCCATTATCAGCCCCAACGTAACTGGTTGCATTGACCTGTTAATCGGATTGTGCGATAATTCTCACACTTGTCGGCTCTTGCTATCTTCGGAATTGTGTGGATGACGTTTTTCCGAAAGTCAGGTGGTATTCCGTAAGACTAATATATTCTACACAGCAACGTGAATAGTCGTTTTGTTGCCACTTTCCCCAATGACTTTAGAAAGTATATGGAATGTCATCTGTCTCTACTGCCTTATTCGATATTAAGTCTTCTAAAGCTTCTAAATTCTGATTCTAATTGTGGATCCCGTATTTTTTGTTTATCGACTCTTGTTTCTTCTTCTATCACGTGACCAGTCAAGCCGACCCCTCATAGAGGTCTTCAGTGTGCTCTTTCTAACTACCCGCTGTCTCCTCCGCATTTAACAGCGCAATTCCCATTCCACTCTTTATGTTGCCAACCTTGCTTTTAATTTCATCAAACGTTGTTTTGACTTTTCTCTATGCTGAGTCAATCCTCTTGACATTAATTCCTCTTTAGATTTCTTCACATTTTTCAGGCAACCATTTCGCCTTAGGTCCCCTGCACTTCCTATTTATTTAATTCCTAAGTGACTTGTGTTTCTGTATTGCTGAATTTCCCTGAACATTTTTGTACCGCCTTCTTTCGTCGATCAACTGAAGTATATTTTCTGTTACCCCCATTTTCTTCGATGTTACATTCTTTGTACGTAGATTTTTCTATCGATCTTCTGCGATTGCCTTTTTTTAGAGGTGGCCTTTCTTCTTAGGCCGAGCTACCTGCTGAGCTATTCCATATCGCAGTTCCTATAACCTCAGAGAACTTCAAGCGTATCTCTTCGTTCCTTAGTATTTCCGCATCCCACTTCTTTGCGCATTGATTCTTCCCGCCTGGTCTCTTGAAACTCAGCCTACTCTTCATCACTACTAAATTGTGATCTGAATCTATATCTACTCCAAGGTATGCCTTAAAATCCTGTATCTAATCTCTGCCCCACCATGATGTAATCTAACTGATATCTTCCCGTATCTCCCAGCCTTTCCAAAGTACACCTATTCCTCTTGTGATTCTTGAACAGGGTATTCGCTGTTACTAGCTGAAATTTATTGCAGAACTCCATTAGTCTTTCTCCTCTCTCATTCCTTCTCCTAAGCCCATATTCTCCTGTAACCGTTTCATCTACTGATTCTCCTACAACTGCATTTCAGTCCCCCATGACTATTAGATTTTCATCTACCTTTAAGTTCTATATTACCCTTTCAATATCCTCATACACTTTCTCTATCTCTTCACTTTCTCTATCTCTTCTCTTGCGACGTCGGAATGTGTACCTGAACTATAGTTGTCGATGTTGGTTTGCTGTGGATTGTGGTAAGTATAACCTTGTCACTGAGCTATTCACAGCAAGACACAACTGTCCTACATTTCCATTCATAACGAATTCTACTCCCGTTATACCGTTTTCTGCTGCTGCTGACATTACCCTTTACTCATATGACCAGAAATCCTTGTTTTCTTTTCATTTCACTTCACTGACACCCACTATACCTAGATTGAGCCTTAGCATTTCCCTTTTGAGATTTTCTAGCTTCCCTACCACGTTCATATTTCTGGGTTCAAAATGGCTCTGAGCACTATGGGACTTAACTGCTAAGGTCATCAGTCCCCTAGAACTTCGAACTACTTAAACCTAACTAACCTAAGGACATCACACACAGCCATGCCCGAGGCAGGATTCGAACCTGCGACCGTAGCGGCCGCGTGGTTCCAGACTGAAGCGCCTAGAACCGCTCGGCCACCCCGGCCGGCTCATATTTCTGGAATTTCGAGCCCCGACTCATAGAATGTTTTCCTGTCGTTGGTTTTCAATCTTTTTCTCGTGGTCACTTCTCCCTTGGCAATCCCCTTCCAGATGTCCGAATGGGGAACCGGTCTAGAATCTTTTACCAATGCAAAGATCATCATGACACTTTACAATTACAGGCCATATATCCTGTGGATAGACATTATGTTTCTTTAATGCAGTGGTTTCCACTGACTTTTGCATCCTTATGCTTTTGATCATTGCTGATTTCGGCCCCCATTGCAGATGCTATTTATTCCACATTTAATCGGTGACGTGTTTCGAACCAAGAGTGAGGACGTTTTGACTACTAACCAAAGACTCTACCCATAGAGCACGGGCGCACAGATTGTCCGCAGCTCGTGGTCTAGTGGCTAGCGTTGCTGCTTCTGGATCACAGGGTCCTAGGTTCGATTCCCGATTGCGTTGGGGAGTTTGTCTGCCCGGGGACTGGGTGTCTGTCTTGTCCTCATCATTTCATCATCATTCGTGTCAGTATGTATATTGGACTGTGAAAAGAATTGGACTGTGTAAAAATTGGGACCTTGTACGGGCGCTGATGATAGCGGAGCTGAGCGCCCCACAAACCAAAGATCATCATCAAACGGGTACACAACGACCACGTTTCACGAAACAGAAATTGAGCGTGTCGTCTCCCAGTGGGATGAATGTTTAATGCGTGTAGTGAATGCTTTTGAATGGAACTATTCGATGGTCCAAATGTGCTGGGTAGTCAGTATTCATTTGACTGCCCCTCGAACACTGATTATGGCATGTTTCGGGGAAGAATGAATAACTTTGAGTCCATTTGTCGAAACTAACGATTGGTAACAGGATCACGGTCAAAATTTAGTAAAACAGCAGCTGACACGACATTTATATATAGAGTCGTAAGAGGTCGTGTTTTAACCTGCCACCCCAGTAGCGCGTCAGCAGCGTGTCGTCGCAGCGCGCCATCAGCGCCACGATCTTGCGGTAGTTGCTGTAGTTGAAGCAGAGGTCCATCACCGCTGCGATGCCGGATATTGCGTACAACGTAGAAGTTACCACAGTCGCCAAGTCTTCCATGTTTCCGTGCTTCTGTTTGTCTTCGACGGTCATCAAGTAAATGTGGTAGGAGAGCGCTGACAACTGCAGCAACGTCAACCCGGCAGCGTAGGAGATGTTCAGTGCTGAGCGTCTGATGGACTTCCCTCCCGCAGAGAGGGTGAACGGCGTGAGACCGTGCAGCCTGCACACTGCGAGGAACGGCCGCATCGCTTCCAACATCTCCGAAGTTCTGAAGGCGGCTTTCAGAGATCCGGACATCCTGCCAATAGGAGAAGTGTATTTAATAATTGCTGTTTCCTGCATAGGCCTGTGTTTTATTTTGAAATAACCACATTACTTCATAATTTAGTGATTAGCTTATTTCGCCCCCTTGGCGTTATAAAACTACGTTGCAGTGAAAAATTGTAATGCATATTCAGGGCGCCCTAAAATGTCCCTTACAAACTTCTAGGACTTGTAGACGGGGCTGAGTAAACAACATTTTTAAATGGAACCTACATCCGGAAACGTACTGTTTCCGTGCTACAGTCGTTTGAAAACGTGTGTACTAGATAGGTATGCAACAAATTAGTCATGTTGAGGAGGAGGGATGTGTGATTATGTTGGACTGGCTGATGTCATTTGACGTCCGTACTACCTCTCTGACCTGGTTCGAGCTTCATTCACGTGTCTGTTAGTGTTAGAGCAACATGGTTGAGCACACTTTTGGAGAATACACCCACACGATCCTCCTGTATGGCGAAGTTCACAGTAATGGAAGAGCTGCTAGTCGCCTTTATCGAGATCTGTATGCACAACGTCCGACACCATCACGTATCCTTTTCGCCACAACTACGCAACGGCTTCGGGAAACGGGTACCTTCACTGTCAGCAGGCGCGACTGTGATGCTCCAAGGAGACACCATACACAACAGTGTTTTTGAAAAATGGTTAAGTTTTCTTTTTGCTAATTTGATTATTAATGAGTGATACTGTAAAACATGTGATGTACTAGGTCACGCCTAATAAATTACTTGTAAAGTGGTCGCGTTAGCCGTGCGGTTCTGGGCGCTTCAGCCTGGAACCGGGTGACCGCTACGGTCGCAGGTTCGAATCCTACCTCGGGCATGGATGTGTGTGATGTCCTTAGGTTAGTTAGGTTTAAGTAGTTCTAAGTTCTAGGGGACTGATGACCACAGATGTTAAGTCCCATAGTGCTCCGAGCCATTTGAACCATTTTTGGTCGCGTTATCAGCTTGTATTCAAATGGTTGTAGCACGGAAGTAGTACGTTTCCGTATATGGGCTCCAATTCAAAACATTATGCACTCAGTTCCCTCTATGAGTCCTAGAAGTTCGTAAGGGTAATTTTAGAGCATGGGTGAAGCAACAAGTGATGGCATTCCTAATGAGCGTTTCGCACAATCATAGTCCATAGGAAACGGTCCAACCACGTTCGGGTGACCACAGCCTATGTTAGACGTCGACGTGCAATAACCACTCACAGGCAGCAGGTGCCAGCATAAGCAATTGTGCTTATATAAAGCGTAATGGGAGACACAGAAAAAAGTCCATTCGTTGTAATGCAGAAGAGGAGCTATTTATCTGACGTACAAAAGCGCATGATCATTGGCTTTAGAGTCAAGGGAGGAAGCATTTCCAAAATAGCTAAGTTTGTAAACTTTTTGTGTGCCGCCGCGCTTAAAGTATACCATGCATGGCAAAATGGCTCTATGTATTAATCCGTGTGTCCGAAAGAACAGACACCACGAATTAACAAATAACTGATACGCCTAGCTGGGTAATGGATCCAATTTCTTCAGTGCGGATGCACAAATATGTCCGACCTTTTGTGGGAATCTCAGAGTAGCAAACAGTGAGTCAATGGACAGGGACTGCAGAAAGGTGGAGCTCAGTGGGAATGTGGTTCGGCTGACAGTCGTACCGAGACAGCCTGCGCAGTTGCGATAACGCTGTGTCCCGAATGGCGCAGTGGTTAACGCACCTGCCTACCAAGCAGGAGATCCCAGGTTCGTAGTCCCGGTCTAGTAAGCATTTTTGCGCGTCGCCGCTGATTCCGCGTAATGTCCCGCTGCAGTTGAAGGCTGTGATCCCCCTCAATTACATAAAATGGAGCTAACCAAAACCAGTAGTGAGGTAACTGTGGAGAATCATGGGCCAAATATGGCGGGGTTGAGTGTTCCCGTAACGCGAGAGGAGTTCATGGCAAATTTATTGTCTGTGCGCTTTCATTTCAGGAGTCAGCATCCAGGGTACCCATCGTGCACAGATCTTCCGATAGCCTAGCAAAGCAATAATGTGACCCACACGTTCTTGTGAAATGACGATTGTGCTTGCAATTTGTCTCTGAGTGATACGACAATCGTCCTGAATCAACCTGTCAACATTGTGATTGTGAAACTCGGTGGTTGCTGTCACAGGACGTCCCTCTCTTTGCCACGCAGGTCAGATGTTCCCGCGTCAACATCTTTAAACTTACTCGCCCAACGGCGCACAGTACTAACATCAGCACAATAACCATAAACTGCTTTCATTCTCTGATGAATCTCCTTTGGGGTAACACCTTCTGCTGTCAAGAATTCAATGACTGAACGTTGCTTAAATCGTATTGACCGCCGTCTGCGCAGGGTTGCATACTTTACACTATAACAACACAACCGTTCAATGCTAAGGCTTTCCGCCAGCTGCAGCCGTAGAGAAGAGGCTACGGAATAAGCCAGTACCTGCCGCATACCAATGCTGGCAACTGTTGAAGAGTTACGGAAGGTGGAGGCATTACTTTTCAGTCAGCTCTCGTTCATGAGGGATGGAAGGAGTTGATAATGGATGAGCGTACTGGGAATACTTTTTAGCAAATAATGATGGTGCATTTCGCAATTCATAGAGACTATTGTCCGTGCTGGAGCTGTTTATGTTTTTCGAAATTGTCGGTCAATTCCCAGTGCCGGAGGCCACTTCGTCCTATTCCACTACCCCGGACTGAATGAACCAGAGGGTCTCTCCTTGGTGTAAGGGCCACCGCCGCCAACCGGGAGAGGTTCGAAATTGCTGGGAACGCAGCATTTGTCCTTCATCCACTTGGCAGGAAAAACACGCAGATCATCAATAAAAAAAATTCACATACCACTCGAAACTGAACTATCAGTTACCCTAGAACCCTGGTGTTCCAAATACACACAGACAATTATTCAATACATGCTACCACAAGTGACGAAAAATAGTATTAGTTGGAAACAGTCTTGATTGCAATTTTAGTTTTTTTATTTACAAACTACGCGTTTCGCCTTGTTTAGGCATCTTCAGGCTGATCTTAATTTGGTATTTCTTAGGACGATACAATGTACACGTTCACAGGAGCAAATACTAGAATAAGATGGGGCTTAAGTAGTTAGCATAATGCAGGCATACCAAATTGTATCTCAAGAACCAATTTGTATCTCAAGAAATAAGTTGTATCTCAAAAAGCAAATCACACCTGAAGAATCAAACTGTATCCGTGAAAACTTCAAATGGTTCAAATGGCTCTGAGCACTATGGGACTCAACATCTTAGGTCATAAGTCCCCTAGAACTTAGAGCTATTTAAACCTAACTAACCTAAGGACATCACACACACCCATGCCCGAGGCAGGATTCGAACCTGCGACCGTAGCAGCCCCGCGGTTCCGGACTGCAGCGCCAGAACCGCACGGCCACCGCGGCCGGCTGCCAAAACTAAATAAACGAAAAATTCAATAACATATGTCTTTGTACAGAAAACCTATCCCAGCTGTATAAATATATAGGATGTGCAAGACACAAATGACATCAGTTTTAAACATGAGTGCTGTTAAGGTGAAGTTTAAAGTTGCATGGGATTATACCCATCACGCAGCACGCATTTCGTTATGGGAGCAGATGACCATATCTATTGCCAGAGACATATACCAAACATGTCAAAAGTTATATCTCCTGCGCTTGAGGAGAACCACAGACGTGGTACGTGGGTAAAGGCACATACTAACAAAGTGTGAAAGAAAAGTGCACAGATGGTGTGGTAAAAATTCGTTTATTTTTCATTCTACTTAAAAGTAATTTTACATTCTTATAAGGAGACACAGCAACACCAAGTTCACACAATTTCTTCTTCTTGAATCTACGGAGAGCAGGGTATCCGTAGAATTCCAGGTCTTGAACAGCAGGAAACTTGAATATTCGACGCATCCATGTGATGTTCTCCTTGCCTTGAACATAGGTGGTGGTATAAATCGAAGCGACGTCATCATATCTTTATTGGGTGTACCAGGAACATCCCAGTGAATTCCATGGTAGGAACGTGTTAACCACTTTACAGTCCTCTGTATGTTAGCACACTTCACATCCTTGAAAGACTCAGCGATGCAACACTTAATGAGAATGTTCCTATTGTTCTGGCATCTTCTGTGTATGCCATGAATGAAACATCTTTAAATATGGACTGTCTACACTCATCATCATAGAAACCTTGAGCATATGCAATGACGTTCGCACCTTGAGACGTCACTGTGAAATGCTCGGGGTATAGTGCAGTACTTGTTCATTTATACAGCTCGTTGCACAACACCAGTGAGCAGACAATAGCTACTCACACTGTCATGTAGAACTGGAGCAGTCTATTACGACGGTTGACGCCAGCTCCTTGAATTTCTGTGGGCTGAGTAGACATATTTCCTGTTTGGAGTATGAAGCACGGAACCTCTCACACGTGTCATGTATTAGACTGTATATATTTTCATTACACTGCAGGTGTAAATTATAATAGAAGTATAATTCGGAGTTCAGGTACACTCTGGCAATGTTGTTGTCGTTGTGGTCTTCAGTCCTGAGACTGGTTTGACGCACCTCTCCATGCTACTCTATCCTGTGCAAGCTCCTTCATCTCCCAGTACCTACTGCAACCTACATCCATCTGCTTAGTGTATTCATCTCTTGGTCTCCCTCTACGATTCTTACCCTCCACGCTGCCCTCCAATGCTAAATTTGTGATCCCTTGATGCCTCAGGACATGTCCTACCAACCGATCCCTTCGTCTAGTCAAGTTGTGCCACAAACTTCTCTTCTCCCCAATCCTGTTCAATACCTCCTCATTAATTACGTGATCTACCCACCTAATCTTCGACATTCTTCTGTAGCACCACATTTCGAAAGCTTCTATTCTCTTCTTGTCTAAACTATTTATTGTCCATGTTTCACTTCCATACATGGCTACACCCCATACAAATACATTCAGAAACGACTTCCTAACACTTAAATCTATACTCGATGTTAACAAATTTCTCTTCTTCAGAAAGGCTTTCCTTGCCATTGCCAGTCTACATTTTATATCCTCTCTACTTCTACCATCATCAGTTATTTTGCTCCCCAAATAGCAAAACTCCTTTACTACTTTAAGTGTCTCATTTCCTAATCTAATTCCCTCAGCATCACCCGACTTAATTCGACTACATTCCATTATCCTCGTTTTGCTTTTGTTGATGTTCATCTTATATCCTCCTTTCAAGATACTGTCCATTCCGTTCAACTGCTCTTCCAAGTCCTTTGCTGTCTCTGACAGAATTACAATGTCATCGGCGAACCTCGAAGTTTTTATTTCTTCTCCCTGGATTTTAATACCTACTCCAAATTTTTCTTTTGTTTCCTTTACTGTTTGCTCAATATACGGATTGAATAACATCATGGAGAGGCTACAACCCTGTCTCACTCCCTTCCCAACCCCTACTTCCCCTTCGTGCCCCTTGACTCTTATAACTGCCATCTGGTTTCAGTACAAATTGTAAATAGCCTTTCGCTCCCTGTATTTTACCCCTGCCACCTTCAGAATTTGAAAGAGAGTATTCCAGTCAACATTGTCAAAAGCTTTCTCTAAGTCTACAAATGCTAGAAACGTAGGTTTGCCTTTCCTTAATCTATTTTCTAAGATAAGTCGTAGGGTCAGTATTGCCTCACGTGTTCCAACATTTCTACGGAATCCAAACTGATCTTCCCCGAGGTCGGCTTCTACCAGTTTTTCCATTCGTCTGTAAAGAATTCGCGTTAGTACTTTGCAGCTGTGACTTATCAAACTGATAGTTCGGTAATTTTCACATCTGTCAACACCTGCTTTCTTTGGGATTGGAATTATTATATTCTTCTTGAAGTCTGAGGGTATTTCGCCCGTCTCGTACATCTTGCTCACCAGATGGTAGAGTTTTGTCACGACTGGCTCTCCCAAGGCCGTCAGTAGTTCTAATGGAATGTTGTCTACTCCTGGGGCCTTGTTTTGACTCAGGTCTTTCAGTGCTCTGTCAAACTCTTCACGCAGTATCGTATCTCCCATTTCATCTTCATCTACATCCTCTTCCATTTCCATAATATTGTCCCCAAGTACATAGCTCTTGTATAGACCCTCTATAAACTCCTTCCACCTTTCTGCTTTCCCCTCTTTGCTTAGAACTGGGTTTCCATCTGAGCTCTTGATATTCATACAAGTGGCTCTCCTTTCTCCAAAGGTCTCTTTAATTTTCC
Organism: Schistocerca nitens; assembly: GCF_023898315.1. NCBI lineage: Eukaryota > Metazoa > Arthropoda > Insecta > Orthoptera > Acrididae > Schistocerca > Schistocerca nitens. The sequence continues at coordinate 302,801,605 of NC_064621.1, read as the reverse complement.
TGTAGGCAGTATCTATCTTACCCCTAGTGAGATAAGCCTCTACATCCTTACATTTGTCCTCTAGCCATGCCTGCGCCGGCCGAAGTGGCCGTGCGGTTAAAGGCGCTGCAGTCTGGAACCGCAAGACCACTACGGTCGCAGGTTCGAATCCTGCCTCGGGAATGGATGTTTGTGATGTCCTTAGGTTAGTTAGGTTTAACTAGTTCTAAGTTCTAGGGGACTAATGACCTCAGCAGTTGAGTCCCATAGTGCTCAGAGCCATTTAGCCATGCCTGCTTAGCCATTTTGCACTTCCTGGCGATCTCATTTTTGAGACGTTTGTATTCCTTTTTGCCTGCTTCATTTACTGCCTTTTTATATTTTCTCCTCGCATCAATTAAATTCAATATTTCTTCTGTTACCCAAGGATTTCTACTTGCCCTCGTCTTTTTACCTACTTGATCCTCTGCAGTCTTCACTACTTCATCCCTCAGAGCTACCCATTCTTCTTCTACTGTATTTCTTTCCCCCATTCCTGTCAATTGTTCCCTTATGCTCTCCCTGAAACTCTGTACAACCTTTGGTTCTTTCAGTTTATCCAGGTCCCATCCCCTTAAATTCCCACCTTTTTGCAATTTCTTCAGTTTTAATCTGCAGTTCATAACCAATAGATTGTGGTCAGAGTCCACATCTGCCCCTGGAAATATTTTACAATTTAAAACCTGGTTCCTAAATCTCCGTCTTACCATTATATAATCTATCTGATACCTTTCAGTATCTCCAGGATTCTTCCATGTATACAACCTTCTTTCATGATTCTTGAACCAAGTGTTAGCTATGATTAAGTTATGCTCTGTGCAATATTCTACCAGACGGCTTCCTCTTTCATTCCTTACCCCCAATCCATATTCACCTACTATGTTTCCTTCTCTCGAATTCCAGTCACCCATGACTATTAAATTTTCGTCTCCCTTCACTACCTGAATAATTTCTTTTATCTGATCATACATTTGTTCAATTTCTTCATCATCTGCAGAGCTAGTTGGCATATAAACTTGTACTACTGTAGTAGGTGTGGGCTTCGTGTCTATCTTGGCCACAATAATGCGTTCACTATGCTGTTTGTAGTAGCTTACCCGCACTCCTATTTTTTTATTCATTATTAAACCTACTCCTGCATTACCCCTATTTGATTTTGTGTTTATAACCCTGTATTCACCTGACCAAAAGTCTTGTTCCTCCTGCCACCGAACTTCACTAATTCCCACTATATCAAACATTAACCTATCCATTTCCCTTTTTAAATTTTCTAACCTACCTGCCCGATTAAGGGATCTGACATTCCACGCTCCGATCCGTAGAACGCCAGTTTTCTTTCTCCTGATAACGACGTCCTCTTGGGTAGTCCCCGCCCGGAGATCCGAATGGGGGACTATTTTACCTCCGGAATATTTTACCCAAGAGGACGCCATCATCATTTAACCACACACTAAAGCTGCATGCCCTCGGGAAAAATTACGGCTGTAGTTTCCCATTGCTTTCAGCCGTTCGCAGTACCAGCACAGCAAGGCCGTTTTGGTTATTGTTACAAGGCCAGATCCGTCAATCTTCCAGACTGTTGCCCTGCACCTACTGAAAAGGCTGCTGCCCCTCTTCAGGAACCACACGTTTGTCTGGCCTCTCAACAGATACCCCTCCGTTGTGGTTGCACCTACGGTACGGCTATCTGTATCGTTGAGGCAGGCAAGCCTCCCCACCAACGGCAAGGTCCATGGTTCATGGGGGGGACTCTGGCATTAGTTACCTGCAATTGTGAAATGTAGTGGAATCATTTGCTACATTCCCTCTTTTGTTAGTCTGAAACGCAAGTATGATTAATCTGGGCGTCTTCAATTGGGCAGAGGATTTAACTGACCACGTTTGTCTGCTTGCAGTCGGTTGCACTGAGTACTCGAACACCACCCATGAATGGAAAGATAATGGTAGAAATATACCACCATTCAGAACTTTTAAAAGCTGCTCCTCCGATACAATGATGTGTGGCATTTTCCATATAATTTTATTGACCGAGATCTCTTTCTTCTCTTGAGCTACTTGAATGTTTGAGTTGTAGTCTGTTGCACTCCACACCAGAATAAGTTCCTGTTTAGCATTCAGAGCAATTCTCTGCATCTCTTCAAAGTATACCATAAGCAGTTATATATATATATATATATATATATATATATATATATATATATATATATATATATATATAAATCTCTGTTTAGCATTCATAGTAATTCTCTGCATGTCTTCAAAGTATCCCATACGCAGTTTTAGAGGTACATATACAGTAAATCTCTTCTACTCTTCCCCTCTTCTACCCACTGGCTCGTCTATGAATCAACCAGAATTTTCTAAATCGTTCAGATCCGCAGAAGAAGCAGAGATATGAGTTTTAAGAGTTAATGCCTTGCGTACATTGGATGTACGGTCAATCTTGACCCTGTTAAGTTCATCGTTTCGTATGAAACAGGAACGCTAAAGGTTTATTTGACTGTAGCAGTACCATCCCTTTTCGTAAATTATCCATCAAGATACACGAAACTCTTGCTCGGGAGGCTTAAAGCGTCTTGGTGGTGGAAGATAATTCTAATTTCATCGTTCTTGTTAACTGTGGTTGACGCAATTCTTTATGCGTGAAGTATTCCTGGCGTATAACATGCTCATCATATTCCGCCAGGCTAGTTATATAGAACAACATCATTTCAAACTCTCATACCTACTGATTTAAGAAACTTATAGTTTGCACATGTCATCACCATGTTCTTTTGTTAAGTGCCACGATCGGCACGGTGCACTTCGGTTTTAAAACTTTACTGCTGTCCTGTCTTCGTTGACAATGTAAAGACATTCGGAAGTTGCTGTGAGTCCCTGGTGTCTTTATTCCAGATTTAAGTGTACTGATGTTTGCACATAGCACACCCCCTTTTCCAAACCGTTTTAAAACGTCGTTCAAATCGTCAATATCATATGCAACAAGTTCTATTTCATAATTTCTTTCCAACCCTTAATTTCCTGATGAAGTTTATTGTTACCCACTGTGATATTCGGAATGCTGTTGTATGTCAGCCGGCCGAAGTGGCCGTGCGGTTAAAGGCGCTGCAGTCTGGAAACGCAAGACCGCTACGGTCGCAGGTTCGAATCCTGCCTCGGGCATGGATGTTTGTGATGTCCTTAGGTTAGTTAGGTTTAGCTAGTTCTAAGTTCTAGGGGACTGATGACCTCAGCAGTTGAGTCCCATAGTACTCAGAGCCATTTGAACCATTTTTGTTGTATGTCTCCAGTCCAATCAGCACGATACTCGGCTCCCTGTTGATTAAATCAATTGGTGGGAGGTAATTCGCGCGTAATAATGACGATAATTCTTTTAAAATTAGAGTGTACGATACTGCATCTAAACCTCAATTGATGAGTGGATGTTTAATGCACCTCCTTATATATCCTTCTTCGTAAACGTTAGGAGAAACATGTTGCACAGCTGCCCATCCAAGTAACTATTTAAGTCTTGGTAGTGTTGAAAATTGGAAACACACGCCTTCTGTCGGCAAAGTGTCGCTGTAATTCTTCTGGTGGCTGCAGGTCTCCAAATGAGCCGAAATAGTGGACATTATTTGTACTTTTCTTAACGTACGCCAACCAGTGGGTTCCTGGTCTCCCAGGAACATCTAAATTCACAGTTGCATGTTCTCTGAATTTCCACATTCTCTTTGGCATTGTATCCCGCGTAAACACACCAAATGACCTTGGAATCCTGAATTTTTTTCCTAAAAGGCTTGAGCAGAACTGTATTTGTAGGCGTTTAAGCAGTCGATCTTATAGGATAGCTAAGGTTTTTTTTAATTATTTATGAAGAGCCCTAGATTTTTCTTGTATGGTTTCAGGTATGGTCCTTTTCGGGTGGCTGCTGCTTCCATCATGCGATTATGTCTTCTTACTTCTTGTATCTGGAGAAGTCTGGTATTTCCTCGAATGATGGCGCTAGATCTAGAAGGTGCTTGCGTCGTCGGTAGAGGATACGCAACATACAACGCCTTTTGTGAGACGACCTTGTCAACACAAACTTGTTGACACAAATAAAACTAAGTGAGGTTGCATTTGCTTGATGTGCAAAAAAAATAACGTTACTTTAGTACTTCAGCCAAGCTCGTAACACTATTTTTTCAAAATCGGAACAAAATTGGGTCTTGTTGGGATGTTTGGACAAGAAGGTCCATAACCGTGATGGTCCCGATATGTGGGATGGAGGGAAACCATAGGCATGTGTTCCGAAAAACTTTTGTTATTCAGCCCCATGCTTTTCTGGACACATGTTCATGAGACCTGTTTTCCATGAAATCTTAAGTAGCAAAGGAAAGCAAAGCGTAGAAAGATGCGTGAGTGAAAGTGAAAGTTTGTGGGGAAACCAAATATCAGTAGAAACTAATCGCAAGTACTTCGTTGTTTAGAGATGCATGTATATAAGTTAAACAGAAATTGTCAATCGAATCATATCCAGCAGTAACTGAACTACAAAATTTTAACTGTTTATCAGTCGCTAATGTGCTTTGTTCTGATTATGCAAGCAGGAAGATAATTATGTTTATAAGAGATAAAATGAAAAAGAATCTTGGTCATTCTCTTACAGAATCGGGTACAAACTTTAGTGTCATGATAAACGAAAGTACCACGACTTCCAATAAAACCTGTTTAATAATACATGAACGTTTACCCTTCGCAGTAGTTGCTTGCAATTAATTTTTCGATATGGTAGAATTAGAAAGTGGGATGGATAAAGGTGTTTTCAGTATACTGCTAGCAGCAGTATGAATGTTTTCATTGACTTACCGGGTTTGAGTCAAATCCAGGACAATCAACGGACACAAGCTCCGTCGACTGCGGCCGTTATACGAATGTTTTCACTCACACACCTGGTTTGAGTGGTTTCATTCAATACGAGGCAAGTGTCTGTCGATTACATCAGTTATATGAATGTTTACACACAGCCTCTGGGTTTGAGTGATTTGAATGCCATACTTTTTCGCCATTTTCCGTGGGAGCGACGGTCGTTGGAGGCGGGCACGTGGTGCCGCCGCCGTAGCCTCCTCCTACTGTCGCCAGGGGCAGTGGTACAGCCGGACCCAAAGGAGAACGCGGTGGCCGGCGCGAGGGCAGCACTACAGGGATCCACGCTAGCGGCAACTGGCCACCTCCTCGCGCCGGCTGCTGGCCTGGCCCTGGCAACAGCAGGCCGCGGACGTGGAGCGTGCGGGACGCTCGCTCGCTCGCTCGCTCTTTCCGCTTGGACTGGTTTCAAAGGACCGGATGAATAATTCAACCGACACGTAAAGCTGAGTCCATTGTTTTCCAACAATCGAATGAATCGATTGGTTTCATTTGATTGTTCCCAACACTTTTCATAATTAAATTTTCTCTGCCTCGTGATGATGACTGGGTTAGTTAGTTAGGTTTAAGTAATTCTAAGTTATAGGGGCCTGATGACCATAGATGTTAAGTCCCATAGTGCTCAGAGCCATTTGAACCATTTCGTAAGTAAACAGTTCATCCGCAGCTCTTTCAAATGTCCAAATGTGTGTGAAATATTATGGGACTTAACTGCTAAGGTCATCAGTCCCTAAGCTTACACACTACTTAACCTAAATTATCCTAAGGACAAACACACACACCCATGCCCGAGGGAGGACTCGAACCTCCGCCGGGACCAGCCTCACAGTCCATGACTGCAGCGCCTAGACCGCTCGGCTAATCGCGCGCGGCCCGTAGCTCTTTAATCAACTCAGTGGCCGTTAACGTCTACTGTTCAGTCAGCAGGAATATAATGACGTTGTTCGATATTAAAACACTGAAGAGCCAAAGAAACTGATACACCTACCTAATATTGCACACAGAAGTGCCAGAACATGACGTGGCATGGAGTTGACTAATGTCTGAAGTGGTGCTAGGGGGAAATCTCTAATGAACAGGCAACGTGCAAGGCATCCCAGATATGCTCAATAATGCTCATGTCTGGGGAGTTTGGTGGCCAGCGGAAGTGTTTACACTCAGAAGAGTGTTCCTGGAGCCACTATGCAGCAGCAATTCTGGACGTATGAGGTGTCGCACTATCCTGCTAGAATTGCCCAAGTCCGTCGGACTACGCAATGGACATGAATGGATGCAGGTGATCAGACAGAATGGGTTACATACGCTTCACCTTTCAGACTCGTATCTACACGTATCAGGGGTCGGCTCCGAAAGCCCATATCGATCATATTTCCTTGAAGTTTCACACGCTGACATTGTTGATGGCCCAGCACTGAAATCTGCAGCAATTTGCGGAAGGTTTGTACTTCTATCACGTTGAACGATTCTCTTCAGTCGTCATTGGTTCTGTTCTTGCAGGATCTTTTTAGTGTCGCAGTGATGTCAGAGATTTGATATTTTGCCAGATCCCTGATACAGTACATTCGTGAAATGGTTAGAGAGGAAAATCCCCACTTCATCGCTACCTCGCAGATGCTGTGTCCCATCGCTCGTGCGCCGACTATAACATCATGTTCAAACTCACTTAAATCTTGGTAACGTGCCATTATAGCAGTAGTTACCGATCTAACAACAGCGCCAGACACTTGTTGCCTTATATTGGCTTTTCCGACCGTAACGCCGTATTCTGCCTGTTTATAAATATCTATATTTGAATACGCATACCTATACCAGTTTATTTGGCGCTTCAATGTAATTTGGTTGTTGATGTTCCCACTTTACACATTTCACACATTTTCCATTTGAGTGTTCTCAGTTCGTTTTGTTAAATAGGTTTGAAGTGTGCGATCTTATCACTTGGTTGGTGGCGCTGAAGATTCATGTATTTAATTAATATTCTGAGGCAACAACTTAGTGATTGGAAGAGTGATTGCTTTTGCGTTGATAACTTAAGTATATCTCTTAGATATCTTAGTTGTTTGGCTGCATGTTATATACATATATATCGTTTAACTCTATGATTTTTATTTGTCGAAAGAAATATGAATCCTTCTTGTTTAGACAGCGACAGTCAGTGAACTGAATCACCCCCGAGATAAATCGTCAAAATTAGCAATAAACATCGCCAACAAAAATTCAGAGATGCATGGCTCAAAAATGATGATTACAAAGAATCGCTTAGAAAGATGCCTAAGATCAGAACAAAGCCCTGTGTCGTATATGGAACGTAATAATAAAAGCGGAGCTGACTGTGGTTAAAAATCGTGTGTCATCGAAAACTCATGTACACAATCTGATATCAGCACAGTCGGCGATTCTTTCTTTCAGCAAATAGATTTATGAAATCAGCACAGAAGCCAAGGCAACTCAAGCTCTTGAAATAAAAGTATGTGCTTTTTTTAGTTGAACACAATATTTCTTTCATTTTGGCTCAAAAACGATGATTACAAAGAATCGCTTAGAAAGATGCCTAAGATCAGAACAAAGCCCAGTGTCGTGTATGGAACGTAATAATAAAAGCGGAGCTGACTGTGGTTAAAAATCGTGTGTCATCGAAAACTCATGTACACAATCTGATATCAGCACAGTCGGCGATTCTTTCTTTCAGCAAATAGATTTATGAAATCAGCACAGAAGCCAAGGCAACTCAAGCTCTTGAAATAAAATTATGTGCTTTTTTTAGTTGAACACAATATTTCTTTCATTACTTTGGTCATCTGAAAATACTGTTGAAGAGGGCTGTAACTGATTCTGAAATTATTAGAAATATGCAATTAAAGGCAACAAAAGGAACTGCATTAAAAAATACTTCATCACCATCGCCGAAATAGAACCACTACAACAAAAAATGCAGACTAGTCGATTTATCGTCTTAAAAGACGAATCCACTCATACTGGGAGCATGCAAACGGTGAATGTCATTGTAAGGTAGTAACTGTTTCTTCACTGCATTTACTGACTAAAATTATGCGTACTGTATTCCTATACCTTGTGCCGTGTAAAAAAGGTTTTTTTATCCCAAAGAGAGTCGAGTGATCCGCAAATTTCTGGATGTCTGCCAAGTTTCTGAGCAAAATTCGGACTTTGAATGTGTTAAGGCAAAACATATCCTAGATATACTGACGAATTCCTTTGAAGTTAAAGAAATTCCATTTGAGAATATCGTTGGATTCGCATCGCATAGAGCAGTGCCCTGACATTTACATATTCAGGTACATACATCACTCATTGCATCTTTGTAGTAGCAATGAGTGTAAGAAATTACCTAGATGTCCCGAAGATCTACTACGAAACGTATACGATCAATTTAAGAGCAGCGCAAAACAACATTTGTTTCAAAAGTTTCAAACATTTTTAGATATTAACACCCACAAAACGCTTCGCCCTGAACAAACGCGTTGGTTATTTTAAAAACCGTTCTTTCTATGATACCAGTACAGTGAGCTGCACTAGAATTGTATTTTAGAGACCAAATGCTATTAGATTGTTATCTGTTGAACAGATTGTCCATTCACTCAGCAATCCTCTAATCAAACTGTTCTACATTTTTCTGGACTATATTCTACCTAAATTCGCCATGCCGACTGAACTCTTCCAGTCATCGTCTGTAGCCATTACAAACATCCATGATAGAATCTACAAACTATTAAGAGTTGTGAGAATCGTACACGTCCAAGGATTATGTTTAGCCAACCGATTTTCACAAACTACATCTATGCAACGAGACGCATCGTTTACGACCGGAAAATATGTACTACGGCGTTGACGTTAGAAAAGTATTTTATACAGGGTTGAGGTCCGCAATAATGAAAAGCTGAAATCAGATTTTTCAACACGTTGTGTCGAATTTCTGACGGAAGGCTGTAGGGAAAGTAAGAAATCCTTCAATTTTTCGCGTCCCGTTCTTAAACTAGAGCGAAAGTAATATTAAGAAGACAAGAGATACCGTGTCTAGTTTCCTTTTGTTGATGGAAGCCTTGCCTCGTATTTGCATCCACTGTCAACTGTTAAATAATCGATGATGAGTGGCACCAATTACAATCGTTTGACCTCCTGGCAGGTACTGAAATAAAAAGTTCAGTGGATTTTTTTAGTCAAAATTGATGGCTTGCGAAGAAGACAACCAAGGGCTGACTTTTAAATATTTGTCTAGATTTATGTTGGAGTTTATTTCACTTCCGGACTCGAATGCTCATTGTGAACGTGCATTTAGCCAAATCAAAGTAATAAAAACGAAATGAAATAGCGAATTCGACTATGAACGTTGTGCTCTCAGAAAAGAAACGAGTGAAAGAGAGAAATGTAAACTGCACAACTTCTGAGCCTTCACAGAGTGAATATTGCCATATGAACCTAGCACTATTGTACAGAAAAAAATCCGCAGTTCAACACAACTTCGATAAAACTCACTGTTTGTGTAGTGGCATAGATGTGGAAGAATCTGATAGCGTTTTAATGCCTAACGAATTTTAAGATATAAAAATAGTGACAGCGTGATAATAAGAATGACTAGTGCATCATTCAAACAAAAAACGATGTTAGCCTGTAATTGGTACTATTGTTGCCAAAGCTTCATAGCTTATATGATGCTGTTTGCATAAATATTTATATTTTCGTAATGTTTTAATGTAAAACACATATTAACATAAGCATAATAAAACTGCCACTGGTTTCGTTTGTTAGTGCCCTTCCCTTTTCATTTCTTCATAAATTCAAAACGTTGGAAGGGCAATGATATGTTTTCCTCTTTTATGTATACAAATTTTAATGCCCAAGATGGAGAGAAAGTAGCTTCGGCTACATATGTTGTATTCTGAGCCGATTGTAATGGCGAGAAAGTGGTAATATAAGGTGCTCACTTTCTATACGGCCCTCCGCCCCGTAGTTCTGACAATTCATCAACAGATCGCAGAAAGTTTCGTGCGCCTCACAAATGTAGCCAATAGTCGCGATCAAACACTGCGCAGTATATTTCGGTTCTTGCGTTAGTAACAACATTCCCTCTTCCGCACGTTGATTTGCATTCTTTGAAGAAAATGAATAAAGTTCCTAAAATAAAAAAAGCTATTGATTTCTTCAAAATTTAGGGCGCAGAACACGCACAGCAAATGTTGAGTGGGACGTGTGAGCACGTTTAAGTTTTCAAGACTGATAGAATTCTTCTCCCCTCCACGTGCTATGCCTCTCGGCAGAAACTGTTTTTCCCTTTCATCTCGTCTCATCGTAACCGAAGACCATAGCTAAGGGAGGTCACGTGTTTTACACTGAAGAGCCAAAGAAACTGGTACATCTGCCTAATATCGTGTAGGGCCCCCGCGAGAAGGCAGAAGTGCCACAACACGACGTGACATGGACTCGACTAATGTCTGAAGTAGTGCTGGAGGGAATTGACACCATGAATCCTGCAGTGCTGTCCCTATATATCGGCAAGAGTATGAGGGGACGAAGGTCTCTTCTGAACAGCACACTGCACATCATCCCAGATATGCTCAATACCGTTCACGTCTGGGGAGTCTGGTGGCCAGCAGAAGTGTTTAAACTCAGAAGAGTGTTACTGGAGTGACTCTGTAGCAATTCTGGACGTGTGGGTTGTCACACTATCCTGCGTGAATTGCACAAATCCATCGGACTGCGCAATGGACATGAATGGATGCAGGTGATCAGACAGAATGCTTACGTACGTGTCACCTGTCAGAGTCGTATCTAGAAGTATCAGGGGTCCACATCACTCCAATTACACATGCCCCACACCATTACAGAGCCTCCACCAGCTTGAACAGTCTCCTCCTGACATGCAGGGTCTATGAATTCATGAAGTTGTCTCCATAGCCGCACACGTCCATCCACTCGATAGAATTTGGAACGAGACTCGTCCAACCAGGCGACCTAATTCCAGGCATCAACAGTCCAATGTCGGTGTTGACGGGCCCAGGCGAGGGGTAAAGCTTTGTGTCGTGCAGTCATCAAGGGTACACGAGTGGGCCTTTGGCTCAGAAAGCCCATGTCGATGATGTTTCGTTGAATAGTTCGCATGCTGACACTGATTGATGGCCATGCATTGAAATCTGCAGTAATTTGCGGAAGAGGTGCACTTCTGTCAATTTGAACGATTCTTTTCCGTCGTCGTTGGTCTTACAGGATCTTTTTCCGGCCGCAGCGACGTCGGAGATTTTATGTTTTACAAGATTCCTAATACAACTATTTACGGTACATTCGTGAAATGCCTGTAAGGGAATAATCCTCACTTCCTCGCTATCTCGCAGATGCTGTATCTCATCGCTCGTGCGCCGGCTATTGTAGTCAAACTCACTTTAATCTTGCTAACCTGCCACTGTAGCAGCAGTAACCGATCTAACAATTGCGCCAGACACTTGTCTTATAGCCGGCCGAAGTGGCCGTGCGGTTAAAGACGCTGCAGTCTTGAACCGCAAGACCGCTACGGTCGCAGGTTCGAATCCTGCCTCGGGCATGGATGTTTGTGATGTCCTTAGGTTAGTTAGGTTTAACTAGTTCTAAGTTCTAGGGGACTAATAACCTCAGCAGTTGAGTCCCATAGTGCTCAGAGCCATTTCAACCATTTTTGAACTTGTCTTATATAGGCGTTGCCAACCGCAGCGCCGTATTCTGCCTGTTTGCATATCTCTGTATTTGAAAACGCTTGCCTGTATCAGTTTCTTTGGCGCTTCAGTGCATTTACCGCTGCGTGTGGGGAAACGTGTGAGAGAAAATGCTGACATACTGCAGGCTCGGCGCTGCCAGTCCACATTGTGTGTGTAGCTTGCACGTCTGACTCGTTTCGCACCGATCAACTGCTAACGTTTGGATTTACACTGAACTGTAACATATGCATAACTACGTGGCAACAAAGAATACAACACAGTTCTGTAACGTAACTGTTGTGTCACAATTGTTAAGTCGGTGGCGTTGGCAGCAATGAGAAAAGAAGAGATAGAACGCAAAGTTTTCTGTCTGGAGCCGGTATGTGCTTTGAACGACTCACGAGATGCGCCGTTATAGATGGAACCGGCCTGAAGTGCTACTGTTTAAAGAGTCATTGATAGTATTGAAATCACTATTGGGGCCTATGAGAAAAATCCAATAAAGCTTAAAGGTATTGCTTTCGATGCTGTCCTTGATCGTCCTTGTGCTTTTGCAAGTGGTATTTTGAATTTTTTACTCATAAACAATGATAAATTTAGTCACGTAGTGGAAAAGAGCCAGGGAGACATCGCACATTTTTTCATGGACGGTTTTTTGTATTATTGTAAGGTGTCAGGCAAATCCAACACCTTCCATGAAAACCCTGACATGATAAGCAAATCCAGTAGTACGTCACATAGCTCCGAATAAATCGTGACATTAAATTAACCAAAGTAATACGAGTAACGAGTGAGCAAATGGAATACCACAGACTAACACAAGAACGCCTAAATGCATGTCATACCTTCCCACCGTGAGACAGATGCAGTTCTGAGGGGAGAAACGAGAACAGAAGCCGAGAGCAGAACCGTGTTAAGCTAGAAGGCCCTACGATAAGGGACGGACACCCACGTCGCCAGCTAACCACCAAGACCACCCTCCAGCCCATGTTAAAAGCTAGAGCCCTCCAGAAGAACAGTATAGATCTTACGATAACACTAAAAGGGCAACATCAGCCGCAAGTTTTAGCGTGAGACTTTTTCGCATCTCTGTTACGTTGCAAACGTTAAAAACATTGCCCCACCACCAAAAGTAACCACCAGGACCACCCCCCAGCCCATGTTAAAAGATAGAGCCCTCCAGAAGAACAGTATAGATCTTACGATATCACTAAAAGGGCCACACCAGCTGCAAGTTTTAGCGTGAGACTTTTTCGCGTCTCTGTTACGTTGCAAACGTTAAAAGCATTGCCCGACCACGAAAAGTATAACGTTTCTCATTGGATAGACAGACTTTTTGTAGGCGGAGCTTAAGGTTAACATTGAGACCCTGATTGGTCAGATGAAAACACAGCCAGATAGTTTTTTTTTAAACCAACTTCGGTAAATTGTAGTAAGGAGAAGTTAGAGAGAGTTGCTTCCGAGACGGCGAGCTGTATGGAGCTGCGCCGGCCGCCGCCCCTGACGAACACCAACAAGGTAATGAACGCACGCGATGCCGCATTTTTGAGCGCATAAGGCTTCACTCAGAACTGCAGAAGTCTCATCTGTTACATCCCCTTTTTACGTAATACTAGTGTCGATCGTCAATTAAATCTCATGGTATTCACATTTGCTACGTAAGTTAAAATCTGAAACGCGATGATTTCTCTGTTATATAATTATTGAGAAGCCACATCAGCCACTGTAATTTACGACAAGTTAGATAAGTAATTAAAGATAAGTGAAGGTCACTGTAGACCATTTTGATAGTTTTCTCTTTTGTGAAACGTAATTTAAACCTAGATTATAGATGTGATATGGCATAGGTCATCCTTCGATCCATTGTAGAACTTCGAAACACTTTCAGGGAATATTCGTTCACATTTTTGTTGAACGCAGTTGGTTTTTATCATCCTGAATTAAAACATTTCCTCTTATCAATAGTGCAATTTATAAACAAAGTTTTGAGAGTAGAATAAAATTTACAATGGTAAACTTAACTGCTTTTTCGGCGTTATTTTACCAGCTAACTAAAAATAGGAAAGTCTTGAACCCCTTCCACTAAATTTAGTTAGTATTAAGATTCTTTTACAGGGAGTGCAGTGGAACTGACGCTGAAATCATTAAGTATTTGGTTATATCATCGCTAGTCTCACTGAACTCTTCTGAACTCTACATGTCATGTGTGGTCTGGCGCCTCCTTACCAGCAACAGGTCCCAGGTTCAAACTAGTCAATTCCCTAAAAAACACGCTCAGAGCGTCGTTGCGCGAAAGTGGTAGGGAGACACGACTTAGAACAGACACCACGCAGAATGTTAGAGGTTTTTTGTATTATGCATAAAACATTAATTTCAATCCCAAAAAATCTCTATCGAATATAAAACAATAGTATATTTCACAACAGATAGACTATAAAGTATTCACAACAAGAGCTGGCACTCAGTATTATGTATTATGGTCATTATGCTGATAAGTACGATACTTTTGGTTCAATTTGGTCTATTTACGGTAATTTTACACCCCAGGTAAGAGAGTTGCCTCGTTTCAGGTTGGGATCACTGGCTCCATGGTGTTACGAATAATGTGGCAGATGTGCGCCGCATACAGACTTTTTTAGGTTCCTTCTATTCTGTGTGTTCTTCAAGTCTAATAGTCTGCTTGAAACGCCCCTCATCCGCCTCAGTGATGTTGGTATTTTTCATATAATTTTATTGATGACGATGTGATCCTGGAGTTTGAGCTCCTTGACTGTACCAGTTGCTATCCCTTGCACTCCTTACCGGGATAAGTTCCTGTTTAGCATTCATAATAATTCACTGCATGTCTTCAAAGTACCCTATAAGTATTTTTACAGGCATGCAGGCAGTAAATTGGTGGTACTCTTCTGCTGTTCTGCCCACAGGCTCGTCTATGAAGCATCCTGCATTTTCTAAAGCATTCAAATCTGAGGATGAAGATGATTAGACATATGTTTTAAGGTTTGACGATATGCCTACACTACGTGTATAATCATTCTCTGCCCCATTCAGTTCATATCGTATTTTCTGGAACAGGAATGACGAAGTATTACATGCAAGCTTTGATCAAACTATATTACTACCATTTCTTCAATGATCCATCCAAATATATGAAACTTTTGCATGGAAGAATTAAAGCGTCTTGGTGCTGGATGACAGTCCTAATATTATCGTTCTTGTTAAATGTCGTTGAAGCATAAGGTTTATATGAGAAGTATTACTGGAGTATGATTCGCTCATCGTATTCCACTGGGTGAGATATATTGAGCAACGACGTCATTGCGATGTTTCAATTCTACTCATTTAAGAAACTCGTAGTTCGCTCGTGTTATCACCTTGCGGTTCTGCTACGAAGTGCTGTGCAGTGCGCTGTGTGCTCTGGTTTTATACCTTACGCCCATATTGTCTTACATGTAGTCGTACAATGATTTCCTCATCACGGAAGTCAACAAGTTCGGTTATTTTGGTTCACAATAAGCAGCTCCAGCTAGTCCAATGTCTGAACTGTCACTGGAAGGTATATAGCGTTGGTAGGAGTCACAAAAATATTATATCCTGTTCCAACTGGTGGGAAGAATCCGTAAATTAACAATCTATTGTTGATATATGAGTTCGTTGCAATGTTACACTCAACACGGATTGTACTACAGGGAGAATATCTACTGTCTGATCAGATATGCAAAATTTGCTGGGATCCGTCTTCAGACCCTGTCCCTTTGTGAAACCCAGTAGTGGGCCTACTGAACCTTTCTGCTTCAAGTTAATCGATGCAACCACCATCCTTATTTCAGATTTAAGAGTACTGATGTTTGCACAGAGCTCATTCTCTTTCCCAGACTGTTTTAAAACTTCGTTTAAGTCGTCAATCTCGTACGCACCAGGTTAAATTTCCCCTATTCCTTTTCCACCACTAATTTCCAGATGCAGTTTATTGTTAGCCTCTGTGATATTTGGGATGGTGTTGTATGTCCCCAGTCCAGTCAGCGCGATGCTCCCATCTCCAATACTTTCAAATCAATTGGTGGGAACTAATTCCACGTACTACAGACGATCGTCCTTTTAAAGTCAGAGTGTACGACACTACATATAAACATCAACTGGTGAATGGAGGCTTAATGCCTGTCCTTATACAGGGTGGTCCATTGGTAGTGATCGGGCCAAATATCTCACGAAATAAGCATCAAACGAAAAAACTACAAAGAACGAAACTCGTCTAGCTTGAAGGGGGAAACCAGATGGCCTTATGATTGGCACGCTAGATGGCGCTGCCATAGGTCAAACGGATATCAAGTGTGATTTTTAAAACATGAACCCCCATTTTTATTACATATTCGTGTAGTACGTAAAGAAATATGAATGTTTTAGTTGGACCAGTTTTTTGGCTTTGTGATGGATGGCGCTGTAATAGCCACAAACGTTTAAGTACGTGGTATCACGTAATATTCCGCCAGTGCGGACGGTATTTGCTTCGTGATAAGTTACCCGTGTTAAAATGGACCGTTTACCAATTGCGGTAAACGTCAATATCGTGTAGATACTCGTATATGGCTATTGTGATCAAAATGCCCAACGGCCGTGTGCTATGTATGCTGCTCGGTATCCTGGACGACATCATCCAAGTGTCCGGACCGTTCACCGGATAGTTACGTTATTTAAGGAAACAGGAAGTGTTCATCCACATGTGAAACGTCAACCACGACCTGCAACAAATGATGATACCCAAGTAGGTGTTTTAGCTGCTGTCGCGGCTAATCCGCACATCAGTCGCAGACAAATTGGGCGAGAATTGGGAATCTCAAAAACGTCGGTGTTGAGAATGCTACATCAACATCGATTGCACCCGTACCATATTTACATGGCGACGACTTTGAACGTCGTGTACAGTTCTGCCACTGGGCACAAGAGAAATTACGGGACGATGACAGAGTTTTTGCACGCGTTCTATTTAGCGTGAAGCGTCATTCACCAACAGCGGTAACGTAAACCGGCATAATATGCACTATTGGGCATTGGAAAATTCACGATGGCTGCGACAAGTGGAATATCAGCGACCTTGGAGGGTTAATGTATGGTGCGGCATTATGGGAGGAAGGATAATTGGCCCCCATTTTATCGATGGTATTCTAAATGGTGCAATGTATGCTGATTTCCTATGTAATGTTCTACCGATGTTACTACAAGATGTTTCGGTGCATTACAGAATGGCTATGTACTTCCAACATGATGGATGTCCGGCACGTGGCTCGCGTGGGGTTGAAGCGGTACTGAATAGCATATTTCATGACAGGTGGATTGGTCGTCGGAGCACCATACCATGGCCTGCACGTTCACCGGATCTGACGTCCCCTGATTTCTTTCTGTGGGGAAAGTTGAAGGATATTTGCTATCGTGATCCACTGACAACGCCTGACAACATGATTCACCGCATTCTCAAAGCATGTGCGAACATTATGGAAGGCGAACTACTCGCTGTTGAGAGAAATGTCGTTACACGTATTGCCAAATGCATTGAGGTTGACGGACATCATTTTGAGCATTTATTGCATTAATGTGGTATTTACAGGCAATCACGCTGTAACAGCATGCGTTCTAAGAAATGATAAGTTCCCAAAGGTACATGTATCACATTGGAACAACCGAAATAAAATGTTCAAACGTACCTACGTTCTGTATTTTCATTTAAAAAACCTACCTGTTACCAACTGTTCGTCTAAAATTGTGAGCCATATGTTTGTGACTATTACAGCGCCATCTATCACAAAGCGAAAAAAGTGGTCCAACTAAAACATTCATATTTCTTTACGTACTATACGAATACGTAGTAAAAAATGGGGGTTCCTATTTAAAAAAAACTTAGTTGATATCCGTTTGACCTATGGCAGCGCCATCTAACGGGCCAACCATAGCGCCATCTGGTTTCCCCCTTCAAGCTAGACAAGTTCCGTTCTTTGTAGTTTTTTCGTTTGACGCTTATTTCGTGAGATATTTGGCCCGGTCACGGTCAATGGACCACCCTGTATATCATTCCTAAACGTCAGGAGGAACATGATGAATAGATGACCTCACAGGAATGTATTAAAGTCTTGGTAGCGTCGAAAGTCGTAGAACACACGTCTTCTGCCTGTGAAGTATCGTAATTCTTCTGGAGGTTGCAAGCTGCCGAATCTGTCGAAATATTAGACGATGTTTGTATTTCTTTTTTTAATATATGCTACCGAGTGAGTTTCAGGTCCTCCTGCTACATCTATATTCACAATTCCGCATTCTCCTGATTTCCCCATAGTTGTCAGTAATGTATTCGGCATAAATAAGCCTCGGAATTTCGGAATGTTAAATTTCTTCTTAAAAAACTTAAGCAAATCTTTATTTGTAGGCGCCCTGTCTGGTAGGACTGTTAGGGGGCTTTGTTTTTGTTTATGAAGAGACCTTGTCATTTGGTTCAAATGGTTCTGAGCACTATGGGACTTAACATCTGTGGTTATCAGTCCCCTAGAACTTAGAACTACTTAAACCTAACTAACCTAAGGACATCACACACATCCATGCCCGAGGCAGGATTCAAACCTGCGACCGTAGCAGTCGCGCGGTTCCGAACTGCGCGCCTAGAACCGCTAGACCACCGCGGCCGGCCCTTGTCATTTCTTGTATGGTTTCAAGTACAGTTCATTCTGATGGTTGCTGCCTCCATCATGCGGTTATGTCTTCGAGCCTCCTGCAGTTGGTCCTGAGAGGTTTGTGCATTCTTGACTGTCCTGGCAATAGTCCCAGTCAATGAACCTACCGCCGAGAGGCCGTCTAGGGCTGGAGTGAGGAAGGGAATATTTGTAGAATCCTGGGTGGTTTGGTTGTCTTCTTTTTCCTCAGCGTCCGACGTGAAGCGCTCATAATTTGGTTGAACTTCTTCACACCCAAGCCCAACTTAACTTTATCACACATGGTTTTTTCAGCTGAAAATGTTGAAATGGATTGACCTATACCAACGTCCCTTCTCGCCCGAATCGCCTTAGCTTTATCAGCTAAAAGCGATCGGCATTATGACGATCTTTATTTGCTGCGTATGCGATGTCGCGTTCTATACATGCTTCGTCGAGCACATTTTTATCTTATTACCGCGTGTGAATCGTTTTTGAAGTTGTGTTCCAGATACACAATAGTTAGATCTAGGAATGTCTAATTCGACTGGTAGTTTGTCGAGAATACCGCCTGCTCCTCTAACGCATCTCCTATCACGCATGTTATGCTACGGAGGTGTTTGTGGCTTGAGCACCCTGTTATATAGCAAGTCGCCAACATCGATCCAGCTGTTTTGTGATGCAGGAAAACTAAACCATTTAACTAACTCTCTGTTCCCTCGATGCCATATGACCCTCTCCACGAAATACACTTCTGTGTCTGTGCTTTTCTATAACTCTTCTGTGTTAAAGAATCCTGCAGTTTCAGTACCACTGCTGTCCTTTAAGAGGTAGGTTCTAGGATTCATTCTCTGCATTTTGGAAACAGTGAATATCTCAGTTGACCAATTTGGCATGTGTGAATTCTCCAACGCTGTCTTGTGTTTTAAAATATGTTCTAAGTCACCAACATTAAATTGCTGTTTGCGTGATTCTAGCATTTTAATACGAGTGTATACTGTATCTAGAAGTCTCTCATCACGAACATCGATTGGTCTCATTTTTATTGTGCAATGTTTGGTTTGATTATACTATGAAAATATTTGAGGGAGAATGTCGGTCCACTTGTGTGTGTCTCGAAGATTGAATTGCATCAACACCTGGGATTTCACTGTTCTGTCTATACGTTCCACGATACTCGCCTTCAGGTGGGTGAATGTCGAGTCGTGATGTGTTCCATACCACTCCATCGCAGTCTTAAAATATTTATTGTAAAACTCGCCGCAGTGATCTGTTTGAAGGAGTCTGGGCTTTGATTTGTCCCCGTCTGCAGCAATCGCTCGAACACATGCGCGACATTCTTCCCCGTTTTCGCTCTCACTGTAGTGCACAGGCAAATTTAGAATAAGTATCAATGACCATTAAAATATCTTTCAAGCCGTTATTCACACGTGAATATTTCCTCATGTCGACAAGATTCACCTGCCACAGGTCGTCCAAACCCTTAATCATAACATATCTATGAGGGTATGTTTTGCCTGCTAACTTGTGCAGTTCTCGAACTACAGCCTACAAATTTATTTGATGATACCTTTCTCTCTAATCTCAAGAATGACTGAAACAACTTCATGCGAATGAGCAGTATTACCAGAGGTATTTGATGCCATGAGCAGTCCTAGCAGATCTATTAGTTCATTGGGGGTGCCGATTGCTCACTCTTTTATGCTGATTTTCAATACCATCATCGTTGCTTCAAAGTCCCTAACCCCAGCAGCAATAATTTTCCTTGCACGGCCTTCCATGCTTCGATGACTTTTTGCTTAGGCGACATCTCGTTGTATACTAATCGGACTTCTGTGCAGCGCAAGGTTTTATGTATCCGCTCTTCTTCTTATGCTGCTCCCCCTTCTCGGTAACAGCTATTTTCTCTTCAGTTAAGTCGCCTACTTTCATTTCAATTGCTTCAATCCGTTCATACAATGTACATTGCTCAATAACAGATATTTTCCTTTCAGTTAAGTCATTTACTTTCTTTTCGATTGGATTAATCCGGCCTTTCAGTATACTGTTAATTCTCAGAAGGGTATGACAATACATCTAGACAAAACAAGCGAATGTTTTGTCTATGCACACCCATCCTATCAGACTGAGCTCCTAGCATGCGTGCGAATTTCTCCATGGTGATGCGTATCCAATGTACTCACCTCTTTCCATGGATATATATAAGATCCATCTATACCTTCCATCATTCAGTTTTCCTATTTTATAAATAACAAGAAACGAATACTGTGAGTAATTCCAGCAATCTGCGTACATCTTTACAAAATCATTGATGACATATCGGTTCCTACATGAGCCTGGTAGATGTTTTTTAAATTCAGATTGTCCTGTTCGAATGTTATAATTAGGTTTGCATGATCCCTCACCAGCTGTTTTGGGATTGTGGAATATGTCTGACTCAGATAAAGTACATCAACAGCAATATGGCGACCAAAACAAAAATATCATCGAATTTGATCTTGGTTTTCCACAGCAACTTCGTCAAATATGAACACTGTGTTTGGCTTTAGTTTTTCTGGTGGAGGGATATCACTACTCTCAATGAATGTCGTGTATATCGCACAATCTACACCCAGCAGTATCTCCTGTAATAGTTGGTATTTGGGCTGAAACAGTGTTTTTGAAAATACACATGCATGCTCAAAGCGGACTCCATCCAGATGTGTTAGCAGCGACATGAAAACATTAATTTTGTATTGCCACAGCTGAGTGGACTTAACAATTGTTGCACAATGTTGTGAGAAAGGAGTATGCCATTCTTCTTCTGGTGTTCTTGCACGCTGTCACAGCCACAACAAAGTCTTTATGGTTCACCCACCCTGCCACGAAACCTACTATGACAGGTACTGTCATGCAATGGGTTTTTATAGAAAATAATGAACACTATGCCCTGCCAAGATACCAACTATGTCAGACACTGGTATGCAACGGGCTTTTACAGAGAATCTAGTTAAATGACGTAATTTTCTGCAGTTGCATAATTGCATTGAAAATACTTGTAGCAAAAGCTTTAGTATTTGCAATATAATGAGAAGTATGAAATGAAACACATAGTTATATACATTTGTATTCAGTATTCATACGTGGTGTGCACTACATCAACAGGATCTTTCTTTATCTTAACACCAGTACAGAATATAGAAAATAAAGCCTTCTTGTAAGCACAGAACTCAGCATGTATTTCTCTCAAACGTATTGGCAGTACATTAGTTTGCGTTGGCACCTTAGTGACCCACTACTTGAAGTCGTCTTTACGCACACTCTTTGTATTTAGATACAGATACAGATAAAGCAGCACAGTAAATGTCCAGAGGAGGACAGCTCAGATGATACTCAGCAGTCAACTGCTGCTTTATGTAGGCTTTTGCACGATACACTTCACCCCATTCCACCTCCATAAACGACACTTAAATGGCTCTGAGCACTATGGGACTCAACTGCTGAGGTCATTAGTCCCCTAGAACTTAGAACTAGTTAAACCTAACTAACCTAAGGACATCACAAACATCCATGCCCGAGGCAGGATTCGAACCTGCGACCGTAGCGGTCTTGCGGTTCCAGACTGCAGCGCCTTTAACTGCACGGCCACTTCGGCCGGCAAACGACACTTAAACACCTTTAGCTGCATTATCGTTCCCTATCACAACACTTCAGTCTCTGTCTACAGATACTTTTCTACGCAAACGTAAACGCTTCGAACCACTAGCAGTTAATTATACACTGAAGTGAACAGTAGTTGTGCACAGGGCATGTTTGGTATCTTCTCATCCACTATATCTTCACGTTTTCCATGCAGTATCACTTGAATATTCTGTGATGGTGTGTATGATGGGGGCCAGTACCGACCTGTGTCATGCTAATTAGGACCTCCAGTGCACTTCTGCTAGTCAGGGGCTGGCTGGATGTCTTCAACCGACAACAGCAGAAAAGCGCTCCAGCAAGCTGACCAGGTGCGCAACAGGATCCCAGGTTGCTGCCGCGCCGCCCGGAGTGGTCGTGCGGCTCTAGGCGCTACAGTCTGGAGCCGAGCGACCGCTACGGTCGCAGGTTCGAATCCTGCCTCGGGCATGGATGTGTGTGATGTACTTAAGTTAGTTCGGTTTAATTAGTTCAAAGTTCTAGGCGACTAATGACCTCAGAAGTTAAGTCGCGTAGTGCTCAGAGCCATTTTGCTGCCGCTGCTGCAGGTCCCAGCGGGCTGGGACACGTCATTTCTGCAGACACCGAAAGGCTCGAGGACGTCGCATCCACTGATGAGCGAAGAAGAATAATCGTTACAAGCGATATTATCAGCACAAACACTTCACCGTTTTCACATGACAGTCAACATGGACATTAACCAAGGGCTACTTATTCTTCCGCGTCTTCTTCCCTTTTCTGCTGCTGTTGCGGCTGGGCAGCGCTGGACGATCTAGGCTGGTGCTTCATGCTGCCAGACTGACTGCAACTGAGGCTGCAGAGCTGCTGGGCCCACTTATATCCCTGATGTTATGGATGCAGCGTTCCTATTGGCTACTGCAAATTTCAAGCGCCTCTGGTGGCATAACTATGAAGACCAGTTGCTTGGCTCTTTGCACACGTGTGTTGGCAAGCAGTTATAACAACAGCATCAGTCTGTATGACTTGGAGTATGCATTTTGATACCTTTCAGCTGCATATCGATTATCTGCTGGGCAGTATTCCTCTTCTTCTTCTTCTTTCTTCTTCTTCTTCTTCTTCTTCTTCAGGCACTAACCCAATGCAACTCCTTTCCATTCTGCATGTAGGAGGTTATGAGCAGAGTCCTCAGCTGTATGCCTACAGGCAAAATGGCTGATAAACTCCACCTAGTCAGACACCAGCAGCTCTTCAATAGAACACAGCAGCGAACATAGTGAGTGGATGATGTTGGGATGAGAGGATGGATTGGTGGAGCAGGAAGTGGATGGAGATGAGCAGTTGAAGCTCTTCAATGGTATATATCGCATATGCAAGTATGCTTCCACTGAAATGAATTAGCATCAACTGCCCATCTCTTCCATTTTGGAGAGTGAGATGAGGTACTGGAGGAATTGAAGCTGTGAGGACGGGTCGTGAGTCGTGTCTGGGTAGTTCAGTTGGTAGAGCACTTGCCCGCGAAAGGCAAAGGTCCCGAGTTCGAGTCTCGGTCCGGCACACAGTTTTAATCTGCCAGGAAGTTCCTTACTCTATTACTGATATCAATCATCAGATTTCTCTGTCTCACTCAAAAAAAAAAAAAAAAAATTGGCTGTCGTTAATGCCTGCAGTTGAGACAATTCTTGAGCTCTGGATTCCATTAAAACAATTTCACGCCGAAGAAAGGCCACCTAAAATAATTTAAGATTTTGTTCAGTAGTCCTATTAGTGAAATTTACTGCATGTTTCTGCAGTCAAACTTAGCTCTATTTGAGAAAAATAAAAAAGCGCGGAGAAGAATTAAGTCTCGATAATTGAAATAACTATTATATTAATCGACACACAAAGATGTCTGAATAAAAGGAAGACTGCCAGTTTTATTGGCATGCAAATCAAGATGAATTTCAACAAATTAAAGAAAGAGAAACCGAACCAAGAAATAATTAATTTGATTTCGAAATTTGAATGAGAGACAATGCCTTACTATTCCATAGCATTTAACTGTTTAGAGAAATGGGCTATTTCCTTTAATAAATATGAAGTATTTGATTGGATGACGCTACCTGAAGCCCCAGATTGGGTATTGGGTGAAAACATCATTATATACCTGACTAAAGGTGGTGTGAAGATTTCTGGCAACAATTGTTTTCAAGAATAGATGTATCTGAATAGCGTTTTAGAAACTGAGCGTGACTTGGGAGAATGGAAGTCTAAACACTGTGCAGAAGAAAAGCGGATTTACTTTCTTAAGGAAACCAAAAATTCTGAACGAAAATGTCAGCTGATAATATTGTGAGACTATTTGTTTTCTATTCCTGCACACGAAGCCACTGTGGAAAGAGTATTTTCGCTGAAGTCGGCCCAGTGTACTGATGAAAGAAATCGACTGCTGCCGGGGACTGTGGAATTAATCTTACAGTGCCAGTTTAACTACAAGCTGACTTGCATCGATTTTTATAAATACATAAAAGACTTGCTGAAATAGGCGAAATATTCCGAAAAATATGGTGTGTCAACTTCTGCAGCAACAATTTCCTTGTAATTATATTCTATATAAAAAGCAATTATATTAAATAACCTTTTTATTTCATTTCTACACCCCCATATCAGTGTGTCCCGACTAGGTCGCAGCAAGATATGGCAACACTACCTTCAGACGAATATGAACGTTTGTTTTATGGTGGCATGTCAATTCCTCCTTTATATAAGAAGGTAGAGTTTATATTAATGAAAGCACGTGTGCGACGTATATACACTAACCGACTAAGACGTCACACCGGATTGTTACTCCTAGGCATTTTACGGGAGTTACAGTTTTCGACATTATCTACTTTTATGGTTGTTGTTAGACACGAGGTTCTGTTTTGTGCAATGTTTGTGAATATTATGAGTTCTACATATTTACCCGTAAGTGCTGTATAATACACTCCTGGAAATTGAAATAAGAACACCGTGAATCCATTGTCCCAGGAAGGGGAAACTTTATTGACACATTCCTGGGGTCAGATACATCACATGATCACACTGACAGAACCACAGGCACATAGACACAGGCAACAGAGCATGCACAATGTCGGCACTAGTACAGTGTATATCCACCTTTCGCAGCAATGCAGGCTGCTATTCTCCCATGGAGACGATCGTAGAGATGCTGGATGTAGTCCTGTGGAACGGCTTGCCATGCCATTTCCACCTGGCGCCTCAGTTGGACCAGCGTTCGTGCTGGATGTGCAGACCGCGTCAGACGACGCTTCATCCAGTCCCAAACATTCTCAATGGGGGACAGATCCGGAGATCTTGCTGGCCAGGGTAGTTGACTTACACCTTCTAGAGCACGTTGGGTGGCACGGGATACATGCGGACGTGCATTGTCCTGTTGGAACAGCAAGTTCCCTTGCCGGTCTAGGAATGGTAGAACGATGGGTTCGATGACAGTTTGGATGTACCGTGCACTATTCAGTGTCCCCTCGACGATCACCAGTGGTGTACGGCCAGTGTAGGAGATCGTTCCCCACACCATGATGCCGGGTGTTGGCCCTGTGTGCCTCGGTCGTATGCAGTCCAGATTATGGCGCTCACCTGCACGGCGCCAAACACGCATACAACCATCATTGGCACCAAGGCAGAAGCGACTCTCATCGCTGAAGATGACACGTCTCCATTCGTCCCTCCATTCACGCCTGTCGCGACACCACTGGAGGCGGGCTGCACGATGTTGGGGCGTGAGCGGAAGACGGCCTAACGGTGTGCGGGACCGTAGCCCAGCTTCATGGAGACGGTTGCGAATGGTCCTCGCCGATACCCCAGGAGCAACAGTGTCCCTAATTTGCTGGGAAGTAGCGGTGCGGTCCCCTACGGCACTGCGTAGGATCCTACGGTCTTGGCGTGCATCCGTGCGTCGCTGCGGTCCGGTCCCAGGTCGACGGGCACGTGCACCTTCCGCCGACCACCGGCGACAACATCGATGTACTGTGGAGACCTCACGCCCCACGTGTTGAGCAATTCGGCGGTACGTCCACCCGGCCTCCCGCATGCCCACTATACGCCCTCGCTCAAAGTCCGTCAACTGCACATACGGTTCATGTCCACGCTGTCGCGGCATGCTACCAGTGTTAAAGACTGCGATGGAGCTCCGTATGCCACGGCAAACTGGCTGACACTGAAGGCGGCGGTGCACAAATGCTGCGCAGCTAGCGCCATTCGACGGCCAACACCGCGGTTCCTGGTGTGTCCGCTGTGCCGTGTGTGTGATCATTGCTTGTACAGCCCTCTCGCAGTGTCCGGAGCAAGTATGGTGGGTCTGACACACCGGTGTCAATGTGTTCTTTTTTCCATTTCCAGGAGTGTATATTAACACTATTTGGAAGATATTGTTAATTCTTAAGTTACCGAGTTTTATGGTGAGTAAAATTCTATATATTTTTAAAAAACTAGTTAATTAACATGTGGGTGATTTAGCCATATTTAGTCGGTCGTGCGCCATCTTCTACCACGAAACAGATGGAGGTCCTCTGCCAAAGAAGAATGAACTTTTGGTGTCTTGTCAGTTTTCGCTGCCTCGAATATGGAAATTTGTGTTAGTTGCAAGTAGCTTTTATCTGAAAATGATTTTAACTTGTAACTGGTTTTTGATAAATCTTCTGCTTAATTTCATTTCACTTTCGGATAAATGGTGTGTATCAGAGTAATAATGTAACAGATAAGACTATTTAAAGCGGTACTGGCAATATTTTCTCCACATTTAAATACAATTGCGTGTTTGTTTCTAGGTACATGACCTCGTTGTACCTTGGAACATGTTTTCAATTTTGAAAAACCCTCAATTTTCTGTAGTAGTACAAGTATTTGTAATTTCAGAAAAAAGAGTGTAGCACATAAAAAGTGACTGCCATCATTTGAAAATAGTATAAGAAAACATACTAAACTTCTCTTACAGGGCTGGCTAGAGATGAAACTCTGAAAAATGTGCTAAAGTACAACATTCTCTCGTACTACACCTTCCCGAGGGGGAGGGGGGAGGGGGGAGGGGAGGGAGCGCCAAGGACCTCCTTTGGCCCACCCATTGCGGAGGCTTGTAGAGTGTTCGAGAAAATGTTTCGATCTCACAGTGTAACACATACAGCACAATATAAAACACCTATAAAATATACGTTTTTTCTGCTTTGTTCGAAAAAGTTCTCTGTTAATACCAACATGTAGATAAACTTCATTCTCCGACATTCTTGCTGCGTGGCCAGCCCAACTCAACTTTCTGTACTTTAGCAATTTGACGATCTCACTGTGTTTGCACAATACCCATAGTTCTTCATTCTTTTTCTTACCCTTCATTTCATGTTATCTTCATCGCTCCTATAACTTGTCAAATATTTTCATTTCGCCCGCATCTCGTGGTCGTGCGGTAGCGTTCTCGCTTCCCACGCCCGGGTTCCCGGGTTCGATTCCCGGCGGGGTCAGTGATTTTCTCTGCCTCGTGATGGCTGGGTGTTGTGTGCTGTCCTTAGGTTAGTTAGGTTTAAGTAGTTCTAAGTTCTAGGGGACTTATGACCACAGCAGTTGAGTCCCATAGTGCTCAGAGCCATTTGAACCATTTTTTCATTTCGAATATTAATAGTTTTTCTTCATCTTTTTTTCTTTACATTAAAGCTTCATTTTCGTATCATATTACTAGAAAGGTAGTTGACTAACATACACTACTGGCCATTAAAATTGCTACACCACGAAGATGACGTACTACAGGCGCGAAATTTAACCGACAGAAAGAAGATGCTGTGATATGCAATTGATTAGCTTTTCAGAGCATTCACACAAGGTTGGCGCCTGTGACGACACCTACAACGTGCTGACATGAAAGTTTCCAACCGATTTCTCATACACAAACAGCAGTTGACCGGCGTTGCCTGGTGAAACGTTGTTGTGATGCCTCGTGTAAGGAGGAGAAATGCGTACCATCACGTTTCCGACTTTGATAAAGGTCGGATTGTAGCCTGTCGCGATTGCGGTTTATCGTATCGCGACATTGCTGCTCGCGTTGGTCGAGATCCAATGACTGTTAGCAGAATATGGAATTGATGGGTTCAGGAGGGTAACACGGAACGCCGTGCTGGATCCCAACGGCCGCGTATCACCAGCAGTCGAGATGAGAGGCATCTTATCCGCATGGCTGTAACGGAGCGTGCAGCCACGTCTCGATCCCTGAGTCAACAGATGGGGACGTTTGCAAGACAACAACCATCTGCACGAACAGTTCGACGACGTCTGCAGCGGCATGGACTATCAGCTCTGAGACCATGGCTGCGGTTACCCATGACGCTGCATCACGGAGAGGAGCGCCTGCGATGGTGTACTCAACGACGAACCTGGGTGCACGAATGGCAAAACGTCATTTTTTCGGATGAATCCAGGTTCTGTTTACAGCATCATGATGGTCGCATCCGTGTTTGGCGACATCGCGGTGAACGCATATTGGAAGCGTGTATTCGTCGTCGCCATATTGGCGCATCACCCGGCGTGATAGTATGGGGTGCAATTGGTTACACGTCTCGGCCACCTCCTGTTCGCATTGACGGCACTTTGAACAGTGGACGTTACATTTCAGATGTGTTACGACCCATGGCTCTTCCCGTTCATTCGGTCACTGCGAAACCCTACATTTCAGCAGGATAATGCACGACCGCATGTTGCAGGTCTTGTACGGGCCTTTCTGGATACAGAAAATGTTCGACTGCTGCTCTGGCCAGTGCATTCTCCAGATCTCTCACCAACTGAAAACATCTGGTCAATGGTGGCCGAGCAACTGGCTCGTCACAATACGCCAGTCACTACTGTTGATGAACTGTGGTATCGTGTTGAAGCTGCATGTGCAGCTGTACCTGTACACGCCATCTAAGCTCTGTTTGACTCAATGCCCAGGCGTATGAAGGCCGTTATTACGGCCACAGGTGGTTGTTCTGCGTACTCATTTCTCAGGATCTATGCACGCAAATTGCGTGAAAATGTAATCACATGTCAGTTCTAGTATAATATATTTGTCCAATGAATACCCATTCATCATCTGCATTTCTTCTTGGTGTAGGAATTTTAATGGCCAGTAGTATACTTTAGGTCAAGTTTGAAGGTAACGCTAAATGATCTTCCCCGTAAGATACTGATATGTCTGTGAAGTGTTCTCTTAGTTGCAGCTATACGAGCATCTGTTACCATGTCTGCTCTGTTGTTTTTCTAAAAAGACTCCCTAAATACTTGCAGTGGTTAACTGTCATGAAAAGAAGATAAAAAAAGCCACACAACTTGTCGGCGACATTAAATATTGTATGAATATGCTAGGATGATGACCAGCTCCGAGTTGGCAACCAACGCGCTCCATAGAAATAAATGGAAAAGGTTCGTACAGTAGGCGGACGATCGATAAGATTCTTCCCACATGCACAGTAAAATAAAAAGTTTGTGTTTCTACTTATGGCAAAGGCGATTTACAAATTGTGCAATGATTGTTATTTCAAAAGATATATACAGGGCGAATCAACTAAAACTTACACAGCAAATATTTCTGATCTGGAAGGCGCCATTGATTTGATATGCGGATTTGACAGATTGGAATGTAAGTCAGGGGCCCGCCGCCTTTGCAGCTCGCACATAGAGTTTTATCAGTTTCAAATCCATATTTATTTATAAAATGCACAAATATTTCAATGAAACTTTCCCCCTTGACCGTATTACAATCAAGATAGAGTTAATTGGAATGTTGATGGTGTTTATTGCAGGAGTCTAGTGCAAGTAGTTTACGAGAAGCCGTAGTTTGAACACTGTGAACACCGACAGTTGCTTGTTCCATGTGGTAGCACAAACGAATGTGAATTTTACTTGAGTGCGTATTTGCATCCCTACACGGACGTTAATACATCTCTGCAGGTGTCGTGTTGTTGTTAAATGAAACACATGACAGACAACAAAGGTGAGTACAGTAGCCCTGTGGGATCCCACAAGTAAAGAATCGATGCACCTTCAAAGCTTCCACTCGAAATTTTCGCGACCTGCCTCAGTACAAGCTTCCAATCTTCCATGCAACGATCGCTGCACAAGTTCTACCATTTCAACGGAAATTGCAGCTCAGGCAGCAGTTATACGCCTTTTAGTATCACCTGGTGCCGATGATACTCTTTGCAAACAACGTCTTTCAGACTCCCCACAGAAAAAACTCCGTTTGCGTCAGATCTGGGGAACTGGCTGGTCATCAATTTGGAAAAAGTCCCTGAAGATACGCAGTCGTAAATCTTGCACTGTGGGGCGGACAGTCATCATGTTGATATCACAGGTTCCTCCTAGTTTGAAGGGGAACGTCTTATAACATCTGTGGAAGATGTTCCACTAGGATGATGAGACACTTGTGCGAATTCAGGGTTGCCTCTAGGAACAACGGATCTGTGAGATGGTAGTGGACTATTTCACACCATACGTTTAAACTCGTTTAAACTACAGGTGCGTCGACGTTACACTTGGCGAAGTCAACGGGAATTGTCAACAGATCAGTAGAGCACGTTTCTGAGATTTACTTGTCAGTGCAGCTGCAGTCGCAAACATGTATTAATGCCCATGTATAAAAGTTTCCACGATTCCTAAAATAATTTCCATGCAGTATTTTCTGGAGAGAGATGTGATAGGGATGGAGAACGCGTAGTTCACACGGCTGACACATGCCGCTTCCTCATGCGATTGCATGTGAACTACTTTTTCTACTGCTAAAATAGCCAGAATATTAATTTCACCCTCCTCTTCCGTTCCGTGACGTATTTCAGGCATTACACTACGACTTGCATGTAACTGGTGCGATGGTTGACATCTATTGGGATATCTTTCGGCGTACACGGTACACGGTCGAACGGCATTCTTCCTACATTCACCATGAACCACGAGCATGTCCGCTTTTTCTGCGTTGGGACATACCATCTTCTAAGCACATCTTATTGCGTCCGAAATCACAATAAGTGACAGGACCGTCGCAATGCGATCGCAGTGTATACACAGCACAATCTAAACAAACATGACGTCGTCGGCTAGCGTCTAAACAATATGATGAAACAAACAGCTATCAATGCTATCGATGCTCATAGTGTTCACAATACCATAACTCGTAAACTAGTTGCAGTAGCTTCCTGCAACAAACACCACTGACATCCTCATTTACACTACTTTTAGGATTTTACTGTCAATAGGTATTGTCATATTTAAAAATTTGTAACAGTTGTAAATAAATGCGCTTTTGTAAACGTCTCAAATTCTGTGAAAACCTTACATCGATAGTGCCTTCCATCTTCGAAATATCTGCAGTGCATGTATTCGTTGATTCACACTGTATTCATCTATCCTCGCTGGTTATCGCTCGGGTCTTAGATAATTGTCGATAATTATTCGATGCAACGATGAAAATACAGTCTCAGGCTAAATAACAATAGTTAGGGGAAGCACCTTGATTAGAGGACAGAGCGAGGCGAGTGATGAAAACATGCGAACGTATCAACAGTAGATTAGGAACACTTATACAGGCCAGACCCAAACGGATAGTCAGCAAATGTCGCCAGATTATGCTTATATGTGTCTGATCAAAAGTATCCGCACACTTTTAGTGGACATTAATATGGGATGCGTCCGTCCTTTGCCTTTACGACGGCTTGAACTCTGTGGGGAACGCTTTCACTGAGGTATTTGAATGTCTGAGGAGAAATGTCAGCCGTTTATTTTTTATTTATTTACACGTCAAGTTCCGTAGGACCAATTGAGGAGCAAATCCCCAAAGTCATGGAACATGTCAGTATATGAAATTACAACATAAAAGTAATAACAGATAAAAATTAAATGTTTTTGAACCCGAGAAAAGTTAGGCCATATGTTTAAGTAAAAGCAGTCAACAATACAACAAGAATCAGTTTAATTTTTCAAGGAACTCCTCGACAGAATAGAAGGAGTGACCCATGTGGAAACTCTTCAGTTTTGATTTGAAAGCGCGTGAATTACTGCTAAGATTTTTGAATTCTAGTGGTAGCTTATTGAAAATGGATGCAGTATACTGAACACCTTTCTGCATGAGAGTTAAGGAAGTCCGATCCAAATGCGGGTTTGATTTCTGCTGAGTATTAACTGAGTGAAAACTGTTTATTCTAGGGAGTAAGCTAATATTGTTAACAAGAAATGCCAGTAAGGAATTTATATATATATATTGAGAGGCCAATGTCATAATTCCCAGACTCGTGAACAGGGGTCACCAAGATGTTCGTAAACTCACAAGACTTATTACCCGAACCGCCCGTTTCTGAGCCAAAAACATCCTTTTAGAATGGGAAGAGTTACCCCAAAATATAATACCGTACGACATAAGCCATTGAAAATAAGCAAAGTACACTAATTTTCGTGTCGAACGATCTCTCACTTCAGATACCGTTCGAATATTAAAAATAGCAGCATTTAGGCTGTGAACAAGATCCTGGATGTGGGTTTTCCACAACAATTTACTATCTATCTGAACACTTAGAAATCTGAACCACTCGGTTTCACTAATCATATGCCTATCCTTTGAAATTAAAACGTCGTGTTTTGTTGAATTGTGTGTTAGAAACTGTAAAAACTGAGTCTTACTGTGATTTAGCGTTTATTTTCTACAAGCTATGAACTTATGAACTGCACTATTTGAAACCAAGCCAATGTTGCACACAACATCCTTTGCTACCATGCTAGTGTCACCAGCAAACAGAAACATTTTAGAGTTACCTGTAATACTAGAGGGCATATCATTTATATAAATAAGTAACAAGTGGCCCCAACACTGATCCCTGAGGCTCCTCTCACGTGACTTTACCCCACTCAGACCCTACATCAAAGCCATTCTCAACACTGAATAATGAACTTTTGCTGTCTGTTGCTACAGTAAGAGGTGGACAAATTGTGAGCTACTCCCGTATTCCATACTGGTCCAACTTCTGGAGCAATATTTTGTGATCAACACAATCGAACACCTCAGTTAAATCAAAAAATATGCCTAGCGTTCGAAACCTCATGTTTAACCCATCCAGTACCTCACAGAGAACAGAGAATATAGCATTTTCAGTTGTTAAACGACTTCTAAAGCCGAACTGTACATCTGATAGAAAATTGTGATGTAAAATTATCAATTATCCTTACATAAACAGCCTTTTCAATAAGTTTAGCAAACACTGATGGCATAGAAATAGGTCTAAAACTGTCTACGTGATTCCTTTCTCCCTTTTCATAAAGCGGCTTTACTACTGAGTACTTTAATCGTTCAGGAAACTGGCCATTCCTAAAGGAGAAATTGCAAATATGGCTAAATACAGGGCTAACATGTGCAGCACAGTACTTTAATATTCTGCTAGGCACTCCATCACATCCATGAGGGTCCTTAGTCTTCAGTGATTTAATTATTGACTGAATCTCCCTCTTGTCTGTATCACAGAGGAGTATTTCAAACATCAAAGTCAGAAAGACATTTGCCAAGAGAGTTATATGATTCCCTGTGGAAACTAAATTTTTATTTAATTCACCAGTAATGATCAGAAAATGATTGTTAAATTCTGTACATATATTTATCAATAACAGAAATATGAAACTGACTTCATATCGTCGACCTTGTGCTGCTGACTGGACACTTCCTTCACAAGTGACCATATGGTTTTAATTTTATCCTGTGAATTAGCTATTCTATTTGCATACCACATACTCTTTGCCTTTCTAATAACATTTTAAGCACCCTACAGTTCTGTTTGTAATGGGATACTGTAGCTTTATTGTGACTACTTCTAACATTTTGATATAATTCCCACTTTGTTGTACATTATATTCTTATCCCACTAGCCAGCCACCCGGGCTGCCTTTTACTGCTAGTACCCAGTTTAGAATGTTCTAATGGAAATCAACTCTCAAACAGCATGAGAAATTTGTTAATGAAAGCATTATATTTGTCTACTGTGTTATCGGAACTATAAACATCATGCTACTCTTGTTCCTTGACGAGGTTTAAAAAAACTCTCTATTGCTGTTGGATTAACTTTCCTATATAGTTTGTAATTATATGTGACATTTGTTTGAGTACTAAAGCTTTTTAGTGTTAAAATTTGTGCATCATGGTCTGAAAGGCAGTTCACCTTTTTACTAACAGAATACACATCTAGTAATGAAGAATGAATACAAATTTTGTCTATGGCTGAGCTACTGTTCCCCTGCACCCTAGTTGTAAAAGACACAGTCTGCATCGGATCACATGAATTTAGGAGATCTACCAACATCCCTCTTCCTTCAGAGGTGAAATGAGAGAAAGTAATGATGTTGGACGCTGTGGTCTGGAGCGAAGGCGACGTTCTGACTCATCTTAAAAGTGGTCCATTGGGATGAAGTCGAGACTCTGGGCAGGCCAGTCCGTTTCAGGAATGTTACATTGCCTCAAAGAAGCTGCTTCATGGCAGGTTACACTGTCATAAAATACAAACAGTCATCGTCTCCAAACTGTTGCTCCACTACGCACAGTATACAAAGCTGTAAAATGTGATCATATGCTTACGCATTTAGTGTTTTCTCAAGCGCAATAAGGAGACCTCATCCTAGCAGCGAAGAACACCCCCATACCATAACACCGCCTGCTCCGTACTTCACTATTGACGCTACACGTGACGACAGGTAACTTTCTCTAGGCATTCACCAAAACCAAACCCTTCCAGAGAATTGCCACAAGATATAGCTTGATTCATCACTCCAAGTCACTTGTTTCCTGTCATCCACTGTCCAGAATCGTCGTTCTTTACACCACCTCAAGCGTCTCTAAGCACTGACTGCAGAAATGTGTGGCTAATGAGGAGCTGCTCGACCACTGTGCCTCATTGTTTTCAGCTACCTACGCACAGTCATTGTGCTAACTGGACTGCTGCAAGCCCTTTGGATTTCACGAATGATTCCCACCGCTGATTTCATGCGGTTCTTTTACAATCACCCTCCACAATGTTCGACGATCCCTGTCCGTCTATTCATGAGGCCTACGTGGTCTTGGTTTAGTTATGGTTGGCTGCTTCGCATTTCCACTACACAATCACATCACCAATCGACTCAGTAGCTTTACCAGGGTTGAAATGTCGCTGATGGACTTGTTACTCATTTGACATCCAATGAAGAGTCCACGTTCGAAGTCACTGAGCCCTCCTGGCAGACCCATCTTGCTGTTACTTCTCCTCTACTGGCAAAACAATACAAAAAATGGTTCAAATGGCTCTGAGCACTATGGGACTTAACAGCTATGGTCATCAATCCCCTAGAACTTAGAACTACTTAAACCTAACTAACCTAAGGACATCACACAACACCCAGCCATCACGAGGCAGAGAAAATCCCTGACCCCGCCGGGAATCGAACGCGGGAACCCGGGCGTGGGAAGCGAGAACGCTACCGCACGACCACGAGATGCGGGCAAAACAGTACACCCCGCCCCGTTTCACACTGCCGGGTCCGGCTCTCTTGGCATCTAGTGCTCAGTTCCTCATTACATACGTGTGTCTGGGTATTTTTGGTCTGACAGCGTATATTGATGATCACTACTTGATCTGCAAATCTTCATATATGTGAAGGTGTTGATGTGATGAAAACATCTGTACTATTCTTCCACCAGGATTTATGAAGCAACCACAACAATATGCCAATGGACTATAATGCTAGCGCTAGGTCATAATGTCCAATAGCTCATAGCCATCTTAATGCGAAGAACAAGTTTCTAGTTGTGTTGTAACATGGCATGGTCCACTAAAGTACAGTAGTTGCACAAAAATGTGGAAGCACCGCGAGAAATACATGCCTGAAAATACAGGGCGTTTCAAAATGAATTTACGGGTTATAAGGCTCTGTAGCATTTATTACATTGAACTTACAATTATGAATAATACATAAAATGAAAGAGCAGCTGAAACAGTTTTTCTTGCAAGTCTTGAGTGTGACCACCATTCGTCTGACATCGAGTCGGTAAAGGAGTTCTTCTCAAATCTTGATCACTGGGTCTGATATAATAGTTGCAACGATGCTGATTCAGAAGTCAGGTGGCTCAGCGGATAGCGGAGAGACATACACAAGATCCGTTATGAAGTTCGCGTTGAGTCAGCTCGTGTGTGAACGTGGAGGTCATGCAAAACAAGCTCTAGCATTCGGTCCCTTGTGGCAAATCCAGTGTTAATGAACAACGTCTCTTAACCAATCGCCATCTGAGTTATGCCAATGAGGAGGCGCACCATCCTGCTGCCAAATAAAGTTATGTGGTTCAGCTTCTTCCAGTTGATGGAATGAGGCATAATTTAGAGCTTCAAGATGGGAAACACCAATTATAGTTGCTTCACCGAAAATGAAAGGCTCCTCATAAACTTTCCGCCGGGATATGGCGCAGAAAAATTCAGCTCAGTCTCTTTCCAACTATACCGTCTCGTGGGGATTTGTTGACCCCCAGATGCGCACATTACTTCTGTTTACATTTCCACTTACGTGAAATGTCGATTCATCACCGAAGACGACACGATCCAGAAAATCTTCATCGTCTTGCAGCAATGTTTCGGTTGCAAAGTTGGCACGTGAACCGTACTCTGTAGGCTTTGGAGCTTGTAACAACTGCAAACGATGAAGACTTAGTTGTAGGCGTCTCCTTAATACTCCAGACAGGTGTCACTGAAACTGCTAATTCACGACTAGCCTACCGAACTGATTTCTTGCGGCTACGTGTAAGAGGCTCTCACTCGTTCAACACGTAGTTCAGTCACTCTTGGCTCTTTCTATTCCCTTCCTTTTGTGTACAGGTACACAAAGAAAACTGTTTCAATTACTCTTTCATTTGATGTATTATTTATAATTGCAAGGTGAATGTAATAAATGCTACAAAGCCTTAAAACCCGTATATTCATTTTGAAACACCCTGTAAATGCATATCCTAACCAAGCCTTCAGGTTATGCTGTTGTATTTAACCACGAACGGCACCAGTCCAATGTACTCCATTCGTTACAAGCGTTAGAACAGTGTACCTTGTAATTGCGACTGCATTATGTCGGAACTAAGTGATTTCGAACGTCGGCAAATTGTTGATGCTCGTACGGTGGGTGCTTCCGTAGCCGGGGCCTAAGTGTTTCGCGTTTCAAGAGACAATATTAACGATTTATGACGCAGAATGGAAAAGCGAAAAAACAACATCCGCTATGTCACAACGCGGCCGAAGTGTGTGTTGAGTGACCGTGAAATTGGAAATTTCTGGTAATGTCTTATGGGACCGAACTGCTGAGGTCATCGGTCCCTAAGCTTACGCGCTACTTAATCTATCTATAACATACGCTATGGACAACACACACACCCATGCCCGAGGGAAGACTCGAACCTCCGACGGGAGGGGAGCCGCCTGGACCGTGACAAGGCGCCTTAAACCGCGCGGCTACCCCGTGCGGCAGTGATCGTGACAGACGGACAGACAGACAGACACATAAGTGTGTTGGGAA
This sequence comes from Schistocerca nitens, assembly GCF_023898315.1. Lineage (NCBI taxonomy): Eukaryota > Metazoa > Arthropoda > Insecta > Orthoptera > Acrididae > Schistocerca > Schistocerca nitens. The sequence continues at coordinate 302,764,167 of NC_064621.1, read as the reverse complement.
GAAAGATAAGAGGACGGAAGCTGCAAAGCCACTACAGAAGTGAAAGTCACTCACGCGTATCCAGTCAGCATCAAAACAACACTAAGGGAGCTCCAGAGGCAGGAAATTGCAGGGCCAACTGTAAGTCCAAATACATTCATCTGTTATTCAAATGCCGTTACCAGGAAAACGTGATTATGAAGCCATAAAACCTAAACTATAGAGCAATGGAAAAAAGGCATTTGGTCCGATGTTTCTTGCTTCACACTGTTTCCAATTTATGGCCAAGTTAACGTCTTAAGAATACAACATGGTGGGGGTTCGGCGATGATTTGCGCAGCCAGTTTGTGGTATTCCGTAGGCCCCATGGGTACTCTGCAAGGACGCATTACTGCGAAGGTTTATGTGACCGTTTCGGCTGATCAAGTATATCGTATGGTACAATATTCGTTCCCCAGTGGTGATGGGTGCCCCTGTTCACACCTCTCGCGGTCGTCCAGGAATGTGAGCACGAGGATGAATTGACACTTTTCCCCTGGCCACCACAATCAGCACATAGTAATATCATTTAGCCTTGGTGCTCCACTTTCGAGAGAAGGGTGCGTGATCGATATCTTGAACTTGACGCTATTTTGCAGAAAGAACGGTATACGATTCTCTCTTAAAAACCATTCGGTACCTATGTTTAACTATTACGAGACGAATGGAATATGTTTTGAATGCCAATGATTTTTCTTCATCGTATTGCGGCTGGTAATATGTTACCCTCTGTAATTGTCAGTACGTTGCTGAAATTTAAATGTGTTATAACCTTTATTCACTCTGAAAGAACGAATCTACTAGGACCCCGTAACTACTGTATAAGTGAACCTTTTTCACGTTAGAGGTAGTTAAATTACAAAAATACGGTTTCAAGCATTTTCGCATTATTGCAGCATGAGAACTACAACTAAATTCACAGCCTTTCTAAAAAATTTTCCAGTTGTAATATGCAGACCTATGCTACCTATTCCTAAGTTTCTGCGCAAATGCTTGGATGAGTACAGCTGAATCATTTTGAACCTGTGCATTGTAGTTGCGTTTTGATTATTCATCAGCAGAATAGTTGGTATTGATATATTAGTACACAAAGTACATGAACAAAGTGTGTTCCATTCTGCGTAGTCGACAATAAGGCGTGCATTGAAAAATACATTAACGTGAGGAAACATTGGCCAAGCCGCAGTGTTGAAATTTCAATATCGTCGTCATCATTAGTCGGTTGACTCATTGGTAAATGCCCCGACGTCATTTCTTCATTCGTTTCTTAAACAATTGAATCTTCGACTAGACATATTTATCCACAGCTGTCTTCTCAAAATGTTCCCAAGGAACTGGCAATATCTTTGGCTGCCAGGAGAAGATCACGTGATGCTAAGTTCTTCTATGAAGGAAGCATTAGTTGTTTTTTCAGTGCATGGTACACGTAACGTCTTCTGCCAATACATCATCTCGAAGGCTTCAATTCGGCTCTTGTCATTAGCTTTCACTGTCCAGGTCTCGCAGCCGTGTAAGACCACAGAAAACACCAATGATTCCACCAAGCGCCTCTTCGTTGGTTTGGGTATCGACCGATTCTTCCCGATCTTAGTGAATTTAACTATTCTGGCTCGGTCAAGGATGGTTATTCGTTTTATTTCTTTATCACACTACCTGTCTCATTGATAAGACATCCTGGATGTACACAATCACTCACTACCTCCAGATCCTTTAAGTATCCTGTAAGTTGTTTTTATCTAAACCTTGACGATTAAAAACGATTAGCCTTCTATGTTTATCTCTAGACCGAAACGCAAAGTAATAGTTTCCTCACTGGAGACCAGATCAGTTCCTACAATGAGGGTAGTATTATCGCAAGGCGTAAATTGTGATTTTCCTCTCACCAACTGAAATTCCGCCATCCCAGTAATCCAATGTGTCCCTTATGATGTACCCGCATAGATGTTATAGAGCTGAGGTGACAGTATACAACCTTGTCCGACTCCATTTGTTACATCGAAAAACTCCGAATACTCACAATCCACCTTTATGGTTGCAGTATGGCTGTTATGAGGACCTTTTAATAATACTACTACGTGTTTTGTAACCCCAAAATCATTGATCACTTGCTACAGCTTGTCCCACATGACAGAATGAAAAGCCCGTTTTTATAACCGAGGAAACAAATGAAGGCAGGAACACTGAACTCATGGCATTTTTTAGTTATTTGGCTCAAATTCAAAATTGCCTCTCGAGTACCTTTACCTGCCGCAAAACCTGCTAGTTCTGAAGAAATCTGGGGTTCTAGAAATTTCTTTAGACGTTGGTTTATTACTTGCGGGAGGACTTTACTACGCTGCGATATTAATGCTGTAGTTCTATAACTGGAGCAGTCCCTAAGTGATTCTTCTTTTGAGAAGAGGAATTAGAGCAGTGTTAAGATCATTAACCAGCTGACATGTTAAATACGAGTACAAAGTAAGTATGCCTTCCTCTCCCATCACATTCAACATTTGCATGGAAATACCGTCTATACCTGGGAATTTGTTATTTTTCAAATGGTTTACGGCATTTTCGATTTCACTGAATAGGAAAATCAGGTTCATTGTCTGATTCCATAAAAATGCTCTCTTCCTCACTATTATATCCTCTCCAGTACAGTGTTTCGCAATATTGTTTCCACCTAACTATTCTAATTTCTTGTCATTAATGATATTGCCATTTACATCTATCACCCATGTGCGCCTTTTGAACTCTCGAGTAGTGCTGTTTATCTTCTTGGAGTAGTCATGCGTTTCATTTAGGTTTGATGTTTGTCTATTTCATCAAACATAAAAATGAGAAACTGGCGATTTATTTGTGTTTACGTACAGGTCACAGTTTCATAAAGGTCAAGATTAATAGTCTCAAATCTATTAAAGTATACTATATTAGAGAGCGATAAATGACAAATTACAGCAGTTGCGCATAGCAGATAGTAGTTTTGATCATAATCCTTTCGCCAGAGAAGAATAAATTTTACGCCTGTAACAAACTCGTCTGAAACAGTATGTCGTCGAAGGCTGCTTACCGTTTGTAAGCTCACCGGACAACATACAGGATGTTCGGAAAATCCCCTTACAAATTTCTACGACTTGTGGAGGTGAGTGGGTATATAATATTTTGAATGAGAACCCATGTACGGAAACGTACCGTTTCCGTTCTACGACGGTTTCAATTCAGATGTGTAACGCGTCCATCTTCAAGGAACTTCCATTTCGGATGAAAAAGCTCTCCGAACATCGTTCGACGATCTTTTGGCCTCAAAATCGCGTGATTTCTACAGTCGAAGAACCTAAAAGTTATTCCACAGCCGGCAGACTGTTGTAAATAGTGAAGGAGAGTATATTAATGATGACTAAAGTCTATATTATGTGTATGTGTTAACTTACGGAAAAACGATACGACTTTATGTACCAACACTATATTACTGTTTGACGTAAGGAGGATTACCCATAAAATAATGATACAACGTCTACCTGCAAGAGTCGGCCCGTTCAGTTTCTTCAGCATCACTGTGACACTCATCCATCGGTCAAATAAACCTGTGATCCTTCTCGGTATACGTTCCATATCCGCTCTTAGTACTATTTCCTACTGGTCTTGTACTCTTGCACAATATTCTAAGGTGGCTCGCACGAGTGATTTGCAAGCAGTCTCCTTAGTACACTGATCGCTGTTCCCTAGTATTCTACCAATAGCGCGAAGCCTGCCACCTGTTTTTCTCAAGACTAAGCCTCTGCGATCGTTCCATTTCACATCCCCACCATTTGTTACAGCCAGGTATTTGTATGAATTGACCGATTCAAGGTGTGACTCACTGCAGTTATAGTCACTGGGTACTACTTTTTTGGTTTTGTGAATTGCACAATTTTCCGCTGCTGAGCGCTTAGGCCACTGAAATCTTACCGAGTTCTGATTGACTATATGTACAGCTTCCTTAGACAGTACTTCATTATAGTGTTTTAAGAACACTTGGGGACCCTATACCATCCCGAGAGCACTGCTATATCACTTGATCTTAGTTCTGTAGAAAATGTCTGGGACTGTTTCAGGCAGAGCAATGAACATCACTCAGTTTAGTGGCTGTATGGATTCTACACTGAGGTGATAAAATCATGGGATACCTCCCAATATCATGTCGGAATTCCTTTTACCAGGCGTAGTGCAGCAGCTCAACGTGGAAAGAACTCAACAAGTCGTCGGAAGTCGCCTGCAGAAATATTGAGCCATTCCGTCCGTAACTGTGAAAGTGTTGTCGGTGATAGATTATGTCCCATTAAAGTTCGTTGGGATTCAAGTCGTGCGATTTGGGTGGCCAAATCATTCGCTCGAGTTGTCCAGAATGATCTTCAAGCCAATCGCGAATAATTGTGGCCCAGTGACATGCGCACTGCCCCCCATAAGAATTCCGTCGTTGTTTGGGAACAGGAAGTCCATAAATGCCTGAAAATGGTCTCCAAGTAGCCGAACATAACCATTTCTAGCCAATAATCGGTTCAGTTGGGACAAAGGACCCAGTCCATCCCACATAAGTACACCCCAACCCATTATGGAGTCACCACCAGATTGCACATTGCCTTTTTGACAACTTGGGTCCATGGTTTCGTAGGGTCTGCGCCACACTAACGACAAAATCAGCTCTTATCAACTGAAATCGGCACTCATCAGACCAGGACACAGTTTTCCAGTCGTCTACGGTATATGGTGACGAGCCCAGCAAACGCGCTGCAGCTGATGTCGTGCTGTTAGCAAACAAACTGGCATTGGTCGTCTGCTGCCATAGCCAATTACCTCCAGATTTCGCCAAATTGTGCCAACAGATACGTTCTTCGTATGTCCCACATCGATTTCTGCGGCTATTTCACGCAGTGTTGCTTGTCTGTCAGCACTGACAATCTACGCAAACGCCGCTGTTCTCGGTCGTTAGGTGAAGTTCGTCGACCACTGGAATGTCCCTTGTGAGAGATAATGCCTGGAATTTGGTATTCTCGGGACACTCTTGACTGTCGATCTCGGAATATTGAATACCCTAACGATTACTAAAATGGAATGCCCCACGTATCTAACTCCAACTACTACTCCGCGTTCAAAGTGGGTTATTTCCCGTCGTGCGGCCACAATATCGTCGGAAACCATTTTTATTCACGTGAATCACTGACGGCAAATCACGACTCCACCGATGCACTGTCCTTGTGTAGCTAGTGTACGCGATACGACAGCCATCTGCATTCTGCATATCGCTATCCCATGACTCGTCACATCAGTGCAATTATCAGTCAGTGGCTTCAGTGGGGCATGGGTGAAGAAACTTGCGGACTTTCCTTCTCTCCGAATTAAGGCCGTTATCAAGGATAGAAGCGAGGTATCCGGTAGTAGCGTGATCGCTCGTTGGAGTGACTATTTTCCGGTGTGCTTATAATTAGGGTAACATTTTCTACTCAGTATTTCTTTTACATATTTAGTGTATTCTTAATTTTCTTATTGTCAATAATTTCTTACCGATGATCACACTTGATTGTTACGCCTTAAGACAAAATAATGTTCATGACAGACTATCTTTTTGTATGCAATGGGTTTGCACTCACCTGACTCTTAATGCACCTGATGAGAAAAAATACGTGTGGTCTCGCCCCACACCAGAAGCTGCAATGCGGTACTTGGACATGGAAGGTGACCCCAGCTTATTATTGATCAGTCACAAAGAAATTTATCGCCGAAATGTCTGTTGAAAAATGTATGGACACAAGTTCACGCTCACCGTTACTTTCTTATTTTCTTTCCGTTGATAGAGTGTTACGTCTTTCTTTATCCTTGCGGTTATCTTGACACGGATGAAAAATTGTGGTCACGGGTAGTAGGAAATTGTGGACGCCTTATGCGACCCGGTAACCATATTTCCAAAGGAAGTTAATTTAGCGGATTACAGTTAACTGGTTCAGACTAAACGTTTTGTTTCGATCCGTAACTAGATATATCGTGTTGATCTCGCTAACAACTTATTAGTGTGATACCACTGAGTAATTAGCCGAGGGCTTTGTCAGCCAGAAGTGAAAAGCGAGCTACGCTTGGTGAACATGGATACTCTAATAAAAAGCGGCACTAAAAGGAATTGCTCTTTCATTTATCTTCATGTTTTCTACCTTCTTTTAAGGAGTATTCGAGCTGGGTGATGTAATACGTTTTCTAAAGTAAAGATACCACTTTGATAATTCTCAGTGAGTTGCTTTAGCTATATGGAATGTCAAGCAGGGGCGAATTTAGCTATTTGCCGCCCCTAGACAGACAAAATACTTCCGTCTCTCAGTTCGACGTAAATGTACCACGAAGTAACTTACATCTGTACTTACCTGAATAGTACGACTCCTGTTACTAACAAATAATATTATTATTGATAATAAATACATACATGTTGAATTCACCACCCTCAAGTCAGGGAAAGCTGGCCTACGGCGTGCTTTCTCTGTAGTAAATTCGTCGATCACATCTTCATAATCTAGTTGCTGTGTTATGTCAGAATTCACGCAGAGGACTGAAATACAGTTACCACAAATAGTTCTTGAGTCTTGAGAAACGAGAAGGGGCGCTGGGTCTAACAGTTGGTTGCAGCAGCTGACAAAAATATTCGTAGGAAACAGCTCTTTAATGTTCTACATCTACATGTTTACTCTGCAATTCACACGTAAGTGTATGGCAGAGGGTTCATCGAACCATTTTCATACTACTTCTCTACTATTTCACTCTCGAATGGCGCGTGGGAAAAAGGAACACCTAAATCTTTCCGTTCGAGCTCTGATTTCTCTTATGATTATTTCTCCGTACGTAGGTGGGTGGGTGTCAAAGTAATTTCGCATTCGGAAGAGAAAGTTTATGACAGACTTCGTAAATAGACCTCGCCGCAAAGAAAACAGCCTTTGTTTCAGTGGCTGCCACCCCAAGTCGCGTATCATATCAGTGACACACTCACCCCTATTGCTCGATAACACGAAACGGGCTGCCCTTCTTTGCACTTTTTCGATGTCCTCTGTCAATCCTACCTGGTAAGGGTCCCACACCGCGCAGTAATATTCCAGCAGAGGACGGAAAAGTGTAATGCAGGCTGTCTCTTTAGTGGGTTTGTCGCATCTTCTAAGTGTTCTGCCAACAAAGCACAGTCTTTGTTTCGCCTTCCCCACAATATTATCTATGTGGTCTTTCCAATTATAGTTTCTCGTAATTGTAATTCCTAGGTATTTAGTCGAACTGACAGCCCTTAGGATTTGTGCGATTTATCGTATATCCAAAATTTATCGGATTTCTTTTAGTACTCATGTGGATGACGTCGCACTTTTGTTTAGTGGCAATTGCCATTTTTCGCACCATACAGAAATTATCTCTAGGTCATTTTGTAATTATTTTCATGCAACACTCTACACAAAGCACTTAGGAAGCAGATTTTTAATTCGTTGCTCTTCACGTATGGTTTAAAATAACGCGACCATCCGAAAATTCTTCCATCTCGCCTTGTAACACTGTTGCAGTTTTCTAGCACTTTTTAATGGCTAACTTGTCTCGTACACGAAAATGCTTAGGGACTCAAAAATTCCATAAAACTCTTCCAATTACTCTTATCACCAGTTCAGATATCAATTTGTCTATATTAAGCAGAAATGTATTCTCGCTAAAATCTTCCTTTCCTTCAAGCTTGACATTTTCTATCTTGTGGCTGTTTTGTACATATTTATCTTACTCTTTTGGATGCCAGCGTTTTTATATGTGCCATTCATAGAACTATTCTCCCGAGCGTATTCAAGTAAGGAACCGCACATCTTCATTACAGTCCCTGTATCGGTGTCAACGCATTGCAGCAGTTTATTTGTAGCATGTAGTTGACCAAAAAGTTGTCATTACTGCAGTTTCTAGATTCTAAAAACTGCTCAGAGTTCCAGTCGCCTCGCATCTTACAAGGAACCTCTCGAGCGTGAGGTCGCAAAAGGTCAATGATGTTTACGGCATTTGAAGTCCAACGTATTGTTCATCTCGCAACCACAATGTTGGCTGCTAATGACAACAGAGGGCGGGACTGGAGGTATCCAGTGGCGAGTACAGCGCAGTTTAATTACTTAGTCGACGTGTAACTCACAACAGAGCAACAGTGATACAAAGTAGACAATACTAACTGACTACAAACAAAGAACCGGCCGCGGTGGTCTAGCGGTTCTAGGCGCTCAGTCAGGAACCGCGCGACTGCTACGGTCGCAGGTTCGAGTCCTGCCTCGGGCATGGATGTGTGTGATGTTCTTAGGTTAGTTAGGTTTAAGTAGTTCTAAGTTCTAGGGGACTTATGACCACAGATGTTGAGTCCCATAGTGCTCAGAGCCATTTGAACCATTTTTTGAACAAACAAAGTAAATATTGCATTATATCTACAACAGGTACCAGAGATGACATTTAGTCAGAAAGAATCCAAAGAATTTCAGAGTGAGAAAGATGTGACTGATGAAATATTAGCGTTTCTGCAAGACGAGTCAGTGGAGTGGGTGGTGTGGTATACGGTCGACTGTGGTGAAAATTTTCATGAGAAGTACAATGACGACGACACGTGCTTAACAGGTGAAAGTGATACTGAAACAGGTGTCGAGTCCTGTAGTTCATCATACTTGTCGGGCAGGAAGCCACACATTCCATCCTCAGTTAACGTAGATAAGGAAAATCATTGTCGAAGGAACGTATACTAAATATAATTACGTACATGGGAGATCGTACGCAGCATAGCAAAAGAAGAACAATTATGACCATATTTCGAATAAGTCAGCAGCAATATTACCGTGTAGTGCATAAAAAGAACTAATGATATTCAAAGGAGGACAAGACACACTTGGCACAAAAACTTACATTTGCGCGTTTCAAGCATATTCCATACAGTTTACATGATGGGCATGACAGTGACCTGCTACTTCATGCACATCACATTGCGCGTGACATACACTACAGCGATTTCAAGAAAAGCAGCAGACAATCGAAAAACTTCAAACAGTGCTGCAGGACTGGAAAACGTAAGATAACAAAATTTCAAACACAGCGTCAACTTGATAATACGCAGCAAACTGCGGTATCGGACCGAAAATTTATAGATGAGATACCAACCGCATCCCATCGTTCAGTAAGGAATTCGTTTCCAACTCCGACCAGTCGGCATTTGAAGAGAAAATGCGTTACAAGTTGACTGGGAAGTTATTTATTGTGCTGCTAGGAGCTGGAATTGCTCTGCCCCCTACAATTCTTTCTTGTGTACGTAATCTTGCAAGGGCAAGCGGGAGTGGGAGAAATGGGCGCAAGAGAAGTACAATTATGATATGAACACTGCTGTTGGTCAACAGATACTCAAAACTATTGCTTGATTCCTGGTCTGCGTATAAAAATCATACTGCTTTAGAGCAAACTATCCCCTCTGAAAAGCGTGTGACATTGCAGTTCATTCCACCTGGAACAACTGGACAAACTCGGCCTCTGGATGTTTGTTTTTTCCCTGCCCATAAAACATAGCATCGCACTATCCGCAGCTACGCCTTAGAGAACAGCCAGTTTCACAGTAAGCTCTGCGACAGACTGTTTCGCATTGGGTTGCATGCCTTCGTATTCCATCACCTCATCACACCAGTATGATTCTATATGGATCCTTTAAGGGTGAATACCTAACAAAACGTCCTGCACGTTTATAACTCCCAAGGAGTTCGCCTTCGATCTTGAAGATACAAACCTTTTGATTATTGTGGCACGCCATTTTTCATTCGGTGTTCATGGTTCGTTCCTAACATTTATTCGATGTTGATGCCCATTTCGTGAAGCGTAATACATACATCGCATAGAAGGCTGATCTCTGCAACTCCCTGAGACTTATTTCCTGTCATCATCTTGATGCACGTGATGAGTCGTTAGCAGCTACTGTTTTTCCTAATTGTTAATGCAGAATTTTTAAATGAACCTTACTAAAGATTGAACTTGCGACCTCACACTCAAGGGATTCCTTGTTAGTGAAGCTTTTTGAATTTCATCATCCTTACTAACTTACAAAGCTGATCTTGTATCTATTCAATTAACACTGTAACTATGAAAGACATCGTGACGCCCTGAACAGCCTCTTTCTGAAGATCACTTTTTGGAGGCTGAACTGTTTAATTTCCACTGCAAAATATTTCCCAGGTCCGTTGAAGCACAGAAGAAAATTTAAATTTGTTGCAACAAACTGAAAATGAATCCACTTGAGAACAACACTTTGCTGCACACGATCTTCATTTTGATCCCTCCCACTTTGTCCTGCTCGAGAATAGCGCGTGGGAAGAACGATTGTCGGCAAGCCTCAAATTTCTCGAATTTTCTCCTCGTGGTAATTACACGAGACGTATGAAGGAGAAAGTAATATGTATTCCGACTCCTCAAAAGTGCTGTCACGAAATTTCAGTAGTAAATATCTCCGTGATGCACAACGCCTCTCTTTTAACGTCTGCCAGTGGAGTTTGTTTAGCATCTCCGTAACGCTCTCTCGGCAGCTAAACGATCCCGTGATGAAACGCGCCGCTCATCATTGGATCTTCTCATCTCAGCTGTCAGTCCTACCTGATAGGGATCCCAGATAGATGAACAATACTCAAGAATCGGGCGAACAAGCGTCTTATAAGCCACTTCTTTCGTGGTTGAGTTACATTTCCTTACAGTTCTTCCAATGAATCCGAGTCTCGTGTCTGCTTTTCCCACTATCTTGTTTATATGGTCATTCCACTTAAGGTCGCTCTGGATAGTTACGCCTAGATATTTTACGGCAGACGCTGTCTCCAGCTGTTTGTCATCAATAGTGTAACTGTACACTAGTGGATTTCTTTTCCTATGTATGCGCAGTATGATACATTTATTTACGTTCAGGGTCAACTGCCAGAGTCTGCACCATTCATCAATTCTCTGCAGGTCGTTCTGCAAATTCTTACTATCTTCTGGCGTTGCTACTTTGGTATAAACAACTGCATCATCTGCGAATAGCCTTAAAGAGCATCCGACACTTTCTAATAGATCATTTATATATATTGTGAACAGCAACGGTCCTATCACACGTTCCTGTGGTACTCTGGATATTACCTTTACATCTGTAGATTTAGTTCCGTTAAGAGAGACGTGTTGAGTTCTATCTGCAAGAAAGTCTTGAATCCAATCGCAGGTCTGCTCCAATACTCCGTAAACTCGCACATTTATCATTAAACGGCAATACGGAATGGTGTCAAATGCCTTACTAAAATGAAGGAACACGGCATCAACCTGAGCGCCGTTGTCCACTGCGCTGTGGATCTCATGGAGGAACACAGCGAGCCGAGTTTCGCAGGATTTCTGTTTGCGGAATCCATGTTGATTTTTATAGACGAGATGTTCATTTTACAAAAAAGTCATAATTCTTAAGCATAAAACATTTTCCACAATTCTACAACAGATTGATGTCAACGATATAGGTCTATAATTGTGTGGGTCTGTCTTACGGCCTTTCTTAAAAACGACAATGATCTGCAATTTTTTCCAGTCGTTATGTACCTTTCGTTGCTCAAGCGATCTACGATAAATTACTGCTAGAAGGGGAGCAAGTTTTTTCACATAATCTTTATAGTATCTTACAGGTATCTCATCTGGTCCCGGCGCCTTTCCACTACTAAGCGATTGTAGCTTCTTTTCAATTCCGCGACCAGTTATCTCAATATCGGCCACTTCGATGTTCGTACGACGATTGAAAGGAGGGACATTGTAGGACCTGTAGTCACAGATGCTGCCACAGCCTTATGATCACTGATACCGTCCTCTACGTTAACTGATTCGATAAGTTCACTTCTGTTCGCTGCCAGGAGGTCTAAGACGTTACACTCTCGAGTTGGTTCTCTAACTATCTGCTCAAGGTAATTTTCGGACAAGACATCCAGAACAATGCCACACGATTCCCTGTCTCTGGCACCAGTTTTGATGGCATAAAACTCCCAGTCTATACCTGGAAAGTTGAAGTCACCCCCCTATTACGACGGCATGCTCAGTAAAATTACTATATATTCTGAAAGTTCTGTCTGAAGCGCTCTACAACTACAGATCCTGACCCAGATGGTATATAAAAGCATCCCATCACCATTTTTGACCGTTCTTTGATACTCAGTTTCACCCAGATTAAGTCACATTCGGAATCCGTGATAACCTCGCTAGATTTTATCGAGTTTTTTTACTGCAGTAAACACGTCCCCACCACTGGCGACTAACCTATCCTTACGATAAACGTTCCAATGTGAACTTATGATTTAGTTGTCACTGACGTCTGGTTTCAACCGGATTTCTGTTCGCAATACTATCTGTGCATTATAACCTTCAGTAAGAGGCATTAACACTGGAACCTTTCCTTGGATGCTCCTGCAGTTTACTAAAATCGTATTAATCTTTTCTATCTCTGATCTGCGAGGACCAACACGATCTGAGGTCGCTGTGGCTGATTTAACAGGCAAACAGTCTTTGCTCCCAAGGGAGGAGTTCTCTAACCTAAAGGAGCCCCATGTGCACGCCACACGTTGTCCGTTACCCTAGTAGCTGCTTCCTGCGTGTAGTGCACGCCTGACCTGTTAAGGGTAACCCTACAATTCTGCACCCTATAGCGGAAGTCGAGAAATTCGCATCAGATGCTATCGCAGAGTCGTCTGAGCCTCTGGTTTTGACCTTCCACTCTGCTCCAAACCAGAGGACCGCGATCAACCCTGAGTACGATGCTACAAATAGACAGCTTAGCCTGCAACCCGCTTGCGTTGCTAGTTGCCTTCACCAAATCTGCCAGCTGCCGAAAGGAGCCGAGGAAGGCTTCAGAAACCAAGCTGTAGGCGTCATTCGTGCCGACATGTGCCACTACATGCAGCCAGTTACACCCAGTGGGCTCGATAGCTATTGGCAGGGCCTCCTTCACATCACGGATGAGACCTCCCGGCAAACATTACGAATGCACACTGGAATTCTTTCCCGCCTTGCCTGCTATCTCCCTGACGGGCTCCATCACCCACCTAACATTGGAGCTCATAATGACTAGCACACCCACTCTCTGTACTTGTCCGGAATGGGCAGGAAACCGGCCGCGGTGGCCGAGCGGTTCTAGGCGCTCAGTCCGGAGCCGCGCGACTGCTACGGTCGCAGGTTCGAATCCTGCCTCGGGCATGGATATGTGTGATGTCCTTGTGTTAGGTTTAAGTAGTTCTAAGTTCTAGGGGACTGATGAGCACAGATGTTAAGTCCCATAGTGCTCAGAGCCATTTGAACCATTTGGGCAGGAAAATCGACCGCTGGTCCAACAGGAGAGGCATCCCGTGCTGTAATATTTTCCAGGACTATTGGGCCACAGGAGAGTAGATTAGAGTAGACGGAACTGTACCAATCAAGAAAGCATTATAATTTCTAGTTAATGATTCCGAGAAGTAGCTCTTAGTGGAAGGACTACCGAACTAGGTTTCATAAGTAGCTTATCAGTATGACCCGTCTATGTTAATTACATCTCTTTGTTACCTACAAATTTTGTACCAGATGTTTATTTTTTCTGTCCTTTAATGTCTACTTGAGCAGCTTACAATTTCTTGTTTACGACTTGAAACTGCGTAAGATTTGTTTTCGAAATATTTAAGGTTAAACTGTTTGCTATGAACCATTTGTATACTTTGAGTGTTATTGGTTTGGTTCTAACTTGATTGGTGGAGTTTGTCTCTCTGATCATGATACTTTTATCATACATAAACATTTTTACTATGTTTGACACTGCCAGGTCGTTAATGCAAGTCAAGAATATTAGTAGTACAAGGATTAAGCGTTGGGGAATTCCACATTCAACAATTTTTCATTCTGAATTTATTGTTGTGGCTGCATCATTTAGATCTGTTTTCTTTTGTGTAAGTATGCAACTAATTTACCTTTGATGCCATAATGTAGAAATTTTTCGCCTGATTTAGTACAGTTTATAGAGTCAAAGACCTAAACAACGTCACAGGAAGTCACTACTGAGTACCAGGTATGAAATACCTTTCACTATAGAGGTACACTCCTGGAAATGGAAAAAAGAACACATTGACACCGGTGTGTCAGACCCACCATACTTGCTCCGGACACTGCGAGAGGGCTGTACAAGCAATGATCACACGCACGGCACAGCGGACACACCAGGAACCGCGGTGTTGGCCGTCGAATGGCGCTAGCTGCGCAGCATTTGTGCACCGCCGCCGTCAGTGTCAGCCAGTTTGCCGTGGCATACGGAGCTCCATCGCAGTCTTTAACACTGGTAGCATGCCGCGACAGCGTGGACGTGAACCGTATGTGCAGTTGACGGACTTCGAGCGAGGGCGTATAGTGGGCATGCGGGAGGCCGGGTGGACGTACCGCCGAATTGCTCAACACGTGGGGCGTGAGGTCTCCACAGTACATCGATGTTGTCGCCAGTGGTCGGCGGAAGGTGCACGTGCCCGTCGACCTGGGACCGGACCGCAGCGACGCACGGATGCACGCCAAGACCGTAGGATCCTACGCAGTGCCGTAGGGGACCACACCGCCACTTCCCAGCAAATTAGGGACACTGTTGCTCCTGGGGTATCGGCGAGGACCATTCGCAACCGTCTCCATGAAGCTGGGCTACGGTCCCGCACACCGTTAGGCCGTCTTCCGCTCACGCCCCAACATCGTGCAGCCCGCCTCCAGTGGTGTTGCGACAGGCGTGAATGGAGGGACGAATGGAGACGTGTCGTCTTCAGCGATGAGAGTCGCTTCTGCCTTGGTGCCAATGATGGTCGTATGCGTGTTTGGCGCCGTGCAGGTGAGCGCCACAATCAGGACTGCATACGACCGAGGCACACAGGGCCAACACCCGGCATCATGGTGTTGGGAGCGATCTCCTACACTGGCCGTACACCACTGGTGATCGTCGAGGGGACACTGAATAGTGCACGGTACATCCAAACCGTCATCGAACCCATCGTTCTACCATTCCTAGACCGGCAAGGGAACTTGCTGTTCCAACAGGACAATGCACGTCCGCATGTATCCCGTGCCACCCAACGTGCTCTAGAAGGTGTAAGTCAACTACCCTGGCCAGCAAGATCTCCGGATCTGTCCCCCATTGAGCATGTTTGGGACTGGATGAAGCGTCGTCTCACGCGGTCTGCACGTCCAGCACGAACGCTGGTCCAACTGAGGCGCCAGGTGGAAATGGCATGGCAAGCCGTTCCACAGGACTACATCCAGCATCTCTACGATCGTCTCCATGGGAGAATAGCAGCCTGCATTGCTGCGAAAGGTGGATATACACTATACTAATGCCGACATTGTGCATGCTCTGTTGCCTGTGTCTATGTGCCTGTGGTTCTGTCAGTGTGATCATGTGATGTATCTGACCCCAGGAATGTGTCAATAAAGTTTCCCCTTCCTGGGACAATGAATTCACGGTGTTCTTATTTCAATTTCCAGGAGTGTATTTTACAATTGAATGAGGTGCCTCTGAAGAATCTCTGCAGACATGATTTTCCACTTATTAGTTTTCCATATTAGTTTTCCACTTCCCAGCATCTCAGATAAAAACTAAGAACCTTCTAACCATCGAAAACGCTGCCTCCAGTTTGTCTTGATGACCACATTTTGCTCTTCATGACTATGTAGAAGGTGCAGTTATTTGCGTTTACCAACCATGTCATCCACATATTTCTTCGATTCTGCTTTGATTGCTGGATCTGTGGAAATTTTCTGAGCTTGTGATTTATATGAAATGCCGTTTGAAGTAGTACTTGTTTTAAGAATTGGTGTTTTCCAAATTCTAGTTTAAAGATATCTAGCTGCACCAATAGCTATTCTGAAGAATGCCCTGCTCTTCCCTACATTAGCAGGTACACTTTATGGTGTAACTTGGAAAACAGACTACTAACACAGTAGAGTGAAATATCTACGCGTTGGTGAAATACCTTCATTACAGACCTCTCCTGGTCACTGGAAGCGATAGCAAAAGCTTTTCCATGTTATTTGTGATCTTACAGTTTTGGCCAGAGACTACTTTTCCTGTTCCACTTACCATGTGATCTATTATTGAGGTTGGTATTCTGTTCTTGGTACGTAACTGTTCCTAGAACTGAGTGAGCAGCACTCTTAAAGATCTTCAGTCTATATAGTGATAATACAATATATAAACTGTGTACATGAAACATATATCGAAAAGTAATCAAAATAAGCTCTATTTTATAGGAAATCGAGTAATAATTACGAACTTGATAGAAGCACCTTAGATTAAGCCCAATTAGCAGATGAAAATTAAATGCTGTACTCACGATTTTTGTAAACATCGAAAATACAGTGTAAAAATATATATAAATTGGAACTATGTACAAACATTCTCTTTCATCAGCCAGCCCCCTTCAAGCAGCCATACGAACTGTTCCTAAGGGTATGAACTTAAACCAAGTATTATTTAAATTTGAGAATTCTACTTCATAGTTGTCATATGAAGGTAATAGAGTTTTTAATTATTAGACAATATTTACAAGTTTCTTGGTTTAGGTAATACTATAATTATGTTACAACAAGGTATTTACATTAGTAAATCACATTTTAACTGACAAAAGTCAGTGCAAGGCTGTGCCTAATAAACTACATCATGTAACTTCACATTGTTTCTAATAAGCTAACGCTACGTCTTAGAGTTTGAAATGAGATATTATTGTGCTGAAAGATTATCTTTTGTAATTAGTATCTGTATTTTTCAACTAAAAATATACCCCTTCTTATTTTCCTTAGTGTGTTTCGTCAGATTGCTAATGAATAGGTACAGAATTGTTTCTTTAAAATTTACATTTATGTATGATATTTCAGGTACGTTTATCACCATCAGGAAGCAACCTGAGGCTGTTGTCTCAATCATACGTTTGACATGTTCACGTTGTAGATATTTGCAGTAGCTTATGTTTTGATAGCTATTCTGAGAGCTTGATGTTTCTTCAATGATCTACATATCCACTAGTCGTTGGCCTTGCAATTTTCTATCTTTATCTTTTCTGTCGTTTACTGCTTATTTCTTTATCATGTTTACTGTGACATGCTTTCTCATAACATAGATGCACCATGAGTCACATTGTTTATCTTTGTAGGATTGCCGTTATGTAGCTTTTAGTTTGAGTTAGGATATGCCAAATATTTAAAACAAGTTATATTTTTATTATTTTCTTTAACACTTTATTCATATTTTATTGTGTTGTTTCAGTTTACAGAGATGAAGTGGTTTTTCGTTTTGGCGAACCTACATTAATCAAACACTTACTATTCTTCCCACTATGATAGAGCAGTTGTCACTAATGTCTCCTTAGTATCAAATAGTAGTAATACCTCCCAATTTCCTATGGTTAAATACTTAAGGGTTTTATGACGATATATTTGTTATAAATGAGGGGAAAGACACTCAACACAAAATTTCCTTCTTTGTTTTTGCATCCTAGTTATCTAAAAGCAGCATCAGAAATTATTATACAAAAGCTATTTAGATGTGATATTTCCTAGGTGCAAATGTTTGATAGTCAAGATAGTAAACCCTCGATTTTCTGACTGGTTCTGTATTGCCTGTTTCCAGTTCTAGCTGTATAAATTCTTAATTCTAACGCTTTATTGATTAG
The DNA here is from genome assembly GCF_023898315.1 of Schistocerca nitens. Classification (NCBI taxonomy): domain Eukaryota; kingdom Metazoa; phylum Arthropoda; class Insecta; order Orthoptera; family Acrididae; genus Schistocerca; species Schistocerca nitens. The sequence goes on along the minus strand of NC_064621.1, from coordinate 302,746,471 downwards.
ACAACGATCATTGGCAAAAGCACATTGTAACGTAAGTGCCTAGCCTCTACGATAGTGTAAGAAGTTTATTCTTCATTGAGCCAACGTAAATATGCAGTAATATTACAGTATGCTACCTAGTAAACAATTATGAACCTATGAGAGTTGGCAGCTGGAGTCTATGCATTTGGCGGTTCTAGTTGCTTCCCAGTTTTGTCCCCTATTTTATTGTGTAGTTCAGCTGTTATTGGGTGCCTGACATGTTTCAGATGTCACTTTATAATGTATGTCAAGCAAATTATAGGTATTACACTGCGAGTGAGCGTGTTCAGAGTGAGCAGCACCTTGTGGAGACAACAATTAGGAGCACATATGAAGAAATGGACGCTGTGTATCGTGTCTGTATGTGGTAAGGGGTGCAAAAGGGATCGCCATATCTCAATGACAAGGAACGTAATCATTAGGCCAATTTAAAATGTTCGAATGGTGTTAACGGTCAGTTTACGTGAATGCGGTTCGTAAAAAACGAAATTTCACTACTACAATGATGCGTATCTGGAAAAACGTAAACCTAAGGGAATAGGGAGAGTTGCAGACATGGAAGTGGATCAGAAAATGTGACGTCAACAGATTTTGTAGCTCTACCAGATGAGTAGGACATTCACTAGGCATTACATTGTCCTATTAGAGGTAGTACGCCATTACCTTCCTCCGATCATCGAACTGACTCATCCAGCTGTTTATAGGGGGAAGCCGAACTACAATGCAACGCGCTGTCTTTCGCATCAACAAACATTGCCAGAGGTTAAAGAACTGAATACGACAGATTAAAATTCTGCGAGGGACCAGGGATCGAATGCTTGACCTTTGTATTTGCAGGCTGGCACTTCAGCACTGTTCTTCCAAGTATTTCTGCCATAATATACTCGTTACTGTTTGCTCTCTATCAGTGTTACAACCTTCATAGTCAGCCGTTGAAGAAGGGATGTTCTAGATGGTTCTCTACTATGAAAAAAATAGTCGCAGCCATCGAAGGAAGTGGAGTGCCTAGTCCGTAAGCGATGCTCACTTGAACCAATGCATTGTAAGGACATTGTACATGTTGGACAGGTAACTGATATGGACGTTTGCTTTGCTACAGAATTTTAATAACCAGCTGCTATGGTACCCATCAGGATACAGTTCGCCACCAAGTGTAAGATTCCTTTCAGAATCCAACCTCAGGCTTTGTTGCAGCCACTATCCTTTACATCCTTTTCTCAAGAGGTGCAGTACCTATAGGTACCTGGAAGAGCTTCCATGGAGGTTGATAAGGAATTGGAGACCACATCTTTGAATCTGTTAGGCAGGCGCGTTCTAATAGTTCAATTGAAGTTCCAGAGCATAGAAAACTTTGGCATCTGGATTGGAGACCACTCCCTTTGAAAATTTCTGAAAATGACAAAGGAAGGAAAGCGACGAGTTCATCAGATACAGAGCATAATCTTGGGTTAGGTACGAACTGAGAAGGAAATTTGCCGCGTTTCAAAGGATACACATTGGCTTTCGCATTAACCGGTTTGTAGGCGCTCTGGAAAAACGAGTTATGGTCGGGCAGGAATCTGTATCTCGTTTCTCTCGATTGTAGGTTCAATATGTTAAATTCCCAATCATCTCACTCTGTGATCTGTTTTACAGTGTTACTATGATCCACCTCTGTATAGTACGCGTTAGACGTGAAAAATTCCGACCCCAGAATGTTAGTAGCTATTTACCGAAGCCCTCGAGAATATTATCAGCTTGTTCATTGCCACTAATTCCTAAGTGACCAGAGACCCACAGCAGGTTTACCCTGTCGCTTTTCCATAGCCTCGCTAGGGCTTAATGACATTCTAAAATGCTCTCTAGAGAATGAGAGTAATTAAGAATGCAACGTTTCTGCTCTTTTATGTCGTAACTGCCACTTGTGAAGCGTATTGCCAGAAGATTCACACTCTCTGAAAGTGCCAGAAAATAGGACATTGGTTCAGGTAAGTAGTAATGAAATCCGGGAACTCTCGTCTGGTTACAATGTCCATAAAGACTTCCGCAGCAGCTTGCATCTTTGTGACATCCGCCTTGCAGAACGGGTGCTGCTGTACGAATTCCGTTGTCAGCTGCTTCACTAGATGCTTAGTCACCATTACGTTCGTCTTCTCCATGCAGACCTGAAACAAGGTATTTACAGTAAAGCATCGGTTATTCAGAACAATTGGGGATGAGGGGTGTTCGGATAACATGTTTAGGACATTCTAACGTTTACAAGAGCACTATCAGTGTTCACATGGATACGAAACAAAAATGCTGAGTAACATAACCGTCTACACAGCCTCGTTTGAATAATTCAAACTGACCATAAAATTGTCCTACATTTCAGGAAAAAGTCGAAAATTTTATTTTTGCTGAAGAATTTAAATTTTTCTTACAGATAAATCTCGCGAACATTTTGAGGACAATTGGAAAGCATCACATTATTCTAGCCACTTCCTGCATTTATCAAGTTAGTTAAAAGTTTCTTCACTGAATGGTCGTTTTTCTGCTAAGTCTTTTTCGCCCGGCTCTTCCTCGTTCTCGCAAGAGTCGGAATTGACAGACTGACTGACTGACACAGGGAGAGAAAGCAGTGGTCTTGGGACACAGTTACCCACATCGAAACTGACAGTCTCTCTGCCTGTCATTCTAGTAAAGCCAGGCAGTACCCTCAAAGGGTACGAGGAGACCCTTTATTAGCTCTTGATTACACAATTTCTTCAGAACTTACTGATTTCACCCCAAAGTTTCACATTGGGAGATAAAATGTGGCGCGGGTTCATCCTCACCATATGGTCTACACTTAGGGGCTTCTTTCTCTATACCCATCGTGTGAAATTCCCAAAAGCAGTGTCTCCTGTTCAAGCTGTTGTCCACAAAGCAGCTTCTAAAACACGGCTTTAGCATCATTAGCTGGCCGTGTTTTTGTATATTTGTCCAGTATTCTGCGTTTTGTCTCCTAATCCATCTAAAAAGTTTTGATTTTTCCATCGCCTTAGTGATGGAAAGGACAGGTTCTGATCCAACAAATGGGCTCGTTGTTTCTGTCCTGGCCAGCCCATCACCTCATTCAATTCCACTAATTCCTGAGGGACCCACGACAGCTCAACCTTATTGCTTTCCCCTAGCCTCACAAGGACTTCATGGCTTTCTTTTGTCTTGTTGATGAGGTGATAGAAATTTCAGAGCTGTTTGGCTGTGTGAGTGAACGTAGATGCAACGATTCTTGTGATCTAAACAGATTCTTATCTGCACATACTTTGACAGCGAAAATCTCTGCCTGAAATATTGTAGCCAGCTCTTCAAAAGAGAGCCTAGGCTGTATCTCCATATACCCACATAGATTAGACTGTTTTCGAACACCAGTAAACAAGATTGTCTCCTGAACGGTATAGTGGTTCAGTCTTCCGCTGCTCTCTTCTTGCGGTTGTTACCCTCGAAAGTTAATTGAAGCAACTTAAAATTATTGTATAGTCAGCTGGCATTTCCAAGCCCATTCCTATGTTTACCATACTCCTGATATTGGCGTGGGTTTCTGGATATCCTAAAGGCTGTGTGTTCCTGATACTGTATCCATTGTAATCCAGATATGCAATAGGGTTTGCCCAGCATGGTCTCCATCCCCCAGTGGGTGTGCTACTAATTCCACCTGTCGTGGCTAGGCACGCAAATCTCTGCACCATTCCAAGCACCTTAGCAGCCACATTCTGTTCTACTTTATTCCACCATGCTGTAACTCCATAAATCATACGTTTTATTACAGAGGTCGTCGATGACATTGGTGATAATTTCATCGTCCGTCAGTATCTGATAGCTAGGTTCAACAACATCACCTTGTAACCAGTCGTCAATACATTCTTGATCGCGTTCTTCTAATATTGAAGATTAAATAATCACCCCTGCCAATTCAGATGCAAATTGTCTGTTTCGTGGCTCTTCAAATGCAGTGAGACTCATGTCAAGCAAGTAGCGTAATGCAGTCTTTCTTTTGTAATGCCCTTGACTACGTATCAGACTTTTTCAGCAATATACACAGCACCCTTCAACTTCTACAGCGCACACATGAAAACTTTGCCTTGCGGATTGGAACGCTTTCGGTTAATTAGTATTTCGTTTCATTAGTTTTCGGATATTCGACGCTCTACAGTGGCTATATCCCTGCCGTGAACGGAAACTGTAAGCAATGGGGACAAATGATTTTGAACTCTACGAATTCACTACGTCAATGAATTACGTTGCGAAGACCCCTACAAACCATCAAACTTTATCAGTTCATCTTTTCCCTATTCTCGAGTTTGCGAGACAACTGAGCAGACGTACCAACAAAGTTTGTCAAATTGATCGGTATTTTAAAAGTGCGTACCGCATCGTGTTTTGACCCAAGTGGGAATGACTACTAATGCAGACAAAGCATTTCGTGTACAGACCTTAGCACTGAGTAGGAAGAAGGAAAGAAAACAAGACCCTGCTCCAGGGAATGGTTGAAAGAAATATGCATGAAAATCTGATAAAGAAAATATTTGACTCCGAATCTGATTATTACGTGAACTTTTATTTATTTTTTATTGCGCTCCGTTCTTAATGATGTGGGTAGTGAATACTCGTGGGTAGTTGCCATTACCAGTGGACTGGCTAAAATATCTAGTTTCCTAGTTATGATTCGTGCATACAAATATGTAGATCGAATTTCAAAACATTTTCAGGTTTATTAGACTTCCTCCATCAGATGTAAATACTTTTATTTGCCAGTGTTAAATCAGGAAAACGCAGAGGAAACTTCAGTTTGACAGTAAACATCACAAAAAATTGAAAATGAATTCAAATGTTTCAGCGAACACGTGATTCTTCTGTTTATATTTCTTGTAAAGTTAATTTATATCTAAAGGAACACACGAAATAGGATCAAAGCATATTGTTAAAAACCGTTTAACAGCCAAGTTCCCATGAAACTTTTTTAATCTAAGGCTACCGGTTTCAACAGACTATGCTGTCTTCTTCGGGTCTAAAAATCTTTTAGTTGTAGAGAGTGTTCATTTTACGCTGAATCACACACAAGATGGCAAGTGGATAAAAACAGCACATTGCAAAAAGTTTGTCATTGCTAAAATATTTAAAAAATAAAGCGCCTTGTGCCACAGGCTATGTCAATACGCATTGTTCACAGTTGCTTGTCGCATAATACGAACACGGTACACGAAAACATAACTGTTTACATATTCTGGAGATCTATATATGTGATGTTGAATGTTGATTGGTTTTTAACAGTTAAACAGATCGCCCTTCAGCTCTCTCAAAATGAGAAAATTCAATCAAAGAAAATGTTGTATTCATAGTGAAGCACAGTGTGATGCAAATTTAAACGGAGAGATACAGTCGAACATTACATCCCAGGATAGTTATTCCCCCATTCATTTCGTACTGTGCCTGTAGGAGGAAACAATCTGTGAAAATAAGATAAATGTATGAAGCAACTCTTCTTCACAAAAGTTTAACATTACTACAATTTTCAGATGACGTGTAATCTGAATAGTCATCAAATTCTTCGTTTTCATCACTTGTAGACTCAAGGGATTTGCAAATCATTTTCTCCAAATTTTTCTTCTCTTCCCTGCACAGTTTAGAGACGGAATCAATATAAAAGCACGCAAAACAGACGAAACAGAACTTTAACGTCACTAATTCCTACGAAGCAATAGACAGTAACAAACTTTTCAGAAAATATGAATTGTTGAAATGATACCGCTACTGTGATCTACGAAACCTGCAGACCTCACATATTTCAGAAGCCGTAAAAATACAGCCGACATCACGGAAAACCCTCTTAACTGGTGTGACGCAATATTACATCCCCTGCACGCTGACATTTCTGCAAGAACAGTAATGTTACGTCAGCCGCACGCTAAGCGTTAATTTTGATCTTTGTGTGTTCATGCGCAATATCTATCTGGGAAATACAACAAATTTCCTATTTAGGTCATGTCGACTGCTCTTTTGCTTTTATGCATATAATCTTTATCCCAGGTTCTACATTTGTGCAAAGCTCAAAATACAGTGAGATAAATTGTAAAAAATCTCCCTCTAAACATGCACGGTGACATAACGTCCGGCATCTTTTCAAATCGGCCGTCAATCAAAGAATCTTTAAAATACGTCAAACGCAGTCTATATTTCCCGAACACATCAAACAAAGCCTCGAACTGCAATTAGTTTCACAAATTAGTGAAGTCTGACAATTAGTTTGATCCGTTACAGGGACCTAAATGCATATATTCAGACTGTTGATAATCACTTCGAACATCTACTGTAAGCTTCAGTTTTCGTTATAATACGAGTTACTTACAACAGAAAACCTAAATACGCTGCCCAACAGAACAGAGCTGAAGGATAACTCTTTCGAAATCCCGTAACTGCCTCCCAGTCCGGCGCATGAGTTTGAAATTTAGCTCTAAGGTGCCGACAACCCCCCTCTAATGGTGAAAAAGCATGGCGCCCTACGACGTCACCCTCGGGCTCGGCGACGCTTCAGACAGCAAGGTATCTGTACATGTGCAAAAAGAACCACGGCTCAAGAGTTCATGTGAGCTATAAGGTAGTTAACGATGTCACATTGGCATCAAATTTCATCACAATTCTGCTCAACACCACCATGGACGGGCACACGTTGAGAAGGTCGTCACCCCCCCCCTGTTACATTGGATCCCTCTTGACATCTCTGCAATGGAGGTCAGAACCACGACACCCAGCATTGAAATCTCGCTGTTTTCTTATGGACGGCCGAGGAAAACATTTAAGACACGCCGTTGCCCAGAAGCGACACGAAAAGGCCTTTTAAGACCTCTGAATTCGGAAACAGCCTGGCGGCTGCTCTGGCGCCTGAATGCGAACCGCACCAAAGAGGTGCCGAACGGCTTGCCTAATTTCAGGTGCTAGAGCAGGAAATAGGCTGATTTGGTGTCAATTTCTGCAGGTACATTTCCAACGTTCTCAACAAAGCTGTTTGTGTGGCTCCGAGGGTGGTGACGAATTGGGTAAGGGACCTTTTGCTTTTTTCTTCGCGCACATGTTGATGTTGCACTCCTGTGTGATCACGCCACAGGAGGGTTGAAAAAGCGTAAATAGCCTTCGATGCTTCAGCTCATGTTCAAATTTCGTCGAATAATTTTGAACGGTGCCTAGTGGTTCCAACTCTTACACGAGACCAAAAATTGTGGTCGTGCTGCTCTCCAAAAGGGTACCATCACCTTCAATGGAGATGCAACCCAACAATAGCCTTAGAGATAGTTGATTGGTTGGTGGGTTGATTTAGGAGTTGGTTGGGGGGGGGGGGGGGTAGGAAAGGAGGGAGCAAGCAGTGGTGTCACCGGTGTCATGATTTAAGATAGCAGAAATGAAGGGTTTGCTTTTGTTTTGCTTTAGGGCGCAAAAAACAACTACTGTTATACGCGCCCAAGTCAAAACTATAGAACACGAACACAGAAAGGAGTTAAACCACTATAAGTCAGTCCAAATTGACAGAATAGAAGGCTGCTAAAACGGGCACATGGAAAAAGGGCTAAAAAGGCCTTACAGAAACAGAAGTCCAAAACTAAAAATTAAACGGCCTTCGCCATATTGCTCAGTCAATTAACAGTGATGAGAAAAAGAAGGGCACTTAAGATGAAACCTTGTTGAAAGCCATTCTCTCGGGTCCATAGATAGCTGAGAGGGACATCTCTACCTCTCAGATAGATGTGGACGTGTAGCCAGACTGACAGTTCATCATCAGCAGTTTCTGTTGCAGTTCTACAGTTCGTGGCCAGTAGCAGTCATCGACCAGTTCCAGTTGCCTCCGTTACAGCCAGCCGTTATAAACTAGTTATCGTCTAACAGTAACCACCGAGTGTCAAAGTGTTAAGAATACTCTTGAATTTTTTGCAATGATTGTCTGCAACGACACTGATCTGTAGATTAACACTGCTTTGTGCGACGGGTAATACTGTTACTTCAGTAATGACTATTTTCTTCGTTTTGACGCCTTTAACGAGAAATTATGATTCCTTGGTGGGGTGGCACATCTTTACAGAACAGTACTGGAAAATTCTCCCTCAATCTTTTCTGCCTATTCCTCGTACAGCCCTATCCGAGCTGCAGGGACGGACCGATGCAAAACCCTGACGTACAGATTCCCAGCACTACACAAACATGGATGCGGTATACACATCCCCTACCTGACCAAGAACGCCTCGAGCTCTTGCTGCAGAACAGGATCTCAACTGTACGATGCCTCAGATTTTATGTGAAAACTCCTTCAGCTTTTCAAACCAAACAAACTTTAAAATTTTGCAATTTTGCTCTCGTCTACATAATTACTGTGTAGCAGTGACCCTGACGACAAACATTTCTGCCAAAGAGACCAGTTTGTTGACATCGTCAATGTAGAATGTTGCAGGCGTTCTTTAAGCCTTGGAAGCAGAAAAAGATTGGACGATACCCTGCCTGGACTCTGTGGAAGATGATTGTGAACGTGAACCCATGGTTTAGAATTGTTGCCGATGTCGCAGCGCACGTGTGTGTTCTAGCATTGTCATTCTCAGGGGAGGGTACTCCATCTGTGGACGAACTCTTCGAATTCTGAATTCTAATACAGCACACTGTTTTTTATGAGCGTAGTTACATTAACATGGCCATGTCACATGCTACAATTCGGATCCCACTAGCGGCAGAGCGCTGCAAATATGTATACATGAATTGAACATGTATAACGTTAGTAATATTTGTTATATTTAAAAAGCTTGAAGTGCTTTAACATGAAAAATTTGGAGGCATTTTTCAGCACTCTCTCTTCGTTTGTAGTTTATCAATGGACTAAGAAGACCTGTGATGGCTTGTCAATTCTACCTTCAGTTTTAAACGGCAGAACTATTGCACTAGACACTGAAGAACATAACCGTTTGTAAATCTGTTAGTTCAAGTGCTTCAGTCAAAACAGAAAATCACATTTTGTGCGCTAGAAGAGAGGAAGAAAAAGTAAAATTTCAACGCCAAAAAAGTTTCCTCTTAAGGAATTGTAGCCTTCGCAACTTTGTGGTGTAATATAGCACCAAGCACAGTCCTAGAGCCACGAAGTAAGCTGTCAGTTTGGTATGGCTGCAGGATAACTTGAAACTGAAGAGACGAGGATTGATTTCATTCAGTCCAAGGCTGCTAAATGTCTGTTTTACTGTTAATGTAAGGATCATTTTGGAAGATTCATCACAATTATCTAGTCGTTTACAGGCCTTAGATTACACTATGTACCTAGAATCAGATGAGTTTCGTGAAGAAGTAGTGTATCTGACACCAAATCTAATAAGAATTTTCTGTTTCAAAGTTTAAAGCCTGTTCTTCCATTTCGAGGAATATTGATGCTGGTTAATTATGTTGATATCCCGAATTTTTTTAAATCTTTCTGACTGTTAGATTTTGAATTTTAGTTTCACAGCATGTTATGCTGCTACACACTAATTTTTTGTATAACTTTTCATAACTCATTGGATATGCTTGATTTAATTGTATCAGGATGGAATCTTAGATCACAAAATCAAAAAGTGCCATTGACATTCATAATAATATGAAAAGATGTACTTTACATAAGAAATTGAATCTGCTTACTATTTATATAAATATTGTACGTTAAACAATAAATGGATAAATAAAAACACCTGAGGCACAATAATTCTTTGTAATTCTTCAGAAATTTAGTTAATGGGTACTTTTGTAAACTCATCGATTCTGTTACATAGAAGATAGCAAAATTTTGCCCCATAGTGGAAATATTTCTACGTACGCCCATACTGGTTTATAAGACTTTAACTACAGTGCCACCCACATCCATCACTCAAAGCTGAGAATATAAGTGCGCACTATTTTAATAAATACTTAGAAGTTGTTTCAGTTTGTTTTGCCCATATTACATAAGTAATAGACAAGCGCCCTGCGACCACGTCGGTACCTAGCATGCAAGCACTTTTGTACAGTAACTATTCTATGTATGGGTGTTCATTTACTTCTGCTGTGCATGCTTGATGCAGAACTTTTTTGTGAATGCGAACTTAGAATCCTTGAGATAGGCGTGTGGCAGAATAGTAGTCTATGTTATCCAATCTGTACAGAGAACAAACAGTAAAGTAAACTAAGGAGGAATTTGGAAGAGAGATTGAAGTTCAGGAAGATGAAATAAAAACTGTATGCAGAATGAGATTTTCACTCTGCAGCGGAGTGTGCGCTGATATGAAACTTCCTGGCAGATTAAAACTGTGTGCCCGACCGAGACTCGAACTCGGGAGCTTTGCCTTTCGCGGGCAAGTGCTCTACCAACTGAGCTACCGAAGCACGACTCACGCCCGGTACTCACAGCTTTACTTCTGCCAGTACATCGTCTCCTACCTTCCAAACTTTACAGAAGCTCTCTTGCGAAACTTGCAGAACTAGCACACCTGAAAGAAAGGATATTGCGGAGACATGGCTTAGCCACAACCTGGGGGATGTTTCCAGAATGAGATAGTAGGAGACGAGGTACTAGCAGAAGTAAAGCTGTGAGTACCGGGCGTGAGTCGTGCTTCGGTAGCTCAGTTGGTAGAGCACTTGCCCGCGAAAGGCAAAGGTCCCGAGTTCGAGTCTCGGTCGGACACACAGTTTTAATCTGCCAGGAAGTTTCAAAAACTGTATGGTTTGCCTGACAATATAATTCTGACAAACTGGAAAGAACTTGGAAAATCACTTGAATAGAATGGGTAGTGAACTTCAAGTAAAACGTGAATAATAGTATATATTTCAATTACCTCAGGTGATGCTGAAAGTATCTGATCAAATATGAACCTGAATTGTTTTTGTAAACTTTACTAAATGAACCAAACCAAAAATACACTCACCTAATCTTTCTACACTCTCCTGATTTGGTTGCACATTTTTTCCAGCGAGCAGGCAACTTTTTGAAAGGGGACGTGTACGCGGCCACTTGCACGTGAACTACTCTATCGCTGTATCGTCATCAAACGTATCCTCCAAGCTCTGCTTTCAGCGCTCCAACCATGAAATACAGGGTCACCAATCTGGATTCTAGGCAGGATATTTTGGAGTTGCTCAGTGAATTTCCTCCAGTAGTTTCCTCGATAAAGGCCGGCCGGTGTGGCCGTGCGTTCTAGACGCTTCAGTCTGGAACCGCGAGACCGCTACGGTCGCAGGTTCGAATCCTGCCTCGGGCATGGATGTGTGTGATGTCCTTAGGTTAGTTAGGTTTAAGTAGTTCTAAGTTCTAGGGGCTGATGACCTCAGAAGTTAAGTCCCATAGTGATCAGAGCCATTTTTCCTCGTTAAAGCAGCAGAGAGTGGGCATGAATCACCATCATCGATGGCCTGAGCACTGCCATAGCCTATTCCTACTGCAAAAACGATTTCGGAAAGGTTTATGCGCCGATTTTCTGTAGTAAGGTCCTGTAAGGCACAAACATCGTCTGGTGTGATGTGTGTCTGTGGTCGTCTTTTGGGGGGCACGTTTTCCACAGCTAGGCGCCCTGCCACAAATGTTCCTACCATTTATACATTTCGGTCTTCGAAAAGGCTTTTCCCTAAACTTTGCATGCAACCTCCTCTATTTCCGCAGATTTGGCGCCTTCTTCCGCGAGAAACTTCGCAACAGACTTGTTTACGTCTTGTTGGCATGACATGATGGCCTGACGCGAGCGGTGGCGTCTAACTGCAGCAGAACAGTACTATTTCAGACATCCCCACTAACATCCTGTCGAGCTCACACCCGTTACAGTCCAGTATCACAGCCACCAGATTTGAATTCCAGTTCATATTAGATACATCCTCTTAGATTAATAAATGAAAAAGTAGTAGACGAGTTTTGCTAACAGGGCAACAAAACAACAGATGACTGCCGAAGTGAAAAAGGATGTGAAAACTAAACGCAGCTGCATGAAACGATTTTCTGGAAGGATTACCCCTCCAGTCCGAAAAGTTTCGAGCCTGAATTAATAAAAAAATATGGAAAAGTTAAGATGGTTTTAATTATTCAGGTGATCTATCTAGTCTCCTTGCACTTTATTACAACGCACAGAACATTCTTACAACTATGAAAACTGTCATGGTTGATACTGTTCAACTCGCGCGTAACATTGGCCTGAATGTCTGTTTGCCGTCAAACGGTCGACCCTTCAAGTGAATTTCTGCAATTTGTCGTTTTGTGGTAGGTTTTTATTGATAACACCAAGTCTCCACACGTTTGGCTTTTTTTTTAAAGAATTGTCTACTTTTCCCATTTCAAACAAGTCGCGGCAGGTGTCAAAGCATCGTTTATGTTCTGGTTCCAAGGTTTGAGACACTTTGCACACGATTTCCTATTCTTCAGAACTTTCTGGTGAATGCCTTTAACATGTCATTTGGAAATGTTGCTCCACTGTGATTCGTGACAATACTGACACTACGTTGCACGTCCACTACTCAGTCGACTATTGAACACTTACTTGTTGAATGCACATCTGTTATTAGTTCAAGCTCCATCGCAGTTATCGTGGTGGCGCTGTTTGTACACCAGCAGTAAAATCAGCCTCTGAAATTTTTGGATGGGCGGGCTATGTTACTACCTGTTATAAATTTGTTTGGATGTATTTTCTGAAACTATTTGTATTGAATTACGTGACAGACTTACATGAAAGTGAAGTATGGACACTAATATAGACAAGATAATAGATTTTTAAACGTGTTTCAACAGAAGAGTACTGAACAGGAGATTGATGGGTCGCATAACTGATGGCGAATTACGGAATCGACTTGAGAAAATAAATCTAATGTACAACTCTAATAAAAGTGGATGTGGGTGGATAGGCAACATCCCGAGGCACCGAGAAATTATTTGGTACCGTAGGGAAGTGTTGGGGGTTAACAACAGTCACAAAATTAAATGGAGATCAAGAATCGTACTCTAAGCAGGTTCAAGCAAATGCGTGTTACAGTAGTTACGCGGAGATGAAGATACTTGCACAAGACAGACCAGCAAGTCTGTATCAGATAAGTTTTCGAATTGAATACCACAACACTAACTAGAAGTGGAACTTCTAACAAATAAAATGTTAGCAAGAACAGTTTTTTGTTTCTATAGTAAAAAGGTACAGTGAGGAGACTTACCTGATGTCGTATCCACTGCCAGACTTGCGACCTAGAGATTTCTGCGGTGGCAGAGTCCTCGACGCAGCCCCTGTAGAAGAAGTGACCTCGGCCTTTGAACCAGTGAAAGACGAAGAGCACGGCGACGGCGATGTTGTGGCGCAGGCCCTCTTCTGTCACCCCTCCGGCTGGCATCTGCAGCAGGTCCTCGCGAGATACCACCAGCGCTGGGTGAATCACCGACAATTGGTTGACGTCGGCAGCGGCGCACTCCCACAGCTGCCAACATAATCCTAGAGTGACAACGTCGCTACCACGACACTGTTGTGACTTCTGATTTGCATCTAGACTACCATATTTGTCAAGTGTTCTACAATCCGCTATGAATGTTTCTTGTAACAGAAGTATGTTGAGTGATAAGCCAGATGGATAAAGTAAACCTCAATATTTCTTTCGAGCCTCTGTAGTACATCATGAAACAAGTTACAGAAATTTCATACGTCAGAGAATATACTCAGATGACATAAGTTATCAAATAGCAGTATGCACATATACAGATGGCGGTAATACCGCGTAAAGGGCAGTGCATTGGTGGAGCTGCCATTTGTACTCAGTTTATTTATGTGAAAAGGTTTCCAACGTGAACTGGCCGCATGACGGGAATTAATAGACCTTGAACGAGGAATGTTAGTTGGAGCTAGACGCATGTGACGTTCCATTTCGGAAATCGTTAGGGGATGAAATATTCCGAGATCCACAGTGTCAAGAGTGTGCTAGGAACACCAAATTTCAGGCATTACATCTCACTACGGACAACTTTGTGGTCGACGGCCTTCACTTAACGGCCGAGAGCAGCGGTTTTGCGTAGAGTTGTCATTGCTAAGAGGAACAACACTGCATGATTCCAGAATGAGATTTTCACTCTGCAGTGGAGTGTGCGCTGATATGAAACTTCCTGGCAGATTAAAACTGTGTGCCGGACCGAGACTAACTCGGGACCCGAGTTCGAGTCTCGGTCCGGCACACAGTTTTAACCTGCCAGGAAGTTTCAACACTGCGTGAAATTACCGCAGAAATCAATGTGGGATGTACGACGAAGGTATCCGTTGGACAGTGCAGCGACATTACGCGTTAATGGGCTATGGCAGTAGACGACCAATGCGAGTGCCTTTGCTAAGAGGACGACATCGCCTACGGCTCCTCTCTTTGTCTCGTGACCATATCAGTTGGATCCTAGAAGACTGGAAAATCGTGGCTTGGCCAGATAAGTCCAGATTCCAGTTATAAGATCTGGAGGTATGATTCGATTGTGTCGCAGACCTCACGAAGCCACGGACCCAAGTTGTCAAAAAAGCACTGTAAAAGCCGGTGGTGGGTCTAATATTGTGGGCAGTGTTTACATGGAATGGACTGTGCTGCCTAGCCCAGCTCAACCGATCACTGATTGGAAATTATGTTGGGCTACACTGAGACCATTTGCAACCATTGGTGGGCTTCATCTTTCCAAATAATGATGGAATTTTTATGGACGACAATGCGGCATGTCACCGGGCCTCAATTGTTCGGGACTGGTTTGAAGAACATTCTGGACAATTCGGACGAATGATTTGGCCACCCATATCGTTGTCATGAATTCCATCTAAGATTTATGAGATAATCTGAAGTCAGTAGGTGCACAAATTCCTGCACTGGCTACACTTTAGCAATTAGGGACGCCCATAGAGGCGGCATAGCTCACTATTTCTAGAGGGGACTTCCAACTACTTCAGTCCATCCCACATCAAGTTGTTCCTTTACGCCGGGCAAAAAGCTCAGACACGATATTGGGAGTAATCGCACGACTTTTCATCTCAGTATGTAATCAGTGCAGCAGCAATCTTGTGCATTACCCCGTCAGGGATTTACTCTTTCATTGTTAGATAACCTATGTGTTCAAAATTGATATGACAGTGACAATAAAGCGCCTACTTCATACTGGATGAGAAATTAACGTCTTTTCGGTTTTCTGGGTTTTATAAAATTAAAGAAAAACAGTCTAGATCGCAATGGTTATTTTATTTAGAATCAACTGTTTCGGCCTAGTCTTAGGCCATCTACAGAATAGCACTGTAAAGGGTAGAAATCGTGCTAGGCACATTGTAAGTAGGCTGTTTAGATTTTTTTATTGGTAACGCCACCTCTGTATAAAAATCACTGGCTGTGCTGTGTGCAGTCTGTGGCTGCTTTGCATTGTTGTAATACTCGCCATTGTAGTGTTAGGCAGCTGGCTGTGAACAGCGCGTAGCGTTGCGCAGTTGGAGGTGAGCCGCCAGCAGTGGTGGATGTGGGGAGAGAGATGGCGGAGTTTTGAAATTTGTCATGAACTGCTATATATATTATGACTATTGAGGTAAATACATTGTTTGTTCTCTATTAATATCTTTCATTTGCTAACTATCCCTATCAGTAGTTAGTGCCTTCCATAGTTTGAATCTTTTATTTAGCTGGCAGTAGTGGCGCTTGCTGTATTGCAGTAGTGGGAGTAACCAAGATTTTTGTGAGGTAAGTGATTTGTGAAAAGTACAGGTTAATGTTAGTCAGGGCCATTCTCTTGTAGAGATTATTGAAAGCCAGATTGCGTTGCGCTAAAAAATACTGTGTGTCAGTTTAAGCACAGTCTCGTGTATAATTGTTAAAAAGGGAACGTTTCAACATAAAGAAGCCAGTGACGAAGTAATTTATGCTTATTAAAATCTGAGTCGTTACTTATGAGTTGATGTGCGAAACAGTCAGCAGACTGCTACTATGTAGATGCCGTAAGACTAGGCCGAAACCGGTCTCTTTAAATAACCATTGCGATCTAGACTCTTTTTCACTTATTTTATATAGCTTACAAGACCGCTGTTCTCCGAAAATATTACCAAAAACTGAGTTTTGTCTTAAGCACCGGAATATCTTCGACATGAACAGTCGTGACAGAATCTGTATTTGGAGACGAACTTTTCTATTAACGTACCTAATTTCGAGTTGGCATTCTAGCTGACTGAGTATACAATACAGAGCGCATTGCAAAGAGCTGCTGATTACAAATGAAGGAAAGATTAATAATTAATCTTCCAATTTACTTCATTACTGTAAACATACTTGGGGGAATTATTTGTTTGTTTATAGAAAAGGAATGATTACGATTGATTCGCAAG
Source organism: Schistocerca nitens (assembly GCF_023898315.1). Taxonomy (NCBI): domain Eukaryota; kingdom Metazoa; phylum Arthropoda; class Insecta; order Orthoptera; family Acrididae; genus Schistocerca; species Schistocerca nitens. The sequence goes on along the minus strand of NC_064621.1, from coordinate 302,730,140 downwards.
AAATATCACAGAGAAATGTTTTAGTAGCTGTTATTAGGCAAATTAGACTGGGTTCTTCATTAGACGACTATTACGTAAATTACTTCAAATGGGGGTATTACACCAGCTAAACAAGTGACCAGATCATCTGAGTGATTCGGCCGTGGTGGCCGAGCGGTTCTAGGCGCTACAGTCTGGAACCGCGCGACCGCTACGGTCGCAGGTTCGAATCCTGCCTCGGGCATGGATGTGTGTGATGTCCTTAGGTTAGTTACGTTTAAGTAGTTGTAAGTTCTAGGGGACTGATGACCTCAGAAGTTAAGTCCCATAGTGCTCGGAGCCATCTGAGTGAAAGTGTAGGCTATGCTTCTCTTTGTAGCAGTTTTGGGTAAATGGTCTTTTGAGACTTTCCAGATCAGTAACATGGTTTATTGGGAGGGACAGTCTTTCAGCGAACTAATCCGGTATATGGAAACTGTAATAATGTGCCATATGGGGTGAACTCAACTGAGCAACGAACATGTGAAACGACTCAGAAATATGTTTCTCGTTTCATACTAGCTGTATACGGCACGCCCTTTTAACGACGCATTGCCCTTTATGGCCCCCGGTTGACTAGCATTCGAGAATGGGGACTGACGGCCCGACACGAAGGTGTGGCTGGAGTGATGATCGTGCATAAAGGCGTGCATCGTGCTAGAGCCTTTTGTAAATAGTACTGATTTTAATTGTTTTGTTTCAGTCTTGCGTGCTTACTGTTCGAAGTGGTCGTGAATGATTCTTACACTTTCCTTAAAGAAAATTCGTGATAATGTCTTGGCATCCCTAAAACAGTATTTGAATACTAATTGCTAACAGCGAAGCAGCATATTAAGTGCTGTCAACGGACTTTCTACCGTGAGATCTCTTCAGTGCAAGAGACAGGTATAGCAGACGCATAATGGAAAGAAATTCGCAATGTGTGCCTTATTTGTATGTGTACACCTGCAACGCCCCAATTTAAAATTTGTCTGTTGCACACGCCTCACATTACACTACCAGTGTCGAGCGGAGATGTCTCTTCTCTCATTTCTAGATAGATAATGACTAACCTACTTTCGTAACTGGGACCACTCAAGCACGTTGGTGCAGGTATACTTGGCTCCAGTTTCAGCGCAACTGCTCTGATCAAAAGTATGCGAAAAATCGTATGTAATGCGGAAGTGACCACTAGATATAACGAGGCCGGCCAACCAGTACAAAAGGTGACGGGGACTGTTTTACTGTCAGTAGAAGCAATAAAAGCAAAACGGGTACACCAGGATGGGTCAGTGGCTTCAAACGCGGATTAGTCATTGGCTGTCACTTCAGTAACAAATTCATCTCGGACGTTTGAACCCTTATAAAGCTGCCAAAGTCGACTGTTTATGAGTTGTCTGAAGCGGAAATGCGAAGGAAGAAACGCATCTAAACAAAGACCAGGCGTACCATGTACTTACGGAGAGGCGCGTCGAGCATTGCTGAGGGTAGCTGTAAAATATAGCATGAAATCAGCGGAAGGAAGCACTCTTGAGTTCCAAAATGCTAACAGTAGGTAGTACATTTAGAACAATGACTGTGCGTATAGAGTTAAAAAGAATGGGATTTAATGGTCGAGCAACTCCTCATAGACCAGACATTTCTGTAGTCAATGCTAAGCAGCGCTTGAGCTGACCCCATCATTTTAGTTACTCCTTCACTATGTTTTGATGAAGGATCAGCGATTCTTAATTCTAGTCTTTTGCATTTTAGACTGGACAGTCGTCAATGTTAGTTTTTATAAACTGAAGGCTGGAAACAATGCCTAGCCACACCAACTGTTATGAACGTCTTAATTTATAATATCTCTGCGAAAACATTCTGTTGGCACCCACCTACATAGGGAGAAATGACCATCACGATAAAAGAGAAATCAGGGCTCGCACAGAAAAATTTAAGTGCTCGTTTTTCCCGCATGCCGTTCGATAGTGGAATGGTAGAGAGGCAGCTTGAAGGTGGTTCATTGAACTCTCTTCCAGGCACTTTATTGTGAATAGCAGAGTAATCACGTAGATGTAGATACACAGAAGATGCAATTTGGAAGTTGCAAAACCGGTTGTTTGCGTAATCGACTTAAATATAGCTGCAGCAGATTACTGGTCTTTTCATTCACCTTTTATACACTGTATGAATAGGCCAATCAACTACGTACAACAGAACCCGTATGGGACGGTCATGTGACGCTCCACCATTGGCTTAAGTAACGAAAATGAACTGGTGTGTACGTGTCAGGCGGCTGCATGGGAACAGCGCAGTGAGCTGGAGCACATGGAGACGTGATAGAATGGCAGAAAGAAGCTATCGTGGCTGGACGCGTCCACGACCAAATCCTGAAGCAATTTAACCGATTTTACGGTGTATTAACACGTAATGTCCAACGTCTCTACAAGGAATGGTGAACGACCCACAATCATGTAGCATGGCGTAAGGAAAGTGGTCAGATACTAAATGGCAGGAACCAGTGACCAGCTTCGCGCCTTGTCAATGAGTGTGTTTCAAACTACGGTAATTAGCTTGGGGATTAAGAGGCCGGTTCAGCTGTATTTAATGGTTAACGCGAGGGAGCGCTGTAGCAAATAGGTCGGAAAGGGCCGCGCGCAGAATCGCGGTTTGGGTGGAAGGGTCGTTGCTCCTCGAGTCCTGTTTGAGCTAGGATGGTTCAAATGGCTCTGAGCACTATGGAACTTAACATCTGAGGTCATCAGTCCCCTAGAACTGAGAACTACTTAAACCTAACTAACCTAAGGACATCACACACATCCATGCCCGAGGCAGGATTCGAACCTGCGACCGTAGTGGTCGCGCTGTTCCAGACTGTAGCGCCTAGAACCGCTCGGCCACTCTCGCCGGCTTTCTTCAGGTGCCATCTGGATAACAATGAGTCCAGAAAGAGTGACATATACTAAAATGCCCACTAACATGAAAAAAATTTTGAAGAACTTTTAAAAATATGTAAAACTGAGAAAATTATACTCACGTAACTACGTGATAAGAGCTAAGTAGGCCAGAACATGGAACCCAGCATTCGTTGTTATACCGTCATTTATTATAATACTGTGGTCTATCACTGAATCAAAAATCAGCCGGGCGTAGAGATCAAAGTCCAAAATGGCTGGTGCCTAAACAGATTACATCAAGGAAATCCACTGGTAACACAATGATACTTAAAAAACCATATGAAGACCTTTTAAGTAGCTAGTTTAAAGAAAAGTAACGCAACTGGCCTAAAGCACTAGACAGTGTCCATCAAGAAAATAGCTTGGTAGCACAAAAGGAGATATAAATAAAACAAACACACGCCTCAGCGCCAGTCTACGTGCATGCAAGGAATGCGACCATGCACTGGGAAATACACCGCGAAAGTAAACAGCCAGCCAGTCGGCTAACGCATGCGCTGGTGACGAGAGAGCACAAACGAAGAATCGGTGATCTCTTGGGGAAGGCATGAATAACCAAAAAAGAACCAGGAATGTTGAATGTTCGAATACAATATCTTAAAACTTGTATGGAGATGTAAGAGAGACAGTTAATCCGAATTACAATGTACCACTAATAATAACCATTCAGTTCTGTTGGCCTAGGGGGCCCTACACATGCACCAACGAACCGACCGACGAACTTACCTTGTCGGGATGTCGGGCGAGTATGACCACCCGACAGCCGATTCTCCCCCACCTCCTTCACTTCAACCAATAAATTGTGCCGTGTGTAGCAATGTCGTGCCAACCGACCGACAAAAGTTCGTCTTCTGTCACTGCTCGTGGGATTAAATGCTGTTCTAATATACATGAGAGGATGCAAGCCGGACGAAACTTTAAGGACCGGTTTCGGGAGAAATTTAAAGACTGCAGATGTTTGTGGGACAAGTCATGCGAGACATATAGCAATACAGATGCGAGGAATGAATCACCTTTTTCAAAAAAATGGTTCAAATGGCTCTAACAAGGGAACCTCCCCATCACCCCCCCCCCCCCCCCCCTCAGATTTAGTTATAAGTTGGCACAGTGGATAGGCCTTGAAAAAATGAACACACATCAATCGAGAAAACAGGAAGAAGTTGTGTGGAACTATGAAAAAAATTAGTAAAATATACAAACTGAGTAGTCCATGTGCAAGATAGGCAACATCAAAGAAAGTACGAGATCAGGAGCGCCGTGGTCCCGTGGTTAGCGTGAGTAACTGCGAAACGAGAGGTCCTTGGTTCAAATCTTCTCTCGCCTGAAAATTTTACTTTCTTTATTTTCGCAAAGTTGTGATCTGTCCGTTCGTTCATTGACGTCTCTGTTCACTGTAATAAGTTTAGTGTCTGTTTTGCGACCGCACCGCAAAACCGTGCTATTGGTAAACGAAAGGACGTGCCTCTCCAATGGGAACCGAAAACATTTGATCGGAAGGTCATAGATCAACCGATTCCTCCACAGGAAAACACATCTGATAAATTCTATACGACACTGGTGATGGCATGTGCGTCACATGACAGGAATATTTTGTCGACCCACCTAACTTGTACACTTGGCGAATGGGTAAAAAGATTCTTCTACCTTGCCCGATTTAGGTCTTCTTGTGGATGTGATAATTACTCCCAAAAAAGTGGTTAAAACATAAGAGTTTGTCACATAAACTGAAAATAAAAAATTAAACTCTTCACTCGAGGAAAGACTTGAACCTAGGACCTCTCGTTCCGCAACTGCTGACGCTAACCACGGGACCACGGCGCTCCTTGATTCCCACTGTCCTTGATGTTGCCTATCTTCGCATAGACTACTCAGTTTGTATATTTTACTAATTTTTTTCATAGTTCCACACAACTTCTTCCTGTTTTCTCGATTGATCTGTGTTCAGTTTTTCAAGGGCTATCCACTGTGCAAACTTATAACTAAATCTGAGGGGGGTGCGATGGGGAGGTTCCCTTGTAAGCACTATGGGACTTAACATCTGAGGTTACCAGTCCCCTAGACTTAGAACTACTTAAATCTAGCTAACCTAAGGATATCACACACATCCATGACCGAGGCAGGATTCGAAACTGCGACCGTAGCAGCCGTGTGGTTACGGACTGAAGCGCCTAGAACCGCTCGGCCACAGCGGCCGGCGAATCACCTTTTTCATTTTTTAACGAGTCCATAATGATTTTGTGTGACACATAGAGAGAATAAAAGTCCGCCGACATTCTGTACACCCATTTTTAGGTTTTATTTCCGCTGCTTATCGGAAAGTAGAGAAACAAACGAAATATCGACATTCAACGGACGTTAATTAATAAAATATACATGCTTAATTATATGAGTGTTAAAAAAACCATCCTATATCCAAAGTACCAGAGCTTCAAATGCTAATAGAAAACACTGGTGCCTTAATTTTTCCGAAGGACCTAACGGTGTTCAGGACGGATGAGCTACATACAGTTGGCGATGGCGTGTTTGTTGCTGTTAGAAGTACTTAATCTCGTAGCGAAATTGAAATAGATAGTTCCTGTGAGTTAATACGGGTAGAGGTTATCCTTGGCAATCAGAATAAAAAATAATTGGATCCTGTTACCGACCTCCTAACTCAGATACTACAATTGCTGAAAGGTTCATAGAAAACTTGAGTCTAATTTCAGACACGTAGCCGACTCATACAGTTTTAGTTGGCGGTGACTTCAAATACTCTCGACATGCTTGGCAAAAATACATGAAGTCCGCATTAAATTATTTCGAGTAATTAATTCATCAGCGCTCCCGAATAGTAAGCGGTCGTGGAAACACACTTGACTTCTTAGCTACAACTAATACTGAGTTAATAACGAGCACGAAAGGGATACAGGGATTACTGAACACAAGGTTGTCGTAACCAGACTGAAAGCCGTAACTCCCAAGTCCACTAAAAATAAACGAAAATTATATCTGTTCGAAAACAGATAAAAACAGGCTTGGCGCCTTCCTGAAAGACTATATTCACTCCTTCCGAATTAACAATGTAAGTGTAAATAAGGTGGGACTTGAATTCAGAGGAATTGAGAGATTTATACCAAATAAATTAACAAAAGACGGAGCTGATCCCCTTTGGTACGCAAAACAGGCCATAACATTGTTGCAGAAACAATGAAAAAAGCTTGCCAAATTTAAATGAACGCAAAATCACCAAGGTGGTAATTTTTTACAGAATACTAGATATTAGAGGCGGACTTCAATGCGTAATGCTAATAATAGTGTTCACAACGAAACTTTGTCTCGAAACGTGGCAGAAAATCCAAAGAGATTCTGGTCGTGTGTAAAGAATGCTAGCTGCAAGGCACGGTCACTGCCTTCTCTGCGCGATAGCAATGGAAATACTATCGATGACAGTGCTGCAAAAGCAGAGGTACTGAAGACAGCCTTCCGAAAGTCCTTCACCGAAGACGACGAAGTGAATATTTCTTTCGAGTCAAGAACAGCTGCCACTATGGGAAACCTAGAAGTAGATATCCGGTCCAGATTGTATACCAAACAGGTTCCTTTCAAAGTATGCTGATGCAATAGCTCCAAACTTAACAGTCATATTCAACCGCTAGCTCGAAGAAAGATCCGCACTCAAAGACTGGAAAGGTGTACAGATCACACCAGTATTCAAGGAAGATAATAGGAGTAATCCACTAAATTACAGGTCCATATCATTAACGTAGATATCTAGCAGAAGTTTGAAACATGTTTTGTGTTCGAACATAATGAATTACCTCGAAGAGAACGATCTATTGAAAGATAGTCAAGACGGGTTTAGAAAACATCGTTCTTGTTAAACACAACTAGTTCTTTACTCACACGAAGTATCGTGTACTATTCACAAGGGATTTCAAATTGATCCCGCATTTCTAGATTTCCAGAAGGCTTTTGACAGTGTACCTCAAAAGCGGCTTCTAATCAAATCATCGTCTGAGTTACGCGACTGGATTCGTTGTTTCCTGTCAGAGAAGTCACAGTTCGTAGTAACTGACGGAAAGTCATCGAATAAAACAGAAGTGACTTCTGGCATTACCCAAGATAGTGTTATAGGGCCTCTGCTGTTCCTTATCTATCTAAACGATATGGGAGACAATCTGAGCAGCTGTCTCAAGTTGTTTGCAGGTGGTTCTGTCGTTTACCGTCTATCAAAGTCATCAGAAGGTCAAAACCAATTGCAAAACGATTTAGATGAGGTATATATATGGTGGGAAAATTGGCTATTTTCCCCAAAATTATGAAAAGTGTGAGGTCATACACACGAGTGCTAAAAGGAACCCATTAAACTTTAGTTACATGACAAATCAACCACATCTAAAGGCCGTAAATTCAACTAAACACCAAGGAATTACAATTACGAATAACTTAAACTGGAAGGAACACATAGCAAATTTTGTGGGGAAAGCTGACCAAAGATTGCGTTTCATTGGCAGAATACTTAGGTAATGCAACAGAGCTATTAATGACACCGCTTACACTACGCCTGTCCGTCCTCTTTTGGAATACTGCTGCGCGGTGTAAGATCCTTACCAGCTAGGATGAACGTAGTACACCAAGGAAGTTCGAAAAAGGGCAGCACGTTTTGCATTATTGAGAAATGGAGGAGAGAGTGTCACGGACAAGATACAAGATTTGGGGGTGAAAATCATTAAAACAAAGGCGTCTTTCGATGCGGCAGAACCCTATCACGAAGTTTCAATCACCAACTTCCTCCTCTGAATGCGAAAATATTTTGTTGACTCCGACCTACATAGGGAGAAACGATCATCATAATAAGATAACGGAAATCAGAGCTCACATGGATGGGTGTTAAGTGTTCCTTTATTTGCCGGCCGGTGGTGGCCGAGCGGTTCTAGGCGCTTCAGTCTGGAACCGCGCGACCGCTACGGTCGCAGGTTCGAATCCTGCCTCGGGCATGGATGTATGTGATGTCCTTTGGTTAGTTAGGTTTAAGTAGTTCTAAGATCTAGGGGACTGATGACCTCCGATGTTAAGTCCCATAGTGCTCAGAGCCATTTGAGCCATTTTGTTCGTTTTTTCCGCGTGCTGTTCAAGAGTGGAATGATAGAGAATCAGGTTCCATGAATCGTCTGCCAGGCACTTAAGTTTGATTTGCAGAGTAGCTACGTAGATGAAGGTGTAAATTTAGAAACCCTCTGTTATGAAGAGCGAAGCCTGAGATGTTTTTTTACAGTTCTAACACTCGCTAAATGCTTCGTTTCCTATATATCTGTTGTATTTATTAGATATGTGTGCCATCACTATGTCTAGTCTTTTTTCTTCGAATCTGAGATGAGGTTCTTAAAATTACAGGTCATCGTTTATGCTACATACATAAATAAATTAATAACGTTTACATGAATATCTTTTTATTTTATTATTTTGCTTTACCATGCTGTATTTCCTCGGCCAACTGTATATTTCGCGATCCATAGTGTCAAAAGTGTGTCGAAGATATAAAATTTCAGGCATTACCTCTCACCAAGGGCAACGCAGTGGCCGACGGTCTTGCCTTAACGACCGAGAGCAGCGGCGTTTGCGTAGAGTTGTCAATGCTAACAGACAAGCAACACTGCATGAAATAACCTCAAAAATTTATATGGGATATACGACGAATGTATCCGGTAGGACAGTGTGGCGAAATTTGACGTTATTGGGATATGGCAGCAGACGACCGACGCGAATGCCTTTGCTAACAGACGACGTCGCCTTCAGTGCCTCTCTTGGGCTCTTGACCATATCGATTGGATCCTAGGAGACTGGAAAAGCCTGGCCTGGTCAGATGAGTCCCGACTTCAGTTGGTAAGAGCTGATGGTGGAGTTAGAGTGTGGCTCAGACCTCACGAAGCCATGGATCCAAGTTCTGACCAAGGCTTTGTGCAAGCTGGTGGTGGTCCATACTGGCGTGGACTGTGTTTACATGGAATGGACTGGGTTCTCGGTACTTCCGGATACTTGGAAATCATTGACAGGTTTGGTCACCCAGATCGCCCGCTATGAATCCTACCAGGCGCTTATGGGACATATTCGAGAAGTCAATTCGTGCTTAAAATCCTGCACTGGCAACACTTTCGAAATTATAGACGGCTGTAGAGGCAGCATGGCTCAATATTTCTGCAGTAGCCTTCCAACGACTTTTTGAGTCCATGATTCGTCGAGTTGCTGCACTACGCCGGGTAAAAGGATTTCCGACTCGAAGAACGAAGGAAGATTAAGTTTAACGTCATGTCGCCACGGAGTCTGGGCTGTGCCAAGAATGGGGAAGGAAACTAGCCATGTTCTTTTAAAGGAATCATCCTGTTATTTGCCTGGAGTGATTTACGGAAATAACAGGATACCTCAATCTGGATGGCCGAACACGAGTTTGAACAGTTGTCCTGCCCTATGCGAGTCCAGTGCGATAACATTCGCACCACCTCGCTCAGTAGTTTCGACATGATATTAAGAGGTATTCCCTGGCTTTGTCGCCGTAGTGTATATTAGTATGTGTTGTGACCGTAACATATACACTGATTTGTCGCTCTATGTTTCATCTTCCATGTTTTTTATTGTGTTTTGCGGGAGTGCTTTAATATGTTGTGTGAATATGTCTTCTAAAAGGAACAGCTTTTTCTTATCGTTGGCAGATAAAATAAAAGTCCTTGAATAATGAGAAAAAGGCATGAGTGGTAAGATATTAGACGAGATGTTCTCTTGACATGAGCAATTTCAAGCATAAGAAAACAAGCCCTGAGTTTTCAATTTTGTGTCTGTCCTTGAGACTGAAGTTGCGAGTTCGCCGAGAAAAGCAATGAAAACAGCAGGAAACAAAGAGCTTGAAGAGGCCGTATTCAAGTGATTTTTGCAGCAGCGAGATTTTAGTCAAGAAAATCTTCAGTCTATCTTCATTTAAAGCCATCAATGTCCTGTTATGGAATGTCGAGGCAAGGCACAGCATTGAGTTAAATTGAAGTGGCGAAAAACTATCAGTACACCCAAAAACAGTAGAAAATTTTATTGAAAAATTCAAAATCGAATCAGAATCTTATTATCCTGAATTTTTATACAACGCAGAGCAGACAGGCCTTATTCGGAAAGCTTTACCTGAAACAGCTTTAGCTTGTAAAAGGGAAACTAGTGCTACTGGCTATAATGTTAGTAAAGACCGTGTTACTTTGCTGAAATGTGTTAAATCTACTGCAAAACAGAAAATACCCTTCTGTTGATAGAGAAACGAAAACTGTTGGAAAACCTCCAGTCTTTTACAAGGATCAACCAAAGGTCTGGATGACTGCTACTTTGTTTGCGAATGGTGCGATTCAATTTTGTACCTGAAGTAAAAAAAATACCAATAGGTCATAGAGAAGGAAGAGAGTAAGGTGATGTTAATCCTGGACAGTGCACCCACCACCCACCCGCCCCACAGAAGGCCTTCCTGACAGAGAAGATGGACGTTTCAAGACACTCTTTCTGCCGCCAAATGTAGCGAGTTTGCTGCATCCAGTGGAACAATCGGTTATCGAGACTACGAAGCGACATTTCAGAAGATAACTATTCAAGAATATTTTGATAGAACATGGATATCAAGAAGGCATTGTGGTTCATTACCAAACACCGAATTTAAAAGACTACACTTACATGGTGGCGGACTCTAAGTTGAACGGTATTTCTACCAATGATCAGATAGAGAAAGACGAAGACGAAAAGAAGAAGCATGAAAGGGAAGAAAGATAAATGGCAGAAAACTAAACACCACCTGAGGATGTAGGAATCCTTTTGAAAATTCCTCGACGTTTCGATTGCAGTGCAAAAAATACAGGAGAGTAGCTTGCTTGTGATTCTATGGACTCTGAATTCCAAATTCTCAATGACGATGAAAAAATCCTTCATAGAGAGAGAGAGAGAGAGAGAGAGAGAGAGAGAGAAGAAACTAATGGCCAGGAGGATGACATTATCAGTGATCCAGATACGGGACCGTCAGTTGGTGAGGCGTTTGCGTGTCTCGACACTGTGCCAGCACGGATGGAGCGGTGGCCTGTGACCTTATGCAGCTGCTCACCGTCAAGTGGATGTGAGACTTGGCTGCACGAAAACCATTAAAGACAGCAAACCAACTGACTCTGACTGTTATGTTCAAGAAGTAACACAGTATGTAAGCACAGTACTTGCAAAATCTAAACAACATTGTTATGTAGTTATAAAATTAATATTGCTGTAGTATGTATACAAAAATTTGGATTTATTTAAAGGAATGACCCGTTTTTAGTATTTGTTCAATTATCCTGATATTTGGTTACTACAAGTCGTCATGGCAATTAGAGTTCTACAGATAATGTTTTGGATTTTCAGTTTATTTGCAACGGGGGGTGAAACGCAGGAATCAACATCTACATAAATTGGTAATTCTGCCGGATATAATCATTAATGACTGGTCAGAGAGTATTAGCATCATGTCTATAAACTTTATCCTGATTAAGGACAAAAAGCGAACAGCGCGCGTGACTACACAACAGGAAATATGTGTGAGAGGACATATAAAAGCTTTGAATATGAAATTGGAATTTTATAATTTCAATACGTGACCCAACAATTCACTCTGTAAAATTACTGCTACAAAAGTTATAGATCTCATTTTATTCTAGTATGTACACAGATCTGAAGAACTGAACATAAAGGTAGTTCCGATGTTTTGTACGCACTAGAACTTTGCCAGAAATTTTTCTGCTACAGCTTATATTCTCCAGATAAACAGCTCTACTTTAGCGGCTAAAATTTGGACGTCTGATGAAGAGCACAAACGAATGCGTTTCCAATGTGAGTACGAAAAAAAAAAATCGTAAAACCTTGAAAATACCATGTTTACGTGCCAGGTAACTGCAGAAGACGTAAATCGATCTTCGGAATCCTATTTTCGTTTTCCTATTCACAGATAAGGCCAGATTTAATTTTGTTAGCCGGATCAAATATCATTATTACGAGCGCTTGTTGGTTTACACGAATTGTGTCTGTTTATTAGCCGTTCTGAGTACATCAGCACGATGAGCTTTGCAGTGAAATATTCAGAAGTTGGAGAGAAAAATAATTCCAGAAATGATGTATGAAATCTTATCCTCGACAGTCAACACGTGCGGAACTGTTTTATTACATCCACATAGATCACGTACTTTTTGGAGGAAGTGTGAAGAGGTAACTTTTCGAACATTATTATACTCCAATGTTTTGGAGACTTGGGACGTCTGGACAACTTCTTAACCTGTATAGGTGTAAACCTGTGTATAGAAATAGCGAATGTTTTGTCGCAAGCCACAAAATTTCTTTACTACTAAAAGCAAGAATGAATATGTTGTTGTAGCCCTCAGTCCAGAGGCTGCTTTGATGCAGCTCTCCACGCCGCTCTATCCTGTGCAAGACTCATCTCCATACTACTGCAACCTACATCCTTCTGAATCTGCTTAGCGTATTCATCTCTTTATCTCCCTCTACGATTTTTACCCTCCACGCTACCCTCCAGTACTAAATTGGTGATCCCTTGATACCTCAGAACATGTCCTACCAACCGATCCCTTCTTCTAGTCAAGTTGTGCCACAAACTCCTCTTCTACCCAGTTCAGTACCTCCTCTTTAGATACGTGATCTACCCATCTAATCTTCAGCATTCTTCGGATGGTCATCCATCCAAGTGCTAGCCCAGCCCGACAGCGCTTCACGTCGGTGATATAACGGGAACCGGTGTTACCGTTGCCGCAAGGCAGTTGGCTGTTATATAAATTACTTGGTCTTATTGTACACTCTAAAATAAGAGTTGGCTGGAGGGTCCTGCCCTTAATAATCCAAACGTTCTCAATTGGGTACAGCTGCGTTGATCTCGCTGGCCAAAGAAGGGTACGTCATGCTCGAAGACAAGCAGCAGAAACTCGATCAATCACTTCCAAGCTGAATAACTGCCCACATAAGAGCCAGAGATGGACTAGTGCTATATTGACTTAACCTGCGAAGCTCTTTCTCTTGAATAAATCTTCCAGTTTTTCTGAAACTGTAATATTTGTTTGTCTGTACATGTATAACACATCTACCAATTACCGTCCAATTTGGATAATTTCATCTTATTGTGTTTTTTTGTCTTATAGTGTGTTTATGTTCTTGTCTTTCAATTGAACCAAACATCTAACACGCAGTCACGTAAAACACGCTCTTCTGGGTGAGCACATCCTTCTTCCAACACCTTCAATTACGCGGAGGAATTGTTCTTTCGAACGAAGTTTTTCTTCTGGTCTCCACAGTACTTCTTTATTCTCTCACTCAGCTGTTGTTTTCGTTCCTGGGTGGAAATTACTAAGCGTTTCCTCTCTTTCAAGCTTTATTCTGGTTCTGAATTTTTCTCTGTTCTGAATTTCTTCTTCAATTTTGTTCATCTCTTGTCTTTTTCAATCTATTTGAGACAGTTATTTTTGCTCCTTTTTGTTACTGAAATACTGGAAGAATATTCTAGTTAATCTATTGTCATTAATTCGTTTCACATGTGCAAAAAAACTGATCCACATTCTCCAGAGTGTAGAGTTCTTGGTAGCTCTTTAATTTGAAGTTGGCTATTTCAGTTTCATCTATAGTAGAGCCAAGAATTTTTCGAAGGATTCTCCTATCTTATTTGTCCATTTTTTTCTGTTGCTGTTACTTTAAACGTTGGCATCCACTCTGCTGCGTAGATAGATTGTAGATTAATAATTGTTGCACTGTCTCTCATGTTCACGTAAATGGAAATTGATTCTTTTATTGTAGGTGTCCTTGGAGAGTTGCTATGCTCTTTTGATCTTCTGGGATGTGACGTTGTTTGCTATTTTCGTCAGTCCACTGATTTGAATTATTTCTCTGAGGTATTTCAGTTTTTCCAAAACCTGTTTTCAGCAATTTGCGGCCACTTACGATATTTGTCATTTATTCAGTTTTGGTTGTCGAGATTTGTACTCCGGCTTTCTCTGATGTACTTACAAGGAGGTTTCTTTGGGTGATAGCTAATTCCATATCTTTGGCAAAAACTGCAGTGTCAACCACGGAGGTCAGACAGTTGATTTTGATTCCTTCGTGTTTAGTGCCTAGACTGATTTGTTGCTTTATTAATTTAACGATTTATTTCAAATGTAATCAGGTGCTGCTATATAATTACAAAATTATAACAGTTCGCGACTAACAATTTTCGTATACGTGGCACAGAGTCTTCAATACAAAACAACAGTTTGTAACGTGTGTGAGGAAACAGTCTAATAGAAAAGGAAGAAGAAAAATTGGTGTTAATTAGAACGCAGTGGTGTTATAGATTGGTTTTATTAATATTTGAGATCGCTTTACAATTGTTGCTTCCAAGAGAAGTGCTGTATAACGTTAAAAATAGCTGAGGGGAAAGTTAAGATTTCATCATGGCTATGTATGTTGTTGATAACAGTTCCGATGAGTTTCTGTGCATTGAAAAATGTGATTTCATGTTGTAATGTATATGTGTCCCTAACAGAATGAATTATATTCGTTCGTTCTGTCAGGGTTCTTTAATTAGTTCTTCCATGCTCTTTCATACAGTGCAGCATGGGGAGAGGCAGAAGGTAACTACAAACTAATTAATGAATCACTCATGTACTAAGATTAGATTCCACACACAGCATTTTAATATCGAAAAGACGACAAGAACAACAATGTGTGCACCCATAAAATAACCGACGCAGGTACACTAGAGTGTATGAATAAAACAACAGAGGCTACAAATAATAACAGAATTCTTTGCAAGTCACAGTTATTAAATACCACGCGGTATTCGACTGTCCAAGTGTGTAAGTATGATGAGAATGACATGGAGAGGGGACAGCTATTTACGCAGTGGCGGGGGGAGAGGTGGCTGTTGGATGGAGGAGGAGAAAGAAAATGAGCTAAATCCGATTTGTCCATCACAGTTACTACGGAGACTGCTTATAGCGTGACGCATGAGGGCCTCTTTCCCCACCAGTGCGTGTCGAGCTGAACGCTGTTCTGGCTTTCATCACCGGACTGGTCATAACTCGATGTAGTTGTACGTCAACTCGGTTTTATTAGCTCAGTCAGTTACCTAGCAACAATATTACTTGAACTAGGCATTCACGATCTCCAAGGTTGACCTGAAAAGCAGTCTACTTCTACATCTACATGGATACTCTGCAAATCACATTTAAGTGCCTGGTAGAGGGTTCATCGAACCACCTCCACAATTCTCTATTTTTCCAATCCAAGAATGAACACTTATATCTTTCCATATGAGCTCTGATTTCCTTTATTTTATCGTGGTGATCGTTCCTCCCTATGTAGGTCGGTGTCAACAAAATATTTTCGCATTCGGAAGAGAAAGTTGTTGATTGGAATTTCGTCAGAAGATTCCGTCGCAACGAAAAACACCTTTCTCTGAATGATGTCCAGCCCAAATCCTGTATTATTTTTGTGACACTTTCTCCCATATTTCGCGATAATACAAAACGTGCTGCCTTTCTTTGAACTTTTTCGATGCACTCCGTCAGTCCTATTTGGTAAGGATCCCAGCAGCAGCAGTTTTCTAAAAGAGGACGGACAAGCGTAGTGCAGTCAGTCTCTTAGTAGGTCTGTTACATTTTCTAAGTGTCCTGCTGATAAAACGCAGTCTTTGGTTAGCCTTCCCCACAACATTTTCTATGTGTTCCTTCCAATTTAAGTTGCTCGTAATTATAATACCTAGTTATTTAGTTGAATTTACGGCTTTTAGATTAGACTGATTTACCGTGTAACCGAAGTTTAACGAGTTCCTTTTAGCACTCATGTGGATGACCTCACACTTTTCGTTATTTAGGGTCAACTGTCACTTTTCGCACCATTCACATATCTTTTCTAAATCGTTTTGCAGTTTGTTTTGATCTTCTGACGACTTTATTAGTCGATAAACGACAGTCATCTGCAAACAACCGAAGATGACTGCTCAGATTATCTCTGAAATCGTTTATATAGATAAGGAACAGCAAAGGGCCTATAACACTACCTTGGGGAAGGCCAGAAATCACTTCTGTTTTACTCGATGACTTTCCGTCAGTTACTACAGACTGTGACCTCTCTGACAGGAAATCACAAATCCAGTCACATAACTGAGACGATATTCCATAAGCACGCAATTTCACTACGAGCCGCTTGTGTGATACAGTGTCAAAAGCCTTCCGGAAATCGAGAAATGCGGAATCGATCTGAAATCCCTTGTCAATAACATTCAACACTTCGTGTGAATAATGAGCTAGTTGTGTTTCACAGTAACGATGTTTTCTAAACCCATGTTGACTGTGTGTCAATAGATCGTTTTCTTCAATGTAATTCATAATGTTCGAACACAATATATGTTCCAAAATCCCACTGCATACCGGCGTTAACGATATAGGACTGTAATTTAGTGGAAAGAAGGAAAACGAGGGTTTAACGTCCCATTGGCATCGAGATCATTAGAGACGGAGTATAAACTCGGAATGTTTTAAGGTTGGAAAATGAAATCGACCGTGCCCTTTTAAAAGTACCATTCTAGCAGTTGCCTGGAGTGATTTAGGGGAATCACGGAGAACCTAAATGTGGGTGGCCGGGAGCGGATTTGAACTGGAGTCCTTCCGGATGCGAGTCCACTATGCTAACTATTGCGCCATCTCGCTCAGCACTGCTGCTGAAGACACGACTGTGGAGGCGCCGTGGTCCCAACTGTGCACTTACTAAGTTTCGGACAGACTATCTGGACGTCCTCAGGTATTACGGCTACGTCCACGTGTCTTCTCTATATACATATCTTATCTGTATTCTGCAAACCGCCTTTGGTGTATGGCAGAAGGTACTACCACCACATTCCACCTTTCCTTTTACTGTCGTGATTGATTGTTGACAAGTCTACGTGTAAGCTCGAATATCTCTATAAAGTAGCTATCGGTTCTCGGACTGCCCATCCTAAATCCGCGTATGAGGGATCGTCATTTCTTTTCCGGTTGCTTGAGACGCCGGACACTTTGAAAAATGAGTTATTGTGTCCCATATTCTAAGAAATGAGTTTATGTGGTACTCGAATGATACGAAGAGAAAGGCATTTCTTTCTCTTGAAACTGCATAGTTATTAATATTCTCTCACTTTATATGTGCTGCTGAAACAGATCAGCTATGAGCAACGTGAAGGTAGGATAGAGTAAGTTATCGAGGATTAAGCTGGGTACATTGTAAGGATTCATTGAGAGTTGCAGTGTAACAAATTAAGTACTTCGTCAGCATAATAATACCCAAAGGCGATATAATTTTGCATAATGCACTGTGACGTGGTGGCCACAGTACAAATGTCGAATTGCTGTGTGTGCTGCGGTTGCACATCAGAAAATAACGAGCAAGATGTTAGTGTTGGCAGCAGTAAAACCACTAACAGACAACAAACTGCTCAACAGTGGAAAATGATCCGGGCCAGATGAGTTACCTGTGAGGTTCTACAGACATAATGCCAGAGAACCTGCCTTCCTTCTAGTAGCAGTTTGTCGCAAATCACTGGAACGCCGATGGGCGTCTGTCAATGAAAATGAAGTGCAGGCCATTTCTATCTTCAAGAAAGGTCGTCGGACAGAAACGCATAGCCCTATATCGCTGAAGTCACTCTTTTGTAGAATTATTCAAAACGTTTTATGCTCAAGCATTCGGTTCTTTTGCCGGCTGGGGTGGCCGAGCGGTTCTAGGCGCTACAGTATGGAACCACGCGATCGCTACGGTCGCAGTTTCGAATCCTGCCTCGGGCATGGATGTGTGTGATGTCCTTAGGTTAGTTAGGTTTAAGTAGTTCTAAGTTCTAGGGGACTGATGATCTCAGATTTTAAGTCCCATAGTGCTCAGAGCCATTTGAACCATTCGAACTATTCGGTTCTTTTAGAGAACGAAAATCCCTACACACACACACACACACACACACACACACACACACACACACACACACATATATATATATATATATATATATATATATATATATATATATATATATATATATGTGTGTGTGTGTGTTTTCCACATCTACTCCTAAACCACTGGAAAGCTTTCAACAATTTGGTACATATATCACTTGCTGTCCGGGAAGAACCGCTGTGGAGGTAAGAAGCATTTACCTATCAAAGGTGTTGGGGTAGGGATGAAAAAGCAGTATAGCCCACGAGCCGTGAATTCCCTTACTTTGGTCATCCAGTATTTGAGAATGAGAGCACTTAGAGACTTGCAACAAACTTTACGCATAATTTTAAACCTTTTCTAAACTTTTTCTCGCCGACAACCTCCCGAGTGTCTCTCACTTAAGTTGGCGTAACTTCTGTGCGATATGGGAACGTGCGTTATCATACAGCATCCCTTGTCCACAACGGCTGTTTTCGACAGACATGCTGCTCCATACATTTTCTTCATTCTCCGCTGGATATCTACCGGTGTCTGCCCTTCGGCAGCCAAAAAAAGAATAACATCACGTTTGTCCTGATTGGACGCGTTTGGTAATAACGTCGTCATAGTCCACGTTGCCGCATTCACCGCACACAGATCGAAAGACACAAATGCCATACTAATCCCTTGCATACACGTCGGTGCTTATATATCGACATCGGAGTCGCACTGAGTTTCATATATGCTGCAGCAACACCCTCAAACGGTAAATTTTTATCGCTCATTAGAGATGAGTAACATACCACATTGTGAGTGAAACAATTATTTCCGTAACTTAAATGTGGCTGGTACACAAAACATTCATTGGTTTTTTTCCTCAAGTAGAAGGACAGCGAGAATTTAATTTATTTCTTGGCATGAAAAGAAATCGCTGCAGGAGCCACAGAGTCACAACTCCATCAACGAAAAATCGTAGATATGTACTATACCTGGGAGGTTTCAGAGATATTTAAGACGATCATTTCTCAGGGTCTACTATTAAGTTGCAGGAAGTATTGCACGGAGTCTCAGACATGTATTTCTGGTGCGTCACCTCATCAAGACCAAACTAGCATTGTACTTACGTTTGGTTACGTAAACATGATGAGAATATTTTGACTACAGCTACAGACAACTACTTCGCTTAGATCGAGATTCGGAAAGACAGACTCAATACTTTCTCATATTCTGTCCACCTACATCCAGTGTTATACATATTGTGGCACATTTCTGTCGTCTCGACAAGTTAATAAACCAGATAAATGACTGTCATTTTTGGAAGGCCCTTCGTAACATTCTTTGGTAAAAGCTTTTTATTGTAATTTTTAACTCTCCAGGAGTGGTGTCATCATATTACTAAGGAGGCGAATATTTGGCATTTGGCGTTGACACAGGAAGCCAAAAATATTCCCATTCTTTTCTAAAAACCCCTTTCTCGTGGAGAAGTGGCAATTTAGTTGCGATCAATCATTGTAAACTATGCTAGTACAATAAATTTACAGTTCACGTGGTCAACATGAAGGAAATTGTAGATTTAAACAGTTGATGGCTCAATTTCTGCAAGAACGGTTGACTCTCAGCAGAACTCGGTGAAGGGAACTGGAACGTCAATCAAAGATACCATACAGCCAGCAGAATCTCTGAGAAGGGAACTGGAACATCAATCAAAGATACCATTCACTACAGTTGATTCATCATAATTCAGATACATCTCAAACACTCCAGATGTGGGGGACCACCTTTGACTGCATCGGTGGATTTGTGAAGCACACATTCGACCTATGCTTGCCCCTAACAAAACGTGTGACGGTCCTTGGTGTCTAGAGTACAGTTAAAGTGTTGCAACCAAACGTGATAAAATAGCATACAGGAAGTACGTTATGAAATACATCCTTTGCCAGTATGTAAAGTATTGTAACGATATACTACCAGTTCCTGAAGGAGTAGTGTTCAAAATGGCTCAAATGGCTCTAAACACTATGGGACTTAACATCTGAGGTCATCAGTCCCCTAGACTTAGCACTACTTAAACCTAACTAACCTAAGGGCAGCACACACATCCATGCCCGAGGCGGGATTCGAACCTGCGACCGTAGCAGCAGCGCGGTTCCGGACTGAAGCGCCTAGAACCACTCGGCCACAGTGGTCGGCAGGAATAGTGTCATGGACTAAAGCATTACCAGACGCATCGAACATCACAGCTGTAGTAGTATATGCTAGTTGTGTACTCAGCGCAATCTAGACGCATACTAAATGTTCATCTAGCATTCAAATACGTATATCTGTTTTTAAAAAGATAAATCCTTAAATATTGGGTGCATAAAAGAATATTACTGAAGTAATAGCTAAAAGGCCTTTATTTCACAGAACTCTGAAGCTCATAGCTTCCTTCCTACTGAATGTAAAAAAAAAAAAAAAATAATAAAAAAAATAAAAAAAATCTCTCTGTGGTGTTTATTGCTGACATGTAAGAAATAGTTTTTCTGAAACCAGCAGTTTCATTTAAAAGTATTTTTTTACGTTTTTCCTCAAAACCATCCAGTGTGGATATGAGGTCTTTCAGAAATAACCGAATCAGTTCTACGATGCACAGATATAACATCATCGGCTTTAAGAGATCTCTAGCACTTCGAGAGAAAGCTTGCATTACTTACTTTCCTTTGAAATTATTTGAATTATCAGGTATTTTCAAAAAGAGGGACCTTAAATATGACATCACTTCGTGCATTAGTATTTAACTTACCTGATTTACGTAGGGAACCAACCGCAAATCATATACCATGAAGCCGTCTACACCATGTTGAATCTCCTGCAGTTTCGCTTGACAAACTTTGTCCACTATGAGCTTCTCTTTGCTGTAAAATATAAAAAGTAAGTCAGCAGACACGGCCTTACCAATGGCGTAATAGAATTTGTGGCACTTTATGGCTGGAGAATTACACAGTATTGGTCACAAGAATGTTCCGGGTGATTGTTTTCAAATAACAGAGTTACAGTAGAGTTGTAAAAATATGATGTTCAATGGCACAAGCATAAACTGCGAGTAGTGTGGTTAACTTTACTAAATCTATTGGACGTCTGTCTGATGTTGCAAGGGCATATAGGAAAACTCGCTCATTACGGGCACAATCAAATTTAATAAACAACGTGTACTTTAGGGACACTGCATTTGACGATGGAATGGAAAATCTAAGTTTTCTTATTTTCATCGGCGGGCTGAGAGAAGTAAGAAGTTTTGCTAGGGAGTGGTAAGCTCCCTATTGAGAGACTACCCAGGGCTTCATGCTGGGCTGGATGTTCATCAGTGACAGTGAAGACCACAAAATAAGACGAGCTCTGACTGTCAAAATTTAACACGATGACTCATCAATAACTAAGGAACAAGCGTTCGAAATAAATTTTTATTGGCTGTACTAAACAGTGTAGCTAATATGAAGCAATAAAAAAGGTCATCATCTCTCTGACTCTGATATTAGGCAGACTAAATAATGTTCACAAGCGTAGGAATTACGACAAATCAAGGATCAAGTGAGGCAAGAGGAGACCTGTGATGATGTTGTAATAGACAAATTCAGAAGAAGCCGTGGCAATGTAAAGCAAAAACTTCTGAAAATTTTGCAGGTTCTCAATTTGAAAATGATTTCAAAAGTAACTGAAATCGAATAGGCCTGTGAGTACAAACATTTTATGAACGTCACATTAATTGACTAGTAATGAAAATACAATCGCCACAATTATTTAGTGCAAGTACAATAGCTTTTTAGCAGTATTATTACAGGTTTCTTTATTATGTTTCATTAACGGAAAAATCCGCTGTCATTGGAAAATACAATCATTATTTGGACGAAGGTACAGATAAGATTCCAGCGTGGCTTAAAGATTGGCAGCTTGCTTCAGATAATCGTAAATTTAAATTTTTACTCTTCACAAAACGCAAAAACCTATTGCGCTATGATAAAAACATCGATGAATCACATCCGGAATCAGTCAGTCCATATATTTACCTGTACACAGCTATTTGTAGGGTATGAAATGGAATGATCACTTAAGTTCAAGCCAGCCGCGGTGGCCGTGCGGTTCTAGGCGCTGCAGTCCGGAACCGCGGGACTGCTGCAGTCACAGGTTCGAATCCTGCCTCGGGAATGGATGTGTGTGATGTCCTTAGGTTAGTTAGGTTTAAGTAGTTCTAAGTTCTAGGGGACTGATGACCTAAGATGTTAAGTCCCATAGTGCTCAGAGCCACTTAAGTTCAGTTGTGAATAAATCTGGTGGCAAACTTCAGTTCATTGGTGGCATACTGCCAAAGTATACTAAGTCTACAAAGAAGGCTACTCACAAAACACTCCTGCACCCCATTCTAGAATATTGCTTAAGTGTGTAAGACTCATATAGAACAGGAGTAACAGGAGATACTGAACGCATACAGAGAAGAGAAGCACAAATGGTGGCAGGTTTGTTTAGTACAAGAGAGGGTGTCCCTGAGATGCTGAAGAACCTGAACTGTTACTCCTGAAAGAAGACGCCAACTATCCTGCGAAAGTCTATGTAAGTGTTGCGGGAACCAGTATTAAGTGAGCATTCCAAGGTCTTGGGATACCTCCTAATAACGTGTCGACCTTCTTTTGCCCGCCGTAGTGCAGCAATTCAATGTGGCATGGACTCAGCACGTCGTTGAAAGTCCCCTACAAAAATACTGAGTCATGTTGCCTCATAGCCATCCATAATCGAGAAACTGTCACCGGTGCAGGAACTGACCTCTCGGTTATGTCCCAAAAGTGTTCGATGGGATTCAGACCAATCACGAACAAGAGTGCCTCGGTGACATGGCGCGTTATCACCAATAAAAATTCCATCATTGTTTGGGAACATGAAGTTCTTGAATGGCTGAAAATGGTCTCCAAGTATCCAAATATAATCATTTCCAGTCAATGATTGCTTCCGTTGGACCAGAGGACCCAGTCCACTCCACGTAAAGACAGCCCACACTGTTATGGAGCCGCCATCAGATTGCCCAGTGCCTTGTTGACATCTTGGGTCCATTGCTTCGTGAGGTCTGCACTAGATTCAAACCCTACTATCAGCTCTTACCAACTCAAATCGGGACTCTTCTGACCAGGCCACAGTTTTCCAGTCGTCTAGGGTCCAACCGATATGGTCGCGGGCCCAGGAGAGGCGCTGCAGGTGATGTGCTGTTAGCAAAGGCACTCGCATTGGTCGTCTGCTGCCATAGCCCTTTAACGCCAAGTTCCGAAGCACTTTCCTAATGTACACGTTCGTCGCACGTCCCACATTGATTTCCCGCTTATTTCAGGCAGTGTTTCTTGTCTGCTAGCACTGACAACTCTGTGTAAACGCCGCTGCTCTCGGTCGTTAAGTGCAGACTGTCGGCCACTGCGTTGTCCGTGATGAGATGTAACACCTGAAATTTGGTATTCTTTGCACACTCTTGATATGTGGATCTCGGAATATAGAATAGCCTAAATATTCCCGAAGTGAAATGACCCATGCGTCTATTTCCAACTGCCATTCCGCGTTCAAAGTCTGGTAACTCCCGTCGTGCGGCCATAACCGAGTCGGAAACCATTTCACACGAATCACCTGAATACAAGTGACAGCTGCCCCAATGCACTGTCCTTTTGTACCATGTGTATGCGATATTACCGCCATCTGTATATGTGCATATCGCTATCCCATGACTTTTGTCACTTCAGTGTAAATACAATGTTCGCACCAGCATCCCTGCCTTGTGAACGATATGAAATGTGTATGACCTTGAAACAGCAATGCACCAAAACTATATAACTCTGTCAATTCGCAGGAAAGTCTGAAATGAACGTATTCTATTCTAATTATTGAAGAATGACACCGTATAATGCCGTGTTACTTAATTTGCATCCGTTGGTCCAAATGCCTGAAATACCATAAGATTTGCTAGAATCAATGTGTGAAAAAAGGTACATAATGTAAGTCTTTATTTCTTAATGTAATGAACTCATTCATATAATAAAGCAGTCTGGAAGACGTAAACAAACTGAAAAGTGGAACCTCTATGTGAAAGAACTACTGGGCATATTAATGAAAGGATGCTATCATATATCAGCCGTATACTTGCGAGGAACAACGAGTAACTTTCATCTTCATGTAATTAAGGAAACTAGTAAGTTGATTGTTTGTATTACATATTTCAAACAGATTCTTATAATAACATTGTAATTTTGCTGAATCGTATGTCTAAAACTAAAGAGAGTATTTGTAACTGTAAAATGCGCGTGTCAGTTCAATTGGATGTAATTATTTTCATCAGAAGTTTCGAAAATCTGTAATAAAACGGAAACATTGTTTGGAATGTTATAAAAGAACGGTATTCGGCTCGATGGGGCACATTATTGGTCAGTGGTCTTGTGACACACCACCTAAGCCACTGTGTGCAATAAATCTACCATAGGAAGTATACGGGCGTATCTTTCTCTTATTCACAAATTGGAAATCTTTGGTATGGTCTTATGGGACCAAACTGCTGAGGTCATCGGTTCCTAACCCTACACACTACTTAATCTAACGTAAACTAACTTACGCTAAGGACGACGCACACACCCATGCCCGAGGGAGGACTCGAGCCTCCGACGGGGTGAGCCGCAATGACAGTGGCAGGACGCCTCTACCGTGCGGCTACCCCATGCGGCTGTTATTTCACATTACACGCTGTTTGAACCTAAAATGTGAATTCAGTTCTCTCAAGAATTTCAGGACAACGAGCAGATCTCAAGATAAGTAGCCTGGGTTATTGTTTTACACCACCCATAAAGACGTTTATATTTCATCGAGCTTCTAACTGCAATAACTTTAAGTAAAATTAATTTCATTTTAAAGAAGGAAACATTACGTCGCAACGTTGTTGAAATTGTAGGGAAAGGATTAGGTTGTAACAGTTCCCGATTATATATGTAGATGTATATATAGGAAGACAACCTTCACAATGTCAAGGACGTATTTTTGTGTTGGAAGGAGAGCCATAATTGTTTTCCAATGCCTTGATATTATGATCCAGGTTCCTTATGTTAGTTATCTGTATCTTACGGGCAAATGTATTCGAAAGCAAGTGCAAATATTCTTTTTTTAAATAGGAACTCCAATTTTTTAAGGAAGCATGCATACATTATTTAGAAAATTTGGCAGTTTGGTAGCTTACTTTGTTATTATCCGATGAGGTTTCGGGCCATCATTTACTTCTATGGATGATATTTCAGCTGGGCACCTGCAGTAACTTCACTAATCTTTAGCGCGCTTTATGTATTTAATGCATGCCTTACGGTCGTAACAAGAGCAGGGTCCTCATTAGTCGGTGACACGGGCAGCGTCACCGTGTGATGGTGAAACTGCGAAAGTCAACTGCCCGAGGGGTTACCGTTCTGTGGGTCCTTGGACATATTGTGTTCCCTAGGCTGTGAGCTGGTGGTGGAAATGAAGGAAGCACAGGGACTAGCGACAATAGACTTAATGGGTTACAAAAAAGGAATGCAGTGTTGCTGTTCACTGGAATACTCTTCTGCCTTGCGTACCACTCCACTAAAGAGTTTTTTCAGTCCTAGGCTACGAACCTAAGCTTACCTCAAATCGAATTTTCATGAGTATTCTGGATGTCAGACCAAACATTGATAACACGTGGAAGGAAATGTATGACTTTTGCCGGGTTATTATTTTATGTATCCTGTGCCGGACTTTTGGCTTGGAGCGATAGTGCCTGTTAATCTGCCGGATGGAATATCCATTAATTCTGTTTTCAGGTGCACGAGGTACTCACACAAACTATCCGAATGGGAAACAATACATGCTATATGCACAAGTGTTTGTAAAAGATGATGCCAGTTTAAAGACAAGAATCAAAGTGAGGGCTTATCATAAGCCGATAATAATAATAATAATAAAAGTTTGTTATAATTATTCTAGATCCTAAATGAATCAAAATACTAAATTATGTTTTTAATTACGCTAGAAACTGTTGTGCTATTCGAAATGTAGCCTCGTAAACAGTTACTGATAGTTGACAATGTAGGCCTTTCGAGATCTTCCTACCCAGAAAAATACGACGCAG
Source organism: Schistocerca nitens (assembly GCF_023898315.1). Classification (NCBI taxonomy): domain Eukaryota; kingdom Metazoa; phylum Arthropoda; class Insecta; order Orthoptera; family Acrididae; genus Schistocerca; species Schistocerca nitens. The sequence continues at coordinate 302,704,133 of NC_064621.1, read as the reverse complement.
TCACCAGGAATAGAACTTCAGACGTTCAACTCAGTAGCCAGCAAAGCTAATCATTAAATCACAGGACAGTTACCTGACTGACGACACGCCTGTGTTTACTCCGCGTGCTTTTCTTGCATGTTTCATTCGTTATCAATGAGGACGTGGAGGGCTATTGAAGGACTTCGATCTTTTCATCCATATCGCAAATAGCAACGAGGTGGAACGATTTTTAATTTACTTCTGGAAAACGGTTTCCCATCGTTACAGATGAAATTAAACCCTTTCGGCTCGAATGTCGGACCTCGTCTGACACATAGATTTTCTTCTTTTTCTCCAATCCGAAACTCTATCTCTATTACAGTTTTTTCGCTAGGTGTGATAATCCATGTTTTAACTTGTACTACCAAATCGGATCAACAGAAAGCACAAGTTGGCTTAAAAAGTTTCATTACTTTTTTGCCCTTATTTTTATTCTCATAATTGACAATGTAACGACGTGTGAAAAGGAAAACTATACTTTAACTGTAAAGGAAACTATGGTTTTGATATAAGTTTACAGATTGGATTTAACATTCCGATACTTTTAGAAGTTGTAAGAGTGGTGAATGCAAAGCCAATGAGAATAAATGAAAGAGGGCTGTTCTTTTATCTTCTTCTTGCACTATCAACTTTGTCATTTGGAGCTCGAGCTTAGCGGGTGTGTCTTAGTCGTAACTATATTTGTTCAATAAAAGTTATTTAAATCTATCTGTTGCGCCGGCTTCGTTATTAATTCAAGCCATTACCTTGTCTTTTTATCGTTCATGCTGTTGTCTCCTCAAGTTACAGACAAAAATGGGAGAGATTGGCGGTGGGTTGCTCGGATGCGAACAATCGTACATAATTAGTGATCTTTCGTTAATTATTTTTCAATTAGGTAACGTAATCCACCTAATATATTTATTACGATCACTTCTCGGCTGCATGCAACATTTTGCGATTGAAACGACGCAGGTCTGATCGGTTTCCGTTTCCGAACAGTGACGTCTGCCGTCCTAGTCAGTGGCCTAACACCACGCAGATCTGCAGATGAAAATAAAGAGGGTGGAGTTCAGTGAGGTAACTTATAAATTCGAAGCAGGGAACTTTGCTGTGACTCGCCCGGGGTTCCCTCCACTTCGCGGCTGTTCCGTTATTCTAAATTGTCTCCTCTGTAAACTATTACATTCTTGCCGCCCCTTTGAGCAACGCCTCATCTGGTTCACATGTAGAGACTGGGGGAAACGTTTCAGCCTGCTCTATCTAAGTTTATGCTAAGTGCTTAGATGTATGCAAACAATCGTATCCTTTACGTGTGATTTTTACCTGTTTGAAGATGTCAGGCAGAGGGAGCATCCTTCTGGATGATACTGAGGCTGAAGGAGAGGAGAGCGAGAATAATGATACCTCACTCTTCAGTGGTGTAAGTCCCACTGAGTCTGAAGTTAGTACTGAAAATGACTATGTCTCTGTCCAGTCCGTGGGACATGGAAGGTTTATCATGTTGGTGATCTTACCAAGTTCCAGTATTATGACCTACGACAGCGATTTGCACTACTTCAGTGGTTTCAGACAACAATGGAACTCGAATATTTTCACCGCTGTTTCACGAACGACCTTACTCGAGAAATTGGGAACACAACAGGTGTGTTTGCATCAGAGGCAACACAGAGTGAGAGTGAGAGAGAGCTTTCTTAAGGCCTACGTCACCTTTTGCCGTTCCTATTAGGTCACGAATCTTTGCTGGTGGTCGGAAGACTGTGTCAATCTTGTGCCGCCTTAACAGTCTCCCTATTTTTGACGACACGTTGCCAGCAAACGGCAGAAAGGCCAGAGCTTGCTTCTCTTCTTCGGGTTGTTCTTCATCTCGATTGTTGCTGCACTTCTGTTGTCGGAAGGCCCTTTGGAATTGGCGGTTGCCATACCCATTCTTGCGGAACACGGTCTCCAGGTGTTTGAGTTCCGTTGGCAAGTTCTGTTCATCAGAGATCGAGTGTGCTCTATGTACCAGGGTGTTGAGCATTCCATTAAACTGCGCCGGATGGTGGCAGCTGGAGGCATGTAGGTACAGGTCAGTGTGTGTAGGCTTGCGGTACACACTGTAACTCAGTGAGCCATCAGACCTACGTTCCACTAGGACATCAAGAAAGGGTAGTTTTCCATCTTTCTCAGTCTCCATGGTGAACCGAATGTTACTGTGGACCGAATTTAGATGTTGTAGAAAAATCTGTAGCTGTTCCTGTCCATGTGGCCAGATGACGAACGTGTCGTCCACGTAGCGAAAGAAGCAAACAGGTTTCAGTTCGGCGGCTTCCAGTGCTTCCTCTTCGAAACTCTCCATGAACAGGTTGGCCACCACTGGGGAGAGCGGGCTCCCCATGGCTACTCCGTCGGTCTGCTCGTAGTATTGATCATTGAAGACAAAGTACGTAGATGTTAACACGTGCCTGAACAGTTGTGTCAGTTTAGGCCCGAATTTCTCACTGATTAAGTGGAGAGAATCTCCCAGGGGGACACGTGTGAATAATGAGACGACATTGAAGCTGACCATGATGTCGGATTCTTGTACTGTCATCTCCTTCAGGCGGCCAATGAAGTCTGTCGAGTTCGGGATATGGTGCGCACATTTCCCCACATAAAGTTTTAGCATGCCCGCTAAGTGCTGCGCCTGAAGGAGATGCTATAAAAATTGAGAGGTATTTGTAAGTCTTCATTGGTTTCCTTTTAGGATAGTTATTTAATTAGCCTGGTTTTTCCTTATAGATAATCTGATGATGCCTAACCACAGCGAAAAGCGTCGTTTTTAAATAAAAATAACTTTGCAGCCGTGACTGTTTTATTTTCTACATAACACTGTATATTGTTCAGCTTTACGATTCGTTCATGGGGGAGCCGCAGCCTTTTCACATCTTGTTACTGTACTGAGCTATAAGCAGTGAGTAGCTTCGTGTGATCGCTTTGGCGTAGAGGTGTACAATACATGTTCCACTTCTAACCTGCCAATGCTTGCATGTTAGCGAGACAGGCAAACCGCCTCACGTTGTCAGCACAATGGCCAGACTGTATTACTCCCATCCAAGCCGAGTTGTGCCCAACAGTAACAGGCTAAAGGAGTCTTGATTGCATGCCCGTCTTCCCGCGCTGCTATCCTGCGTTTATTTTATACGCTTTCATTGTAGTGTTATGAGTAGGGTTTGGAAGTCGACGAAATTTCTTTTACCTGAGTATCTCAAGAAGAGTCTCAATGCAATATATATTTATTTTGGGGCACTGTACGCCAGAAAATGGTGGATTTTATTTGTCCTTTTCGGCGTATTTCAGACTTATTTACTTATACCGATATGACCGGTTTTTTCTGCAACCTCATCCTCTTTCGGCTAATACTGGCTATTCTCAGTTCGAACCATCGTCAGGTCGCCACTAATACACGTTTTCTGTATCAAGCAGAATCATTTCTGAAAGTCGGGATCCTTTGCACCTAAGAACCTGAGGATGTCTATTATACCGCAAAGCCGACTAAAGTCCAGCCAAATATGACCCCAGTTATAACAATTTCATTGCTTTTTCCAGGATGTGAATTGCGAACTCGTTGAATTGAATCTAAATGGCCAAAATAGTTCATTCTAAATTCTCCAAAAGCATTTTAGCAAACACGAAGTTCGTTATTCTTATTATGTTAATCTAAAAAGAAGAAGCTTTTCTTTCATACTAAGCTTTCTTTGCACTACATAGCGTACCACCAGAATGTAGTTTATAATGTCCACTGATCCATATTTTTCTCCTCTTTCAATCATGTTTGCCCCAAATTTAGAGAGCCTGTATACTTTTAAATGGCCTCAAGTCCTCACCAGACATTTCCACACACTTGTCAGCTACTGAGTTTCTCTTTCGAAATTTTTATACCAGATGTTCCCGAATGAGTATTTAGTAGCATTTTATGCATTTTCCGTGGCGAGACACCCATCAAATTATTTGAAGCTGCCTCATGAATACGAGATAACTTTTCCCCTGCTGGACTTGGGCTATGTTTAGTGTCTGGTAAACGAGGTGCTACAATAAAGTAATGAGACTTATTTTCTTTGCAAGATGTGGCAACCCTGCAGGCTTGTGTCGGCACAATATCTTTGACCTAGGTCTATAAGCTGCTTCTAGTCCAAGCAGCACATCGATGCAACTGCTCAATCGTGAGTTGTGCTGTAATAAGTTAATACGTGTTTGTGTCTCTCGTCACGGAAATGGAACCGCGTAATACTGCGCAACGGTATGCCATTTCTTTTTGCGTTAAATTGTTTGAAAAAGCGACGACAACTTATGGTAAGCTTCAGAAGGCTTTTGGAGCGGAGGTTATGTCAAGAGTCAAGTTTTTCGTTGGCATAAAATGTTTCGTGAAGGTAGAACGAATGTTGAAGATGAAGACCGCAGTGGACGACCATCAACCTCACGGACGGATGTCAATTTGGCCAGGGTGCATGAACTCGTACGATCTGATCGAAGATTATCCGTGAAAATGATTGCAGAAGAACTGAACATAAATCGAGAAACAGTTCGTCTAATAATAACTGAAAATCTTGGTATATAAATATTTGTGCAAAAAGGGTCCCCAAAAATCTCACACCACAGCAGCGAGAAACACGGAAAAATGTGGCAACCTATCTATTAGTGCAAACGGAAATCAATCCAGAATTGTTGAACCGTGTTATCACTGGTGATGAAAGTTGGTTTTTTCAGTACGATCCAGAGACAAAACGACAAAGCTCGCAATGGTGCTCAAAGGGATCACCTAGACCAAAAAAAAAAGCTCGCTTGTCAAAGTCAAAAGAGAAATGCATGCTTGTGTGCTTCTTTGATTCCAAGGGAATTGTTCATAAAGAGTGGGTGCCTCCTGGACAAACAGTTAATCAATATTACTACAAATAAATTTTAGAAAGACTTCGTAAAAAGAGTTCTTCGCGTCCGTGCCAACATTGCTGACAATTGGATTCTGCATCACAATAATGCGCCATCCCATACTGATCTGTCAGTACAGCAATTTTTAACCTCAAAACAAAAAATGGTTCAAATGGCTCTGAGCACTATGGGACTTAACATCTGAGGTCATCAGTCCCCTAGAACTTACAACTACTTAAACCTAACTAACCTAAGGACATCACACACATCCATGCCCGAGGCAGGATTCGAACCTGCGACCGTAGCGGTCGCGCGGTTCCAGACTGAAGCGCCTAGAACCGTTCGGCCACAACGGCCGGCCTCAGTACAAATTTCAGTACTACCACAGCCACCTTATTCACCAGATATCGCTCCGTGCGACTTTTTTCTATTTCCAAGAGTCAAAACGGCGGTCAAGGGACATCACTTTCAAACAACACAAGATGTCCAAAAAACTGTGACGAGGGTCTTGGAGGATATGACAGAAGATGAATTCCAGGAATGTTACCATCAATGGCAGAAGCTCTGGAAAAAGTGTGTGCAATCAGAAGGGAACTACTTTGAAGGAGACAACACTAAACTTGACTAAAACGGTAAGCAACATTTTTTTCACACCAGTCTCATTACTTTATTGTCGCACCTCGTATATACCGAAATTCTTAATTTCTCCTCTATGTCCTCTAAATTTGGTGTGTTCATTTTGCTGCCGAGCTGCAGTAAAACTAGCTAAGCAAACGTGTACGCACCTGGCCACGCTCGATTGATAATGCAAGCGGCATGCTGAGCTGTTTTAATGGTTGCAGCGCAGACAGGGACAGGCAGGCTGGAAGGACAATTTATTCACCTACGCTTTGGCGTACCTGCCGTCGCCTTCAACTACGAACGCCGCCATGCCTCCCGTGGCGTGTGCACCTCTTCTGTGGCAGGTCTGCACCACGAGTCGCATGTAGGACACCAGGAAGTGTTTCTCCATGTTCACATACTTGTTACGGTCAGGCAGGACGAACTCCTTGCGATCACCTAAAGCATTTCGGTGTATTAAGCGCCGTTACATCAAACCAATCATTTTACGATTCCGTTTGAATACGAGAAAGCCCACTATGAAATGAGTACTCACCGAATTTCGCTATAATTGAAGCAGCGTAGTCCCATATTCCGCAATTCAGCCCTAGAGAGTGCTCTCTCAACTCATAAAGTATTTCTTCCATCTCAAAAGACGACAGAATATTTTCTATTAAGACACATGCTTTAATGGTACCTGCAAAATGGTGCAGACATCACACAATAATTTCTAGCAATATAAGCAATATGAGTTAAAACTTAAAAATCATGCTTTTAAATTTTTGTAACTTACCTCGTGGTATTCGCAGAGCATCCTGGGCCCATACAAATATTTCGTTCCAGAGCCGTGCTTCGAAAGCGCCTTCAACTTTTGACAGATAGAAGAATGGTCCACTCCGATTCGCAGCGAGGATGTGTCCGCAGTGAAACATCAAGAGAGCGAAATCGAAAACAGCTCCCGGCACCTCTTTGCCATCTACCTGTTTTTAAAATAAGTAAACTACATTATTGTTACCCGCGTTCTTACACACATAGACGCAGTTCAGAGCAATAATATTTTTATTAGGCTTCCCATATTTCCATAGAGTTTCTGAAAACTTTACAGTATTAATCAGAGTTTACTTGCAGCTTCGGTTTCACAAGTGGTTTACAATATGAACGGTTTCACTCCATAATTACCATCTTCAGGTCTTTAACATTATTTTGCGGATCACCCACCTAACTCTACTTTGTACGTCTTAAACAATTTCAAGTGCTACTATTCGCAGATGATTTGTGATCACAGACAACACACAATGGAGTAAGTAACATGAAGTATATACTTCAACCATATATATTGCATTTTTATAGGGTGACACAAACCTTAGACGTCAATTCACTGTCATTAAACTTTGAAAAGACCCACTATATGCAGTTCAGAACTTCAAAGAGATTTCTTTCTGGTGAGTGCATAAAATATGATGACAAGGAAATAGGAGAAGTTGAGAGTGTAAAATTCTTGGGATTACAACTTGGTAATAAATTCAGTTGGGAGCAACATACTAACGAACTGCTAAAGCGCCTAAACAAGTCTGTGTTTGCAATGCGAATGATGTCAGACATAGGAGATATAAATATAAAAAACTGGCATATTTTGCTTATTTTCACTCCATTATGTCATATGATATCATATTTTGGGGTAAATCAACAAACAGACAAAAAATGTTTAGAGTACAGAAGCGTATAATAAGAGTAATGGGTAGTGTAAATCCAAGAACATCATGTCGAAACCTATTCAAAGAATTGGGCATATTAACCACAGCTTCTCAGTATATTTATTCCTTAATGAAGTTTGTTGTAAATAATACATCTCTTTTTCCAACTAACTGCTTAATACACAGTATCAATACTAGGAATAAGAACAATATACATAAAGATTTAAAATCACTTACTCTTGCCCAGAAAGGAGTCCAGTATTCAGCAACGCATATTTTCAATAAGTTACCAGCAACTATTAAGAGTTTAGTTTCAGACAAGACACAATTTAAACATAATTTAAAAGAATTTTTGGTGGCCAACTCCTTTTATTCCATCCATGAGTTTCTCAACAAGTGCAGTAGACCATTTAAATGAAAATTTATTATACTTTAATTTTTGACATTACTTGGTTGTAACAGCCAGGTAACTACCTACTGTGTGAATGATGGATCTGTGGAAAGCAGATGTAAGTCTTAAGTCTGTAAATAGTGGAAGTTTAATTTTAAATCTTGTACATAATCTGACTGGTCTTAACTGAGGATCACTGAAGTGAATAATTTACTTTAATTTTTGACAATACTTGGTTGTAATAGCCAAGAAACTAGCAAATGTCTGAGTGATGGATTTAATGAAAGCAGATGTAAGTATTAAACCTGTAAATATTAGAAGTTTAAATTTAATTCATGTACATAATTTTACTGTTTATTGACTGAGGATCATAAAAATTAATGAAACTCAAGTTTTTCTAATAACATTTTTGTAATGTGTTTATCTGACATGTTCGACACCCAGGAGGATTCCCTCTTTTATGGGTCTATGGAATGAATAATTAATCTAATCTAATCTAATCTAAGAATGAACTCCCAAACTACGAATATGATTCCGCATAATGCTGTAGAAAACTTCAGAACAAATGAAAATTCGTGTCGGGCTGAGAATCGAACACTATTTCCCGCTTGTCGCGAGCGGTCAGTTCAACCAATTCGGCTATCCGAGCACGTTTCCAGAAGCGGCCCTCATCTCCATTTGTACTGGTCTCTACTCCCTGTCGATCGTCAATGCAGTGTATCAGACACTGTAAGGCATTATTTTACGCGACAGCTAGCCGAGAAGCGAAAATAATGTCTCATCCTGTGCGAGAATCAATAATGCAAGCACAAGGGACAGTAGACGCCAGGACAAATGGAAACATACGTGGATAGCCGAAATCGTTAAAGCGGCCGCTCGCGATAAGCGGGAAATCCTGTTTTGAGTACCGGTATGGCACAAAATTTCATTTGTTCTGAAACATTCTACAGTTGATACGGAACAGTAATCACAGTTTTCGAGTTCATTCTCTGTTGAATGCGGCTGTTGATCGTCAACGTAGTGTCTCAGACACTGCACTATAGTAATTTAATATCAATATTATGCAGACGTTAGAAGATGCTAAATTAAGGACTTTGAAATATTTTCGCTATGTGGTGTCCAACTTCTTGTAGATACTAGTCGGAAATAATTTTTTATCTCTATTATGTGATATGGAAAAGGCTTTATTACTGCTATAAGTTGCGATTATAAAAAAAAATCAGTTCTGATCTGTTGGTAGACAAGGATGATATATGTGGCTTTGCTAGGCACGTTCTGAAATGCGAGGGTAATCCCAAAAGTAAGGTCTCCTTTATATGTACGTTGACCTGTTTATTTCTACAATGGTTTACATCAGTTTACAGCTTGAACATTTAGCTATTTTTCGACATAATCACCATTTCTGTCGATGTACTTTTGTAGACGCTGTGGCAGCTTTTGTATGCCCATGTCATACCAGCTCGCCGCCATGCTGTTCAGAAAGTTATGAACCTGTTCTTTCACCTCGTCGTCGGAGCTGAATCGCTTTCCGGCCAAATGTTCTATTAACCTAGGGAACAGGTCATAGTCACTGGGCACCAAGGACTATAGGGTGGGTGGGTGATTATGTTCCACTGAAAGTGTTGCAGGAGAGCAACGGTTTGCCGAGCGATGTGTGGGCGAGCGTCGTCATAGAGAATGTGTACGCCCTTGCTAAACATTCCTCTTCTCTGGTTCTGAATTGCCCGTTTGAGTTTTTTCAGAGTCTCACAGTACCTCTCAGCGTTAATTGTGGTCCCAGAAATTCAGCTCCGACGACGAAGTGAAAGAAGAGGTTCATAACTTTCTGAACAGCATGGCGGCGAGCTGGTATGACATGGGCATACAAAAAATGCCACAGTGTCTACAAAAATGCATCGACAGAAATGGTGGTTATGTCGAAAAATAGCTAAATGTTCAAGCTGTAAAGTGATGTAAACCACTGTAGAAATAAACAGATCTATGTACTTATAAAAAATGGGAGACCTTACTTTTGAGATTTCCCTCGTACATTCCTAAAAAAAATACATGTAAGGCTTAAAAAAAAACGAAGTCCCACGAAGAAATTTACGGATGAAACAGAAATAGGCTCTGCTGGACATGTACAGACAAACAAATTACAATTTCAGAAATATTGGATGTTTTAGTCAAGAGAAATAGCTTCTCAAACTGAGCAACTCAATAGCGCGTTGGTCCGTCTCTGGCCCTTGGGAAGGCTTTTATTCGGATTGAAATTGATTGACAGAGCTGTTGGATGTTCTCCAGAGGATATCGTGTAGAATTCTGTCCAACCGGCGTATTTGATCGTCAAAATCCCCGAAACTGATTAGAGGACCCTGGAAATAATCCTCCAAATGTTCTCGGGTAAAGATCCGTCAACCTGGCGAGCTAAGGTAGCGTTTGTCAAGCAAGAAGGAAGCAGTTGAAATTCACTGGCCAGGGGTACCCATCACTGAAAAAAATTCTAGTCCATGAGATTCTAGGCCGAAGAAGTGTCTGGAGACTCCCCGGACAGCGGTAGGATACCAAACTGCCAGGAAATCAGGAGTGGTGGTCTGGGGTGCCACTTCTTTTCATAGCAGGACTCCTTTGGTTGTCATCCGCGGCACCCTTACAGCACAGCGGGCTTTCATTTCAGCAAGATAATACCCGCATGCCCATGACGAGAGTTTCAACTGCTTGTCTTTGTGGTTGCCGACACCTAACTTCGCCAACAAGGTCGCCGGATGTCTGCCCCATTGAGGACATTTGGAGCATTATGGGCAGGGCCCTTCAACCATCTCGAGATTTTGACTAATGCTCTACCTGCACAGAATTTCGCACCATATCCCTCAGCAGGATATACAACAACTTTCAATTAGTTCCAAGCCGAATATCTGCTTGCATACTTGCCAGAGGTGGACCAACGCGTTATTGACTTGCTCAATTTGTGAAGCTCTTTTTCGTGAATGAATGACCCAATTTTTCTGAAGTTGTAATCATTTGTTCATCTGTACATGTTCATCACATCTATCGATTTCCGTTCCATTCAGGTAATTTCTTTGTGGTGAGTCGGATTTTTTTTTTCTCAGAGTGTATTACAGCACGACAACCTTCAGCTAACACTGCCGAACTGATGCTCCAGTATATATGCACGTGGGATATGTTAATTAAAATTTCATTCTTGCGAACTGATTTTCGGTATTCTCGACACGGAGAAAGGTATTTCTTCTTGTAAAGATTATCATAGCTGTTGGGGCGTGTCTAAAGTAGCAGCAGCTTTCGAGGTGGATATCGCAACACAGCATCCCCGTCGGATGGGCACGTGCAGCTGATCGACATCTTTTAGACTTCGAGAAAAGTCGAAACATTGGGCATGGGACTATCACACCGACACATCACACAGACATTTGACTGCAGAGTAATGATTAGGGAACCAGTGGTAACGAATTGGGCTCGGGACAATAATATGACAAGAGAAATAGGCATGGACCCTTCCAGAAGGAGTACGTCACGACAAGACCGTAGACCTGTCTGCGGCGCGAGCAGAGGCAGCACGATGGGTGTTACTACGAATAGTCGAAAAGACATTACTGAAAGATAGGATGAAATCTCGAGTTGTCATATAATATTTACTCTAGACGTCCTACAGCAGACAACAGAGACGTGCGTGATGTAGGTACAGAGTCAAAGAGGATTGTACGTACAATTTTGTGGTGTCCAGCGATGAGTATCGCTTCTACGAGGGGGTTCAGTAAGTACCGCAACACTTTTTTTTCTGAAACCAGGTCGATTTTATTCAGAATTCCAATACACCATAGTATTCCCCACTCTCTTGGCTACGAAGCCCTATTTTTCAAAATAATCTCCACCCAATGCCACGGCCTTAGGCCACCTCACTGGGAGGGCCCTTGTGCCCACATGGTGTCACTCTACTGGTCGACGTCGGAGCCAATGCCTTGCAGCATCAATAACCTGCCATCATCCAAGAACCGCTTCCTGCGGAGTGCATCCTTAATTGGGCCAAACAAAAGGTTCAAGTGGTTCAAATGGTTCTGATCACTATGGGACTTAACATCTGAGGATATCAGTCCCCTAGAACGTAGAACTACTTAAACCTAGGCCGGCCGGAGTGGCCGAGCGGTTAAAGGTGCTACAGTCTGGAACCGCACGACCGCTACGGTCGCAGGTTCGAATCCTTTCTCGGGCATGGATGTGTGTGATGTCCTTAGGTTAGTTAGGTTTAAGTAGTTCTAAGTTCTAGGGGACTTATGACCACAGCAGTTGAGTCCCATAGTGCTCAGAGCCATTTGAACTATTTTTTGAACTTAAACCTAACTAACCTAAGGACATCACACACATCCATGCCCGATGCAGTATTCGAACCTGCGACCGTAGCGATCGCGCGATTCCAGACTGAAGTGCCTAGAACAGCTCGGCCACACCGGCCGGCCAAGCACAAGGAAGTCGGAAGCTGCGAGATACGGGATCTATGGTGGATGAGGAAGAACAGTTCAATCAAACTTTGTGAGCTCCTCTCGGGTGGCCAGACTTATGTGAAGTCTTCCGTTGCATTGGAGAAGGAGAAATTCGTTTGCATTTTTGTGGTGACGAACACACTGAAACCGTTTATTCAGTTTCCTAGGGGTAGCACAATTCACTTCATAGTTGATCGTGGCACCATGAAGGAGGACATCAAACAAAATAATCCCTTTAGAGTGCCAGAAGACCATTGCCGTGACTTTACCAGCTGAGGGTACGGCACGAATCTGCCCGGTGGATTAGTGTGGAGGTCCGGTGTGCCAGCCAGCCTGTGGATGGTTTTTAAGGTGGTTTTCCATCTGCCTCGGCGAATGCGGGCTGGTTCCTCTTATTTCGCCTCAGTTACACTATGCCGGCTATTGCTGCCCAAACACTGGCTCCACGTATGCGTACATCATAATTACTCTACCATGAAAACATTTGGGGTTACACTCGTCTGGCATGAGACGTTCCCAGGGGGAGGGGGTCTACTGGGTACCGAACCGCACAATATAATAACCCGGGCTTCGGTGTGGGGCGGGTGGAGTGCTGTGACCTTTGTGGGTTCTTGACACTACGACGGGACGAAGTCTCTCCGTCGTTTCTAGGTCCCCGGTTCAATACAAAATACACACACCTCGAATGGTGGACGAGTGTGTCACCACTACCAACAGAGATGTCGGTTTTTCATTGCCAGGTCTCTGTAGACAATTTGCAAGCGCCTATAAACATCTGCGATGCTCTGATTTCTTGCCAAAAGAAACTCTGTGTCAGCTCTCTGTTTGAAATACACCTCCGTTACAGACGCCACTTTGAAGGTTACTTACTTATAGCGCCGCCATCTACCGGAACTTCGTGGCACTGGAACAGCTGAAGCGGGATTATTCCCCCATGTCCCGCGACAAATTCCACGTTTTTTCAAACGAAATTCGACGAGAAAGAAAGTGTACTGCGTTAATTATTGAACGTCTCTCGTATTTCTGGTGATCAGATTGACGCTAACTTGTCTATAGACAGTCAGTTGGAAGGTCAAAAGAAGCATCGACTTTCGAGATCCATCCCTGTCCTAAGTACTTGGCTAGCGGCTTTTCATGCTACGGTCAGTAGTTTCCGAGAAAATCAGTGTTGAAGCTGTGTGCTTATTTCCTACACCCATAACGCTAAGCACCATTCAGCCACGCGAGCATAGCGCAGCGACTACGGTTCGCGGTTATCACGATGGCCGTACGCCTTCAAATCCTATCCCGTGTACTTTTACTCAATTTCATCGAAGAGAATATCATTAAATGAAGGGCTTATCTCAATAGTGGCACAAGCCCATTTTTGTTCATATTGAGATACAGAGTCCTAAAGTTAAATGAGCGCTGAAAAATCTGCAGTTGAACCTTTCTTTCTGTATGTTTGGCTCATTAATTTCAGAAGCATTATAGACAGAAAAGTGGAGGTAATGGACTTGTACCAGTATTGAAATAAGCCCTTCAAATAGTATACGTCAAGCTAAATTACAATCTGCTAAGTAAAACAGTGGCCAGTAGAAAAATTTATTTGACAACAAACTAAAACACATACATACATAATACATCAACAAAAGAGAACTACAGTTACAATTAATAATACTACGTCCACTCAAGCGCAGCGTCGATAATTCCTAGGCATCTCCGATGCATGTTTGAAACTAAGCTTTCTGCATGTTCACGTGGAAGAGACCTCTAAAAGTGTCGAATTTGCGTTGACCGCTGTTTGAAAGTGAGGGTATCTTGCCCTTGACGTAATGTTGAAAATGAGTTTCCCGAAAAGAGGTTAATACTCATTTTTTCACACTTTTGGAGCCTCTTTACCGATTGAGCCACGGTCTTCAAAACCATCCACGTTTTTAACCAATTTACAGCGTGTTACCCGCTTTTGTACAAATGATTTTATTTCCTCATATTTAGATTCCGCGGTATGACTCACTTTCGGACCCTTGGGGTGGCTGCAGAGTAACACAGTCTGAAAACGCGACGAGTAAACTGCACTCATGGTTGTTCTTGTGTATCTCAGTCAAGAACTGAAAGTAAACTAACGCTTTATGGACATTGCATTATGGACAACGTTTCCTCGATTGGGCTGTGAAAGAAGTAAGGCGATATCTTTTGGTAAATGGTGTAATGCTGACCAAGCTCTTGCTAAACAGAATATATTCAAGAAACAGTCATTTTAGACGTAGTAATTTCCTTAATCATTCCATAATTACAGCAAACTTTCTTCAAATGTGTGTAGGGTTTGTGGTCCCCAGTTAAAATCCCACGTATACAGGCAACCTTTGCTTCCTGCGTTTCCTAGACGTGACCTTGCCTCTTGACGTCCTTTCTCCCTCGAGGACCTGACGGAGTTTCCAGGCTGTGTTAACCGCCAGATGGCGTTTGTTGCCAGCATCTGTTGTTCGCAACGCGTCTTCAATGCAGTGTGTGCCAAAAGAACACAGAGAAGTGGAAGAAGCAAGCTTTTCTACAGAAAAACAGATTAAAAAAGATCTATCAGAAGTGGAGAAGTGTGATAAGCAATCGAAGGGTGAACTCACTAAAGCCTGACATATACTATTGAATGACATTTTGTAACATGAAATTGAAAAGAAAAATACTTGGGGAGAATTTGAATTTGTACCGCCAACGTGGCAGCCAGAAAC